>NC_082683.1:79406204-80606204 GCF_949987515.2 Delphinus delphis | reverse complement strand
TATTTTTTTGAACTGTCATTTATATTCAAAATAAAGAACTTTATCTTGTACTTGTCTAACTTAGAGCAAACAGGGAACTGTGATAGCTAAGTCATTTTATTTATAATTAAAATGTTTCTTGGCAAATCTGTATGCCAGTTAACACTGAAATTGGGTTAACAAAGATTTAAACCAAACTGAAGCATATTCTGGTTTCAAACCTCAAGGTCTGATTAAGAATCTAATTGTATCACAAGTATTTCTGTTTGGATGTCATTGTACTTCCTTTAGTATTGTGGGGTCCATCCCCCACTTCACCCTCTACTCAGTACAAATTATGAAAAAGAATCTTAGATCCGGAATTACTTTTTAAAGTCAGCAATTCTATTATAATAATCTTGTGGTCTTTTCCATTTCACTATGGTGGTATTTCTGTAGGCATTACTAAAAATTTTGTCATTTTTAGTGTGACAGGTATATTTCTGATCTTATATTGAAGAAAAAAGTTTTAAAATTTTCATTCATCTTGTACATGCCAAAATACTATTCACCTAAACATTTATTCACATGTTGCAGAATTTTAATATTTTTGTTTGTTCATAGCTTGATTTTAGCATATCCTGAGCTATTAAACACTAAGGCTTAATTTACGCAAATAACTGGCATTTTTTAAGTTAGTAAATGATTAAAGTAGCTTATAAATTTATTATTGAAATCTGAGAGTTTTTTTTAATGATTAACTGTGACACGATTTTTTTTTTCTCTTACAGAAGTCCAGAAGTCTAAAGATCTTTGTTCTATAACTGTAGGTAGAGAAGAGATCCCAAATATGCCTCCTGAAATGCAGCTTAAGGTAGATACGAAATTTTCCTAAGCTACATACAGCTGAAGTCTTTTCTTTTTGCTTTGTTTTGCTTTAAAGGCAGCCTTAATAACACTAATTTTTCTTGGTATTGCAGGTCCTACATTCAGCTCTTTTCACATTTGATTTGATTGAAAGTGTTCTGGCTCGAGTAGAAGAACTCATTGAAATAAAAACAAAGTCTACCTCTGAGGAAAATATGGGATAAAGTGAAAGCTCCATCCCCT
Organism: Delphinus delphis; assembly: GCF_949987515.2. NCBI lineage: Eukaryota > Metazoa > Chordata > Mammalia > Artiodactyla > Delphinidae > Delphinus > Delphinus delphis. Next base: position 80,605,136 of record NC_082683.1, on the reverse strand, counting down.
AAATAAAAACTAGAAATATACTATATTTTCCATTATGTTTATTTAATACCTTTATAAAAGCTTTTCTGTAAAACACACTGATAGAAAATAAATGTAGCTTTTCTCATTTATCCGTTTCAGCAATGACACATTATGGATCAGTAGTAGTGTTTGGTTTTAAAAAGATATCTACATGGTAAATAATGCCCATGTGTATTTTAAATACTACTATTGAAAATCCAATACAAATCAATAATTTTATATTATGACTTCATAAAATGTACTGGAATTGCCTTCATTCATACAGTTGTAGTGAGTTTATAAAAATACTGATACACTTTGTGTTCCAGTTAGATGCTGTGTTACATTTTAGAACTCCTAGTATCAAACTGGCTATCACACCACTAAGAGCTAAGAGAGCTTAGAGAGAAATTTTGAGTTTGGACCAGCTGACTACTTCTCTTAATTTCCTTCTTTTTCCCTGCCTCAGGAGTCTTAGGGTGCAGAGTCCTATCAATCACCAGCTCTCCAGCAGTAGTTACAATGTGAAAGCATCTGTGAAGATTAATTTTAGAAATACTGGCTGGCTTGTATTATAAAAAAGTATATATGACTTTTCCTTTAACCTAAGGGGCTAATTAGAAAATGCTGTATATTTATTTGCAATTAAATATTTGTTCATCCAACTTAATTTGTATCATTAAGAAACTGCATCTGAGTTTTATAATATATGTACCAATTTTTTCTGAACTTTTTTTTTATATACCTCATTTTTTATTGCATTTTGCAGATACTGCATTTTCTTTTTTTTGGCTGCATTGGGTCTTCATTGCTGCGCATGGGCTTTCTCTAGTTGCAGGGAGTGGGGGCTGCTCTTCGTTGCGATGTGTGGGCTTCTCATTGTGGTGGCTTCTCTTGTTGCAGAGCACAGGGTCTGGGTGCACACAAGCTTCAGTAGTTGCAGCACGTGAGCTCAGCAGTTGTGGCACGTGAGCTCAGCAGTTGCGACACGTGGGCCCTAGAGCGCACAGGCTTCAGTATTTGTGGTGCGTGGGCTCAGTAGTTGTGGCGTATGGGCTCTAGGGCGTGCGGGCTTCAGTAGTTGTGGCATGCAGGCTCAGTAGTTATGGCGCACGGGGTTAGTTGCTCCGTGGCATGTGGGATCCTCCTGGACCAGGGATTGAACCCGCGTACCCTGCATTGGCAGACGGTTGCCCAACCACTGTGCCACCAGGGAAGTCTCTTTTCTGAACATTATTAAAGGAAGTAACAGAACTCCTGAAAATAAAATCATTTTTAATTGTATGTATTTTATTTTAATATTCTTCCAAAAGAACATTTGTAATTGATAATTTAATTTGGGTTAAATGTATCACTACTCAGTTTTATCTTTTGAAGTGTTTTCCAAACTGGACTTTGCTCAATGATGTAAGCTTTAGTTGTTATCATTCTGTAGCAGATGCTATCTATGTGTGGTTTGGAGGTGATCTGGAAGAAGATATAAACATGCAATATTATTTGAGAAATAAGGTATTTTTACAGGGTCACATCATAAAATACCTAACATTATTTATTCAACAAGCATCAATCAGTATGGTGTATGGGTTATTAGAGTAATAGAAAAATACCTGATCTCTGTCTTTAAGAGATTTCAGATGTGCAAGCCAAAAAATAGAATACTATTAAGAATTGCTTCAATAGAGATCTGTTCCAAGTATAAGAGTAAGGAACACCTAACTCTGCCTGTGGGAGTTGGGAGCACACTTTACAGAGAAGAATAAGTATGAAAAGAAAGTGGATAACCAGTGAAGTTATAAAATAGTATGTATGCACTCTGACAGTTCATGACTACCAATATTTATACTTTAGAATTTGAAAGAAGATTTAAGTAACCAATAGGGCCAACACTGTATATATATGGCCAAATGCTCTTTTGGCCCTAAATGAGTGATCCTGGTAGTTGGTACTGGAAATAAATTGAGAAGACTTGAGAGGCTAAGTTCAGGCTTGGGAAAGAGTTGCATGTGTTGGAAATAGCAACTTCTCTGAGGGGAACAGAAGTAGAATATTTGTCAGTTCTACCGAAGAGGGTGTGCATTTTGAAGTCAAGAACCTTAAAGTGTATCAGTGTGTATGTATGTATGTCATTTTCCTCAGGTGACTTACCTTAGCTATGGTGCACATAAGATTAATAGCATTTATTGTGTTGTGTACTGGAAGTATCCGTAGGTTACTACCCAGGAATCTGGAAAAAAAAAATTCAAAAGTTAAATAGTTGATATGACTTACATCTGTTAAGTGGAAAGAAGAGACAAACCTCTTATTGTTTGTCATTTGTTTATTCATTCATGCCTGCCTTATTCCACAGAGGATTTGATATGGCTTTACAGCCAGAAGTTAATTGACTAAGAAGTGTTCACTTCTGATTTAGTCTTGCTGGAGAATCCCATAAATCAGCATGCACTCTGAAATTGTCACCCTGATTCATAGACTAGCTATTTGGCCTGCATTTTATTAAATAGGACAGGTTAACATTATAAAGTTTACCTTTTGGAAAAACATAATTCGCTTGCCTAATATAATTCAGAATCGAAGTAAATAAAATAATTTCAGGAAAATAGGTCTGTAGTGCTGTTGTCCATACCTCTGCTGAATCCTGAACATCAGTTTCCATTCCTCAGGCCCATGCAGGGCAGCAGACAGAACCAAAAAACTATTTCGGTGAATGTTAATAAACTTCTCAATTTTGGCTAGAAATGTTTCTTCAGCAGACATAAAGCATTTTTTAGCATCCATCAATAAAAATGCAACTCCTAGGAAAGGTGAGTGTAATATAAAATGTCACTTCATCATACTGATAAAATTTTTTCTTGTAAACTCAGTAAAATCAACAAAAATAACTATAAGTAAAACATAGCTGTAAGTGTCCAGGCCCTAAACCCATAACAAATGGAAATTACCATAATGAAAGTTTTACATGACAAAATAATTAGGTAGTTCTTTGAAGTGCTCTGTATATAAAAGATTAAATATTTAAGGGAAAAACCCTTTCTTGGTCAGTAACCTTTTTTTTTTTTTTTTTTACTCTAAGGCACTGTCCACAATGAAAGTAATGCCTAATTTTAGTTACATGTTAATTTTTCATGTTATGATTTTTAAAAGCTGGAAATCAACTAAAGAAAAGTTGTTTTAAGCAAGCCTTTAGTTATTTCTTGGAGAATCTTTTATATCAGAACATAAACTATAAATTAAAACAGTAAGCAGATATCTAGGATCTCTGAAACAGTATCAGGCCTATAAGAATGGTCCAGAAGGGAAACAATCTACTTAGCTCTTTAAAAGATGAGGGGAGGACACAATTTGAGGAAAGCTACTATGTGATTATACTAATTGAATCAACCTGAGCTAAAAATTTATATAATATCTCTGAACCTAAATTTCTTCATCTGTAAGGTTGGAATAATAGTTCTTTGATAGGTTTGTTGAAAGGATTAAATAAGAGAATGCATATAGGGCTCTCTGTTCAACCGGGAAAGATGAATTTGAGGTTGGGCCATTTTTAGCCTGGAGGTCTATTTCTAGGAGCTTTTGAAAGTGCCTGTCTTCCAAAATCTCTGCTAGAGTACAGGTCTGTTTGTAACCATCCTAATAAAATCCTTCACCTCCATGTTTTTTTTTTATCACTTCTGTCATTTTCCAAGCACAAGTGGAGCTGCCTCCTTCCCATGTCCCTAGCTTTCTCATATCCTAATCTAATTCCTTCCTGTACTTTGCCCATGACTCACAGTTGTACAGTTTTATGATTTCAGAAACATTTGTCCCCATTTGTTTCCTTTAATTAGTATTTGTTTATATCAATATTATGTTCAGCAAACTCTTGTACAAAATCATGAAAAACATTCTTCTATATTGTTTTTGTATATGGATTTTGACCAATATCGTGATGTTGGCCTCTGTTAATATGGGTAATATTTTAAGTATTGACTGTTGCAGAGGGTGGCTTTGTTCTATTTTCAACTTCGTTCCAAAGCAAGTAGTTTGTACCATCCTCTACCAGACTCCACTGGTTCAGCTTTAGTTCAACAATTGTAATCTGAAAAGGAATATATTTTGTAATTGGCCATATGTACTGCTTTTGCAGCAGTAACAAAGTTTTATACATTTACCTCTCCCAAAAGGTAACACCTTAAGCTTATTACTTAGTTACTGAACTACCAAATTATTAGAATTTACACTTACTTATTTATTAAGAAACTTAAATCAAGGAAGTTAGCAAATATACTGTACCAGAAAGAGAAAATATAATTGATCCATTTTCCACTGAATCTGAATACCGAACCTTATGGCTTCGATTTTCTAGGGCGGTTGCAACTTCATAACTCTTAAAAAAATTTTCAGAAATACAAACTTAAGACATGTTTTAAAGAGTTTAATTAAAGCTAATCAAAAAATTAAAATAAGTTTAATAGCTTCTTTTATAACTATACCACTTACAGATTTGATCATCAACAGAGATACCAAATGTGCTCTCTATGGAGAAAAAAACTTTAAAAAAAGGTAAAAATATTTAGTTTTGAAACACACTGTGGTTTGGAAATGAGTTGTGTACTAGTTACGTTACTTAGGGAAGAAAATAAGGACAGTATTAAAGAATTAAACTATAAGAGCAAACACAAACTTCTCTTTGAAAACTTGAAGATGGATTCTGACATGCATTAATGTATAAATAGAAGGTGTATGGTGGTGTGTTTCTTAGATGGTTGACAGAACCATGAAGTGCCATACACAGTACCACAAGGAGACAACCAATTCTCCAATTCATGTTTACATTACAGTTACTTTTAGTATACTTTTCAAATGTTTTAAGCCTTAGGTGAGTTAGAAAACATGAAGACAGCAATAGGACTTTTGGTTTAAATACTAAGCGTTTCAAAATTCATCTAATTTCCTATTCTACCCACGTAATTAGATATTACCCAAAGCACTAAAATAGACGTGGTTTATACTATTTATGAATTGGTTAAAACTCAAGCTTGTTAGTCTCCAAGTAGATAAAAATCCCTTATATAAACTTTATATTTAGCTTCAGAACATGTATATTTTAAGCATACTTAAATATATCTAGAATATCAAGTATTCTAGATATAGAATACTTGATTCCCTTCCTTCCTAAAAAGAGTATTTTATGGTACTCAAACAGATCCTGACCTAGAGTTCAATAAAGACTCTTCGCATGAGTTTTCTTCTGCTGTTTTAAAATTACACATTGAGTCCAGTGATGGCAGATTAAGTAATTTAGGCCAACCCTCCTGCTGAAGGCAACTAGAAAAGCTGGAAAGTTTAAAAAATCTTGAATGCATCAGAGAGTTAGCAGGATAGTGAAAACTTACAGGACCAAGACCTATACAGAAATTCAAAGATAAGAGATCAGCACTTAGGTGATTTTTTTTCCTGAGGGCATCTGTCAGTTCAGGAAGAGAGACGAGAGGCTGAACAGAGCTTTTGACAAAAGTAGAACAGCTCTCACAGGGGCTGCCGCCTAGCTTCAAACCATTTCAATCCTTAAAATTGTATTAAAGTGATACTGTATTACTAGTGCTCCCAAGTACCTTGCAGAAGCACTCCCTAGAGGGACCCTTCTCAATTAGGTCTCCTCATTTCAACTACAGAACAAAGAAAATTATCTGAATGATGATTTTCTCAATTCTCACATAACTAGTATCATCTAAATGAACAGGAGATAAGCTCCTTTATTACATACAATAGAAGCCTTAGGGCTTGGGTTGCCAGATTAGCAAATAAAAAAATAGAACATCCAGTTAAATTTGAATTTCATATAAACAACATAATTTTTTGATATAAGTATGTCCTGTGCAATATTTGGGATGAACTTACACTAAATTCATTGTTTATCTGAAACTCAGATTTAACTGAGTGTCCTGTATTTTATCTGGCAACCCTGCTTAGGACATTAGAGGTTTAATTCTCTCGCAGAATTAAGTTTTCTCTAGAGGAATGTAAAACTATTCTAGGCCTCAAATTATTTCCACAAACAATTTTTCAAATACAAATTCCAACACACAGTTAAAAATAATCAGACATTCAAAAACAAAATTACATGAAAGAGAACTATGAAAAACAACAGGTAATAGAAGCAGTCATAGGGGATACATATAGTAAAGATACCATGTATATACTTTAAAATAGCTGTTTACTATGTTCAAGGAGATGAAAGGCAAGGTTAAGAATTTTGGCAAAGAACCAGAAACTATATAAAAGGATGTAACAGATATGAGTCAGGAAAGTTTCATAAAATTTGAGGCAAATCTTTTTTTTTTTTGCGGTATGCGGGCCTCTCACTGTCGTGGCCTCTCCCGTTGCGGAGCACAGGCTCCGGACGCGCAGGCTCAGCGGCCATGGCTCACGGGACCAGCTGCTCCGTGGCATGTGGGATCTTCCTGGACCGGGGCACAAACCCGTGTCCCCTGCATCAGCAGGCAACTCTCAACCATTGCGCCACCAGGGAAGCCCGAGGCAAATCTTTTAAATGGAAAACAGTTTATTAAGCAGACAAGTGAAAGAAGAAGACAAATGTGAGAAGAACGTAGACAGAAAACATAGACAAAGGCATTCAGACCTGAAAGTATGATTCCTTTAAGTGTGTTAGTTGTGTATGAGTCAGTTAATTTGGAGACAGTGTTAGGAATAACTGATGGCAGATAATTAGGACCATGTATGCCACGCTGATGAATTTCAATTCTATCCTATCCAGGAGCCAACTAAGAGAAGTATAAAGAAAATAGAAGAAAATAGTAAAGTTAAAATTAGAAAGTACTGAATTACAAAAAAATAGGTAAGTTCAAGAGTTAAGTTTTCAACATAACAAGGAGCTAAGACTAGATTTTCCAAATTATGTTTCATTAAATATTAGTCCCATGAGATATTAAAAAATGTTCCTTATTCAAATAAGACTGGGAAACACTGAGGGAGACCTTCAAGATGGTGGAGGAGTGAGACATGGAGATCACCTTCCTCCCCACAAATACATCAGAAATATATCTACATGTGGAACAACTCCTACAGAACACCTACTGAACGCTGGCAGAAGACCTCAGACTTCCCAAAAGGCAAGAAACTCCCCATGTACCTGGGTGGGGCAAAAGAAAAAAGAAAAAGCAGAGACAAACGAATAAGGATGGGACCTGCACCACTGGGAGGGAGCTGTGAAGGAGGAAAAGTTTCCACACACTAGCAAGCCCCTTCGCGGGCAGAGACTGCGAGTGGCGGAGTGGGGAAGCTTCAGAGCCATGGAGAAAAGCGCAGCAACGGGGTGCAGAGGGCAAAGTGGAGAGATTCCCGCACAGAGGATCAGTGCTGACCAGAACTCACCAGCCCAAGAGGCTTGTCTGCTCACCCACCAGGGCGGGTGGGGGCTGGGAGCCGAGGCTCAGGCTTCTGAGGTCAGATCCGAGGGAGAGGACTGGGGTTGGCTGCGTGAACACAGCCTGAAGGGTGCTAGTGCGCCATAGCTAGCCGGGAGGGAGTCCGGGAAAAAGTCTGGAGCTGCCTAAGAGGCAAGAGACCATTGTTTCGGGGTGCACGAGGAGAGGGGATTCAGAGCACCACCTAAACAAGCTCCAAAAATGGGCGTGAGCCGCGGCTATCAGCGCGGATACCAGAGACAGGCATGAGATGCTAAGGCTGCTGCTGCAGCCACCAAGAAGCCTGTGTGCAAGCACAGGTCACTAGCCACACCTCCCCTCCAGGGAGCCTGGCCACTGCCAGGCTGTGCAGCCCGCCACTGCCAGGGTCTTGTGATCCAGGGACAACTTCCCCTGGAGAACGAACGGCGCGCCTCAGGCTGGTGCAATGTTATGACGGCCTCTGCCGCTGCAGGCTCACCTTGCATTCCGTACCCCTCCCTCCCCCCAGCCTGAGTGAGCCAGAGCCCCCGAATCAGCTGCTCCTTTAACACCATCCTGTCTGAGCGAAGAACAGACGCCCAGGCGACCTACACACAGAGGCGGGGCCAAATCCAAAGCTGAACCCCAGGAGCCGTGTGAACAAAGAAGAGAAAGGGAATCTCTCAGCAGTCTCAGGAGCAGCGGATTAAAGCTCCACAATCAACTTGATGTACCCTGCATCTGTGGAGTACCTGACTAGACAACGAATAATCCCAAAATTGAGATGGTGGACTTCAGGGGCAATGATATATATTTTTTTTTCCTTTTTCTCTTTTTGTGAGTGTGTATGTGTATGCTTCTTTGTGTGATTTTGTCTGTATAGCTTTGCTTTTACCATTTGTCCTACGGTTCTCTCTGTCCATTTATGGGTTTTTTTTGGTTTTGTTTTTGGTTTTTTTTTTTAGCATAGCTTTTAGCACTTGTTATCATTGGTGGATTTGGTTTCTTGGTTTGGTTGCTTTCTTCTTTCTTTCTATTTTCTTTTCTTTTTACTATTATTTTTTAATTATTTAATTAATAATTTTTATTTTAATAACTTTATTATATTTTTCTTTCCTTCTTTTTTTCTCCCTTTTCTTCTGAGCCGTGTGGCTGACAGTCTTGGTGCTCCGGCTGGGTGTCAGGCCTGTGCCTGTGAGGTGTGAGAGCCAAGTAAAGGACACTGGTCCACCACAGACCTCTTGGCTCCACGTAATATCAAACGGCGAGAGCTCTCCCAGAAATCTCCATCTAAACACTAAGACCCAGCTCCACTCAACGAGCAGGAAGCTACAGTGATGGACACCCTATGCCAGTCAACTAGCGAGACAGGAACACAACCCCACCCATTAGCAGAGAGGCTGCCTAAAATTATAATAAGGTCACAGACACCCCAAAACACACCACCGGACGTGGTCCTGCTCACCAGAAAGACAAGATCCAGCCTCTTCCTCCAGAACACAGGCACTAGTCGCCTGCACCAGGAAGGCTACACAACCCACTGAACCAACCTTACCCACTGGGGGCAGACACCAAAAACAATGGGAACCACAAACCTGCAGCCTGTGAAAAGGAGACCCCAAACACAATAAGTTAAGCAAAATGAGAAGACAGAGAAACACACAGCAGACGAAGGAGCACGGTAAAAACCCACCAGACAAAAAAAATGAAGAGGAAATAGGCAGTCTACCTGACAAAGAATTCAGAGTAATGATAGTAAAGATGAGCCAAAATCTTGGAAATAGAATGGAGAAAATACATGAATGTTCAACAAGGACAAAGAAGAACTGAAGAGCAAACAAACTATTATAAACAGCACAATAAATGAAATTAAAAATTCTCTAGAAGGAAGCAATAGTAGAATAACTGAGGAAGAAGAAAGGATAAGTTTCCTGGAAGATAAAATAGTGGAAATAACTACTGCAGAGAAGAATAAAGAAAAAAGAATGAAAAGAATTGAGGACAGTCTCAGAGACTTCTTGGACATTAAACACAACAACATTCGAATTATAGGGGTCCCAGAAGAAGAAGAGAAAAAGAAAGGGACTGAGAAAATATTTCAAGAGATTATAGTTGAAAACTCCGCTAATATGGGAAAGGAAATAGTCAATCAAGTCCAGGAAGTACAGAGAGGATAAATCCAAGGAGAAACATGCCAAGGCACATATTAATCAACCTATCAAAAATTAAATACAAAGAAAACATATTAAAATCAGCAAGGGAAAAACAACAAATAATATGCAAGGGAAGCCCCACAAGGTTAACAGCTGAGCTTTCAGCAGAAACTCTGCAAGCCAGAAGGGAGTGGCAGGACATATTGAAAGTGATGAAAGGGAAAAACTTATAACCAAGATTACTCTACCCAGCAAGGATCTCATTCAGATTTGATGGAGAAATTAAAAACTTTACAGACAAGCAAAAGCTAAGAGAATTCAGCACCACCAAATCAGCTTTATAACAAATGCTAAAGGAACTTCTCTAGGCAGGAAACACAAGAGAAGGAAAAGACCTATAATAACAAACCCAAAACAATTAAGAAAATGGTAATAGGAACATACATATCGATAATTGCCTTAAATGTAAATGGATTAAATGCTCCAACCAAAAGACGTAGACTGGCTGAATGGATACAAAAACAAAACCCGTATACATACTGTCTACAAGAGACACACTTCAGACCTAGGGACACATACAGACTGAAAGTGAGGGGATGGAAAAAGACATTCCATGCAAATGGAAATCAAAAGAAAGCTGGAGTAGCAATTCTCATATCAGACAAAATAGACTTTAAAATAAAGACTATTACATGAGACAAAGAAGAATACTACATAATGATCAAGGGATCGATCCAAGAAGAAGATACAACAATTGTAAATATTTATGCACCCAACATAGGAGCACCTCAATACATAAGGCAAATACTAACAGCCATAAAAGGGGAAATCGACAGTAACACAATCATTGTAGGGGACTTTAACACCCCACTTTCACCAATGGACAGATCATCCAAAACGAAAATAAATAAGGAAACACAAGCTTTAAAGGATACATTAAACAAGATGGACCTAATTGATATTTATAGGACATTCCATCCAAAAACAACAGAATACACTTTCTTCTCAAGTACTCATGGAACATTCTCCAGGATAGATCATATCTTGGGTCACAAATTAAGCCTTGGTAAATTTAAGAAAATTGAAAACATATCAAGTATCTTTTCTGACAACAATGCTATGAGACTAGATATCAATTACAGGAAAAAATCTCTAAAAAGTACAAATACATGGAGGCTAAACAATACACTGCTTAATAACCAAGAGATCACTGAAGAAATCAAAGATGAAATCAAAAAGTACCTAGAAACAAATGACAATGAAAACACGATGACCCAAAACCTATGGGATGCAGCAAAAGCAGTTCTAAGAGGGACGTTTATAGCAACACAATCCTACCTTATGAAACAAGAAACATCTCAAATAAACAACATAACCTTACACCTAAAGCAATTAGAGAACGAAGAACAAAAAAGCTCCCAAAGTTGGCAGAAGGAAAGCAATCATAAAGATCAGATCAGAAATAAATGAAAAAGAAATGAAGGAAACAATAGCAAAGATTAATAAAACTAAAAACTGGTTCTTGGAGAAGATAAACAAAATTGATAAACCATTAGCCAGACTCATCAAGAAAAAAAAGGAGAAGACTCAAACAGACTCAAATAGAATTAGAAATAAAAAAAGAGAAGTAACAACTGACAGTGCAGAAATACAAAGATCATGAGAGATTACTACAAGCAACTATATGCCAATAAAATGGACAACTTGGAAGAAATAGACAAATTCGTAGAAAAGCAGAACTTCTGAGACTGAACCAGGAAGAAAGAGAAAATATAAACAGACGAATCACAAGCACTGAAATTGAGACTTGATTAAAAATCTTCCAGCAAAGAAAAGCCCAGGACCTGATGGATTCTCAGGCAAATTCTATCAAACATTTAGAGAAGAGCTAACACCTATGCTTCTCAAACTCTTCCAAACTATAGCAGAGGGAGGAACACTCCCAAACTCATTCTACGAGGCCACCCGCACTCTGATACCAAAACCAGATGATGTCACAAAGAAAGGAAACTACAGGCCAACATCACTGATGAACATAGACGCAAAATCCTCAATAAAATACTAGGAAACAGAATCCAACAGCACATTAAAAGGACCATACACCATGATCAAGTGGGGTTTATCCCAGGAATGCAAGGATTCTTCAATATACACAAATCAATCAATGTGATACACCATATTAACAAATTGAAGGATAAAAACCATAGGATCATCTCAATAGATGCAGAAAAAGCCTTTGACAAAATTCAACACCCATTTATGATAAAAACCCTCCAGAAAATAGGCATAGAGGGAACTTACTGCAACAGAATAGAGGCCATATATGACAAACCCACAGCCAATATCGTTTTCAATGGTGAAAACCTGAAACCATTTCCACCAAGATCAGGAACAAGACAAGGATGTCCACTCTCACCACTATTATTCAACATAGTTTTGGAAGTTTTAGCCAGAGCAATCTTGAGAAAGAAAAATGGAGCTGGAGGAATCAGGCTCCCTGACTTCAGACTATACTACAAAGCTACAGTATTCAAGACAGTATGGTACTGGCACAAAAACAGAAATATAGATCAATGGAACAGGATAGCCCAGAGATAAACCCACACACCTATGGTCACCTTATCTTTGATAAAGGAGGCAAGAATATACAATGGAAAAAAGACAGCCTCTTCAATAAGTCGTGCTGAGAAAACTGGACAACTACATGTAAAAGAATGAAGTTAGAACACTCCCTAGCACCATACACAAAAATAAATTCAAAATGGATTAAAAACCTAAATGTAAGGCCAGAAACTATAAAACTCTTAGAGGAAAACACAGGCAGAACACTCTATGACATAAATCACAGTAAGATCCTTTTTGACCCACCTCCTAGAGAAACTGAAATAAAAACAAAAATAAACAAATGGGACCTAATGAAACTTAAAAGCTTTTGCACAGGGCTTCCCTGGTGGCGCAGTGGTTGAGAGTCTGCCTGCCGATGCAGGGGACACGGGTTTGTGTCCCGGTCCAGGACGATCCCACATGCTGCGGAGCAGCTGGGCCCGTGAGCCATGGCCACTGAGCCTGCGCATCCGGAGCCTGTGTTCCTCAACAGGAGAGGCCACAACAGTGAGAGGCCCGTGTACCGCAAAAAAAAAAAAAAAAAAAAAGCTTTTGCACAGGAAAGGAAACCATAAACAAGACGAAAAGACAACCCTCAGAATGGGAGAAAATATTTGCAAACGAAGCAACTGACAAAGGATTAATCTCCAAAATATACAAACAGTTTATGCAGCTCAATATCCAAAAAACAAAAAATCCAAAAATGGGCAGAAAACCTAAATAGACATTTCTCCAGAGAAGATATACAGATTGCCAACAAACACATGAACGCATGCTCAACGTCACTAATCACTAGACAAATGCACATCAAAACTACAATGAGGTATCCCCTCATACCAGTCAGAACGGCCATCATCAAAAGATCTACAAACAATAAATGCTGGAGAGGGTGTGGAGAAAAGGGAACCCTCTTGCACTGTTGGTGGGAATGTAAATTGATGCAGCCACTATGGAGAACAGTATGGAGGTTCCTTAAAAAACTAAAAATAGAGCTACCATATAACCCAGCAATCCCACTACTGGGCATATACCCTGAAAAAACCACAATTCAAAAAGAGTCATGTACCACAATGTTCACTGCAGCTCTATTTACAATCGCCAGGACATGGAAGCAACCTAAATGTCCATCGACAGATGAATGGATAAAGAAGATGTGGCACATGTATGCAATGGAATATTATTCAGCCATAAAAAGAAACGAAAGTGAGTTATTTGTAGTGAGGTGGATGGACCTAGAGTCTGTCATACAGAGTGAAGTAAGTCAGAAAGAGAAAAACAAATACTGTATGCTAACATATATGTATGGAATCTAAAATATATATATATATTCTGAAGAACCTAGGGGCAGGACAGGAATAAAGACATAGACGTAGAGAATGGATTTGAGGACATGGGGAAGGGGAAGCTGAGATGAAGTGAAGGAGTGGCACTGACATATATACACTACCAAATGTCAAATAGATAGCTAGTGGGAAGCAGCCGCATAGCACAGGGAGATCAGCTCGGTGATTTGTGACCACCTAGAGGGGTGGGATAGGGACAGTGGGAGGGAGAGGCAAGAGGGAAGGGATATGGGGATATATGTATAGCTGATTCACTTTGTTATATAGCAGCAACTAACACAACAATGTAAAGCAATTATACTCCAATGAAGATATTAAAAAAAAAGTTAAAACAAAACAAAACAAACAAAAGAAAAAACAACAGAATCCAGTGAATATATTTTCAGTACACTGAGAGAAAATATCTGTAAATCTAGTGGAAAATATCTTTCAACTTGGAGCAACTTGAACTCTTATACATTGCTGATGGGAATATAAAACCATAATCCCTGCATTTAGTTTTAGTATAGCTATATAGTTAAATGGATTCAGTGTTCATTTGTAGTGAACTTTGAAAAACAGTTTGTAATCTCTTATAAACATACACTCATCATACGACCCAGCAGTTCCATTATTAGGTATTTATAAGAGAAATTCAAACACGTCTTAACAGAGACATACATGAATGTTCAGAGCAGCTTAATGCATAATAGCCAAAAACTGGAAACAAACCAAATATCTATTAGTGAATAGATACACTGGCATACACTCATACAACACACTACTACCCAGCAAAGAAAAGATAACAAATTATTGTTATATGTAACAACATGGATGAATCTCAAAAGCATTATGCTTAATGCAAGAAGCCAGACACAAGAGTACAAACTGTATCATTCCATTTATATGAAGTTCTACAACAGGCAAAACTAGTTATAGTGATAAATCAGACCAATGGTTGCTTGAGGTGGGGAACTGGAAAAGGACTGACTACAAAAGGGCATGAAGGAACTTTCTGGAGTGACGAAAATGTTCTATATATTTTGATTGGGGTGATGGTTACACAGGTATACACATTTGTCAAAATTCATTAAGCTGTACATTTAAAATGTGTGTATTTTATTGTATGTAAGTTGTCCCTGAATTAAAGTGATTTTTAAAACATCTTGCAAGATCAAGGGGAAGACAAAAATATAGTTGATCCTTGTACAACACAGGTTTGAAATGTGTGGATCCACTTCTATGTGGATTTTTTTCTATAAATACAGGTACTATACAATCTGAGGTTGGTTGAATCCTTGCATGCAGAACTGCTGATACAGTGGGCCAAATGTAAAGTTAAACATTTGAAGTTTTGAGGGAGGGAGTGAGGGAGTCACTGCCTATAACCCCACGTTGTTCAAGGGTCAACTGTATTTGGATACTAACAAAAACTGAGAGGATCCTCATTTAGATAATTTCTAAATTATATTCTTCAGATAAAAAATAAAATGATCCAAAATGGAAGGTCTGAGCCAAAAGAAGAAAAGAAGAGCAAAGAAAGTAACAAAGACATGAGTAAATCTAAACAAATGCTAACTTTAGAAAATAATGGCACTTTGTTGAGTTAAAAAATTGATAGAATTAAACCGTATATGATAACAAAATATAATACAGAAAAGGGTGATTGGAATTAGTGTTCTAAGATTTGTTTGTCATTTAAGAGGAAGATAAAAATAATTATTTACTTTGGATTTTGTGGGGCTAAGTATACATGTTAAATTTTCTAGGGTAACTATTAAAAAACATAAATAGAGCTGTTTAAAGCCAGCTAAGAAAAAAACTATTCAAAGCTAGTTGAGAAAAAATTACCTCAAAGCTAGTTAAGAAACTAGCTAGTTTCAAAGCTAGTTAAGAAAAAAATGAGAAAAAATTACCAATCAATACAAAAGGAGGCAAAAAAGAAGAGAAAAAAGAAACAGAGAAAAGGTGGGACTTCCCTGGTGGTCCAGTGGTTAAGAATCCACCTTCCAATGCAGGCGACACAGGTTCGATCCCTGGTTGGGGAACTAAGATCCCACATGCCACAGGGCAACTAAACCTGTGTGCTCTAGAGCCTTGCACACCACAACTACTGAGCCTGCACACTCTGGAGCCCACACGCCACAACTAGAAAGAAGCCCGCGTGCCACAATGAAGAGCCTGCGCACCACAATGAAAGATCCTGCATGCTGCAACGAAGATCCCACATGCCCGCAACTAAGACTCAACACAACCAAATAAATAAAAAAATAAATAAATAATAAGAAAAGAAAAGGTGGGACAAAAAGGAAAGAAAAAAGAAAAGAAAGCACAAAACAAGCACATTAGCATGGGTTGCTGTCTCCCTCTCTCAAAATCAGTCTGGAAAAGCTAAAGAAACAAGAGAGAAATATGGATTCCAGAAACCTAACAAAAAGAAGCATGAAAAATTCCAATGAACCTTGAGGCTGTCTTAAATGGGTATTTGGTATGGTGCTAGATGGCTAAAGCCAACAGAGCAAAGTGCAGCTTGAGGCAGCAGTGAATGGATAGGGTGAATAAAACAGATCGTATTCAGAGTCTTATTCTAGCCTCTCTCTTTACCATAGAATAATCATTTCTTGCCCCTTCATTCTAGACATTAGGTGGTGTCCATAAGATAAACATCAGGGCAATGGAGAAATCCTGTTGGCTGAGGAGTTAAAAACAGTTGTGGACTGACCAACTGCCCTCAGGCATTCAACTCCCATTCCCTCCCCATCCAAACTGTAGGGAGACAGCCTCCTCCCAAGGCCACTAAGTCTAGACAGATCAGTTTCTGTTGTTTACCTTTCAAAAAACCTTAAGTAATATATATGTGCATATGCATTGTTTCTGTAATCACTTAACATCTCTATTAGAATAGGCTTAGTGAGAAAAAAAAAAAAGGAACTTAGAAAATTTCCAACCTTCAAATATTTAGAGAAGTAGGAAAATGGATGCAGGGACATTCATAATTTGTCTTTAAAACACATTTTAGATTATGTACTTGCCGATTCACACAACTTTGCATAATCAAGCTAAAGATATTTAAAAATATTGTTCTATTGCTTTTAATTTTAAATTCAAGATCAATGGCCCAAATGCCTCTTTTACCTTAAGCGATGAGCTAATAATAATGGTGGTTGTCCATTTAATTTTTTCTTTTCCATCACTTTCAGCCATCTCTCTGTATCAAACCAGCTTCTAGTGGTGCCAACAATCTGAGAAAAATAAGAACAAAAAGAACACATAGAAATGTTTGCTTGATGAATGAGTAAATTACAGAAAGAAATAAAATTAGGGTAATGGAGACATTCTAAAGAATATTTGAAAGTCAAAATTTGACACTAATGGGACTTCCCTGGTGGTCCAGTGGTTAAGACTCTGCACTCGCAATGCAGGGGGCCTGGGTTCCATCCCTGGTCTGGGAACTAGATCCTGCATGCCGCAACTAAGAGTCTGCATGCCGCAACTAAGGAGCCTGCATGCGGCAATGAAGATTCCGCACGTGGCAACGAAGATCCCATGTGCCACAACTAAGATCTGGTGCAGCCAAATAAATAAATAAATATATATTTTTTTAAATTGGGACTTCCCTTGTGTCACAGTGGTTCAGAATCCGCCTGTCAATGCTGGGGACGTGGGTTTGATCCCTGGTCTGGGAAGATCCCACATACCACAGAGCAACTAAGCCTGTGCACCACAACTACTGAGCCTGCGCTCTAGAGCCCATGCACCACAACTACTGAAGCCTGCATGCCCTAGAGCCCGCACGCTGCAACTACTGAGCCCATGCACCACAACTACTGACGCCCGTGCGCCTAAAGCCCGTGCTCCACAACAAGAGAAGCCACTGCAATGAGAAGCCTGCGCACTCTAACAGAGTAGCCCCCACTTGCTGCAACTAGAGGAAGCCTGCGCACAGTAACAAAGACCCAACACAACCAAAAAAAAAAAAAATTAACACTGAAAAAATATCTGTCTTGTTATACATTAAGCTCATTCAATATTATGCTTCCTATTAAGAATTATTAAAAGCAATGGTTCCCATTTCAGAGCATTAACTTAAAGAAGGAAGACCCAGCATTTCCATGAAGTCTTCTCTAATGATATTTCAATTTTTGATCTTCTTCCAAACTAGTCCACAGTAGACAGTTTATAAACATTTTGTTATTTGATTTAATTGGCATCCACAAACCAGGCTTTTCCTTCCAGCAGAGGCAGTTTGTGGCAACAAGAGGAGAGAGAGGAAACTGAAGTGATTCAAACTTGATAATAAAATTAAAGGCTGCTCAGAGTAGAGACATAACTATCACAAAACAAAAGGTCAGTTAGAAATGGAATGAGAATGTATATACACACATATTTAAATATATATATCTTATGAGGAATGCTCAAAGGAAAACACAAGAAATTTCACACTGAACTTCAGTTTGGGCTGGATTTTGAGCAACAAATGTGAAAAGGAAAAGAAAGTATTTATATAATTTTACACTTTAGGAAATTCAGGCTGAGAGAGGATGGTGGCAAAGGTCATATACACCTACAGAGTGAAAATGAATGGGTTCACTTTGGGCAGAATGGACATGTTAACAGTATTAAGTTTTCCAATCCATGGACACAAGATGTCTTTCCATTTATTTGTGTCTTCTTTCATCCAAGTTTTGTAGTTTTCAGTGTACAAGTCTTTCACCTCCTTAGGTAAATGTATTCCTAAGTATTTTATTCTTTTTGGTGCTCTTGTAAATGGGATTATTTTCCTAATTTCCTTTTCATATAGTTTGCTGTTCCTATATAGAAATGCAACTGATTTTTATATGTTGATTTTGTATCCTGCAACTTTGTTGAATTGATATATTTGTTCTAACAGTTTTTTTATAGGATCATGTCATCTGCAAACAGGGACAGTTTTACCTCTTTCTTTCCAGTTTGGATGCCTTTTATTTCTTTTTCTTGCCTAACTGATCTGGCCAGGACTTTTGGTACTATGCTGAATAGAAACAGTGAAAGTGGGCACATCTGCCTTGTTCCTGATCTTAGAGGAAAATTTTTCACTTTTTCACATTTGAGTATGATATTAGCTGTGGGCTTGTCATATATGGCCTTTATTATATCGGGTAATTTTCTTTTATGAGTGAATAAGCTCTAGAGATCTGCTGTACAACATTGTACCTATAGTCAACAATAATATATACTTAAAATTTATTAAAAGGGTAGATCTATACTATATTTCTTTCCACAATAAAAGAAAAAGAAAAAAAGTGAATGAGTCCAATGTTAGATCTATTCCTTTTTCCTCTTCCTTTTTCATTAATACCATGTTTATTACCTCTTGCCTGAGCTACTATATTTACCTCCTAACTGGTCTTGCCTCCTTTCAAATCTATTCTACAAACTCTTCCCAAATAATTTTCCTAAAACTTAATTTATAACTAGATTACTCTTCTTTTTTTTAAAATTTATTTATTTTTGGCTGCATTGGGTCTTCGTTGCTGCGCGTGGGCTTTCTCTAGTTGCAGCGAGCAGGAGCTACTCTTCGCTGTGGTGTGCGGGCTTCTCATTGCGGTGGCTTCTCTTGTTGCAGAGCACGGGCTCTAGGCATGTGGGCTTCAGTAGTTGTGGCACACAGGCTTAGTTGCTCCACTGCATGTGGGATCTTCTTGGACCAGGGCTCAAACCCATGTTGCCTGCATTGGCAGGCAGATTCTTAACCACTGTACCACCAGGGAAGCCCATAGATTACTGTTCTGTTCAGAAAACTTTAATGGCTCCCTAAGGCTTAAGAAATCAAATCCAAATTCTTTAGCCTAGTATTCAAGCTCCTCTCCCCAAAGACTGATGCCACGTTTCCTTTCCAGAATTACTTCCCACTAACATGGGCAGCTTCACTGACATGCAATCTGTGGAGTCACACAAGGCTCCACACTTAAAAGGATCCTGTACTTGTCTTATTGCTACTATCCCCTATTGCTGTCTTGAAAATGTTAATTTTTAAACAAGAGATCTTATGTTTTCATTTCACACTGGCCCTGCAAATTATATAGTCAGTCCTGCCCATTATACCAAAGAAACCCTATACTTTCTCACCTCACTACCATGCCATACTATTTTCTTCCATCTGAAACAACCACCCTGATCTCTGCCTGCCAAAATTCTACTTACCTTTTAAATACTCACTTTATTTACATCACACTCAAAATGATAAATTACATGCAAATTAAGACCACAAGGAGATATCATTTTGTACGCATGACAGCCTTCTTAATTAGGGTTCTGGGATATGAAGCTCTAATGCCCTAAGACAGGGGTCAGCAAGCTTTCTTGTAAAAGGCTGGAGAGTAAATATTTTAGACTTTGTGGGCCATACAGTCTCTGTTGCAGTGACTCAACTCTGCAATTGTAGTGTGAAAGCAGCTACAGATAATAAGTAAACAAATGAACATGGCTGTATTTCTTAAAACTTTATTTATGGACACTAAGATATAAATTTAATATAATGTTCATGTGTCACAAGTATTATTTTTCTTTGATTTTTTTCCAGTCACTTGAACTAGAACTATTCTTGGCTCCAAGTGTGGAGGGCCAGATTTGGCTCATGGGCCGTAGTGTGCCAAGCCCTCCCTAAGACATCCATGATATGACTTAACTTTTCTTCTGTACATCTAGAATGGTACTAGTCACCTACCAACTTTGGTAGAATTGAGAAAATAATCACTCAAACCATGTTCTACAGGTTTAATTCTCTCATAGAACTCCTGTTGAGAATAGCTGCATTAGAATGACAAAACTTAGAATTAAAAAAAAAAAAAAACTAAGGATAAGGATATGAAGCAACAAGAACTCTTATACATGGGTAGAGTGCAAATTGATATAACCATTTTGGAAGATGATTAGGCATCATTGGGGTAGATAATCTGTGAAGGGCCTTTAGTGTCTGCATGTTTTTGCTGGGTATGTAAATATAAGCCCCTGATTACTCTTTATCCGGGCCATTTTTCACTTGCAATAAACATTGAGGAATGAGGCAAGCAGGCTTGTTACTACTAATTAACAAGTGTTCTTCCCTTCAGTGTTTCTCTCTGTTAACATAACCAATTGAATGTATATTCACCTAGGTTTAGTTATGTTATTCCCACACCCCTGCGGAATTTGGGGGCCAGAGGAACGAACAAGAACCTGAAACTTTGGTTACTGCTTCTGCCACAAAATTTTAAAAATCTTTTGTTTCTGATCCAGGCATCTTTTATCTTCTGCCAGCATTAATAAAACGGTAATAGGTTAGCTTGTTAGGTTGCAAGTAGAGTAAAAAGACCTTTCACAGTTCTTGACAGGTATTATCTATTAAAGTTGAAAATACACATAAATTATAACCCAGCAATTCCAATCCTAAATATATACTCAAAAGAAATGCATGCAATGTGTACTAGGAGACTTGTATAAGAATGTTCATAGAAGCATTTTTTTTTACTTTATTCCTCATACTTTTGTTTAAATTTTTTTAAAATAAATTTATTTATTTAATTTATTTATTTTTGGCTTCGTTGGGTCTTTGTTGCTGCGCATGGGCTTTCTCTAGTTGCAGCGAGCAGGGCCTACTCCTCGTTGTGGTGCACGGGCTTCACATTGCAGTGTAATGCAATGTGCAGTGGAATGTGAAGTAGAATATCAAGTTTTCTGTAAATCTAAAACTGTTCTAAAAAATAAAGTTTATTTAAAAAAAAATCCTACCTCTCCTTCAAGGCCCATTAGAAATTCTGCCTCCTGCAAGAAACTATCTCTGTCTCCCTCAAACTAAATGAGACCTCTCCTTCCTCAGAATCCACCTTACAACACCTGTTAAGCACTTCTCATATTTTGCCCCATAAAATTATTTATAAATGTAGTTCATTTCCCCTAGATCATAATCTCCTTAATGTCAACCAAATTTATAATCTCCATGTTACTTAATACAAAATTAGTTTAAAGCAAAATTTAGAAACCAACTAATCCAAGTGAAAGTAACGTTCAGTGATGGTGAGCTAATATTTCCTAAGGCAATTTTATTCTCCTTTTGAACAATTCTAATAATTAGAAAGTTCTCCCTGCTGGGTTGAAACCAGCTGCTCTATAATTTCCTCATTCATTGCATGAATGAATGAATGACAAGTTAACAGCTCTATGAGAGCAGAGACACCTGTTTTATCCAATACTGTACCTCCAACACCTGGCACAAAGTAGATACTCAAACTTTGTTTATGAATGAGTAAATGGCTGTCTGGGGGAAGGACTGAAATTTTTATTTCCTCCCATACAACTTAATTTACTGTCTAGCTAATAATAATCCACCTGATAATACATCCACAAAACATACAAGCAAACCTCATTTTATTTTGCTTCCCTTTATTGTGATTTGCAGATACTGTGGGTTTTGTTTGTTTGTTTTGATTTTTTTTGACAAATTGAAGGTTTGTGGCAACCCTGCCTTGTCAGACTATGATTAGCTTTTTTCTTTTTTATAAATATATTTTATTTATTTATTTTTGGCTGCCTTGGGTCTTCGTTACTACGCACGGGCTTTTGCTAGCTGTGGTGAGTGGGGACTACTCCTCGTTGTGGTGCATGGTCTTCTCATTGCGGTGGTTTATCTTGTTGTGGATCACGGGCTCTAGGCTCACGGGCTTCAGTAGTTGTGGCATGCGGGCTCAGTAGTTGTGGCACACAGGCTTAGTTGCTCCGCGGCATGTGGGAATTTTCCCGGACCAGGGCTCGAACCCGTGTCCCCTGCATTGGCAGGAGGATTCTTAACCACTGCGCCACCAGGGAAGCCCAGACTATGATTACCTTTTGAAAAACTACTTTAAAATGAAAGTACATACATTATTTTTTTAGATACAAAATGCTACTGCACACTTAACAGACTACAGTATAGTATGAAATAACTTTAATATGCACCAGGAAACAAAAAAACTTCATGTAACTCGCTTTATTGCTAAGGCCTGGAACCAAACCCTGCAATATCTCCAAGGCATACCTGTACAGTCATTTAAATCCTCACACCCCTCTATACAGGTTTAATAAACAATTTTAACTAATTTAACTAAACTTAGAAGGTTAACTAATTTTATGCACTAATAAGTGAGAAAGGAATTGGGGTCGCAGACCCCCAGAAGCGTACTATTAACGACTGAGAACGCGTCAGATAAACAGGGCTGAGGCAGCAAGGTTCCCTCAATCTCTCTGGGGAAACGCTCTTAGACTAGCAACCAAGCCCCACTCATCGCTGATTGTGAGCCACTCACCACACCTCCAGGTGGCCCGTTCCCTCATCTGCAAATCAGGCTGGACCCAATGGCCTCTTAACGCCTTTGCCAGGTCCAAGGCCCTAATATTCTGGGCTCCCGTCATTACGGTTTTGTCTTTCCCAAGTTTTCAAATTTAAATAAATTTAACATTGCACAACAACCTCCTGTACATCGCTAACCCGTTCAGTCTCCTCCGTCATCAAGTGGGAGTCTGGCCTACAGTGGTTTTCATGGCCTCTTCGATTCTTTTTTTTTTTTTTTGCGGTACGTGGGCCTCTCACTGTTGCGGCCTCTCCCGTTGCGGAGCACAGGCTCCGGACGCGCAGGCTCAGCGGACATGGCTCACGGGCCCAGCTGCTCCGCGGCACGTGGGTTCCTCCTGGACCGGGTCATGAACCCTTGTACCCTGCATCGGCAGGCGGACTCTCAACCACTGCGCCACCAGGGAAGCCCCTCTTCGATTCTTTTTAGGACTTTCTCCCGCTCTCGGGAGTGGGAGGAGGGGAGAGGTTACGAACACCGCCCGAAGTCAAATATAAATCCGAGGGGTGGAAGACAGAGCTTCGGAAAAGGAGGCACTTCTACAATCCTACATGAAAAACCCAAGAAAACCCCTTTCCACACGATTCCCAAAGGAAGAAAAGGCTGGGGAGGATCCTTTCTCACCCGCCAAAGCCCTGAGGTAAAGATCTGATCTCGGCACGTGTGAGGAAAAACCACACTGGAAAAGAACCAAGAAAGAAAAACGCGAAGAACCACGTTCTCGGCAGCCTCATCCCCAAGGCTGCAAACACACCTGATCAGCACGGCGTCCAGAACAGCTTCGCTGCTCCCACACTTCCAGAGCCTTTCGCGAGAAGCTCCGCGGGCGGAGCCGGAAGCCCAGGCGTGTTCTCTGCGCTCGGCTGCCTCGGCCCCGTCTGCTCGCAGGGCTTCTGCGCAGCCGCAGACCCCGTGAACCACGGCCCGGCGTGCCCCGCTCTTTAGAGCGTAAAATTTGCTCCAACCGGTAAGAGATTAAGAAAAAGCCGAGGGATTTTTCATGTTAGTTTGAGTTGCCTGCAGTTGATTTTTCACAATTTTCTTAAATTCAGGCTCAATTCTTGTAGTACCACTGTGAACGTAAAATCAAGGTGACCTCTGGTTTATCCAAATTATGGTAAAAATACATTTTCATTAATGGCCGTAAATGTAACTTATAGAGGCCTTTGTATTTCCTCTTGGGACTCCATTTTTTTCAGACCTAACTGAAGCTCAGCAAGTTATTAGGCACTGGTGTAAAAATTCAAAAGTAAAGAAAAAGAAAAGCCACCATTTACCTAGAGCCTAATGGCTAGAATGCAAAACTATTTGTGTCTTACTTTATAAAATATGGGGGAGAGTGCTCCAGGAAAAAGTCCTTTGGTGCACACTTGTAATGTGGATTAATTATTCCGAGGTAGCCCTTTTGTAAGTGTGGAGTTTCCTATAACAGATATTATAATTTGGTGCCCTCTTTTGCTGCCTCTGGACAGTTTGTTAAGTCATGGCAAAACTTATTACAAGAGTCAGGACCTGGCTGGAGCCACACCTTCTGGGTTTGAGAGCTCAAGGAATTGAGTCAGCAGCTGGTGTGGGCCGGAGGACTCTCCTTGGAAGGTCCTCATGTTTCAGAGCAGGCTAATAGCAAAGGGGTAGGGGAGACATCCAAGATTAAGCATCGGAGGGTCTCCGTGGGCTGAGTGCGGGACAGCAGTTCCCTCTCCAACTGTGATACTACAAGGAGACTTGGCTGGGTTGAGAGCAGAGACTCCAGTTGTGGTAGGGAACCTGGCAAGTGCAAAGAAGGGTCTATTCTGGGGAGGGTACTGAAGTTCTGGGCAACTCACCAGAGTAGGGAGGGAAAGGAAAACTAATCTTATTGAGAACCTACTCTGTACCAGGTACTATACCAGCTGCTTTACATACATGATTCTATTAATATTCTCCATAGATGCTGTAAAATTTATGTTATTCTAATTTTAAAAATGAGAAAACTGGAGCTCATAGAGATTAAGTTATTGGGCATGATGATATAGCTAGTGAGAAAAGGGCTGGGCTTCAAACCTAAGTTGTCTAGGCCACATCCCTACCTCTACAGCTTTTTCTTAAAAGCCAGTTAGGCTTTTTAAAATTTCCACCATGCCGCAGAAATTGCTCTTGTCAAGGTCCTTGCTAAATTCAGCAGTTTCAATACTAATTTTACTTGGTCAATCAGTATCATTTGTTGCAGTTGATCACTTCCTCCTCTTGGAAACACGTTCTCCTTTGCCTTTCCCACACCATGCTCTCATGGTTTTCCTCTAACCTCACAGGCTACTTTGCAACATCCGTTATTGTTTTTCCCTCAATACCCAACCTCTTGGAAGCACCCCAAGTGCAATCCTTGGACCTCTTTTCTTATCTGGCTATATGGTTGACCCTTGAACTGCATGGGTCCATTTATACATGAACTTTTTTCAATAAATATACTGGAAATCTTTTTGGAGATTTGTGACAATTTGAAGAAACTCACAAACTGTTAGCCTAGAAATATTGAAAAAATTAAGAAAAAATTAGGCATGTCATGAATGCATAAAATATATGTAAATATTAGTCTATCTTTACATAGACATGAGTGATATTTAATGTAAAATTAATAGTGTTAGTTTTCTTACTGTTCTATAACTTTGCTTTCAGAGTTATATTACCGTACAGTATGCCTCTTTCTCATAGCTGGAGAAACTGCATATCAGCCTATTATCACAGGTAAGTGTGTCTTTTTAAGTAACAGTGTTTCCAGTATTGTATTATGACTATGACTGCAATAATGTATGCCATAAACATTTTTTAATGATTCATTCATTAGCGTATAGGCTAGGTTACTGTGAAGCAGTTGTATCAAAAACATTAGGCTACCATAGAACAATCATATTGCTGCTTCTTTACCAATGCATGAATTGTTATACTTGTAAATAAAAATTAATTTATTTTTCACATTATCTTTTCAGTTTTGATGTCTAGTGTTAGTAATACATACAACATCCACAGTGTTTTGTATCATGTAAGACAATATTGATGTAGGTACTGACAGGTGACTCATCTTGTAAACAGATGATGGAAACTTGCTGTATCAATAAACACTGTACAGTACTGTAAATGTGTTTTCTCATGATTTACTAAATAATATTTTCTCTAGCTTACTTTATGGTAAGAATACAATATATTATATAAAATATATGTTAATCGACTGTTCATGTTATTGGTAAGGCTTCCTGTCAACAGTAGGCTATTAGTAGTTAAGTTTTGGGGGAGTCAAAAGTTATGCACAGATTTTTTTTTCTTTACTATATTTTATATATTTATTATTTTTTTAAATATCTTTATTGGAGATAAAAATATTTCTTTACAATGGTGTGTTAGTTTCTGCTTTATAACAAAGTGAATCAGCTACACATATACATATATCCCATTATCTCCTCCCTCTTGAGTCTCCCTCTGCACAGATTTTTGATTGCGCCCCTAACCCCTGTGTTGTTCAAGGGTCAACTGTATTCACTGTTGTGATCTCATGAACTCATGGCTTTAGATGTAATCTGTATGCTGACAAATCCCAAATTTCTATCTCCAGACTTAGCTTTTCTCCTGAACTCCAGATTGGTATATACAACTGCCTATTTAATATTTCCACTAACAGACATCTCAAATTTCACATGGCAAGACAACTTTTAATTTCCACCCTGCAAAGCTGTACCACCCAGAGTCTTCCCCATCTCTGTTAATAACTCACATTTTACCTATTGTTAGATTTAAATACCTTGCCTCTCATTTACCCCATCTCACCCATCAGGAAATCTTGTTGCCTGTCCCTTCAAAATATATCCAGAGCCTGACCACCTCCCTTGTCTTAACCACTATCAACTCTCACCTGGATTATTGCATTAGCCTCTTAACAGGTCTCCTTGTTTATGTATGCCTTGCTCCCGAAAGTATTTTTCAACATAGCAACCAGGGTAATCCTCTTAAAACAGAAGATGGATTTTGTCTCCTCTCTGCTTAAAATCCTCTAATGGCTCTCAGCTTTCTCAGAATTAAAGATAAAGTCCTTATGATGACCTACAAGGCACTATGTGATCCAGTTTCCCTATTACCTAGCCAACCTTTTCTACTACTCTCTCTCACCTGCTTCTACTGTTCCAGCTACATTGGCCCCCTTCCTGCTTCTCATACCTGCCAGGCATGCTCCTGCCTCAAGGCTTTTGCATCAGCTTTTCTGCCTGAAGTGCTCTCCCCCGAGATATATTCATAACTCACTCTCCTCTTCAAATCTTAGCTGTCAACTTTCCAGTAAAGCCCACCCACCCTGACTTCCTCATTTAAAATTGGAACCACTCTTGATCTCTCTTAGCCTGCTCTATGTTTTTTTAATAGCATTTGCCACCTTCTAACATACTATATAATGTGTGTACTTATTATGTTTATTGTTTATAGCTGTTCTCCTCTCACTGGGATGTAAACTCCACAAGAAAAGGAATTTTTGTCTCTTTTGTTCGCTGATGAATCTCTTTCATCTAGAACAATGTCTGGTACCCATTAAGCACTAACAAATATAGTCAAATACTGAAGTGTCATTCACTCTCACTTATAAAGTTCCTTCGGGCTTATGTCTCAATGATAACATATCAGACTTCATTGAATTTTAGTAGCCATGAGATGAATAGTACCAATGGAGGCCTCTATTTTTATTAAAATTCTTACCCTTATTACTTTTAGGCTTGAACTAATTTATTTCAAGCTTTGGTCTTCTGGGTTAGGGCTAACTAGTTTGTCTGAGAGATATTTGCTAGAAATAAAAGTTCAACAGTTAATCCTGATAATGAGTTTTTATTCAGGAGGCTTATGTATTACCACAATTCAGTCATTTATGGAACAGATAAAGCTGTTTAAGTTGTCCTTTCAAGGGTGTCTACAAGATTCAGACCCAAATATATTGAAACTGAATACACAAATATATTTGGCAACTCTATAACAGCCCAACTCCCTGATTCACTACTCTCTAGAATGCCTACAAAGAAATATGTTCAATTTACATTTCTGTTTAGTGTCAGAACATTCCTAATTCACCAGCTGTGAGAAAGTTACGATGAAAAATTAATTCCATAAATTATTGATTCCTGGATTGAAAATGTAAAATTCAACTTGAAAGCATAGAATCAATAAGAAATAGATATTTCATAAACCTTGCAATGCCATACTTCCACATTAGTTGCAGAGTGACAACCTGTTATGAGACTGCAAAAATATGTTTTTTGTGAGATGCCTCCGTTTCAGAAGCAACAACGAAGCCTTGAATCTACTTAGTGGCTTGAACACTTGGATAGATCTAAAATAATTAATGTATTTCAGTATTTTTTCCCTTTTAGTCAATTGCAAATGTTGAACAATCATTTTCCTTTGAGGCTCCACTGCACATTTTTTATGTTATCTGCTTCATTCTTGATGTTCCGACCTTGATGTTGTAGCCCATCAAAAGGACACACACACACACACACACACACAGGGAATTATAGAGGAAGTTGGATGAAAGAAAAGTGGCTGTTTTCAAATAGCCCTTCACCAGTTTTCTTTGATATGAAAAACTGACACAGTACTATATTCTCAGACCCTGACCAGGTATAATTCTTAAAATCATTGGATTTAGACAATTTATTGTTTTGGAAACAACAGGATCAATTTAATTAAACCATCGGATGTTTTAAAAACATCCAAAGCTTTTCTGTTTCTAAATAGGTTTGAGTATGAATTTATATGACTTAGATAATAAAAGCAAACATTCAGTTCTCTACTTACGCACTGAGAACAAATTTTGCACTCTCTCACCTCACTGGTCCTATTTGTCCTTTTTGACCTAAATCTCTCCTGGTTCTCAGCTGTCTCTCGTGGTAATCCCTTGTGCTGCTGTTGGTCTAATGTGCTTATTGAGCACAGCTGTAATTCAGTGATGACTTCCTCAAGGTTTAGATATTTCGACAGATTATTTTTAGCCTCAGTCTGCAGTCATAACGTAAAAGCAACTAAGATGAAAACTGAACACACCAGCAAACAAGTAAGTCTGACAACTTAAAAATCCGTAAATTTATTTTATTTTATTTATTTATTTTTTATTGTATATGTGAACTTTTACTGGGAATTTAAATTCTTGTTTTATAGTAGTGTGGATTAGTGAATTTTTTCTATTTTTTTAAAATTTTCTCCGAATTTTTTGTCAGTGAGCCCATAGCTGATAATGAATATTAAAACAAACAAACAAAAACCAATGTAGAACAAAAATAAATACCCACCCAAGGACAACAACAACAAAAAATCAAGACTTAATTTGACTATAGTCTGTAAGGTGAAAAGAATGGAAAGAGAATATAAATAAATTTGGTCAAATAAATAAATCATCCTTCTAGTAAATATGTATGTTTCTTCTGAAAGAATGAAAGAAAATGCATATAATACCATCTTATTTTTTGGTTTTTTTTTGTACAGCAGGTTCTTATTAGTCATCCATTTTATACACATCAGTGTATACATGTCAATCCCAATCTCCCAATTCATCACACCCACACCCCCACCCCCCGCCGCTTTCCCCCCTTGGTGTCCATACGTTTGTTCTCTACATCTGTATCTCTATTTCTGCCCTGCAACCTGGTTCATCTGTACTATTTTTCTAGGTTCCACATATATGCGTTAATATGCGATATTTGTTTTTCTCTTTCTGACTTACTTCACTCTGTATGACAGTCTCAAGGTCCATCCACGTCTCTAGAAATGACCCAATTCCGTTCCTTTTTATGGCTGAGTAATATTCCATTGTATATATGTACCACATCTTCTTTATCCATTCGTCTGTCACTGGGCATGTAGGTTGCATCCATGACCTGGCTATTGTAGATAGTGCTACAATGAACATTGGGGTGCATGTGTCTTTTGGAATTATGGTTTTCTCAGGGTATATGCCCAGTAGTGGGATTGCTTGGTCATATGGTAATTCTATTTTTAGTTTTTTAAGGAACCTCCATACTGTTCTCCATAGTGGCTGTATCAATTTACATTCCCACCAACAGTGCAAAAGGGTTCCCTTTTCTCCACACCCTCTCAAGCATTTGTTGTTTGTAGATTTTCTGATGATGCCCATTCTAACTGGTGTGAGGTGATACCTCATTGTAGTTTTGATTTGCATTTCTCTAATAATTAGTGATGTTGAGCAGCTTTTCATGTGCTTCTTGGCCATCTGTATGTCTTCTTTGGAGAAATGTCTATTTAGGTCTTCTGCCCATTTTTGGATTGGGTTGTTTGTTTTTTTAATATTGAGCTGCATGAGCTGTTTATATATTTTGAAGATTAACCCATTGTCCCCTGATTCATTTGCAAATATTTTCTCCCATTCTGAGAGTTGTCTTTTCATCTTCTTTATGGTTTCCTTTGCTGTGGAAAAGCTTTTAAGTTTCATTAGGTCCTGTTTGTTTATTTTTGTTTTTATTTCCATTACTCTAGGATGTGGATCAAAAAAGATCTTGCTGTGATTTATGTCAAAGAGTGTTTTTCCTATGTTTTCCTCCAAGAGTTTTATAGTGTCCGGTCTTACATTTAGGTCTCTAATCCATTTTGAGTTTATTTTTGTGTATGGTGTTAGGGAGTGTTCTAATTTCATTCTTTTACATGTAGCTGTCCAGTTTTCCCGGCACCACTTATTGAAGAGACTGTCTTTTCTCCATTGTATATCCTTTCCTCCTTTGTCATAGATTAGTTGACCATAGGTGCGTGGGTTTATCTCTGGGCTTTCTGTCTTGTTCCATTGATCTATATTTCTGTTTTTGTGCCAGTACCATATTGTCTTGATTACCATAGCTTTGTAGTATAGTCTGAAGTCAGGGAGTCTGATTCCTCCAGCTCCGTTTTTTTTTCCCTCAGGACTGCTTTGGCTATTCAGGGTCTTTTGTGTTTCCATACAAATTTTAAGATTTTTTGTTCTAGTTCTGTAAAAAATGCCATTGGTAATTTGATAGGGATTGCATTGAATCTGTAGATTGCTTTGGGTAGTATAGTCATTTTCACGATATTGATTCTTCCAATCCAAGAACATGGTATGTTTCTCCATCTGTTGGTATCATCTTTAATTTCTTTCATCAATGACTTATAGTTTTCTGCATACAGGTCTTTTGTCTCCCTAGGTAGGTTTATTCCTAGGTATTTCATTCTTTTTGTTGTAGTGGTAAATGGTAGTGTTTCCTTAATTTCTCTTTCAGATTTTTCATCATTACTGTATAGGAATGCAAGAGATTTCTGTGCATTAATTTTTTTTTTAAGAAATTTTATTTATTTCTTTTTGGTTGCGTTGGGCCTTCTTTTCTGCGTGCGGGCTTTGTCTAGTTGCAGCGAGCGGGAGCTACTCTTTATTGCGGTGCGCAGGCTTCTCATTGCGGTGGCTTCTCTTGTGGTGGAACATGGGCTCTAGGCACGTGGGCTTCAGTAGTTGTGGCATGCAGGCTCAGTAGTTGTGGTGCATGGGCTTAGTTGCTCCTCAGCATGTGGGATCTTCCTGGACCAGGGCTCAAACCCATGTCCCCTGAATTGGCAGGTGGATCCTTCACCACTCCACCACCAGGGAAGTCCCTATAGCTCTGGGGATGACGGCTGCAGAGGAAACGGCAGAGGTGGCCATCCGTATGCGGCATGTGGAAAGGCTGCTCCACTGGGGATATGATTTGTAAGAGATGATGGATTGCAGGAGTGTGTACATAACACCACAGACAAATGCCAAAAAGGCACCGCCATCGTGTACCATGGGGACAGCTAACTCCTGGAAATTGGCTACAATGCCCATTCTGATGCATCCCACCAGTCCTAGAACTAACGACACCAAGTTAAAAACAAGAGTGCTGAAATAGCTGGTTTGGTTTTGCTTCTCTACTATTTTATATCTTGTGTACATCGTGGCTGCACCAAGAAATGCAGAGAAGTTTATCATAAATCCAAAAATTCCACTCTCTGGAGGTGTTGTTCCTGTATCACTGATGTAGGGGAGGAAGGGGCTGACGTGCCCGGAGAGCACGGCGACCACGTAGGAGATGATGAAGGTGGAGGACGACCAGGTCACCAGGAGGATGGGGATGAAGGCCATTCCCCTCAGGAAGCACAGCATCGCACCACCACCAGGAGGGCACTGCGCTCTGTGGGGCCGGAACAGGGGGCTGCTCTGCGCTGCTGGGAGGCAGGGGCTGTGCACGTGCTGACCCGCGGTGCGGCGGCCACGGCGTGCACAGCCACGGGCGGCCGGGTGAGAGGCTCCGCGACAGTGGGGCAGGCCTGGCCCCGGAGCTCTGTGCATTAATTTTGTATCCTGCAACTTTACCAAATTCATTGATTCGCTCTAGTAGTTTTCTGTTGGCATCTTTAGGATTCTCTATGTATAGTATCATGTCATCTGCAAACAGTGACAGTTTTACTTCTTCTTTTCCAACTTGTATTCCTTTTCTTTCTTTTTCTTCTCTGATTGCTGTGGCTAGGACTTCCAAAACTATGTTGAATAATAGTGGTGAGAGTGGACATCCTTGTCTTGTTCCTGATCTTAGAGGAAATGCTTTCAGTTTTTCTCCATTGAGAATGATGTTTGCTGTGGGCTTGTCATATATGGCCTTTATTATGTTGAGGAAGGTTCCCTCTATGCCCACTTTCTGGAGAGTTTTTATCATAAATGGGTGTTGAATTTTGTCAAAAGCTTTTTCTGCATCTATTGAGATGATCATATGGTTTTTCTTCTTCACTTTGTTAATATGGTGTATCACATTGATTGATTTGCATATATTGAAGAATCCTTGCATCCCTGGGATAAATCCCACTTGATCATGGTGTATGATCCTTTTAATGTTTTGTTGTTGGATTCTGTTTGCTAGTATTTTATTGAGGATTTTTGCTTCTATATTCATCAGTGATACTGGTCTGTCATTTTCTTTTTTCATAGTATCTTTGTCTGGTTTTGGTATCAGGGTGATGGTAGCCTCATAGAATGGGTTTGGGAGTGTTCCTTCCTCTGCAATTTTTTGGAAGAGTTTGAGAAGGATGGGTGTTAGCTCTTGTCTGAATGTTTGATAGAATTCACCTGTGAAGCCATCTGGTCCTGGACTTTTGTTTGTTGGAAGATTTTTAATCACAGTTTCAATTTCATTACTTGTGATTGGTCTGTTCATCTTTTCTATTTCTTCCTGGTTCAGTCTTGGAAGGTTATACCTTTCTAAGAATTTGTCCATTTCTTCCAGGTTGTCCATTTTATTGGCATAGAGTTGCTTGTAGTAGTCTCTTAGGATGCTTTGTATTTCTGTGGTGTCTGTTGTATCTTCTCCTTTTTCATTTCTAACATTATTGATTTGAGTCCTCTCCCTCTTTTTCTTGATGAGTCTGGATAATGGTTTATCAATTTTGTTTATCTTCTCAAAGAAACAGCTCTTAGTTTTATTGATCTTTGCTATTGTTTTCTTTGTTTCTATTTCATTTATTTCTGCTCTGGTCTTCATGATTTCTTTCCTTCCACTAACTTTGGGTTTTTTTTTGTTATCCTTTCTCTAGTTCCTTTAGGTGTGAGGTTAGATTGTTTATTTGAGATTTTTATTGTTTCTTGAGGTAGGCTTGTATAGCTATAAACTTCCCTCTTAGAACTGCTTTTGCTGCATCCCATAAGTTTTGGATCATCGTGTTTTCATTGTCATTTGTCTCTAGGGATTTTTTCATTTCCTCTTCGCTTTCTTCAGTGATCTCTTGGTTATTTAGTAACGTATTGTTTGGCCTCCATATGTTTGTGTTTTTTACGTTTTTTTCCCCTGTAATTCATTTCTAATCTCTAATTGTTGTCAGAAAAGATGCTTGATATGATTTCATTTTTCTTAAATTTACTGAGGCTTGATTTGTGACCCAAGATGTGATCTATCCTGGAGAATGTTCCATGCGCACTTGAGAAGAAAGTGTAATCTGCTGTTTTTGGATGGAATGTCCTATAAATATCAATTAAATCTATCTGGTCTATTGTGTCATTTAAAGCTTCTGTTTCCTTATTTATTTTCATTTTGGATGATCTGTCCATTGGTGTAAGTGAGGTGTTAAAGTCCCCCACTATTATTGTGTTACTGTCAATTTAGTCTTTTATAGCTGTTAGCAGTTGCCTTATATGTTGAGGTGCTCCTATGTTGGGTGCATATATATTTAGAATTGTTATATCTCCTTCTTGGATTGATCCCTTGATCATTATGTAATGTCCTTCCTTGTCTCTTGTAACATTCTTTATTTTAAAGTCTATTTTATCTGATATGAGTATTGCTACTCCAGCTTTCTTTTGATTTCCATTTGCATGGACTATCTTTTTCCATCCCCTCACTTTCAGTCTGTATGTGTCCCTACGTCTGAAGTGGGTCTCTTGTAGATAGCATATAGATGGGTCTTGTTTTTGTATCCATTCAACAAGCCTTTGTCTTTTGGTTGGAGCATTTAATCCATTCATGTTTAAGGTAATTATCGATATGTATGTTCCTATGACCATTTTCTTAATTGTTTTGGGTTTGTTTTTGTAGGTCCTTTTCTTCTCTTGTGTTTCCCACTTAGAGAAGTTCCTTTAGCATTTGTTGTAGAGCTGGTTTGGTGGTGCTGAATTCTCTTAGGTTTTGCTTGTCTGTAAAGCTTTTGATTTCTCCATCGAATCTGAATGAGATCCTTGCCGGGTAGAGTAATCTTGGTTGTAGGTTCTTCCCTTTCATCACTTTAAGTATATCGGCATGATATACTCCCTCTGGCTTGTAGAGTTTCTGCTGTGAAATCAGCTGTTAACCTTATGGGAGTTCCCTTGTATGTTATTTGTCATTTTTCCCTTGCTGCTTTCAGTAATTTTTCTTTGTCTTTAATTTTTGCCAATTTGGTTAATATGTGTCTCAGCGTGTTTCTCCTTGGGTTTATCATATATGGGACTCTCTGCGCTTCCTGGACTTGGGTGGCTATCTCCTTTCCCATGTTAGGGAATTTTTCAGCTATAATCTCTTCAAATATTTTCTCTGGCCCTTCTCTCTCCCTTCTCATTCTGGGACCCCTATAATGTGAATGTTGTTGCATTTAATGTTGTCCCAGAGGTCTCTTAGGCTGTCTTCATTTCTTTTCATTCTTTTTTCTTTATTGTATTCCGCAGCAGTGAATTCCACCATTCTGTCTTCCAGGTCACTTATCCGTTCTTCTGCCTCAGTTATTCTGCTATTGTTTCCTTCTTGTGTGGTTTTCATTTCAGTTATTGTATTGTTCATCTCTGTTTGTTTGTTCTTTAATTCTTCTAGGTCTTTGTGAAACATTTCTTGCATCTTCTCAATCTTTGCCTCCATTCTTTTTCCGAGGTCCTGGATCATCTTCACTATCATTATTCTGAATTATTTTTCTGGAAGGTTGCCTATCTCCATTTCATTTAGTTGTTTTTCTGGGGTTTTATCTTGTTCCTTCATCTGGTACATAGCCCTCTGCCTTTTCATCTTGTCCATCTTTCTGTGACTGTGGGTTTTGTTCCACATGCTGCAGGATTGTAGTTCTCCTTGCTCCTGCTGTCTGCCCTCTGGTGGATAGGCTATGTAAGAGGCTTGTGCAAGTTTCCTGATGGGAGGGACTGGTAGTGGGTAGAGCTGACTGTTTCTCTGGTGAGCAGAGCTCAGTAAAACTTTAATCCACTTGACTGCTGATGGCTGGGGCTGGGTTCCCTCCCTCTTGGTTGTTTGGCCTGAGGCAACCCAACACTGGCGCCTACCTGGGCTCTTTGGTGGGGCTAATGGCAGACTCTGGGATGGCTCACGCCAAGAAGTACTCCCCAGAACTTGTGCTGCCAGTGTCCTAGTCCCCGTGGTGAGCCACAGCCACCCCCCACCTCTGCAGGAGACCCTCCAACACTAGCAGGTAGCTCTGGTTCAGTCTCCCCTGGGGTCACTGCTCCTTCCCCTGGGTCCTGATGTGCACACTACTTTGTGTGTGCCCTCCAAGAGTGGAGGCTCTGTTTCCCCCAGTCCTGTTGAAGTCCTGCAATCATATCCCACTAGCCTTCAAAGTCTGATTCTCTAGGAATTCCTCCTCCCGTTGCCGGACCCCCAGGTTGGGAAGCCTGACGTGGGGCTCAGAACCTTCACTCCAATGGGTGGACTTCTGTGGTATAAGTGTTCTCCAGTCTGTGAGTCACCCACCCACCAGTTATAGGATTTGATTTTATTGTGATTGCACCCCTCCTACCATCTCATTGTGGCTTCTCCTTTGTCTTTGGATGTGGGGTATCTTTTTTGGTGAGTTCCAGTGTCTTTCTGTAGATGATTATCCAGCAGCTAGTTGTGATTCTGGTGTTCTCACAAGAGGGAGTGAGAGCATGTCCTTCTACTCTGCCATCTTGGTTCAGGGCCTCCAAAAATCCCTAAATTTAATATTGAGCTGGATAAAGAAATTCCTACCTAGGCTTCCTTTCAAGGCCTAGTCAAGTTTTATCATATAATTCAGACACTGTCTGAAAAAGGATATAAGATACATAGTATCTATCTCTTTGCACTCTGCCTCAGATCAAGGGCCTACACCAACTAGAAATTTTGTGCTTATCACTTTACCTGGTAGGCACCACTTTTTGAGGCAGCCAGAATTGTATTAATCACCTTTCTCTCTTCCTCCCTTTACCTCCATTGCCTTGTCCTGTTGTTCTACATCCACAGAGATGAGCTCCAAAAAACAGCTGGGCAGGAAAAAGATAGTGGACTACATGTTGAGAAATGTCCCAATCTAGTACAGCATTGTAGGTAGGGGCAGAGAGAGGATGAACCTAAGAGCAGTGCACACTGAGGATATTGTAGTTTTTCATGTGCTCCATCATTTCAGAGTAACGGATGATCAAACAGTGGGGTAGGAAAAGCCAGTAGAGCAAACAATGGTAGGTGCATGCCTAGTAGACATGGAAATTGAAATAAGAAATGGCATACATACAAGTGGGTAGGGAATAGGACCAAGGGAAATATACACATTTTGTCTGCTGATAAACACTAAGTCTAAGGACTCTTACTTATGAGTAGAGGAAAAAGTTGACATGGAGCCTATGACAGAATATTTCAGAGCAAGGGAAAGGAAATGGCATCATAAAGACTCAAAGGAAAAGCATGATCCAAAAGAAAACTTTAAGAGGCTACTTGCATCCTTAGAGTACAAAAAGCCATGCATGTTCTATAAACATGCATCCGGAGTATGAGAAGAAAGATGTAAGACAACAGGCTGAAGTGGAAAGTCAATAGAATGTTACGAATGAAGTAAAGGAGGAATGGAATGATACAAAAATTATACAACCACAGAATTAAAATATCCACATTGGCAATGAAGAAAAACTTGATTCTGGAGGAATATTGAATACATAATGAGGTTTATTTGAGACACTCCAGGATAAAGAGAGAAAGGTCAGAGGTAGGTGATACAGCTAAAGGCGAGAAAAGGTAATAGGTATTCATGAAGAGGAAACCAAAACAAATGGGAGAAAAATCAAATGTTTGATGGGAAGAACACTTTCTTGATGAGAAAAAAGCCCATAGATGCAGACAGAAAGGAATAGCCATGTTTTTGGCAAAAATAAATGACAAAGACCTACATTTAGACATGGCCTGTCACTGTTTTTATTTTTTCAATAAATTTATTTATTTTATTTATTAATTTTTGGCTGTGTTGGGTCTTCCTTGCTGCATGCGGGCTTTCTCTAGTTGCATCGAGTGGGGGACACTCTTCCTTTGGTACACAGGCTTCTCACTGCGGTGGCTTCTCTTGTTGTGGAGCACGGGCTCTAGGCCCACGGGCTTCAGTCGTTGTGCCTCGGGGGCTCCAGAGCACAGGTTCAGCAGTTGTGGCACACGGGCTTAGTTGCTCCACAGCATGTGGGATCTTCCTGGCCCAGGGCTCAAACCCGTGTCCCCTGCATTGGCAGGCGGATTCTTAACCACTGCGCCACCAGGGAAGCCCCCTGACACTGTTTTTAAATTACAGCGCTATAGAAGTAGTAGTCCAGACATCCATGAAGGAAATAAAAGATGTTGCCTAGAAAGAAGAAAAAATCATGTTAGCCTTGCACTTCTCTGTTGCCACACCAAATTACAGGAGATAATTACTACAAGCTATTTTTCTGTCAACTGAGAGATAAGAAGGACTGGCAATAAGCACTAAACGAGTTAAATGAAGACATAAATCTAAAGAACTATAAATATGGCCACAGAAGATAAACACAAGTGTAATGCACTCATTTATGCAAGTCTTCAGATCCTTTCCATTTCTTGACCCCTATGGCTCAGCACTTGCTCTGCTTCCCAGCCCAAGCAACCTTGTCAAAGGCTCTTGCCTTTCCTTCAATAATAAGTCTTGATTGCTCCAACTGCATTTTGTCTTCTGACACCACCAGCTGGCTCAGCCTTCCCAGGCAGGTATTAATGGCCAGCTTTGGCATGGCCTCTGTCATACATGTTACAGTGGGAGCTGTATGGCTCAATGGAATCCACATAGGCTCTGGATTCTCCAGTAGCTGCCAGTAGGGGCCCATGTCACAAACTAGAAGTGTGGGGTAGTTAACTCCTATTGAGCATATTTTGAGCAGTGGGAGGAAAGAGATAGGACTGAGCACATAAGTTGTTCACTCTTCTTCCTCCCAGTTGTTCCAAAATCCAGAACTTCCCTTGGCTTCTCCAAAGATGTCCTGTGTGACCAAGAAACCAGCTGTTTCTCCTGAAGCCAAGCACAACTTGCCACCTTCTGTTTACTTCCTTCATTGTTTTACTTTTTCCCCTCACTGTTGCTCCCCTGGGACTGAACCCTCCAACAAAGCATTAGTTCCACAAGCTTTGCCTTAGGCTCTGTTTTGTGGGGAGCCGGGTTAAAACAGTCAGAATTACTCTAGAGAAG
The DNA here is from genome assembly GCF_949987515.2 of Delphinus delphis. Lineage (NCBI taxonomy): Eukaryota > Metazoa > Chordata > Mammalia > Artiodactyla > Delphinidae > Delphinus > Delphinus delphis. The sequence continues at coordinate 80,566,416 of NC_082683.1, read as the reverse complement.
TTATGTAAAAATTATGAATGATAATCTGGATCCAAACATTCAAAATATCTCAATAACAGAGAAAGAAGTAAGAAAGGACATAACAGAGGCGAGTGATGGAGAGGTATGCTAATTCCTTATCTTAAATAGGGGAAACTCAAAAGATAGAATTACACATTTGATTCTTGTGGATTTGAGAAATATAAGTTAAAGAATGTTTTAGGGAAAATAGGGTTAACTGTTTGGAGAATTAAAAATGGAATACTGACTTTTCAAAAACTAGAGAAAAGTAAATAAAATCTGATTTATAGAGAAAAAAGATAAAAAACAAGAAAGAAGCGCAAACCATAAAAATATAAAACAAAATGACAAAATGAATAAATGTAAATCTTATAAATGATGTTGAAGATATTTAAATAAAAATAAAAATGTACATTAGCAAAGACAAAACAGAATGGTAGAGGAGATGGTAACCACATTTGGGAAGCTCTAAGCAAAAGGAGTGATAACTAACCTAATAAATCCAAGAAAGCTAAAGCCTAAGCCAGCAATGGGGAAAGTCAAAAAGTAACTCAGAACTCCCAGAGGCTTAGGAATTTGTTCCAGAGGTTCTGGTGTACCAGAGGTGTGACTAAAATTTAGAAGAATTGTCGAAAGTCTGTTTAAGAAGCACTCAGAACCCAAGATGCCCTCCTCATGGCCAGGTGATTCCATGTCTCTCACCTCAGCAGAACTGGAGGTTCTTTCTCTGAAGAGGGAAACATGAGGGTCTCTGACTGGGGGACTGCAAGTGCAGTTGGAAGTGGAGTTTGCTGAAAATAGGAGGATAAGAGAACAGTTAGTTACACATGGAAAGTGAGACCCTCAACCATCTTTCCACAGTCACAGCCTAGAATATTTGTATCCAGGTTATTTCCTCCAGGCAAGCAATAGGAAGATTGCTCTATGAAGCACTGAACCAGGTCAGGTGAAAAGACCTCAAGATACTGACACTGGTGTTTTACAAAAATTGAGCCCCATCAGCTGACCCTGCAGAGAGGCCCACTGTCAGCAGCAAGTCCCACTCACTCACACAGAGTTTTCAAAAAAGCTTTTGAGTCCCTAAAGTATAAGCAAACAGCCCACAAATTCCGCTAATGTAAAAAATAGAGACTAAAACAAACACATAGAAAAAAAACCAATTTGGAGAAATTCTCTGTTCAGAGAGTAAAACTTAAAATTATATCCTCAGATCAATAGGGGGAGACATTGCATCAAAGGAACAAGAACAAAATACTATTAAGAAGAGAAATTCCAAAGAACAAAATAGAAAATATAATAGCAATAATGAAAAATGGAAAGCTGAATGGAAAGATTGGGAGATAAAATTGAGGAAATACCTCAAGAAGTAAAGAACAAAGACAAAGAGATTAGTATGAAGGAAAAGGTATTAATGGTCTCATGTCTAAATAATAGGAGTTCCAAAAATACAAACAGAGAAACTAGAGGGAGGAAGAAATTGTTAGCTAATTTAGGGAATTTTTCTAGAACTGAGGGATGTGAGTTTCCAAACTGAAAAGGCCTGCCAAATGCTTAGGACAATGGATGAAAATACACCCACATTGAGCACAGCTTCATACCATTTTACAACTCTGAGGACAAAGAGAGAATCCTAAAATTCTCCAGACTACTTATAAAGAATCAGAATAGCATCAGACTTCTTTTTTTTTTTTTTTTTTGCTGTATGTGGGCCTCTCACTGTTGTGACCTCTCCCGTTGCGGAGCATAGGCTCTGGACGCGCAGGCTCAGTGGCCGTGGCTCATGGGCCCAGCCGCTCCACGGCATGTGGGATCTTCCCGGACTGGGGCACGAACCCATGTCCCCTGCATCAGCAGGTGGACTCTCAACCACTGCGCCACCAGGGAAGCCCAGCATCAGACTTCTTAACAACAGCAACACTGGAAACAATATATTCAAAATTTGGAAGTAAAATTATGGTCAGAGTATCTGAATAGACATTTTCCCAAAGAAGACATACAGATGGGCAACAGGCACATGAAAAGATGCTCAACATCACTAACCATTAGAGAAATGAAAATTCAAACTGCAATGAGATCATCTCACACCTGTCAGAATGGCTGTTATCAAAGAGACAACAAATGACAAGTGTTGGTGAGGATGTAGAGAAAAGTGAATCCTTGTGCACTGTTGGTGGGAATGTAAATTGGTGTAGCCACTGTGGAAAACAGTATGGAGATTCCTCAAAAAACTGAAAAAAGAACTACCATATGATACAACAATTCTACTCCTGGGTATTTATCTGAAGAAAACAAAAACACTAATTAGAAAAAATATATGCACCCCTATATTCATAGCAGCATTATTTACAATAGCCAAGACATAGAAGCAACCTAAGTGTCCATCATCAGATGAATGGGTAAAGAAGATGTGGTGTATACATACAATGGAATATTACTCAGCCATAAGAAAAGAATGAAATGTTGCCTTTTGCAACAACATGGATGGACCCATAATACCCCAGAGGGTATTATGCTTACTGAAATAAATCAGACAGGGAAAGACAGATAGCGTATGTTATCACTTATATGTGGAATCTAAAAAGTGAAACGAATGAATATAACAAAACTGAAACAGACTCATGTAGAGAACAAACTAGCGGTTACCAGTGGGGAGAGGTAAGGGGGGAGGGACAAGATAGGGGTAGGGGATTAAGAGGTATGAAATACTATGTATAAAATACATAAGCTACAAGGATATATTGTACAACATAGGGAATATAGCCAATATTTTATAATAACTTTAAATGGAGTGTAATCTATAAAAATATTGGATCACTGTTGTACATCTGAAATTAATACAATATTGTAAATCAATGATACTTCAATTAAAAAAACTACAGTTATAACTTCAGAGGGAAGAAAAACTGAATGGAAGGAAAAGTAATCATGTTACTAACTTACTTAGCAGTAAGTAGTTTTTTCATGATTATAATAATGTAAACTCTAAATTCTGATACAACTAAAATTATTATACATCTATGTTGGGTAATGGGTGTGGGTAAATGAGAATCAAATTCTCATTTTTCAGAGTGAGATGACAATAGATAATATCTAAAACTGAAAAGTTAATGTGTGACAGATTATGTCACAGGGAGTTCATGTTATTTAGGGAAATAGAAGCAAACAAGAAATAGCTTAGAGACTTGAAAGTGGTTGCTGTAGGAAGTGGGATTGGGGTAGGTGGAGCCAGGCAGGGGACTGATGTTTGTTTTTTACTAAAGCTTGCAGAACTATTTCACTGTTTAAACTGTATGCATAACTCTGATGAAAATAATGGAAATGAATGGGTCCTTTTCCTAATTCTATGCTTTTAAACTCATTTTACTTGCTTCGTGTTCAAAAGCATTTTAATGATCATATTAAAGGCTATCATCTATCTTTTAAAGACACAATGAGACCCATCTTTTATGTTTCACTTACAATGTCTACAATCATTACAAAAATTGTTAGGAAAAATAATTCCTATTATTTTCAGTATTTTTATTAAAAATTTATTATATGAGTAATTAATATATATATTTAATATAAAAAACAGAAAGAATAGTAAATATAACATCAACAACAAATTCCAAAATCCAGAGCTAACTACTACCAATGTGTTAGGTATTTCTTTTCAGTAATGTATTCATATGTCGTGCACCAATTAAGTTTGTGTTTGGCTGCAAGTAAGAGAAAATCCAAATCAACAATAGTCTGAAATACTAAGTTTAACATACAAAGTTCTCTTCCCTTATGTAATAGCAATCCTAAGATAGGTAGTCCAGGGTTGGTATAGTGGTTTCATTAGGTATTCAGGTACATAGGTTACCACTCTGCCATCTCTAGGGTGTGGCCCTCATCCTCATGGTACAAAAGAGGGCTGATAGAACACATTTGCGCATGCTCACTTCGGCAGCACATATACTAAAATTGCAGTGATACAGAGAAGATTAGCATGGCCTCTGTGCAAGGATGACATGCAAATTCGTGAAGCGTTCCATATTAAAAAAAAAAAAAAGAACACATTTGTGCTTCAGACAGCTTGATATAGGAAAGAAGAGAAGAAATCACCATCCTCTATAGAGAAACTTTCAGGAAGTATCACTCAACACTTTTATTTATACCTCATTGGTCAGAACCTAGTCACATCGTTACAGCTAACTGCAAGAAGGGCAGGGAAATGTAGTTTTCATTCTGAGTAGCCAAGTACCCTGCTATAAAATTTAGGATTCTGTTGAGAAGGAAAAGGAGAAGACCAGAATTTAGGGTGGGATATTAGCAGTTATACCAGTCAGGATGTCCAGAGAAACAGAACCAATAGGACATATATATTAAGAGATTTATTTTAAGGAATTGGTCCACAGGATTATGGGGGCTGGCAAGTCTGAAATTTGTAGGGCAGGCTGGAATTCAGGCAGAAATTGATGTTTCAATCTTGAGGCAGAATTTATTCTTCAGGGAGCCTCAGTTTGTGCTCTTAAGGCCTTAAACTGATTGGATGAGGTCCACTCACATTATCAAGGATAATCTCTACTTAATGTCAAGTGGTTGTAGAGGTTATATACACCTACAAAATACCTTCACAGCAACATCTAGATTCATGTTTGATTACATAACTGGGTACCAGAGCCCACCCAGATTGACACATAAGACTAAAGTGTTTATCATTAATATATTACATATACATACATATTAACATCTAACTCCTTCATTTTATTGTGAGCATACCCCAAATCATCAATTTTTTTTTTTTTTTAGTTAATTAAAAAATATTTATTTATTTTTGGCTGCGTTGGGTCTTCATTGCTGCACATGGGCTTTCTCCAGTTGTCGTGAGTGGGGCTACTCTTCATTGCAGTGTGCAGGCTTCTCATTACGGTGGCTTCTCCTGTTGCGGAGCACAGGCTCTAGGTGCGTGGGCTCAGTAGTTGTGGCTTGTGGGCTCCAGAGCACAGGCTCAGTAGTTGGGGCGCTCGGGCTTAGTTGCTCCGTGGCATGTGGGATCTTCCCAGACCAGGGCTCGAATACATGTTCCCTGGATTGGCAGGCGGATTCTTTTTCTTTTAATACACTTATTTATTTTATTTAATTATTTTTGGCTGTGTTGGGTCTTTGTTGCTGCACGTGGGCTTTCTCTAGTTGTGAGCGGGGTCTACTCTTCGTTGTGGTGCATGGGCTTCTCATTGTGGTGGTTTCTCTTGTTGCAGAGCACGGGCTGTAGGCACTCCAGCTTCAGTAGTTGTGGCTTCCAGGCTCAGTAGTTGTGGCTCGTGGGCTCTAGAGCACAGGCTCAGTAGTTGTGGCGCACGGGCTTAGTTGCTCCGCGGCATGTGGGATCTTCCTGGACGAGGGCTCAAACCCGTGTCTCCTGCATTGGCAGGCAGATTCTTAATCACTGCACCACCAGGGACGTCCCCAAATATTCTTATCAAACATGATATTTAATAAAATAGCTTAATATCCCAACATATCAAAATAACTTATTCATTACTATGTTTTAGGACATTAAAATATTATATACATGTGCTTATTTTTAACCATTTCTGATTATTCATTACTTTTCTAAAAGTGAGATTACTGATTCAACAATTATGAAGATTTTTAAGACCCTTATTCCTATTGCCAAAATGCTTTCCAGTAAGTTTGCACTGATTTATACTTACACTAACATATATGAATGCAGTGCCAGTCTCACTGTACTCTAGACATTAGGTTTCATGATTTTATCTTTACAATTAAATAATGACCATATTTTGTTTTTTACCTCTTTACTAACTAGTATATAAAACATTATATCATTCACTGTATTTTTATTGACCATTTCTATTTATTTTGTTAATTTTGTTTTTACTTTTTGCCTAGGTTTCTACTGGGCTGTTAGCATTCTTCTGATTGATATATGAGGTATTTATATATTAAGAATATAAATCATTGTTGTCTTTCTTGTAAATGAGTCCTAATTTGCTCTTACTTTTTTCTTATTATAAAGTTTCTAGAATACAAATTACTTAAAGAAAGAAACTATATATACTTCAACTTTTCACTTAGGGTAAACAGTCAATCAAAATTAATAAATATACTATCATATTATTGGTGACTAAAATAAAGGGAACTGAAACATGAAGATTAGATTATTTTCATACACAAATGAAGCATCATTCCCACGGATGAGTCAGGTAACCAGTCATATCTTTCCAAAACAAGTGCTTGAGAAAACTCAATATTTTTCCCCTAAGAATTCTTACCTATGTAATATTTTTCTTCATTTAGTAGTAGTATTACTAACTTTATTTTTTTTTAACTTGCTTTTTAAAAATTAATTAATTAATTAATTTCTTTTTGGCTGTGTTGGGTCTTCGTTTCAGTGCGAGGGCTTTCTCTAGTTGCGGCAAGCGGGGGCCACTCTTCATTGCGGTGCACGGGCCTCTCATTATCGCGGCCTGTCTTGCTGCGGAGCACAGGCTCCAGACGCGCAGGCTCAGTAGTTGTGGCTCACAGGCCTAGTTGCTCCGCGGCATGTGGGATCCTCCCAGACCAGGGCTCGAACCCGTGTCCCCTGCATTGGCAGGCAGATTCTCAACCACTGTGCCACCAGGAAGCCCAGTATTACTAACTTTAGAGTCTCCTGACTGAATTGTTGTTTCTAAGATGTCAGGTCAACATTATGTTCAAATAAATTTTAAAATGATTAGTAAGATCATTTTAATGAATGAATTAAACAATGATCTTATAAGATGACTTATTTCCTGCTTCTAAAAAAATTTAAAAATGAAAAAGCAGCAAATAAGGATTTGTGATGGCAGTAATAGCTGTTTGACACTGACATGCTATAAATAAATCTGTGAGATAATATAAACTGACTCAGGCATTTGTGATGCACATGACAGCTCAAAATGATTTCATTTCCTCAGTAGTTTTTAGATTTTCTTATTTCATTGACTATGAAAAGTACAGTCAACCCACACACTGTTCTTGGATTGATTTTAATGTAACCTGCCCAGAATTTTAGGTTGATTTTCAAAATTAGAAGTGAAATTGAATTCCAAGCAAGGTAACTGACTTGACCAATAATTTAAACTTGTATAGTATAATAATACTTGGAATTGTATCTCTCCCTTAATATATTTCAATTGCTTAGTTGAATCTAATTAACTCCAATAATTTTTTATGTTGGCAAAGCATCTAATTAGTTTTCATTCATAGTTCCTAAGTAATTAAAATGTTTAGTGGATAGTCATTTATTTACTTATAACAGTCTCACTTATCAAATTTATTACTTATTAAATGTATTCATATTTTCAAAAACTCTTTTATGGTTCTTTTTCTATGCTTCTTTGAGTCTGGTTAGACATCTTTTGATTGTTTACCAGCCATTTGCATTTTAGTTTTTGTTAAAAAGAAAAAAAATTCCCCCCAGTTTATCTTTTGCCTCTTCATTCTGTTTATGATATCTGGGGCATATATTCATTCTAAAATTTAAATAACCAAATTAACAATCTTATATTTTATGTTTTGGAGTTCCATGTGTTTTTTCTGGGTTTCATGTGCTTTCTTTTTTTGTTTTTTGGGGGGTACGTGGGCCTCTCACTATTGTGGCCTCTCCCGTTGCGGAGCACAGGCTCCGGACTCGCAGGCTCAGCGGCCATGGCTCACGGGCCCAGCCACTCCGCGGCATGTGGGATCTTCCCAGACCGGGGCACGAACCCACGTCCCCGGCATCGGCAGGCGGACTCTCAACCACTGCGCCACCAGGGAAGCCCTCATGTGCTTTCTTACTGCAGGATTATATTAAAGTATCACACGTTTTCCTTTTTTATCTTTTTTCTTTTTATTGAAGTATAGTTGATGTACAATATTATATAAGTTACAGGTGTACAAAATACTGATTCACAATGTTTAAATGTTATACTCCATTTATAGTTATTATAGAATATTGGCTATATTCCCTGTGTTGTACAATATATCTTTGTAGCTTATTTTATACATAATAGTTTGTACCTCTTAATCCTTTCCCCTTATCTGGCCCCTCCCCCACTAGTTTGTTTTCTATATCTGTGAGTCTGCTTCTTTTTTATGTTCACTAGTTTGTTGTATTTTTTAGATTCCACAAATAAGTGATAACATACAGTATTTGTCTTTCTCTCTTTGACTTATTTCACTTAGTATAATGCCCTCCAAGTCCATCCATGTTGTTGCAAATGGCAAAGTTTCATTCTTTTTTATGGCTGAATAATATTCCACTCTGTGTGTGTGTGTGTGTGTGTGTGTGTGTGTGTATTTATATATATATATACACACTGCATTTTCTTTATCCATTCATCTGCTGATGGACAATTAGATTACTTCCATATCTTGGCAATTGTAAATAATCTCACCTTTTCTTATAGTACTTTTTGGCATCATTGTTTCAAGTTAAATTTTGGTATCTATGGAGATGATTTTTCTATGTTTGACCTATTAATGTGGATATAGTATATGAATAGGTTTCCCAACCTTAAATTGTCTTACATTCCTTAAATAAATTGCCACATATTATTTTAATATATTTCTGGATCTTTTAGGAATTTTGCATTGATTATTATAAGTGATATTATTCCATAATTTTCTCTTTTATGCTATCTTTAGTTAAATTTTGGTGATCATATTATGATGGCTTCTTAAATTGCATCTGGAAGCTTTCTTCTTTCTCCAATATGCCAAAATGATAGATCTTGAATGCTTTCTCAGTTTCTTCCAAGGCTAAAAATCTGTGTAGATTTTCTGTCTTTTTTTGAGCCTGTTTTGGTAATTTATATATCTCTAGAAGTTATTCATTTCATCCAGGTTTTCTACTGTATTTATATGTAGTTGCATAAAATACTACCTTATTAATTTCTGTTGTTTTTTCTGTCTAATATTGTGTACTTATGCTTTTCTCTCCATTAAGCTAGTGTGTGGGTGGTTTTGTTTTTAAGAATTAGCCCTTAGATTTATCAGTTTTATTCTTTTTCTGACTTCTAATTAAGTTCCACTATTGCCTGTATTAATTCCTTTCTTCTACTTTCTTTGGAGTCAATTTAATGTTATTTTTCTAACTTCTTGAGTTTGTGTTGTTCTCTATAATTTATCCAGATCCGAAGACTGTAGGAAAATATTCTATTTACTTTCTTGACTTTAAAAGTAGATTCTGCATGTTTTGAGAGTTTGGATCTAAGTAAAAGGACAATTTTGTAAGAGTGTTAGACATCTTCCTTAAGCATGTAATTGTTTAAGTGCAGGTATATTTCTATTTTAATTTTTTATCTAGCTCTCTTGCCTGACTAAAGTTGACCATAAATTGAATAAAAAGAGGTAAGCTTCAGAACATTTTATTTGAAAACCTTTTAGGGAAAAATACTGTATTTTTTGGTGTGGAAGTATTTTTTCCTAATATCTTCCTGATTTGGAAATGTATTATTTAATTGATTGGGATACTGTTATCATAAAATATAGAATCAGAATAGAATTGAAATTCTCAGATTAGAATTAAAATTCTTGTGATAATACTGGCTAAATTTGGAAGTAATTAAGAAACCATTGTGTGTAAGATGAATCACAAACACTGAAAGTAACTCATGCAATATTAACATGATAGAAACGTATACTTCTCATATCTAACTAGCTGGATTCAAAGTAGTCTTAATATAGGAATTTATAGTATAAATAATATACATATCACTGGAGAAGAGTATGTAGATAATTCCAATCTCAAAATAGCTCCTGCAATAAACCACTAAATTGAGACAAACCAAGTTCCCACCCCCCTACTCCCCCCCACCAAAAAAACACAAAGAAACAAAACTAGCAGTACATGGAGTGGGGAGTGGAAATATCATAGTTTGTTGGGTTTCTGAATTTTGAAAGACATATTATATACCTTGGTTGTCTCAACTGCATTTCAAATGTGACATGTCCAAATTGAAAATTATCTTTTTTTCAACTACAAAGCATCAGCCTTCCATTTTTCACCTATTAGAATTCTGGGGTATGAAGAGGAATCACCTTTATCCCTTCTTCCAAGTCTTCATACTCAGTTGGTAACCACATCTTGTTCATTCTACCTCCTAATTTTCTCTCAAATCCATCTTCTTATTTCTATCTTCGCCATTTTTTCCTTAGTTTGGGTCTCTTTTTCTCCTTAATTATTCCAGTGACCCCTTTACAGGTCTTCTTTCTTCCAGTCTCTTCTCTAAGATACTTTTCCACACTATGCAGCTAGAATAATCTTAACAAAACAGTCCTGGACTTCCCTAGTGGTCCAATGGTTAAGACTACATGCTTCCAATGCAGTGGGTGCAGGTTCGATCCCTGCTCAGGTAATAAGATCCCACATGCCGCACGGCAAGGCCAAAAATAACCCAAAAACAACAAACAAAAAACAGTCCTATAATATGTTTACCTTTGATTTAATATATTTAAAATATTTAATATGTTTGCCTAAATGGCTTTCCCCGTCCTTGGCATGGCTTACAGGTTCTTCATGTCCTGGCCTTCCTATACTTTTCCAGCTTTATCTTCCTCTACTGTTCCACATGCATTTAGTGCTTTAAACACCTGAAGTTCCTTGCAATGCCCTGTATCAGTTAGTATTCTTTGTGCTTGATCCCACCTTCTCCTGCCTCTTCCTTGATGGCCCCTGATTCATTGATTATTCCCAACCTCTTATTTTCAAAGTGCTAAAGTTACTTTTATCTTAAAAACAACAGTAACTTCAAGCTACCACTGTCTCTTTTTCAGTCAGGCTCCTTAAAAGAACAAGTTCTACTTCTTTACTTCCTGTTCACCTTTCAACCCACTGTAGTCTAGTTTCTGTCCTTACTACTACTCTAAAGAAAACACCAATTGACAAAAACTACCAATAAAGTCCTAATGTCCAAATCCAATGTACTAGTCTAAGTGTGAACCTTGACATTTCAAACAGCATTTGACACTGTTAACCGCTACTACTTACCTAAAAACAAATATACTTATTTTTCTGTGCCTTGTAGAAAACATGAAAAATATGAGTTAAAAGATAAAAATAATAATCACCCCTTAACCATAACCACTATTAATACATGCTTATTTCCTTCAAGTCTCTTTTTCTATGTACTTGTAAGTATAGAAAATTGGATGTTATATTTATAAATTAATATTCTGGTTTTTTTTCTTATAAGTATCTTCTCTTGACATGAAATAGATGTTTTGAAAACAATTTTAATCATTTCATAATGTGTTATATAGATGTACCATAATTTAGCCTTTCTGCTGTTGACATTTAGCTAGTTTTCAGTTTTCACTTATATATCTAGCTCTCTGACAAACATTTTTGTAGACAAATCTTTGTCTCAGATTCTTCTTATTTCTCAATGGCAGGTCCCAAGAGGGGAAAGGACTAGTTTAAGGATACAAAGTTATAAACATTCTTGACACAGATTGCCTAATTACTTCCTGGAAAGGTAATTTACACTCCTACAGCAACATACAAGGATCCCAAACTTACCATTCTCTTGCTAACTGTTGAATTTTTTTTTACAAACTTTTAAAAATCCTTGCCACTTTGATAGGTTAAAGTAGAATCTCAGCCTTGATTTGCCCTTCTCTGATTAGTGGTGATTATACATTCACCACTGTCTCCTCTTATCTTTGGCCTCCTAGTTCTCTTACTTCTGAATATTCCTTTTCAGTCTCCTTCTCCGGCTTTTCTTTCTCTGACTATTCCACAGTATTTTGTCTTCAGCCTCTTGAATGTCCCACAGGCCTCACAAACGCAGTATGTCCTAAACTGAACTCATCCCCACTCCTGAGCTTGCTTCAATTTTTGGCTAATGACGTCATCCACAACCCAGGCACTTCAGTCAGAATCCTGAGTCTTCTAAGATGACTCCCTCCTCTCACCCAAAATCAATGTTTCTCCAATCCACATCTTAAACCTAATATGGCCACTCCTTCTATCTCCACAGCCATTGCCCTAGTTCAAGCCTTTATTATTTTAACACTCATCACTAGTCTACCTGCTTTGAACCCTGCTCTACTCAATTGTACATACTGCTTCCAGAGTGATCATTCTAAAATGCAGATCTGATCATGCTCCTCTCTGTACTATATGTCCCTGTCCAACTTCATCTCTTGCCCTCCCCATCCATTCCCTTCTACTCTTCAGCCATATGGAACAAGAATTCCCCACTGCTTCTAAACTCTTTTTCTGCCGAATATGCCTCTTCCTTTGTCTTGTGAACTCTTACTAGTCCTAAAATAGTAAAGGAGCCTATCCAAGTATCATTCCATCATTTCTCTCTCCTGTGTACACTGATTACACTTCATACAGAGCTTTATTTTGACACAACTTAAAAAGTTTTAACAATCTCTCACTAAACTGAGATATTCAAGGACAGATACAATGCCATTCATCCTTTAATACCCAGAAATATCATGGGCCCTCAAATATGTGTGGAATAAATGTTATTTTTGATAGCAATTAAAAAATTCCTTTCTATCTTCTGCCACCATATCTCAATCTACCTAATGTCTCTGTTACCAAATCCTCTTCCGTTCCCCATTTCTAAGGTTGACAGAACTATTGTAATTGCATCTTGAGATCTGAGTGCTTCTCCAAAACAGGCCATCTTCATTACTGCTGACAGTTATCTTTCTGAAACACCTGGTTATGTTACCTAGTAACTTAAGAAACAAGTTTGATGACTACCCATTGTGAGCAGTAGGTGGTTATTTCCCCAAGAATGTGCAAACAGATTGTCCAGGGAGAGTTAAAAATAAATAAATGAATGCATAATGGAAAGAGACATGATGCCTACCAAATCCAGAGCTTTGACTATTTAAACATTTAAGCATAGTATTTAATAACTTCCAGAATCCAACCCCAACTCAGCTTTTTAGTCTTATCTTCTACCACTCTTTGTCTGCATCCTCAACACACATCCTGGTCACCATTCCTTAAGGTGCTCCTATGTCTAGAATGCCCTATCACCAAGCAAATTCCTACTCATCCTGGAAAGCCAGCATCAGCTATTACTTGATTGCTGCAAGAGATGGTACAAAGGGGCTTTAGACTCTCTCCATAATCTTCATCAGTCCTCCACCAAGAACTCAAATTTAAAAAAAATAAGAATTTTTGTTTGTATGGATGGAGTTTTTGAGTCTTAGGTAAACTATGTATAAAAGCATGTTTTAAAAATGTTTGTATTTTTATTGATCTGTAACATACAATCTAAGGAAAAGCAAAGTACTTCCTATAAAAGTTCATCTTCAAGTCAAGTTGCCTGGCCTACACTTCCAACTAGATTGCAGCCACCAAGCCCCTTTATAGAAATTCTGAAGCTTCACTGAATATTACTTGCCCTTAAGAAGCTTTCTCTAATCTTTTCTTCCTGACAATCTGTTCATAGCTTTTCCCTCTGAGCTATTACAACTCTGACCATATACAATTGCTATCTTACCAAACAATAGCATAATGTGTTATTTCTCTCTTAGTTTCTTCCACTAGGGTAGCTCATCCAGGGTAAGGATGCTACATCAGTCTCCTTATGTATAAAATAAAGATAAGACATATCTCATAGAACTGTTGTGAGAATTAGATGTTAATGCATATTTAAAGCACTCAGCACAGTGTCTAACATTTAATAAGTGTTAAATAAATTTTAGTAGTTATTTTTCAGTATATGTTTGTTGAATGATAAAGAACTAGCCCAGAGTCCTGCAGGAAACAGACTGGTAGATGTGTTGTTCACAAAAGGGCATGATAAGAAAACACGTCCTGAAATTACCTAAGAGGTCATACTTAAGGACTTAAGTCCTTCCCTACTATCTATTTGCAAATGTGACATGAAAGAAATGAAGCTTCAATTATAAATTTGTGAACTTCTGAGGTAGTTTATTAAAAATAACAAAACAATTTCACATTTGGAGAAAAAGAAAACACACTGTCTTGGAAATCTGTGCTGTTTCTGACTCTATCATATATTATTTCTTTATGCTACAAACTATCTATGAATGAATTTGTTTTCAGATTTTATGATAAAAGTCAAATGAAGTGTGTTGTGTGGTAGAGATAACATCTAACTGAAATTAAGGAATACTGGATTCTAACTCACAAATCAGTGTGGGACCCTGGGCAATTTTAAAATTCCTCTGGGCTTCAGAGTCCTCCTTGGGAATTTGAAGGGATTAAACTAACCTCTAAATTCCCATCCAGCTTTAAGACACAAAGTTCTTATAATACTGTTTTTGACCTTTTTCTTATATGGTTTTCCCTCCTCATTAGAAACTGAACTCTTTTGGGTGGCAGGAATCAAACCTTATTTATCTTCACACTTCAGTGCCTAGAACAAATGTGTTTCTTGACTGTTTGAATGAATGAGTGTCCCTTGCAGAGCTTCTAGTTAAAAAAGGTATGGTATAACAGGTTAGTAGCTAATAGTAACATTAATATGTTATTATATAAGAATACCAAATGATTGTGCATCAATATAATTGTTGATATTCAATATAGTTACAGGTTCTCGCTAATGTTGATCATTTGTTGAAAACTTTGTGAATTTATTATTTTTTTATTTTTATTTTTGGCCGCGCTGCACAGTTTACAGGATCTTAGTTCCCTGACCAGGGATTAAACCTGGGCCACAGCAGTGAAAGCACTGAGTCTTAACCACTGGACCGCCAGGGAATTGCCCGAAACTTTGTTAATTTAGAAAAGGAATTCTAAGCCAAAATATTTCCTTCTGGTCTATTTTAGAGAAATTATTAGTTAGTTACAAAGCTTTGAGAGGTGCCAATTCTACTAAATCCCATCACCCTAAGGGTAACATCCACCAATATCAAGTAGGTAACCAAGTGTTCACTCCCCAGTAGAATTTTGTAAAAAAGATGTTTATCTTTGCCTTTCTACCAAAATTACAGACTGAAAGACAATCTGATCAAGGAAATAAGGAACTAGAGCATATAGACAAATAGAAAAGCAAACATACATGTATGTGCACACACATGCACACAATTTAACTCTATAACTCAATTGCCTCATGTACCCATTTTCAAGGTAATATTTAGTGCAGGATTACTGCAGATGCAGTTCAAAAATATCTCTACCATGGAATGAAAAATGGAGAGTGATTAACTATAAAGGAAGTCTATATAGATAAAACAGATGGACAGTTTTCCCACTTTTTTTCAACAAGGGCAGATGCCTTTCCGCGGATATATCCCAAAAAGAGTTACAGGAAATTCCACTTCTCCTGTTTTAGCAAAAATGTCAGCGAAATTTGAGATGCATTTACTTGACAATTTCCTGGACATGAATTGTTGGGAAAGCGAAGGTTTTTTCTAATATTAAGCTATCAGCCTCAACCATACCAACCTGCGTTTGAATGTTACAAATTAACTCTACATAAATTGACACAAGCACAATAAGTTTTTTTATTGTTAAATTATGGTTACCATATGCAGAGCAAAAAGTAAAGGGACTGTTCTACTTGTGCATTCACATTTTAAATTATTGAATGATAAACAAGTAAATGAATGATCAGTTAGGAAAGGAAAACTAAAGCAAGGGTTTCCTTACAAGTCTTCTAATTTCTCTAATAATTATAGAAAACATGCTCAAGATTTTTAGAAAAACACTTTTTTCTACATGTGATATATTAATAAACAAACTATGTTTACTTCAGTAAATTGGAAAGACTTCCTCAATATTAAGGATAGTCTAATAGGCTAATGCAATTATCACTTGGATATAATATAAGCATCAAAAAAATAAAGGGGTGGCATAGTTTAACATTTTCCAAAGTGTTAATACTCTTAATGCTGAGTTTCTAGTTCCAGAATTGTCCATTCCCCTTGGGGTGAACAATCCTCAGAGGAAAAACTAGCCATGGTGATGCTTGCTGAGGAATCATCGAATGGAGATGTTAGTTCACTCCATCTGTTTAAAGTGTCAACATGTGCTTTACCCTGAGGTTTTGAGCTGTCTCGTGCTAAAAGTAGTGTCTGATTGATTAGATACTGTGCTAAATTTAAGTCTTCAGGAATAGAATTTGTAATATTTAAGTTTGAATCCTCTTCAGAGAGCAGTTGCTTTAATAGCGTCCAATCTTGTTTTGCAAAGTGTTGCTCATCTTCAAAATCCATGTCTGTAACATGTGTTTCTGATTCCATTTTCTGCTCAAATGCTTCTGTTACATCCATTTCATATATTGGAGAGAGGGTTTTTGAAGGCCGATGGTCATACATGTAGTTTTGTGCCACTGTGTCACAATCATCTATGTCTCCTGAAATAATTCATAATACTAAACAATGTAAAAACTGCACATGTTGGTACCCCTCAGAGTTCTGTAGAACAATATTAACACAATATAACAGTTATTGTCCAAAAAAAAAACAGAGAATGGGAAAAATAACATTTATACAAAATTGACAAGATTTCTGAGGCATTTCTTTTTCTACGTTTGAAAAAAAAAACTCAAAGGTAATGTTTAGCAGCAAAATCAACATAGGCAACTAACAATAATTCTCCAGTTTAATTTGAAAACTTGTGATACAGAAAACAGAAATTATTTAAACATAAACAGAACGCGCACATGTATCTAATTCACTATAATAGAAACTTAAAGAGAAAATAAGAGGCGGTTATTTGATGGTGACTTTTAAGGTAAGTCAGTTTCAAAGGGAGAATAAATACATTTTATCTAAAGACTTACTTTATCTAAAGACTTATATATTGCACATGCAAAGGAGGATGCAAGCAAGGACAAAAAAAAAGTACAACTTTAAAGAGTTCCCTATTCTTGTGATTTTGCTGAACAGGGACTACTGATAAGTATTTTTCTTAGTTCTGGTATACATTAGCTACTCAGTCAGCCACTATTGCATATTTTAAATGTGGGTCATGGTTCAAATTACTATAATAAGGAAGACAAACACACAAAACAATTAGACAGGAAACCATCTATACATATGAAATAAGCCTGGGATTTTTTCATATATTATCATTGCTTCTAAATATAATCTCTTTTAGGAAATTTATCTTTTTACTTGAAAATTTTAGAATAGAATTATAGTGATCCTGAAAGTCTTAATCTCTGTAAAATGTATATAAATTTTAATAATTAATCTAGTTAAAATAGTTCAGTGCTTTTAGTTACATATTACTATACTTATTGCACAGCCCTCTTAGATATATATTAGCATAGTTCATAAATCATATCCAATGTATAATAAAATTTCTAATAGTCAATAATTCCTATGTTAAATTAGACATAAATAACTAAATAATAGCAAACTAAGTTTTTCCCTTTATTCTTTCATGTAAAATCTCTTAGTAGGTTAGCTCTAATAAAACACCCAAATTTTTACTAGATATGAATTTTTCACTAAGATTTTAAGTGAACAATAAAGAGTAAGGAGCTATTTTCATTCTATTAAGAAATTTCAGTTTTCATTTAAAATTTGAATCTGTTGCTTAAGTAATTATTCTATCTAACTAAAATATAACATTCAGGGCTACCTACAACTTTAAAATTCTATAAACTCATTTTCTTATGGATTTAGCATTTCTATATCTGTACATTACCTGCAGATAAAGCAATATTAGCTTTCTTGGTAGCTGCAGAATGGCTCTCTTTCACTTGACCTTCTGGAGGCAGAACTTGACTCCAGTAAGAGTCCAGAGATTTTGTAGAGCTGTTCTTTGGTATGTCAGAATTGGGGTCTCTTTGATGAAGTTCCAGATGACATGGTCTTTCTTGAGATTTTATATCACTATCTGAAAGTTTGCTGCGTGGCTGAAAGTCATTAACCACATTGCTTCCACTGTTTACTTTTTTATCTTCTGGAGGAAGCTGTCTGCCTCCTCTGGACAGGACATCTGTTGTGCTCTTTTTTTCTGTGGCTGAAGCACTCTGTTTATCTTTTCTTGAAGAGTCAATGCTACTAAGACCCAAGGGAGAGCTTTTGTTTTTATATACACTATTGGCTTTCTCTTGTCTACATTCTAAAATACTACCTTTACTTCCTTGTGAGTATCTGGAGTAGCAGACCCTTCCGTGATGTTCATGAGAAACACCATCAAAAACATCAGAAGGTGAAGGCGAATCTACAGAAGGCTGAAAGGGAGCATGGACTTCCCCTTCATCAGATCCTAGTTCTTCACATTCATCTACCGAAAGTAAAACTGACCTTTTAAAATTTTTAGTTGCACGAAACTCGTGACTTTCATTTTCAGTTGCATCTTCAAAAGCTAAATTAATTATTCCCTGAAACTGCTGAAGAGCTGGGTTAGATGTAGAGAAATTTTCTGCAACATTTTCAGCTTCAGACCTTTCATCTTCTGTTTCATCTGCTGAGGAAGAAACCTGATCTACTTCCTGAGCAAACTGGATACTGCCTCGTGGAATATTTTCTTTTTCCCTAGGGTGGACTCTTGTAGATCGAGACCAAATTTCTGGCCTTTTCCTAGGAATCTCATCATCACTTGTCGAATTAACTTGGAAAAGATCATTACTACTTTGCTTTTTCATTTTCACTTCAATTCTTAAGTTACTATCATATATTTTTAATTCTTCAGGAGTACTGGTGTCACTGCTACTTCTTCCAAGAAAATCATGGCACAGCATAGTGCCACATTTAGAAATACCCCTGTCATTTGACCCATCATCATCCTGAGACCCTCCAGCATCATAGTCTTCAGATCTAGGCTTTATGTCATCAGAGGATGTTGTAGCACTGCCACTGTCAGATTCAGGACTCTCTCTCTGATGCGGAACACTGGTACTCAAATTCCAGTGACTCATGAACGGAGCTTCTGGAGTTTCATGGCTCTCTGGAGTTTCTGTTGTTTCCATGTCTTTAGGAGAATTTTTCCCTGGTATTTGTTCCAAAAAACACTTGGAGGAAGTATTTGAGTCTACTGTAGCATGTTTGTCTCCATTCATGGCAGAGTCATCAGAAAACTGATGGGGAACTGTCTGTTCTTCCACATGAATTCTAGATTTTCTGTCATCTTGACCAGAATTTAAGGTACCATTTGTCTGTTCAGGAACACAAGGTAAAACATCTTTCACACATTTAATGTTTAATTTTTTGTTTGTATCTTTTCTCCCTGCTTGCTTCTCCCTATCTGACACTGAATGGACTTGCTCTACATTTGTTGAATCTAGGTCACAAACTGGATTAGAGTTCAAAGAGTTTTCATTTGGATTTGAAATCATGGATTTTAGAGCAGTGGTGCTATAAAATTCTGGATCTACATTATCACTCTCATCAGAATGACAATGTATTTTAACTGTGTTGCATTGATCTGTTTTTTTGTGACCAGAAAAATTTGTTTCACTTTTATCTGAACAAATCTGTTTTGATTCCAGTTCATGTTTTATTAATTTATCTAGATTTGAAATATTTTGGCATTCTAACACCAACTTCTCTTTTTCTTGATTGTTTAATGGCTTTTGTGGGTCAAGTATGCATGGTGACTGACATGCTTCTGTATCACTGATTTCGGCTGTGAGATTAATTAGAGGTTCATGAGGCTTCTGTTCAGAAACATTGCCTTTGTTATTATTATCACATACATCACGAAGCACACTTTTTTGGACAACAGATGGTTCACTTTTTAAAGGTCTCAGAGAAGAAGGCTGAGTCTTCAATATAACCTGTCCAGGAAGTGTTTTCTGTTTTGAATCCTTATTATTCAAAGTTTCACCTTTCTTAGATTGATTTAGGTTTTTAGGCATTGCTACTATTTTTGCACTAATCTTAGGCAATGTTGTTTGTCCTTGCTTGACAATTTTTCTCTTAGGTGTTTGTTTATCTGTAGTTACACTGTGGTCCAATTTTGTCACATTTTCATCAGACTGCCTTGAAGACCCTGAAGATTTTACTGAATGTGGTGACTCTCCTTGGGATCCTAAGTAAAGAAAATTCAAAAATATACCTTCCAGTTTGTGAGTGAAATTCAATATTTGTTTTTAAATCCCTTTAGAAGAAATAAAATAGATAACAATGAAATGGTAACATAATGATCAAACGGACAATTACAAATTAGGCGTTAGTGATGTGATAAAATAAAAAAAATTTATTACAAATATAGAGGAAGTATTCCAGTATCTTAAGTAAAATTATTAAAATAGGATCTCTCCTCCTCAAGTAAAGAGCATTGATCCTATGCCAGAATTGGATTTGCATAAATATATGGGGGTAGAAAAATCTGATTTTCTTATGCCAAAAGAGCAGTAAGGGTCTTTCTTCCCTTTGAAGTTCTAGGGGGAAAAACAGACTGTTCCACATAGCTGAAAAGCAGAATCAAGCTAAAACACAAAATAGAAATGTTGAAATTGTTGCAATTTTTTTCCTCAAACAGTAACAAAGCTAATTTATTTCTCATAGCCAGATCATTATTATTGTAGGTCATTAGGGTTAACAACTTAGATCTGCAGTTGAAACTAAAGCTGGTAACTGGAAAGAAAGAGGATTAATTTTGGGAATTCATTTGTTTATAATGGTTGAAATCCTAGAGATGATATTTTGAGCATTTAAATATGTCAAACAGAATTATCAAATCTTTTTAAATGTTTAATTTTTAGCTGTCACTAGAACATGAATAACTTTTCTCTGGCTTACTTTTAAATTTACTTTCAGTATTAATTCATTACCTACCTCAAAATTGGTTTTAGCATTTTACACACTGCTCTTACATATGTGAATGCTTAATGCATAAAGCAAATTAATTTTTAAAATCAGTTATTATATTAGCAAATTATGCAATCTGATCAGTATTCTTCTCTTTATTAGAATATGGAAAAACAACAGGCATAGCACAGAGCCCAGAGGGAAAATTCTTCCTCCCTACGTATTACAGCTCTCTAGATTGTACCATTACTTTTTAAAGAGCTCTTTAGTGTTGGTTTTGCAGATGGAATTCTTATATTTATCAATGAAACTTTGAAGAAGCACAGGTATAATACACAGAAGGACCAGAAATGCAGATAACCTAGTGACTCCCTTAATTATTTTTTTCACAAAAGAAAATAAAAACTAAACTCACACCCCAAAACACCAAAATACTTGTCTGAAAAGTGGAAGAATAAAATCTCATCTCTAAAATATGAAATGAATGTAAAATGAGTGAAACCACGTTATACTTTGCTTATTTGTTGCTAAAGTTCCAGAATCAGAGTTCTGCTTATTCAATTTAAACAAGGAAGTAATACCTGGGAGTATTTCAACTTTACCTTGAGTTTTAGCAAGATTAACTGTGGCATTCTTTGTCCTCTGCTGAGCTGTACCACATCCATTGCCATTTCCTCTTTTCTTTAAAATTGCCTGTGGTACTGGATCACTGTATCCTTTGCTGGTGACCTTCTTTAGCACACTAAGAAAAATTATTTGCGTTCAGTATTACACTGAGATTCCAAAACATAATTTTTTAAAAGACCCATACATGAAATATATTTTTCACAATACTGTAAATCAACTATACTTCAATTAAAAAAAAAACAAAAAAAGTATTTTTTCTCAAAGAAATAAAAAATATATCTCTTTTCTGAAAATAGAAAAAACCATAGGTTCTTAAGTGTTTAAGTTTATAAAACTGTAGATCAACTATGGTAAAGCAATGCATAATAAGGTACCACAAGTATAAATTATTCTTCTACAATTTTGTATCAATCATCATTTTACATAATAAATAAGAAAAGTTTTTAAATATCATTATGTAAATATACTAAATTTTCTAACAAAGGAAAGATATTTTAACAATATTTAGCTAGAAGTTAGTATATAATTAACTTCCAGAGAAAGCTAATGTCTAGGTAAAACAATGAATGCTTACCTGTTATTTATATTAGTTTCTTGTTCATGAATGCTTTTTTTATTGGAAGTTCCATTGGTAACTTTTGAAACAGGTCGAGATTTTACTGCTGTAAATTAAGAAGAGTGAGCCATGAGACTGAGGAATAAATATGTAATAAGTATGTATAAATTCACTGGTCATACACTATATACAAAATTAAATGTTACGGTGAGAAAAACTGTTTTTTCTCAGTTTGCATGAATATATGTTACTAAAATCTTTTTGCATTTGAAACTAAATAAAAGTCGAAACATAGGTTCATTTTTTTCTAGGAACTTTAACTGTTCCTAAAAAGCTCCTCAATAGCTATTAAAAATTAGAGTGTTAAAACCCACCTACAGTGGAAGTTTTGATACTTTCTACACTGTTTTTCACAGTCTGTCCTGGAGAGTCACAAAGGGAAAATTTATGACCAGAAGGCTTCTCTTTTATTGACCCATTTTCTTTTGGTTCATCCAGACAGTCAGTGGAAGTCAGTAATTCCATACTTGAATTTGTAGATCTGCTGGAGGGCCCTGAAGTCCTGAGGCATGGAGAATCTTTGCCTGTCACTTTCTTCAAAGGCTTTGCTTTGGCATGCACGTTTAAGTTCCCAGTGAGTACCTTGGGTCTGGCACCTGTAATTTGACCTTCCTGATTTCTCACTCCTTTTCCATTTACTGAATTTTTCTGTCCATTTGCTGCTGCTGCTGCTGATCTTTCCACAACTTGTCTAGGTGACATGTTTGCTGACTTTGCATTATCACCGTTTTCTGTTTTGGGCTTTATTATAGGTTTGGGCTTTCCAGAAACATTTTTTCCCCCAGTTTTTAATTCTTTTGTACTCTTGGATGCGGTTTTTGTACCATCCTTTTCCTTTAAATCATCATGCTTCAAAGTTTTATTTATAGAATTTCTATTAGTACTTGATGAATGTCCAGACGCTCCTAATCCATCAGATTTCATCTTTTGATTCGTAGAGGGACAACTCCAATACTCTTTCTTGTTACTTTCTCTCCAAGATTTGTTTTTTATAGCACCAGGGTCAGAAACTTGTCTCCTTTGCTACAAAGAAGAAAAAAAATACTCTGTAACTTGACTGAAGTCTTGGACATAATACTTTATGTTTCAATAGCCAGTTTTTCAAAGAGGAAAAAGCAGCAAAATTCAGATTATGATTTAGGGCCACTTAAAACTTGAATGATCTGGGGTCATTTGAATGTGTCTTTGATCACATTACCTTAATCAAATCTGAAATAAAACATACAAAATTAACAGGAAATTCTACTTTAAGAGGCATACTATTTAACTTTATGAAGTTATGGTAGAGATGAATACTTAATGGTGTCAGGATGCCTTGGGTGAATGATAGCAATATCCAACATTTTTCGAGGGCCCACTCCCAGGTTCTGTGCTCAGATGCTTTTCATGTATCATCTCACTTAATCCTCACAACAATTCTATGAGACAGCTCCTGTTGTTATCTCCATTTCTTCAACAAGAAACTGGGGATTAAAGCAGGTATGTAACCCAAGGCCACATGCTGATAAGGGATTGAACTAGGACTTGAGCTCAGGATTTACTGCTTTAAGCAGGTAATCATCTGTATGTTAATGATTTTCACCAAAAGTTCTCTCTTCAATCCTATCCCAAATTCCAGAAATTTTATCACTAAATATTTAATCCTCTGGAAGCAAGGGCGGGGGGTGGGGGGGTGGGGAGGGGGAAGCCCCTGGGAAAGAACACATTACACCTGAAAAGTTTTCTTTTTTTATTTTTTTGGCTGTGCAGCATGGCACGTGAGATCTTATTCCCTGACCAGGGATCGACCCCATGCCCCCTACATTGGAAGCACGGAGTGTTAACCACTGGACCACCAGGGAAGTCCCTGAAAAGTTTGGTTTTTGAGAAAAAAAAAAAACCACAACATAGTAATACAGTACTGGTTGTCTGGAGAAAGGAAAAGGGGTCCTGAAAACAGGTGAAATAGATAAAAAGGGGAAAGTAAAAGGGCACTAAAGACAATGCACCTACTTTATAATTTTGCTTAGAACAACGTTGTATGGAAGGGAATAACAAAATTTTAAAAACTGGTAGGAATTACAGAATAAATTTTTAAGAATATATTGCCATTTGTTATATAAATACTCCCTTTTGGAAGCTGTATGAGACAGCGTCTGTGTTGTCTTCATCTTTGTATCCCTTAGCACCATGCCCATCACATACTGGGTACTCAAGAACATGTGATGATGGCTATCAAATCTGAGCACATATTGATATACAGTTCAAGGTCTAGTTATTTCTAAATATGAAAGCTTATAATTACAATTAAAATTTGTCTAAGATAAAAATAACAAATATGTGTGTGTCTATATTCACACATACATATGTATATACATAATAAATAACCTAGTTAAGTTTAGCAAAAGCAAGGTATAATAATAAAGGAATCATTAGATTCTTGTTCTAGCTTTGCTTTTAACTGAAGAATAGAAGATAGGATATTTAAGAAATCATTACTAATATCTCTGGGCCTCAGATTACTCATGTCTAGGGGTGGAGACTGGTCCCATTCAGTGCTGTGTACTAGGATTCTCTGTAATACTTATAAAGTTCAAATAGGCTAGGTCCAAATAGGCTAGATCAAATCTTAGCTCAAAAAAAATAACATTTCTCGGCTTCCTTGGTGGCGCAGTGGTTGAGAGTCCACCTGCCGATGCAGGGGACACGGGTTCGTGCCCCGGTCTGGGAAGATCCCACATGCCGCGGAGTGGCTAGGCCCGTGAGCCGTGGCCGCTGAGCCTGTGCGTCCGGAACCTGTGCTCCGCAACGGGAGAGGCCACAACAGTGAGAGGCCCACATACCGCAAAAACAAACAGGCAAACAAAAAAACCATTTCTCTATTTTTAATACCTAAAACCAGGAAGACTCTGATGTTAGACCTCTTCTCACCCTTAAAACTAATCCTTCTTAATTCACTCTATCCATGAATCTATCTACTTTAAAGCATCATGCTATGGGTGAGATCTATGTAGTATATGGGGTGCTCTACCCCTTTAGAAATTTCACATTAACATAGTATACCATGGTGAGGATTCAATGTATATGCATTTTTAGGCAATCTATGACTTACATCTACAAAGTTTATGTATGTTTCTTATATACAACTGACCAGTTGGGAATGGTCACCACATGCTATTGACAAAGATAAAGAAAAAAGAGTAACACTCTAAAGCCCTCCTCTTGGGACTTCCCTGGTGGCACAGTGGTTAAGAATCTGCCTGCTAATGTAGGGGACATGGGTTTGATCCCTGGTCCGGTAAGATCCCACATGGGGTGGAGCAACTAAGCCTGTGTACCACAGCTACTGAGCCTGTGCTCTAGAGCCCACAAGCCACAACTACTGAAGCCCGTGAGCCCTAGAGCCCACTAGCCACAACTACTGAGCCCATGTGCTGCAACTACTGAAGCGTGCGCACCTAGAGCCCATGCTCTGCAACAAGAGAAGCCAATGCAATGAGAAGCCCGCACACCACAACAAACAGTAGCCCCGCTCACCGCAACTAGAGAAAGCCTGTGCGCAGCAACAAAGACCCAACGCAGCCAAAAATAAAAAATAAAATAAAGCATTCCTCTTGGACACACTTTCAGGTCTAGTACTATTCCTTTTTGTTGGTATTATTTTGTTTTACTTTTTATTATAGAAAAATTTAAACATAATCAAAGAAGACAGAACAGTATCATGAATCCCCACATACCTACTACCCAGCTTTAACAACTATCACCTCTTGGCCAATTCTGTTTCATATATAACTACCACCATTTTATTTTGAAGCAAATCCCAGACATCGTATAATTTTAGTCTTAAGTATTTTGGTACCAGCACTCTTCTTAAACGTTTCTATTTTATCTCATCAACTTTCTCCCACCTCTAAAAGATCTCATCTCATTTTGGAAGACACACTTATTCATACCACAGTTATTGAGGACTTACTACATACTAGACAATTGCACATAAATTATCTCACTTAATTTTCACAATAATCCCGGCTAGGTTTTATTACTCCATTCTACAGATAAGCAAACTAAGACTCACAGATGACAAAGATAATAAAGTCAAGATCTGAACTCTTACGATTTTATGTCCAGCACCCATTTCAGTACAATGCTGCCTTTCTAAGGAAAACATATTAGCCTGTTTCCTTCCCATTGTGGTTAACAGTATAAACCCTTGGACAACCTGAAAGTCAGGAACTGAGGAAGGGAAATGAGATTTTGTTTTGCTGTAAGGCAAGGAAGGAGGAAAAGCCTGGTTGATAGCAGTTAGTAGATAGAACAGGGGAAAGAAAGGCAGGTAGGCTAAATCATGGTGGCCTTAAAACACACACACACACACATACACACACACAAACACATAGGGTGAAAGGGAACATAGTACATAGAAAAAGTGTTCTAAGGTGCCATTTGCTAACATATGTTCTGTGGAACTGTACAACATGCTTAAAAGGGGTCAAGAGGGAGTCTAGTGGTGTTCCATGGTTATAAAATTTGAGGAAATCTTGGGGAAAACAAAATTCAAAAGTGTTCTTTACTGTAGTGTTTCTCAGAGCTTTTAGGTGCTGATGTGCATCGTTAGTGTCTAAGAGGAGCTATGGTGTGTAGCAATTCTCAACCTTAGTTGACGCTAGATGTTCTTAGGTAGAACATATGATGAAGCTAGTATATTATGGAACACACTTAGGGAAATAGTCCTAGGAGGTTTACTAGCAAAAAGCTCCAGCGTCTCACAGTTTCTCACCCAAGACATTTAGAGCTTGACCTCTGCCTCAAGCCATCAGAGCTCTTGGTTGTGGCTTGGAGTTGTGTGAGTTCCTATCTACTGGCTGATAAGGAAGATTCCCAATTCCACTCTTGCAAGGGCAATATATTCTTTGCATTCCAAACTGGAACTCTCAGTGTATGTCTCCATATCACTGTAATGTGTGCCTAGGTTAGTATAATTTTATGCTTCAAATGTATTATTGAGTGACCATTTTTAAGTTAGCTAGATTGGAACTCTAATTATCATTAATAACATTTTAGGGGAAGAAAAATGTATTTCATGTTATAATGAATATACCAAGTAACGTGTGTGTTGTGTGTGTGTGTGTGTGCGCGCACTAAAAAATAACATAAAATTTACCATCTTAACCATTTTTAAGTGGGCAGTACAGTCAGGTTGACTATATGCACCTTGTTGTGCAACAGATATCTAGAACGGTCTCATCTTGCAAAACTGAAACTCTATCCCCATTGAACAATTATTCCCCTTTTCCTTATCTCCCCAGCCCCTGGCAGCCACCACTCTACTTAGTTTTTAAGAGTTTGACTATTTTTAGTTAACTCATATAAGTACACCAAGTAACTTTTAAAGTGAACACAACTGTACTCTTGGTATTAACTGTCTTTTTCACACCAAAAATCTATTATGTGGATTAAAATCTTAGTATAGAGAAAACTGGGACAACTAAAATCTTCTTTTGTAAAAAGTAGGTTAATTAGAAAAACAGACATGGAACTAGATCTAGAATTCTAGACAATTTCTGATCTGGAATAGTTCCAACATGCTAGTTGCCAAAAAGGTTTTCAAGGAAATAAAAATGGTAGACAATATTTCACTTCCCATACCAGCTGGATATAAAAAATGCATATCACTTAAAAATTTACAAAATGTTCACTTGATTAAAAACGAGACTCAAAATTATTTCCATCCAGAAACAGCTTTAGTTAATGAAAGAATAGATTTTTAAAAATTATTCTGAAATATAAAATGATAAAATTTAAATTACTTGTTATCTTGTTTCGTCTGGGCCTGTAAAATTGTAAAAGTTTACCTGAGAGCTGCTGAATATAGGCTTTTTGCCAAGTCTTCGGTCATCACCTTTGTCAAATGCAGCTGTAGGAAAAAGAAAAGCAATCTAATTTTACAGGAAGCACTATTATTACCATAGAAGTAGAGGGAAAATAGTATATTAGCAGAAAAAGATTACATTTTGATGGAAATAACTTTTAAAAAGTTGAAACCAATCTAGTACACATAAATAATTCCCTATTTTAGAATTTTTCTTAAAGAACTTCATTTTGAATCTTATTTTCTTGTCCCTATGGATTTTATGTTATTAAAATTAATGAATTAGAAATGTACAGTCTCACAGAGAAGATTTATACATTTATAAAAACTTAGAATTTTCTCAAGCTTGAAATTTTAGAGATAACCTTTTTAGCTAGTTTTCCAAATTTCAAAAAATTACAGAGTTTTTGAAATGTAATATTGAGATATTTGGAGATGTAATATTTTATAAACTATTCAATGGGAGAAAATTTCTATCCTAAAAAATATTAAAATACTCTTAAAATTTTTCTGATTTTGCAGGTATGTCCTGAGGAAGGAGTAAAGAGAAAAAAGGTAAGGTTTTGTTGAAAATAAAACAAGAGACAATCCTTAAACCTATATCATTCTTTTTAGAATTACATAAAATATTCATTTTATAGATTAGGTTTATATGGGAATTATTGGGGAACTCGGTTTATGTTCTTCAAATAAGAATTTAAATGACGTCAGGGAAATATATAGGAATAATGGTATGAGAGCCATAAATATAGTTTAGCTAATGTATTTGTTCCCTTTGAAGGTTATGTAGCTTTAAAATATATTTTGAAGAAATATATACATATATTTTCCAAAATCTATTTTATTTTTATTAAAACAGCTGATGAAAAATACATCAAATTATCTGTAACCCTACCATGCACCTTCTACTATTTCTATTCTATAGGAACTATGTTATAAGACAAAGCAGGATCCTAGAAATAGCATTACAAGGATTGGTTTGTGGTTAGCAAATGACTGCACAAAAATATACAGGTGGAAATTAATACAAGATTTCTCCCAAAGATCAGTAACTCAAACTAGAACGTAAGAAATGTTATAACAAAGACAACCTAGAATTACTC
Organism: Delphinus delphis; assembly: GCF_949987515.2. Taxonomy (NCBI): domain Eukaryota; kingdom Metazoa; phylum Chordata; class Mammalia; order Artiodactyla; family Delphinidae; genus Delphinus; species Delphinus delphis. The sequence continues at coordinate 80,537,573 of NC_082683.1, read as the reverse complement.
CTTTATCTGGGATTTCCCAATGCAATAATTATGCATAAGTCAGGACTCATTATAATTCAACATATTTAAGATTTTAAAAATTATTTTTACACAGAATGTAATAGATTGAAAAGTTCTTTTTGGCAATTAGTTGGATTACCAATAATATTTTGTTTTAGATATGTGTATATATATGTATGTATTTACATGTATTTTATTTAATTAATTAATTTATTTTTTGCGGTACGCGGGCCTCTCACTGTTGTGGCCTCTCCCGCTGCGGAGCACAGGCTCCGGACGCGCAGGCCCAGTGGCCGTGGCTCACGGGCCCAGCCGCTCCGCGGCATGTGGGATTGATCCTCCCGGACCGGGGCACGAACCCATGTCCCCTGCATCGGCAGGCGGACTCTCAACCACTGTGCCACCTGGGAAGCCCCTACATGTATTTTAAATTAGCACTTTGAAGAATTAAGATAAAGAACATTGTTCGGGACCCAACTTAACTATGATATCCTCTAAAAATGGAGAAGAGCAAACTTTACTCCCAATCAGAAGAGAGTTGAATGACACCTACTCATGGAATGCTGATCTTAGTTTTTTACACTGTATAGTACAGATGAACTGTCATCTAAAAATCAGTACAGAAATAGTCACAAGGAAAAATATTCCAATTTCTAAAGACCTTCTCATGACTTTTGTTGTTTCATGGATTTTGTTGTTTTATTATTTTGTTGGAATTTCTTTGAAAAGTGCTCTTGAGATCACATCTGGCTACACCATCGTGTTATGCTTTTAATGCAAGACAGAGCAAATCATATTTTGATTAAATCATTAAAGAATTTAACATATCCATGTACTATCAAGAATATATTATATCACATATGGTCTCCATGTTTTATAGGACAGAAATATTGCTTCATAAAATATAGTCTCTTAATTTAAAATGTTTTTAAAAGTATACTTACTGAATCTGTCAATATTTTTCCTAAGGTACCTGCTTTAACCCAAAAATAGTGATGAAGCCATTTTTAGTTCCACACCCTCAATTTTTTATTTTAACATTTTTGAAACAAACACACATTCTGAGCAGTATAAATCTTTTGTTTAATGCTAATATTTCAAATGGTACCTATTAAATGTCAAAGAGCACTGTGCGGCTCCTGAGGGACACTCCGCAATAGCACACATCGTATCACTGAACCAATCGATCATGGAATAAAGCCATCTAATCTAGGCAAAACCACAAGAAAGAGTATCTTATGCAAAAGATGGGAAAGCTTTATGGAAAAATATATTTTAAAAGGGAGAGAAAGTATGTTTGGTAATCTATTCTATATGGGTTACATTTTCCTATACTTCTAAATCTATCTAAAAGAATGCTTTTAAGCAAATTTGGCTAGAATATAAAGTTGCTAAGATAAAGTAGAATTATATATGTATATATAAGGAAATGAGTTTCATTTTCTAAGGACAGAAAAAAAGCATGATTTATTAAAACTGCCTAAACATACCAGCACCAGTTTCAATTAGCAAGCAAACAGAAGCAAACAAACGTTAATCCTATCACTTATTAGAATCCCTTTAAAATATCTCTTGTCACAATTATAAGAATAAAAAATCTCAAGGCTAATATACCTGCTTGGATTTTCTGTTGATCATCTGTGCTCATCAGCTTCCAGCTTTCTGTGTGACGAACAGCATAGAAAGACTGAACCAGGAAGATCCACAGCTTATCACGCAGAGCCTGGATCTTGCACGTAAAACCCTGTGTTCAAGCAACAAATCAGCAGCTGGTCAGAGCCACATTGTCATAGCAACCAGTCATTATTCCCTTCCGAATCTACTTACTCCTAAGCTAGATCAATGATGTCATCACTTAGATTTTTAAGATCGTCGGGTACAAGTTATTTATGAAGCCTTGCTCTTTAACAACAGAATTTTATAGTGAACATGAACCTTATCCTTTCAGCATTATCCTTTTAACCAAACACTGTTTTAAACCACCAATGGCCTTTACGTAAAAACCTTCCACAGCCTTTTCAAATCAGCTATGACATTACAAGGTCAAATACTCTATGCAGTAATAATAAATATGATGAAATTTTTTGTCATTCTTGTTGAACAAATAAAAAATGTCAATAATTTGCAATTAGCTTATTAATTACCATTGATTAATTGCATTTAAAAATAAGATATATTTTAATTTTGCTTTTTCTCAATCCAATTTTAAATGATTTTTTTCTTAAGACAAAAATTAAGAACATATTATAAAATTAAAAGACACTGATGATTAAAACTGTAAAACATTCTTTAAAATTCTTTAAGTTTTATATTTAGGAAATTTAATGTAGTGACTGGGGAGAAATACTAAACTTATGCTGTACCAATTAATATTGCTAAGTACCAAACTATGTTTAGAATTAGCCAGCCAAACTTCCAAATTCTAAACTTTTATAATAAGTGTATTTGGAGGTAAATGAAATTTTAAAAATTTTGTATTATGAAAAATTCCAAATATACACAGAAGTAGAGACTGTAACCACCCTTCAGGTATCAAACACTTAGTTTCAATGAACCATGCAACATTTAAAACGTGTATATATTTAAAAATCTTAAAACAGTTTAAATATTCTATCATTCGTGTATATATTTAAAAATCTTAAAACAGTTTATTCTATCATTTTAATGAATTTTATTACATCAAGTACCATTTCCTTTGTACTGTCAGAGTTCAGTAACGTGTCCAGAGCTGTAAGAAGAGAGCAACTATTCTCCGTGGTAATGTTTTCTTCAATTGCTTTTAAAATTTTGTCCAGCAGATCAGATGTGCTACTCATTGCTTGTGACTATAGAACACAGAAATAGATATTTAATAGGAATATATGTAAATGTGTAAGAAATGTGAAAGTCTGGCATAACAGCAGACCATTCATCATAACTGGCTATATGAAGTCAATCAGAAATCTTATTTCCTCTGTTAATAATAATAATTATTATCATTATAATAATAAATATTATACTAATCCCTTTCCTCTGTTAAAAATATCAGCACACACACACAGTTCTTAATAGCCAAAATAGTCCTAAAACAGAGCCTAGAAATAAGTTATAAAAGTTCTTTATTAAGTAACTAAATTTAGAGGAAGTGGGTCCCAGTAAGACAGAGAATTTTGCATGAACCATAATTGTATTACTGACCAAAACAATATCTTTATGACTTCAATTTCTAAAATATGGCTTATGCCGATTGAGGGCTGGAGTTGCCAGAGTTACACTGTGCCTTGCCAGGGCACTCAACCTGTCCCCTCCTCCCTTCATTATCTTATGAGACAAAAATCCTGTCCATCACTGCCCTAAATGCTATGCAAACATGCCATCTGCTATGGAATTTATTTAAGTCATACTAATTTAATCAAAGGCAACCTGAATTTGAAAACTTACATAATTATAATCAGAACACAAAGATGGGACTAAATATAGGATATAATTTTAGATGCAGTACCTGTAAGAGGAGAGCAAAATTTTCACTTTGAATGATCTTGGAGAAGTTTTCTATAATAAATGCAATACATTCTTCTTGAAGCTGAGATGCCATGGTCAGTGCTGCTTCTGTCCACTTCACTCTGGGTAAACTGATGATTAGCCTGTCACTTTCCATCAGAAGAAAAGCAGCATTCTTATCATTCTTATAATTTTGAAAATATTGGGGAAAAAAGTTAGATTACTGCTCATAAAAATAACTTTCCAAGCAAATTAAATACTTTTGTTTTCTTGTGACACTGCCTGCAAAAACCAAAATTCCAGGTAGCTAATATCTTTGTCATTAGCTTTACATATTTATTAATTCATTCAAAATTATCCCAAAGGGCAAACTTTGAGCTGGAAACAAATCACCTTTAAAAGACAGCTAAAACAAACATGAGAGCCAAGTTATAACTACAAAGAAAAGCTTGACTTCCCTGAGATTTTTCACTACTGAATTAATTTTTGTGCTTATAGATATCATTCACAACTGCATGGCTACACTGACATAGCCTTAATTCTTTTCTGACTATAAAATACATGTTATTACAAATTTAGAAAGGCTAAAATTGACTTACAATCCCCAGTGACTTTTTCTTCCTTTCTAATTAGGTAAGACTCTTCTTTTTATATTATATTATTTATTTAATAATGATTCATTTTTATACCATAGGAAAAAATGTTCACGAATACTGATCTCTATAAAAAATGAAATGACAGGGCTTCCCTGGTGGCGCAGTGGTTGAGAGTCCGCCTGCTGATGCTTGGGACACGGGTTCGTGCCCCGGTCCGGGAAGATCCCACACGCCGCGGAGCGGCTAGGTCCGTGAGCCATGGCCGCTGAGCCTGTGCATCCGGAGCCTGTGCTCCGCAACGGGAGAGGCCACAACAGTGAGAGGCCCACGTACCACAAAAAAAAAATAAATAAATAAATAAATAAAAATGAAATGACAATTCACAAATACCATGTGCTCTAAGGAAAAGGAAAAAATGGCAACTTAAAATTACTATATTTTATTCATGTTTGATTTCTAATTCTTAAAATGATCCTTAGGAAATAATGATTTATTGAATAAATAGTTACCTGATCGATTGTAGTAGATTGAAAAAAATGGCCACAAATTCTGTGTAGCTCAATTCATCAAGAGGTGGACTCTATTTCCTCATCCCTTGAATCTAAACTGGCCTGTTCACTTGCTTGCACAAGCAGTGGTATTGTGCAAGTTTCAGAGCATAGGCCTCAAGTAGCCTTGCAGCCTCTATCTTTACCCTCTTGGTTCTGGGACCATGAAGCCATGAAGAAGCCTGGTAAGAAAGTACACAGGGAGTGGGAGGCCCAGCCTCCAACCTAGCCACCAGCTGAAAGCAGCTGCAGGACTGAGCTCAGGCAAGATAAGCAGAAGAATCACCCAGTAAATCCACAGAGAATAAATTTTAGTTTAAAGCAACTTAGTTTTGGGGTGGTTTGTTACACAGCAATAAATAACTAGTAAATCTGGAAATGACAGTGCTTGATCCTCAAGCAGAGTCTTCCCTGATCTCTATACCTACTTCAGATTCCTTTTACACATGCCATCAGAGAGCCTGTCCCTTCTCTTTAGAGCACTTACTTCATTTGTAATTATTCAATCATGAAATAACTACTTGATTAATACCCATCTCTCTCACTAGGCTGTATGTTTACTGCATGTGAAACCATGTCTGTTTTGGCTCACCGTTGTAACCACAGGTCCTAGTACAGAACTGAGTCACAGTAGACACATCTGTTGATCTCTGAGCATCAACAGAGACTGAGAGTTTGTAAGTGAATTCATAAGCTAAATTAAGTTTAATCCTTGAACATCAAAACTTTAAAAATTTTACCCATTTACCAAGAATTCTTCTGAAAAGTATTCTATACTTCCCCTGCTTTATTTATTTGAGTAAAAAAATCATACTTTGCTATAATTTGAGTCTTTAAAAAGTTTTTTTACATTTTTACTATAATTTACCATTATCCTTTCCTCCTCTGGTAACTTCCTGAGTAACTGTGCAGTTACTAAGAGTTTTAGGCAATAAACCCAATTTGCTCTACTAATAGGCATTGTTCTGGTATTAGAGACAAATGTAGAGTATTCAAATATCTTGGCAGGTATCTACAAAGTGCTTACTATAAACATAATGTTATGTGCTCTGACAGCAATATCTTTTTTTTTTTTTTTGGTATTATTAACTTTATTTAAGCTCAGGAAGAAAATCATAAAAGCAATAACTCAGTAGAATTGCCAATCAACCTGTCTCTCCTCAAACAGCAAATGGCCAGCTTACAAGCAATATCTTTTAAAAAATACAGATGTATAGCTGTCATAATTTAGCTTGAAATCTATTGGAAAACTAAAAGATGGACATAATGATAACAGATGGTATGTGATCTTAATTCCATACTGATCTGAATATATGATAACATTAAATGTTAAGAGTAGCTTAAGGTTCAAAGAAGGAAGAAAATGTAATATACTTCTAGATCAAACACATAAAATTTTATTTTATTTTTTTAACATCTTTATTGGAGTATAATTGCTTTACAATGGTGTGTTAGTTTCTGCTGTATAACAAAGTGAATCAGCTATACGTATACATATATTCCCATATCTTCTCCTTCTTGTGTCTCCCTCCCACCCTCCCTATCCCACCCTTCTAGGTGGACACAAAGCAGGGAGCTGATCTCCCTGTGCTATGCGGCTGCTTCCCACTAGCTATTTTACATTTGGTAGTGTATATATGTCCATGCCACTCTCTCACTTCATCCCAGCTTACCCTTCCCCCTCCCCGTGTCCTCAAGTCCATTCTTTATGTCTGCGTCTTTATTCCTGTCCTGCCCCTAGGGTCTTCAGAACCATTAAAAATTTTTTCTTTTAGATTCCGTATATAAAAACACATAAAATTTTAAATTCAATAGTTAACACATGGTTCAAATTTCAAAACTATATAAAAGGCATTACTAAGAAAAGTCACCCACTCCTTCCTGTCCCTGGCCACCTATTTTCCCTTGTCCCAATCAATATTATTTATTTTCTGTATTTTTCCAGAGTTATTTTATGCATATACAAACAAAAAAAGTAATTTTTCCCTTATTTTACTCAAATGGAGGCATTAATATGCACAGTACTCTGTACTTTACCTTTTATACTTAGCATATACCTTGAATATTTTTCTTATCACAATATAAAGAGCCTTATTATTGTTTTAATAGCTATGGAATAGCCCATAATATGGATATATCAGAAGTCATACAACCAGTCCTCTACTTGTAGATGTTTATTTCTTTCCAGTTTTTGTTATTACAGTGTTGTAATGAATGACCTTGTAGATAACATTATTTCACACATATGTGAATATATCTATAGGATAAATTCCTAGAAATAAAATTGCTGGGTCAATACTACTTGTCCTATCCTGGGTTCTGCCTAATAACTGAGCCTGAGAAATAGGCTTGTACGCAAGTGATCCCAAGATGACCCAAGAGTGAAACAGGGAAGGAGGGAAAGCCAGTGGAAGGGTATGTTTTCCAGCTCCTTGCTACTCAAAGTGTGATCCGCAGCTACCATTACCTAGAGCTTGTTAGAAGTGTAGAATCTCAGGCTCCGCCTCTGATATACTGAATTAGAACCTACATTCAACCAAGATCCTGAAGTGTTTTCTGTTTTTGCCATACCACACGGCATGCGGGATCTTAGTTCCCCAACCGGGGATTGAACCCTGTGCCCCCTGCAGTGGAAGCACTGAGTCCTAACCACTGGACCACCACCAGGGAATACCCAGTCCTGGAGTGTTGTGTGTATACATTTAAGTTTGAGAAACAATGATATAGCATTTGCTACTGTAAGCAACTGGGGATCAATCTTGTTGGGAGCCCTCTGAAGAGCCACAGAGAATACAATTTGAATTATTCACCCAAGGGATAGATCAGGGAAACATTTAATCACTGGTTAATCACTGACCAATCTCCCATTGGTCAAGGTTTGTCCCCTGGGATATTAATTCCCTTTCACTTCCAGGTTTGAAGAGCTGTAGGTACCCTGGGTAGAACAGCAGTGAAGCCTCAGGACAGAAAGTGAGAAATACGTGTGATGTGGCTGAGGGAAAGTGCTGTCAGATTACATCTGTGTGCAGCTGGATGCTGCAGCAATGGTTGGAGTACATACATGGGTCAAAGGATATGAGGTGGGGCACCAGGAGGATACAAAACATTGCCAACATATATTCAACGGAGCACTGTTTTCCAAACTGTAGTTTTCTCCCCTAGCAACCTAGAGAAATATATTTAGTGGCTTACAATCAGCATTAGAAGACAAAACAAGAAAGAGATAGAAAAGAGAAAAACAGAAAATATCAGAACATCATTGGAATATGGTAAGTATTCTTTTTTTGAAACTTGTTTCAGTTCTACATGTGTGAGTAAACTGGGTTATAACATAAAAAGAACTTGCTCTGGGTCAGTCAAAAAAGTTTAAAAAACACAGCAAAAGTTGTGCTAATTTATACCCTTCCCAGGAGTGAATAGGAGTACTTATTCCCTACATCCTTGTTAAAATAGTACAAATTTCCTTTTTTTCCCCCATATTAAAAGGTACAAAACAGTCTGACATGGTAATTTTAATGTCCATTTCTCTTAAATAAATGAAGTTGAAGATTTGTTCATCAAATTAAGAGGCATCTGTATTTTCTAAGTGAACTATCTAGTCTTACCCTACCATTTAGCTATTTTTTAAAAATCAACTTGTAGGAACTCTCTATATTAGAAAAATTAGAATAAGAGTATGATATGAGCTGTCATTTGTTTTCTGACTTTGCTTATGGTAATTTTTACTATATAGAAATTTTGCATTTTTATGTAACCAAATTCTTTTACGGCTTCTAAATTTTGTATCCCCACTCCACTGATGAGGTTATAAACTAATTCTCCCAGGACTTAACTGTAGTGTTTTAGGTTTCATTTTCTTTACTTGTAAATCTTTGATCCATTTGGAATGTATACTGGCATACCAGGATGTGATGTATAGATCCAACTTAAATTTTTTCCAGCAAGCTTCCTGTTGTTGTCCTAACACCATATACTGAATAAACACTATGACTCATACTATTTAATTCTTTTGATATTGTGTTAATTAAATAGGCCTTCAATTATCTTTTGGCCTTAGGACTAAAAGCATAATATATATACAACTTTAGTTTTACGCTACTGACTATCCCCCATGCCTATTTTTGTTTTAATTTTCCTATATTTAAAAACTATTCATAATTTGTTTTTAAAAAAAGGCTTAAACAAACCTTTTTTTTTAAAACATCTTTATTGGAGTATAATTGCTTTACATTATTGTGTTAGTTTCTGCTGTATAACAAAGTGAATCAGCTATACGTATACCTATATCCCCATATCCCCTCCCTCTTGCATCTTCCTCCTACCCTCCTTATCCCACCCCTCTATGTGGTCACAAATCACCGAGCTGATCTCCCTGTGCTATGCGGCTGCTTCCCACTAGCTATCAGTTTTACATTTGGTAGTGTATATATATCAATGCCACTCTCTAACTTCGTCCCAGCTTACCCTTCCCCCTCCCCGTGTCCTTAAGTCCATTCTCTCCGTCTGCGTCTTTATTCCTGTCCTGCTCTTAGGTTCTTCAGAACCATTTCTTTTTTTCAGATTCCATATATATGTGTTAGCATACGGTATTTGTTTTTCTCTTTCTGACTTATTTTATTCTGTATGACAGATTCTAGGTCCATCCACCTCACTATAAATAACTCAATTTCATTTCTTTTTATGGCTGAGTAATATTCCATTGTATATATGTGCCACATCTTCTTTATTCATTCATCTGTTGATGGACACTTAGGTTGCTTCCATGTCCTGGCTATCGTAAATAGTGCTGCAGTGAACACTGTGGTACATGACTCTTTCTGATTTATGGTTTTCTTGGGGTATATGCCCAGTAGTGGGATTGCTGGGTCATACGGTAGTTCTATTTTTAGTTTTTAAAGGAACCTCCATACTGTTCTCCATAGTGGCTGTATCAATTTACATTCCCACCAACAGTGTAGGAGGGTTCCCTTTTCTCCACACCCTCTTCAGCATTTATTGTTTGTAGATTTTTTGATGGTGGCCATTCTGACCCGTGTGAGGCAATACCTCATTGTAGTTTTGATTTGCATTTCTCTAATGATTAGTGATGTTGAGCATCCTTTCATGTGTTTGTTGGCAATCTGTATATCTTCTTTGGAGAAATGTCTATTTAGGTCTTCTGCCCATTTCTAGATTGGGTTGTTTGTTTTTGATATTGAGCTGCATGAACTGCTTGTATATTTTTGGAGATTAATCCTTTGTCAGTTGCTTCATTTGCAAATATTTTCTCCCATTCTGAGGGTTGTCTTTTGGAAGTTTTAGCCACAGCAATCAGAGAAGAAAAAGAAATAAAAGGAATCCAATTGGAAAAGAAGTAAAACTGTCACTGTTTGCAGATGACATGATACTATACATAGAGAATCCTAAAGATGCTACCAGAAAACTACTAGAGCTAATCAATGAATTTGGTAAAGTAGCAGGATACAAAATTAATGCACAGAAATCTCTGGCATTCCTATACACTAATGATGAAAAATCTGAAAGAGAAATTAAGGAAACACTCCCATTTACCACTGCAACAAAAAGAATAAAATACCTAGGAATAAACCTACCCAAGGAGAAAAAATACCTGTATGCAGAAAACTATAAGACACTGATGAAAGAAATTAAAGATGACACAAACAGATGGAGAGATATACCATGTTCTTGGATTGGAAAAATCAACATTGTGAAAATGACTATACTACCCAAAGCAATCTACAGATTCAATGTAATCCCTATCAAACTACCAATGGCATTTTTCACAGAACTAGAACAAAAAATTTCACAATTTGTATGGAAACACAAAAAACCCCAAATAGCCAAAGCAATCTTGAAAAAGAAAAATGGAGCTGGAGGAGCAGGCTCCCTGACTTCAGACTGTACTACAAAGCTACAGTAATCAAGACAGTATGGTACTGGCACAAAAACAGAAATATAGATCAATGGAACAGGATAGAAAGCCCAGAGATAAACCCATGCACATATGGTCACCTTATCTTTGATAAAGGAGGCAAGGATATACAATGGAGAAAAGACAGCCTCTTCAATAAGTGGTTCTGGGAAAACTGGACAGCTACATGTAAAAAGATGAAATTAGAACACTCCCTAATACCATACACAAAAATAAACTCAAAATTGATTAAAGACCTAAATGTAAGCCTAGACACTATAAAACTCTTAGAGGAAAACATAGGCAGAACACTCTATGACATAAATCACAGTAAGATCCTTTTTGACCCACCTCCTAGAGAAATGGAAATAAAAACAAAAATAAACAAATGAGACCTAAACTTAAATGCTTTTGCACAGCAAAGGAAACCATAAACAAAACAAAACATTTTGAAACAGAAAAATTTAATCTTGTTTTGAAATAGTTCAAGTAATTAGAAGCCCTAACTTTTCTAAAAACTTTCTCTCTTCTACTAACTCCTCTACCCTTCTCTCTCTTCCTCCCAAAAGCAACGGTTTGTACTTGGTAGGAGGGAGTAGCCACTTCTTACTGAACTGCTGCATAGTGAGCAAGAAGGAGAAAAAGCTCAAAGTCCCTTATATTAAAATTTAAAAAAAAATTCTCCATATATAGTCCAATGCAGCACTTTCTTATCTCCCTTTGTATATGACAGTGTTAGGCATATTATTGATAGAGTAAAGTGCCTGCCATGAAACATGTTGTTTAACTGAATTAGAGCCAAAGAAGACTTAAGAAGATTTCTCAATCTTTCTTTCATTTGTTTTGGATAACATATTTTAATTTTAAAATTTTTAAATATTCTATTTTTATTAATGTAGCAAAATATATTTTATTTCTATAGTAAAATATGAAGAATATATTAAATTAAGGTTTCCTAAAATTTGAATATCCACAAAGAAAGACAAAATTTCAAATTTTCATTATAATCACCACAATGCCAAAAGGCTCGTAAGTTTGGTTGTTTTGATGTTCATCTTTATATCTGTCTTGAAAGGAAAAACCAAGCATTCACAAAGCTTACAAGGAACTGATTAGAGCTATAAAATCAAAATAAAATATTGTAGGAGAGGGAGAGGCATAGTATGAAGAGCTTATTCCTCAGTTATACTCACTTACCACTTGTTAAAAAAAAAATCAAACTTCTTGAGACAGTCAGTTAAGATCCCTCCCAATCTGGCCTTAGCCTCTCCCCAGACTTATCTTCTCTCATTATTCCAGTTACAAGAGAATATTGGCACTGCCCAGACTCCAGGTCCCTGGTCACATTTAAAAGTCACTTTTTTATTTTGAAATTGTCCTCTATTTTCAGGTTCATCTCACATCACTTCTCTTATCCTTCCAATCAGAATCAATTGTTTTAACTTCTGTGATTCCACGTATAAACCTGAATTATAAATTATACTTATTCACTCCTTTATTTACCTATCAATATATACTGAGTGCCTAATGTCTGCTAGGCACTGCCCTAAGGCTGGTGCTGCAAAGGTAAATAAGACTGACATGGAACTTAATGCTAGTATTCATCATAGTCTAACTTGTATTTTGCATAGTTGTTTAAGTGCCTATCCTTCCATCAGTTTGCGAGTTCCTTGAAGTCAAGGCCCATACTTCCTAAAAATAATCTTTGCCCATGCTGAGCATCTATTATATTACCTTTAGAATGGCAGCAATTGGTTTTAAGACGTGGTTTTATAATTTACTGACAATGTGAACTTGAATAAAGCATTTACCTCTCTGATTCTTTTTTCTTATATATAAAGTGGAAATAAGAGTACCTATGTTATATGTAATTTCAAAATATAAAAAGTATATTTTGAACCATAAAGGTCTTTTAAAAATCCACTAGGTAATAATTCACTTCTATTGAACTGAATTATAGCTGGGCCATTTGCTTGCCTCATGAACAGAGTAACCATTCAATGACCAAAGAAACTAATGCAAAATAGTAAGCAACAAAGTCCTTCATTAGCATAAACACAGATTTAGATTTATTTTTTGCAGTGGTATATCACCAGCTGATGGCCTCAACTTATTTTCCCAGTTAGATTTAGATATTATTTTCTATGAAACCCAGTCTAAAATACCATTCATGGTTCAATCAGAGAAACGGGACCACTAGGAGGTATTTATATACATAAAGGAGTCTGTTAAAGGGATTTCACCTTATGCAATTATGGGAGCTGGTTAAGCACTCTTTGTATATGATGATGTATTGTAGTATGAAGTCCACAGGGAAAGCAGTTGAGAGAGGATGATGGATGTAAAGTGTGAGGGGTAAGGACAAGCTGACACCCAAGAGCACAAGCTATAACCCACAAGGATGGGCTCATTTTAGGTCTCACTGCCTCCAACATGGATTAAATGAGTGTCCTTCAGGAGATGCTAGCACCCGCCATCATGGAGCTAAACACATCCCTGGCCCAGGGGTAAGAGAAACCAAAGAGGATACAGGGCAAGGTGAAGCAGTACAAAGAAGGAAATTCTGGGAAGCATAGTTCATTCTAATCAAGCTAACACATTGCAGAGACACTACAGTCCAACCCTTGTCAACTTGGCATGCATACACATTTCTTTAAATCATAGTTAATTCCTATGGAGACAAAGTAAAGTCATGCTAATGCCTAACATATACAACCATCCCCTATAAAACAAACATGCTAACCCTCTCCCTAAAATAGGATACAAAGTCTCTCTTCAAACTGATTCAAACTACCCCTTGGCATCCTGTAACTTAAATACAGAGGTATAGTTAACATGTCTTATACTAAATGGTAGGGGAATGAGACAGTGGGGAAAAAAATAATTGGTTAATATATACATAAACATTCATATAAAAAGGGGAAATGAATATGTTTACCTCATAACTACTACAGTGCTAATTTCTATAACTGGTCACGTGGTCATACCTAGTATTTATAACTACCTTTTCCTGCAACCATTCCATGTTCCCTTTGTCCTCTGCAAGTACCTCTGCTGTTTATAGTTCTTTATCTGGTAAGGTGGCCCAAACTTTCATTCCTGAAGAATCTGGGCCAGTATCAGTGCTGCTTAAATTGAGTTTTTCCATTGATTTTAACCATAGGACATGGGAGTACTGCATTCCAGATATACTCCTCCTTCCCCACATTATATAGCACCAACCCAATTTCTCCTTATAGATAGCTAGTGGGAAGCAGCTGCATAGCACAGGGAGATCAGCTTGGTGCTTTGTGACCACTTAAAGGGGTGGGATAGGGAGGGTGGGAGGGAGATGTAAAAGGGAGGAGATATGGGGATATATATATATACATATAGCCGATTCACTTTGTTGTACAGCAGAAACTAACATAGCATTATTGTAAAGCAATTATACTCCAATAAAGATGTTTAAAAAAAAATAGGCTCAATCTAATAATAATTCCCCTTCTCTGCCTGTTGATTTACAAAGTGGCCAGAAGGAGGTGGTCCCAACTTCCAGTTCAATGGAATCATTGTGTCCATAGGTGAAAACATTCTTCTCTTTGGAACTAAGACCTCTAGATCAGCAGATCCTAAAGTTATAGGGACAAGAAGCAAAAATTCTGCTAGTGGATCACTAGGAGTAATTATACGTGGAGCCACTCTCACTTCCACACCTTGATTTCTGTACCCATGAATCCTAGTTATGTTAAGAAATAGCACCATAAATCAAAAGCTGATTTAGAGCATATACAGCCTCCCGGAGGACACTGCCCCAATCCCACAAGTCACTGCCACGTGACTGTACTGTAACCAAGTCTTCAAAAGGCCCTTCCTCCATTCTATCAAGCCAGCTGCTTCAGGATGATAGGGAGCACAGTAGGACAGGTGAAATCAGTAAGCATGGGCCCACTGCCATACTTCATTTGCTATAAAGTGAGTTCTTTAGTCAGAAGTGATGCTGTGTGGAATACTATGGTGGTGAAAAAGGCAGTAAGTCCACGGACAGTGGTTTTACTAGAAACACTGGAAGTAAGGAAGGCAAATCCATATCCAAAGCAAATGTTTATTACACTGCGAACAAAGCACTGCCTTTTCCATAATGAAGTGGTGCAATGTAATTAACCTGCCAGCAGGTAGATGGCTGGTCCTCTTGGAGAATGGTGCCACTGTTTCAGTGTTGCACCTAAATCCACCGTAATGAGTGGAGGTCCCTGCTACTGAGCCAATGCATAACCAACCCTGGCACCATGCCCCTTTTGTTCATGAGCCAACGTATACTTTCTAGTGATTGTGGTTCTCTGACTGAATTCTAATGCATTTGGTACAGAGGAACAGAGTCTTAAAGACAGATTCTCTGAATTGGTTCTGGGTTATCTGTAATCGGTCCTTTCATCTTGCTTTTATAATACAATTCTACATTTGTATTTAAAACACCGAAAGTACCTATATAAAATTTAATAAACTTTTTGATGACAAACACAAAGTATTCAGGTTATACTTACTAAAGACTGAATCAACATATTAAGACAACTTTTCTGAATCTCAGGAGGTACATTTGCAAAGCTTCTCTCAGACCAAAACCTTGCAAAATGCTTTACAATCCACCTGTTAAAAGTCAAAGAATCTCAAGTTAAAGTAATGAAAATATTTTTCATTATAATATTCAGTAACATTTTGGTTTTCAATAATATAAGTTTTATATATATTATGTTTTGACTAACCCTAACAGTTAATTTTGTGAGTGCTATAATGGACTTAACTAAGTTCCCTTTTCTGTAGACATTTATTTCAAGTCCACTCTGGGTTACGTGCATGGATTTTAACATAAGTAACCATGGTTCAGCTAAAATAACGTTGATTCCAAGCATCTTGAGTAATATCTACATCAATACTTCTCCTCAATTGTTGTAACTAGTTAAGCATTAAGCTATTTACATTATGCCCAAGAAAATAGGCCAAGTCTAAAATTTCCCAGAAAATTAGGAGAATGGAAGAACAGAATCCCTAAATTAATAATATCAGCACTACTTCAGATCACTTACTTCATGCAGTCAGCAAAAAGACTTTCCACTCCAACTGAATGAGCAATAATCAGGCATTCTAATATAGATGCCAACCTTCTGGGAACAGGCTAAAATTGATAGAAAACACTACATTTATTCTTTTTCAACTTACAGAGGCTAAAAGTAATTGGTTCATAAAAATGATCTGATTTACATACCTAAACTGCAGAATAAATATATGTAACTCAAAAGTCTGTTATTCTTTTAAAATCAAGTATCACTGATAAACTTTAGTTTTTATAGGATAGCATTTGAGTTCTTTTAGCTGCCAGAATGCACACAGTTTATATTCTAATTTCTTTTAGCATAAATATTTTCTAGAGTACAAGTGGTATAATAATTTCTAGCACATCACATTGCAACACAACCGTATGGTCTAATCTGCTTCCTAAAGTATAAATATAACTTTAAGTACATGTGCAATGGGAGGTCCTACATTGACCTCAAACAAAATGACAGAATTTAATTAGATCGTGATTATATAAACATATTTTTAAAAAGCACATATACAGAAGTAATGAACTAAAACAAATAAATAAAACGTAGATACAAGTAGTGAAGAACTCACTGCTCTTGGTGTTAAGCCTCAATATGTGTTACGTATTACCTGTGCCATGTATTTTCAGTTTTTTAGACTATGTTCCTAAGCACATCTATTGCCCTATTAGGGTGAATAGAGTTCAGCTTCTCTTTGTACACATTCATTAGTTGTGATTTGCGTTTATACACTTAATAAAGACCAGCAATCAACCAATATGTATATATAGTCTCTAAATATGTATCTGAAGATACCTTGCACTCAGAGAACAGCAAAAGCTTCTTCAGAAATGCCTCCAGCATAGTCCTTCAAATAAGGTCAGTGATTTCCAATTTTTTTTTTTTTTTGTGTGTGTGTTACGCGGGCCTCTCACTCCTGTTGCGGAGCACAAGCTCCGGACGCGCAGGCTCAGCGGCCATGGCTCATGGGCCCAGCCACTCCGCGGCATGTGGGATCTTCCCGGACCGGGGCACGGACCCGTGTCCCTTGCATCGGCAGGCGGACTCTCAACCACTGCGCCACCAGGGAAGCCCTCCAATTTTTTTTAATAGATTTTTTTTCCATTTCATTATTTATTTATTTATTTTCGGCTGCATTGGGTCTTCGTTGCTGTGCGCGGGCTTTCTCTAGTTGTGGCAAGCGGGGGCTACTCTTCATTGCGGTGCGTGGGCTTCTCATTACGGTGGCTTCTCTTGTTGTGGAGCACGGGCTCTAGGTGTGCAGGCTCAGTAGTTGTGGCTCGCAGGCTCTAGAGCACAGGCTCAGTAGTTGTGGTGCACAGGCTTAGTTGCTCCACGGCACGTGGGATCTTCCTGGACCAGGGATCGAACCCATGTCCCCTGCACTGGCAGGCAAATTCTTAACCACTGCACCACCATGGAAGTCCCCCAAATTTTAAAATTACAAATTGCTATTAATTTGATTTCCTAATACCTTTCTCCTAAAGGTGTTACATACTACTTAGGAAATTAACTGTAAATACCTGTTTTTGCACATCAACAATTTAGTTATTCCCTTTGAGATAACTGAAGGTACTCTAAATTGTCCTAAAATCAGAAATGGCTATCACTATATAAATTATACAATAATTCTACTAAGTTAAATAATTTGGTTTTCTGACCCACTTCAGATAAGATAAAAGTAGTATGAGGGAAGAGACTACTGGTATAGACATAATTGACAACCTAAAAGCATCCAGAAGCATAAAAAATTATAAAAGTAAGCACAAGAGTTAAGAAGTCTAGCAATCTAATTTTATTTAGGAATAACCAGCCCTCCACAACACAAAATCCACTACTTGATGTATAACTTAAGAATAATTTCCATACAAAATAATTTGCTGCTTAAAGGCAAAGGCTAGCAAACCAGCTTGTGGGCCAAAACTAGCCCACTGTTTTTGTGAATAAAGTTTTATTGGAACACTGCCATGCTGTTCCATTTACATATTGTCCATAGCTGTTTTTGGTTTATAACAGCAAAGCTGAGTAGTTGTGATGGAGACTGTGTGGCCCACAAAGCCTAGAACATTAACTATCTAGCCTTTTATAGAAAAAGTTTACTGACCCCTGGCTTAAAGGGATAACTAGCTTTCTAAGAATTTTATTTATATGGAAATGCTGATTTCCTAAGTGTTTTTGTAATAGGATGACTTGATCTTTAGTCATCTTCAAAACCTGCTTGTAAAATCTGGGATGACATATATTTAAATTATAACCTAAGATATATTTTTAAATCAGTGGCAAAAAACATAATGTAAAACCCACTATAATCCTATAAATGAAGTTCTAAAATTTACTTTTAAAAAAGGCAAGATTGTAAAGTTAATGAAATGACTGAAGCTAGCTTGCCAAGAGTTCTGGGGCCCATTAACCATCATATTATATCCCATCATATATTACTGTGGCATGTGCTATTATAGATTTACTATATTTAAGTCACTGCTAAGAAACTGCATAATTGAGATCTAGAAGTTAAAAATTATACATTCAAAAATATATTTATCAAAATATATATTGTTAAAATATGTAAAGCAAACAATTTAAAGATCAGGTCAATAAAAACAAAAACTGCTCTCAAATATCTGTTAGCACAGTAGTACAGACTTCATTAAAATAAAGTAAAATAATTTTCAACAAAATGCCATATTGATAATTTAAAAGCATTTCATCTTCTGTTGTTTAAATGGCAACGAATATGCCTTTTGTATTTTTAAAATTAAGTGAATTATTGAAAGTAAAATATAAGAAGCTGCATGTAACCTGTGTATACTCATGAACATACTAAAAAGTAGAGGCAATGGTCCAAAGACAATACATAAAAGAGATTATTTTTTAAATGTTTCATGCAATTGGTTTATTGAGGAGTCTCAGTTTAAAGCAGATACTAACAAAACTTTCTTTCCCCAATTAGCGCTATCAACCACGCTGTGTCAAATTCCCTCTTTTCCCATACTTTAATGATCATAGGCAAATTCCAGTACCTTCTGGTTACTTTTGGTATTGAAATTTGGTATAGTACTATTTAAACACCTATCTCATACTTGATTTAAATCTTTCACTCTCCATCACTGACTACACTTTTAGTTGGGGAGATCTGGAATGGAGAGTAGAACATGGTCTCTTACTCCTCCATTTTGTGGGTCTAACTCCTGTGGAAGAGGGTTATGGATGGCTATGGCCACCTTATGTAACTAACCAGTGACGAACATGGTAATAGGAAGATGTCCTTGACTACTCTAATCCAGATGTTGGTGGCCTTTGCTAATGTGGTGGCTTGTTAAGAGACAGACTGAACTTCACCCTAACCTCTCAGTGGTAAAGGTTCTTCTAGGGTTCATGATGCTTGATGCCTCCTTACGTGGGACCCTGTCATTTGACCCTGTATCAGTCTCTTCTAATCTTCAATGAACCACTAAGGTCCCTTTCCTTCCCTGCATACCATGTATAATTGGGGTGTGGAATGGACTCTCCATTATTTTTTTCTATCTATGACAATAACTATTGCCTCTAGTCACCAGGCTAGTACTGGCTTCTCCAGCAAGCCTCCTCCTCCCTTAAGAAATCTCCATATTCAAGTATATTCTCACTGGTTCCTGAGACATATTCCAGGCTCTTCCAAGAAATCTCTCAGTACTTTCTTTTCTTCTTTGATGGAAGTTCCAGAGTGGGTTGGTTATACAGATACGATAGATGTCCATCTCGGGGCTGAGAAGACATTATCTCCTCACTGCAGATACCCCTATCTTTAATCTTTATTTGGAACAGGCTCTTAACTTTCTCTTGGCTGGGAAGATGGGGAAAGATGAAAGAGAAGGAAAAGTCTTTCACCAGGATTCTTCACTTTCTGCAATGCTGAGGACACCAAGACTGTGCTCCTTCTTCTAGCTCCCTTACTTATAGAGGCTGGAATGAATGGTTGATTAAAGGTAGCTAAGGAGTTTAACTGTTTCTCAGTGAACCTTGAAGGGTTGGTAGGAGTGGTAGACCCAGTTCATGACTCTGTTTTAGCACATGGGGGGATTCCTCAGCTACAACTTATAGACAGATAGGAAAAGTCCATTCCAACACAAAAATCTAAATTTAAATGTGATTAAAATTACATAATTACAATGCATATTGTTGGCTCAAGTAGCCAATAAGAGGGGACTATTGATGTAAAAAATTCTTTTAAGGGCTTCCCTGGTGGCGCAGTGGTTGAGAGTCCTCCTGCCGATGCAGGGGACACGGGTTCGTGACCCAGTCCGGGAAGATCCCACATGCCGCGGAGTGGCTGTGCCCGTGAGCCATGGCCGCTGAGCCTGTGCATCCGGACCCTGTGTTCCACAACGGGAGAGGCCGCAACAGTGAGAGGCCCGCGTACAGCAAAAGCTAGTAGGTAATAATGGGTGACTTTAAGCACTAGGTAAAAGATTTCTAAGACTGAATAATTACCTTTTGAAAGAAATTACAGTAATCTCTTCTTAAAATATAGATTGCTACTTCTTTTAATCCTTCTAGTCCATACATATCAGCCATATTGAGTATGTGCCTAAGATAAGAATAGATGCACTGTTAATTCTTCAATTTAAAAACCAAGGCATAATACACAATAATTTTTTGATAATATATAGTTTAGAAAAAAGAATAATCTTAATTATTTTAATTCTAACTTTATACCCTACATAATAGATACTCTTTATAGATTATAAAAAGGACATAGGTCAAAAGTTGAAAGCCCTGTAACTTGATTTGATTTGTGGGGAATAACACGAAGTAAATTTGGAGATGTTTCAATCAAACTCCCCTCATATTCTCAGTCATATGCAACAAAGCCCAGGAAACTGCTTCAAAGGCTGTAAAAGTTACAACTCTTCACAACAAATACGAATAATAAAAATTTAGGGGGAGGGCAACTAATTGATGCTTATCATATTGAAAATGCCTACAAATGACCATAAGATTGGAGATGGCATCCAATGATTCAGAGGGTTTCTGTTGCTTCTTTCAACTGGCAAGTATTTCTGAGTACCCACACATACTTTAGGTACTTAGGAAACCTACAAACCTTGATACCATGATAAAATTTCTTATAGGTTTCCAGGGGCAAAACTTCAGTACTTAATCCCTTTGACTCATGATACCTTCTCCCCCAAATCACATTTATTCAGTTTATAACTAAAGGAACTAATGAATATTTAAAAGTAAACGAGCAGCCTTCATTTGTCTGATGTTAGAATAGCAATAAAAGGAGAGAACATTCAGAAGATTAGAAGAGCAAGATAGATTTCACTCTCCAGTAGGATTTCAGCAGCTTAGACGGCATTTCACCATAGAGTACTAAAGAATCATACTACTTTTTCTTTTTTTTTTGGCCACATCACCCGGCATGCAGGATCTTATTAGCTCCCTGACCACGGATCGGACCTGCTCCCCCTGCAGTGGAAGCGTGGAACCTTAACCACTGGACTGCCAGGGAATTCCTGTTAGTCATTAGGATGCCTAAATTCTCAGATTAATTTTAGGGTTTTTTTCCTTTTCTTTTGACATCCTAAAATTAAAAAATAAAGTAGTAAAAAAATTATTCCAAATTTGATAAAAGTTCAATTAATTTTATAAAAACCTGTCGTCTGTTTTCCAAAACAAATCTTAAGTTTTTGTAACATAATTTAAGTGTAATAGACTTTTCTTAATCTTATTACTGTGAGTTGCTAGATCATCTTTTCTTCTAAATAAGGTGACTTACTATTTTTAGATATTCCCAAAATACACACAAGATAGGCAAAATAGACAATAAAATTGAAGCTTCTACTCCATTGACACTTTTAAACAAAGCTCAACAAAGCAGAAGCCACAAAATATTAATACTTTTATATTTAAAATCATTAAAAAATCATACATACCCAACATTAGCTTTGTCTGGAAAGTCCAAAGTTCCTCCATATATAAAATGTATCAAAACATTCATTTCTACATGGCTTATCCTGAAAAATAAAAGAAAACTATACTCAAATCCAGAAATAATTAAGATTTAACTGATAGCAATGATACATTTTATTTTCCCATAAACTTTTAGCCAAGATAAAGTTCTAATCTCATTTTCATCTGAAGAATATATTCTTTGAATAACATCCATGAGGTATGCCATTAATTTAAAAATGAAGCATAACTGCAGCTATGGGTTTTTATATGCTATAAAATGTTATTAGTATATTATAAAATACCTGATTATTTTTGGGGCATCTTCCATGATAGACAAAGTTAGAAAGGGCTTTAGAGGTCATAGTTCAACCTCTGGCTCATTAAGAAATCCTTCTCAGCATCTTTGACAAATGGCCTCTGGTCTTGCTTAAAGCCTGGGATGGACAACTCTACTCACTAGAAAGAGTCTTGTTATGCTGTATAGATTTCTTAATTTGTAATACCTATCCAGTGGCTCTAGCTCTGCCAACATCCTCATTTTACAGATTTAAAAGTAGAGACATGACTTAAGAAGTAGTCTGAAGTGATAATCTTTATGTCCCACTGACTACTAGATCTCAAACTCTAAATTCATGACTTCCTCTCCCAACACCCCAAATTCGGTCTTCTTTCTGTTTTTCTTATTTCGTTCACAGCACTGTTATAGGACTTCTTGCATCTTGTCCCACCCTCTATTCCTCTGTATCAAGGGAGGTTAATTATCTGGTTGGTAGACAGCAACCACTGGCTGTTGATCAAGTGGAACTTGAGATGAGAGGTAATTTGATTCCTTTTCTCCTTTCTTCTCTGCTGAACCAGTGGTAAGAGGTGACGGGGAAGAAGTGCATCCGCTGTCCAGATTCAGACTTTCTCTCAGGTGGGCTGTCTTAGAGTAGACATAGCTAGCAAATCAACTTTGGCTCTTGCGTTAAAGCACATCTTACTGCTTTAACAGTTTTTATCAAAAATCAACGAAATGTTTTCTAACTTCATCTGCTGAGTCTTTTGTCTCATTTTGAGCAGGAAGAAAGTATACTATTTATTGGGGCCCCCTCAAAATTCCAACAGATAGCAAAGATGGAAAGCAGATGCCCCTCTTCCCCATCACCTCTTTTCACGGGTTCAGCACAGAAGAAAGGAGAAAAGAAATCAAATTACCTCTCATCTAGAGTTCGTCCTGACCAATGCCCAATGGTTGTTGGATAATTCACTCGCCTTGGTACCGAGGAATAGAAGGTGGGACAAGATGCAAGAAGTCCTGCAACAGTGCTACGAACCAAACAGGAATAACAAAAAGAAGACTGAACAATAACCTAAATGCCTAAGTCAGAGCTGGAGGTTCATCTCAATTCTCTCCCTCATTATATTCTGTCATTTTATACCTTCAAAATTTTCTTGAATTCAGCCTCTGCTGTCTAATTTCCCCTTTCATTGCCCTGGTTTAGCCTCTCAGTTTCTCTCCTCTGTACTATGATAATGTATCCTCTCGTGTGGGCTTCTTGCCTGAAATTATCTCCTTGCATCCCATTTCCCACCTTGTTATTAGAGTGACTTTGCTAAAATGTAAATCTGATATAGCCCCTGACTTTAAAAACCCTTCAACAATTCTCCAGAGCACCTAGGAAACAAGCCGACATTCTTTAGCTTGGTGTACAATGTTCTTTATCATCTGATTTCTAGTTCTCTCTCTCTAGCAGCTGTTCCAAGATAACTGCTGTTTCTTATACCTGAACTACTTATAATTCTTTATACATCCATGCCTTAGCAGATACTGTTCACTCTGCTTAAAATTCTCTCCCTCTCTACTTATTTCATCTTTTAGACACAAGACATGGGGCTCTTTACCTCTGATTGTTTCCTTAATGCTCACAAGGGGGAAAAAAAAAGAAATCACTGAATGTTAAACATAAATAATAACTAACATCAGTTGAGCATTTATTATGATTCAGTCATGAGCTAATAAGCATTTTGAATGCCATTAGCTCATTTAATCATCATAACAACTCAATGGTAGATATTGTTATTAGTCTCATCTTACAGATGAAACAACTGAAATTAAGTAACTTGCCCATGGGGGCAGGTGCTGGAAAAAAAAAAAAGTAAATTGCCCAAGGTCAAATGACTAGTGATGTACTGGATCTTAAATCCAGGCAGATAGCACTGGAATTTTGGAATTTTCAAATTTAAATCCAGACTCCAAAGCCTGGGGTCTTAAGCAGTATAACACACACACACACACACACACACACACACAGACACACACACACACACACACACACACACACACACACACACTTCCCTTATCACATTTATTAAACTGACTTGTAATATCTTTGTTTATGTATTTGTTTCTCCTTCTAAACTGAGTTCTGTGAGGGCAGGATTTGTGTCTAGTAGCAGCAGAATGTCAGCATTGATTCAATATCCCCAGGTTGAGAAGAATTTCCTTTCCCCACATAATACTGGAGCTCCGCAGTGGAAGCAGGGTGGGCACAGTGCTGATAAGACCTTCACAGTTTGTTAAGCATGGTATCTAATGTCTGCTAAAGTAACAAAAGGAGGAAGGCAAGAAGAAAAGAAATGGAGTCCTCAGGGTAGGACTCAGAAAGGTGTCTGCTTTGATTTTATGGCCTTAAATAATATATGCTCAATAAATGTTTAATGAATATTTAATGAATGGCTTATTAGGGTAGTTATAAGCATCTCCCAAACCTTCAGAAGGAATACTGAGTTGAAAACATAAATATTTTTCAATTTACTTAATAAATATTTACTGCCCCCTACTGGTTTCTGCTGATTCAAAATTCCACATCTTTAATACTTAGAAAAAAGTCAAATCTCTAAATATTCTCATTTATATACGTTGATACAACAAGATTTGATCTCAGAATGATTATGCCATATCATCTATAGTTTGTAGCCTAAAACAGTAGCATAATTATTAGATTCCATGCACTTTTCCTCAAAATTTCGAGAGCCATTCTTATCAGTATTAATGAGGACTGACCATTTCTGTTGAAAGAATAGTTTCTTCTAAGACTTGACATATTTAAGCAAAGGATAATAATGACTAAGTAAAAATAAAAGGAGTTTTATTAAAATAAATAGCAAAAGCTAGACATTTGAGCTTATGTATCAATATATATGATAGCTATAAAAACAGCAAGAAACTGTTTTCCTGCTGTCTTGACAGATGTTTTACTAAACTGCATTCTCATTATTGTAAGTCATCTGTATTTTTACTAAAAGTGTTTATAAAGACATGATCAACTGACCTGGAAAAAAAAAACCCCAACAAATTACTGCAATAGCCCACAGTTTAAATGGAAAGATTTAAAGCACTATTCCCATTTAAATGTAATCAGAATAAAATCCTGTAGGAGATGAAAATATAACATATACCCAGAATTAGAAAAAAGAAAAGGCTATGAGAGGACAGAGCTCTAGGATCAGATACAACATGTGCCCAGTTTAAACCTCTGTGCTTTATATGTGCTTCCTAAAGTTTCAGGCTCCTATATATGTGGGCTAAGGTAATGTAGGGTCTCATTCACTCATTCATTTGTTCATATACAGTCAATATTTATTGAATGATAGGCCCTATTTTAGACCTTGAGGATACAAGACGCTTGCGTTCTAGAGAGAGGACATGGCCAATAAATATGTCAACAAATATACAAAGAAGATAATTTTAATAGTGAAAAGTGAAGACAATACAACAGAATAACATAGAAGAGAATAACTAGAGAGTTAGGCTGTAGCTACTTTAGGTGGGGTAGTTTGGGAAAAGCCTATGGGCCAGATCATACAGGTTCTTATAGATTATGGTAAAGATTTGGGTTTAATTCTGATTGTGATGAGAAGGCATTGAAGAATTTTAGTCAGAAAAGAAATATTATCTGACATATTTGAAAAGATCATCCTGAAGGTTCACAGCAAGCCCAGGAATCTCCCAAGGGAGACAAGAAAATCCAAATTTATGCTCTAAAGTCTCAAGCCACCAGTGAAAGACCTCTTTTTATATAAAATGGAAACATGTGGGGTTTCTTTACAGAACTATTGGCTGCGGTTCAATTTCCAGTACAGGATGTGGAAAATTTCCCCCTTCCTCCACCAGGAGAACTTCCTTCCAACTATATCCTTCCCCCTCCAACTCTGGGACATGGATAATAGGATAATAGGATAATTATTATCAAGGATAATAGGACCCTACTATTCCTACTATAATTTATTGAAGGCTGTCCATCTTAAAAATATCATGTGCATTACATCGTTGAACTACCAACTCATTAAAAACATTCGGTTCTTTTCTGTAGGGATTTCAGACAGGATTTCAATTATTCTAATCTACTGCAGAAAACATCCTACAGATATGCAACAGTGGCACAGTTCCAAAAGCGGTTGCTGACCAAGCACAGCAGGCATTGCTGTCCTGGTACTGTAAATGGCCCTCACTTGAAGGCTTTTCTCTCTAGAAAATGAGAACAATATAATTTAGGGAAAGAAGAAAAAGACAAATATTAATGAGCACTACATACTATGTACCAAGCACTATGCCAGGTTTTTTTCTTTCAACAACCTCAGGAAACTTAAGGAAGGTAAGCAATGTCCCTAAAGTCATGTAACACTTTAGGACTGGATGTAGGACTTCCTATAAGGAAGGACCAAAGTCCATGATCTTTCTACTATACCACACAATCCATGGAAACATCTACCCAGGATTACCATATAAGTTAATGTGAAAAGAGATTTTATTTTGTAGATTACTTTGTTATAATATAAAAATTCCTAAAAGATGTGATTTTTTTTTTTTTAAAAAGTAAAATCCCTAAATCCCCTTTAGCCTTCCTACAGCTTTATACACCATGATGCTAATAACATTTTAGGTGGTAATTTGCGACAGTCAATTTGATATATGATACAGGAGGGGAAAGCAAAACAGATTGTGTGATGATAATAATAATAAAGGATGTAGCTAAAACCCAGAATCTGTCAGGAAATTCTCTTTTCATTTTAGCATTAGAAAACCTTGTTACATCAAGCAAAATAAAAGAGTCAAAAAGAAATGTATCCTCATTTCCAACGTGCTAGCATTAGAAGTGAATAAGCTGATTAGGAGTAAGTCTCCACTGCTGAAATAGCAGCTCTGGGTAAGATGATCCAGTAAGGAGTAGAGTCTTGCTTACAACAGAAGTGAAGGGAAAATACTGTAAGAGGAGTGAGCCTGATCATTGCTGGCACTGCTACAACGTACAGCCTACTTATTTGTAATGACAGTTTAAAACAAATTTGGCTACTTCTACTTGGCTTTCCCTTGAACCACTAAAGTTGGTCAGTAGCAGTCAAGCCATATTATAAGAGGAGATTTTTATCCATTACCTCCACTATAATGAAAGAAGGAAAATTATAGGTGGTGAGTAGAGACCAATAGTTATGCCACTACTTCTTTCTTATCTATTGACCTCTTAATAAATAGACTTCTCCTTTAAAAGCCTGTGTGTTTTGAATGTTTAATCGGATCACTCGTGAGTGCTGATTAAAGATTGCCTTTGCTCCTATAGCTAAACTCAGAGGTCATTTTGAGCAATATAGAATAAATAAAAGTAGAGCAGCTCTGGTTGAAGATGTGCCTCTTCCCAAATGGCCTTCCCCTCATATCCCAATCCCATGCCATGTATTCCCTAACATACCTACCAGGAACTTAAGGGTCCTATGGGAAAATCACTGATTTAAACAGTGGAGAAGATCAGTCTGAGATAGCTCAAGAACACACGCCAATGTGAAACTTTTAATTTCTTCAGTGACTGTTGTGGAATGGACTTTGAATTAAGAATCAACAAACGTGTAACTTATATTCAGCATAAGCACTTATTTACCAAGTAACCCCTGGAAGACATTTAATTTATCTGATCTTGTTTTTACTCATCTGTAATATGTGCATATACCCTCTCTCTCAAAGACTGATTCTAAAAATTAAAGGGCACCATAAGTGTGGAAGAATCCTAGAAAATATATGATGTTATTGTAAGGTATTATCACTGCTGAGAACAGAATCTATTTGGAGAGAGGAACAAAGGTATATGTTAATAGGTATCAGATAGTAAAAATTGTCACTAAACATATAAGCAACTAAGATTTCTTCTACGAAATCAGACAAGTGTTCTCTGTAAATTACTTTCCCCTGCTGTCAAGTAAGGTCCAATAATCATATACTTCTTTTGACCTTTATCTCACTACATAGAATCACATGATTTTTAATAAATGCCAAAAAAGTTGCATTCTGAGTCAAACTAGGTTATCTCTTCATTTAAATTTTTATTTAATTCAGTTCTAATGAGAGAAGATTGACAGTTTTAAAAAATGATATCTAAAACATCTGAAACACAGTCCCTGGACACGTTTCCAAAATTACACTAGAGTGATTATCCCTAGGATTGACACACTTAGAGAAATTCTGGCCTCTGCTAGCATTATCCCTCTTCCTATATTCAGCAGATATTTTAAATTCGCCATAAAGGAAGAGGCCTTCTTGGTAGGATATATATATCTTTCAGGTTGTTTTTCAACAGTGAATGATAAGGTTTCACCAACTGATTCAACTACACATTCCTTTTACCCATAGGCTAATAAACTCTTTGCTTGGTGTACAAAATCTTCCATAATCAGAAACTACCTGGTGATTGCCAGATTGTGATATGTGTATCGAAACTGTGATAGGTAATATAATTAAAACACAACTCTCTAAAACCCTGGTAAGAAAGAAAGGAGGTTTAGGTTCTTCTGCATATGCGTTTCATTTCTATTAAATGAATGAAATATGAAAAAATAAATAAAAACACATAACATATTCTTACAAATGTTTCAATTTTCCATATTTTATAGACTGAGAAATTAAAAATGAGAGGCATTTGGGAATCAATTTTAGTTAGTAAGGAAACCAGACAGCTGTAACCTAGAAGGCTCAAGATTATAGGCCAGTGTAAAAAATAGTGAGAATTTATCAATACTTTCCATGCATCCACTGTTATGGAATCACCATGACCACCATTCCACACCCAACCCTCTAGCCAAGGTTGACCCAGTCGAGGAAACATCAGCAGTGTGAATGATGCAGGGCTGACAGCCTCCCTCAGAACGCCCAGGCAGTTTTCCTACTGACAAAGCCCTCTCCCATATTGTACCCTCCAGATTCTCACAGTGATCATCTGTGACCAAAAAATATTCCATTTCACCGTTTAAGGAAGTAGTTCATCTCTTAATAACTGTCTCAGCAGTTTAAACTGCCACCAACTGTGTAGATTCACCATTGCACTATCATAGGTCAGTGAAATCCACACCTATCCAAATTATTCTTTAAGAAACTACCTATTACAGACTGAATATCTGTGTTCTCCCACCCACTCAGATTCATATATTGAAGCCCTAACTCCTGTGTACCTATATGGAGATGGGGCTTCTAAGGAAATAATTAAGGTTAAATGAGGTAATAAGGGTGGGGCCCTGCCCTGATGTGATAGGATTAGTGTCCTTATAAGAAGAACACCAGAGAGTGAGCTCTCTCCTTCCACCTTCCTTTTACCTCCCTGCCCCCCAGCCCCATGCACTTAAAAAGAACATCACTGGAGCACACAGTGGAAAAGTGCCTATCTACAACCCAAGGACCCAAAGTAAGAGCTCTCACCAGACACCAACCTTGCTGGCATTTTGATCTTGCAGAACTGTGAGAAAACAAATCTTTGCTGTTTAAACCACCCAGTTTGTGGTATCTTGTTATGGTAGTCTGAGAAGACTAACACACTATCTCTATTACTAAATGTTCCCAACTACCTCTCATTTTCAGAAAGTGTACTTTGCTGAATTGTACCACATGAGAAACATTTCATTGAACATACAGGGAAATCAGATTCATGAAAAGTGCTTTGTATTAAAAGCATTATTTATAATCATTTGCAGTCAAGCTGCCTTGTAAAAATTCTGCTTACCCTTGAAGAGTAATGTACTCTTGGGAGCTTTCAGCCCAACAGCCACTCAGCATCGCAGCAAAATAACTAGATCTTGCACTTAAAATGGCTCTAAAGGGAAGAGGGGGAAAAAACACAGGCAAACATTTATGCACAATGCAAAATGTTATTCTTTATGAAACTCTTCATCTTTACCTCTTAAAACATGATAACAATCTATCCGTCTTAACTGTATTCACTGGTAGATTTTAATAATACAAATTATAAGCCTATACTTATACCAAAGAATTTTGATTCCTTGATTAAAACATTAATTCCAATGTCCTTTTCATCTTTTTATTTTTTTTTCTCTCTCTCTCTTTTTTTTTTTTTTTGGCTGCGCCATGCACTTGAGGGATCTCAGTTCCCTGACCTGGGACTCAATCTGGGTCACAGCAGTGAGAGCCCAGATTCCTAACCACTAGGCTACCAGGGAACTCCCACTTAATTTTTTCTCTTGAAAGCTCTTAAATTTTAGTAACAATTTCCATGAGTAAGAGAGTAATAAATCATTTACAAATGGAGAAATAAAGACCAAACGATGTCATGTAACATGTTGAGGAAACATTAGTAAGAGACTAGAACTCTAAAGGTCCTGAGCTCCAGTTCAAAACTCACCATAATTATGCTCAAGAATAGCTACTTAGCTATCTCTTAAGTTTGAGAAAATGACAGTAAAGATATTTTCTTTTGAATGTCCATTCTATCTTCCCAGATAGAATGCTAATTCATCCATTCTTTCACTCAACAAATACCTAATGACTTCTATTCTGTGCTAGGCACTATTCTAGGGAATATAACAGTAAATGAGATATAGAGAAAATGTGAATATTCTAGTGGAGGTTGGGAGGGAAAAGTAGAGGGGGAGAGGAATAAGAGAAAGACACTTCTGGCAATGGCTTACTAGGTTGTCACAGACCAACCCTCCTGCTGAATAGCTTGGAAATAGATATATATATATATATATATATATATATGTAACATATATATATGTATTATTCTTTTTTTTTTAAAGAAAGAAAGAAATCATGATTTGAAGTGATCCAAGTATATTTTAGGTTACTTTTTCCATTGAGGCAACTGCCAAATATGAAGGCAAAAGCAATGGTTGAGAGGCTAAGAAGCTAAACATAGCTTCTGACAATCTTCACAGGCTTGGAGGCACACAAATTGGAATTTGGGATCCAGCAATGAGGAGAGACTTTGGTGGATGCCCCAGGATTCCAGTTGGACTCTGAAAGGTCTACACCTTAGGAAGAAGAATGAACAGGAAATAGACAAGCCCTTATTAGAACTGAAGTCCAGCTTTTAATGAGCTCAATTCCTGACTGGATTAAAGTGATCTCCACCTAGCCTAAATGCTTTCCAGAAGCAAAAGGAAATCTTGTCTTCATTAAAATTACATCAGCCAGACTATTAAATTATTTCTATAAATTTTCAATAAAATATCCAAAGATAATCAGGCATAATAATGAATAGCTATAAATGAAGGAAAAGAATTTCATTTACACTATTAGCAAACAAGGTCAAATACACAGGAACAAATATAACAAAAAACTACAAGACCTCTACATTAAAAGCTATAAAACATTGCTGAGATAATTTACAAAGACCTAAGAGAGAGCTAAACTGTGCTCATGGATTTGAAGACCCAAAACTGTTAACATGTCCATTCTGCCTAAATTAATTTCTAGATTCAATGCAGTCTTGATCAAGCTTTTTTAGTGGTACTGGAACTGGAGGTTTGGAGGGGAAAAAATGAATGTTGACAGTTAACCTCACACCATAACACAAAAATTAACTCAAAATGGATCAAAACCTAAACATAAAAGCTAATACTATAATATCGCTAGAAAAAACACAGGTGAAAATCTTTGCAACTCTGAGTAGGCAAAGATTTCTTGGGAACCAAAAAGCATGAACCAATTTTTCAAAAAAAACATAAAAAATTAAATTTTAACAAAATTTAAAACTTCAGTCCTTTTAAAGCCACTTTTAAGAAAATGGAACGATGAGCAAAATGTTGGGAAAAAATATTTGCAGAACGTATATCTGCCAAACAACTGAATCCATAATATATAAAGAACTATACAACTCAGTATAAGAACATAAGCAATCCTACTAAAGAATGGGCACACTCACACAAAAAATTATCAGATAAGAGCCAAATTGATTTAAATAGTTTTACTACAAAACTAATGTTTATGGCTCGTTATAAAGAATAACATCACATCAAGTTTTGAGCATTAGATTAAAATTAGAAAAAGCTATGGTCAGAACAGTACATGATTCATTTTAAGGGGGAAAAAAGGTACATGTCTGTTTCTCAATAGTTAATGTATATTAAAATTTGTAACAAATCACTCCCTTTACGAGTGCTTTAAAAAAAATGGGTAAAAGATTTGAACAGAAATGTCATAAGATATGCAAATGGCCAATAAGCACATAATATGATGCTCAAAATTGCTAGTGATCAGGGTAATGCAAATTAAAACCACAATGTGATACCACTACACACCTACTAGAGTGGCAAATATTTAAAAGACCGACAACATTAAGTGGTGAGGAAAATATGGAAAAACTGGAACTCTTCACAGCATGTAGGTGGTAGTGTAAAATGGTATAACTTCTTTGGAGAAATGTTTCTCAATTTCAAAAAAGTTAACATACACTTAACATATGACCGAGCAATTCTACTCGTAGGAATTTACCCAACAGAAATGAAAATATATAATCACACAAATACTTGCACAAAAATGTTAATACCAGCTTTATTAATAATAGCTAAACACTGAAAACAACAAATATGTCCAACAGGAGAATGGTTAAATAAATTGTGGTGTATGCATACAATGCAGTATTACTCAGCAATAAAAACTGAATGAAACACTGATATACATAATACCCAAGGATGAAGCCCAAAAACATTATGCTGAGCAAACCAAGCTCAATAACATGTCTGAGTTCATTTATATGAAATTCTAGGACAGGTAAAATAAACTATAATTTAGAAAATACAGCAATAAGAAAACAAACAGCCCAATTAAAAAATGGGCAAAAAATATGAACAGAAAACTCACTAAAGAAATACAGATGACAAATAAGCATGTGAAACTCAGTTTTTGCCTGGGGCTAGAGAGAGGGAAGGTACTAATGGTAAATGGGCACAAGGGATTTAGGTGATGAAACTTCTCTGTATCTTGATTGTGGTGGGAGTTACCCAGGTTTATACATTAGTCAAAACTCATTAAATTGGACTTTCAAATGTGTGTATTTGATTGTATATGAATTCTAATTCAATAAATTTAACTTTAAAAAAGGATGAAAATAAAACTTAATAAAGAAAAGTGGCCTTTTATTACAGGCCAAGATGACTTCCTCAGTGAATTCAAATAAATATTTTAAAAACATATAAAATCAATCTTACTCATACACATTAAAAATGAATAAAATAGAAAGAAAATAAAAGAAATGCCTCCAAACTCATTTTATGAAGTCAACATAAATTTAAGACCTCAACCTGACAAGGACATTATAAAAAATGGAAAGTTATAGGCCAACCTATCTCATAAATATACATAAAAAAAATCTTAAACAAAATATTAGCAAACTGAATCCAGCAATAAACAGAATATATAAAACATCACAACCAAGTTGAAATTATTCCAGGAATGCAGGATTGCTTTAACGTTTCAAAATCAAGCAACATAATTTAGCACATTAACAAAATAAAGGAACAACACAAAAAAAGGATCATACACCATGATCAAGTTGTATTCATTCCAGGGTCACAAGGATAGTTCCACATACACAAATCAATCAATGTGATACACCACATCAACAAAAGAAAAGACATAAACCACATGATTATCTCAATAGATGCAGAAAAAGCATCTGATAAAATTCAACATCCATTCATGATAAAAAAAACTCTTGCCAAAATGGGTATAGAGGGAACATACCTCAACATAATAAAAGTCATTTATGACAAACCCACAGGCAAAATAATACTAAAGGGTGAAAAGCTGAAAGCCTTCCTGCTAAATTCTGGAACAAGACAACGATGCCCAATTCTATTCAACATAGTATTGGGAGCCCTAGTCACAGCAATCAGACAAGAAAAAGAAATAAAAGGTATCCAAATCAGAAAGGGAAGAGGTAAAATTCTCATTATATGCAAATGAATGATACTCTATATAAGAAACTGTAAAGACTCCATACAAAAACTATTAGAACTGATAAATGAATTCAGCAAGGTAGCAGGACACAAGATTAATATACAGAAATCTGCTGCATTTCTTTACACTAACAATGAAATATCAGAATGGGAAAGTAAAAAAAAAAATAAAATCCTGTTTAAAAATCACACTAAAAAACAAAAACCCTAGGATTAAACCTAACCAAGAAGGTGAACGTCTTACACACTGAGAACTATAGAACATTGAAAAAGGAAATTGAAGAGGATTGAAGGAAATGGAAAGATATCCATGCTCTTGGATTGGAAAAATTAATATTGTTAAAATGGCCACATTACCCAAAGCAGTCTACAGATTTAATGTGATCCCTATCAAATTACCCATGACATTTTTCACAAAACTAGAACAAATAATCCTAAAATTTATATGGAACCACAAAAGACTCAGAACTGCCAAAGCAATTCTGAGGAAAAAGAACAAAGCTGGAGGCATAACCCTTCCAGACTTCAGACAATACTACAAAACTACAGTAATCAAAACAGCATGGTATTGGCACAAAAAGAAACATAGATCAATGGAACAGAATAGAAAGCCCAGGAATAAACCCACACCTATGGTCAATTAATCTATGACAAAGGAGGCAAGAATAAACAATGGAGAAAAGACAGTCTCTTCAGCAAGTGGTGTTGGGGAAGATGGACATCTGTATGTAAATCAATGAAGTTAGAACACTCCCTCACACCATACATAAAAATAAACTCAAAATGGCATAAAGACTTAAATATAAGACATGACACCATAAAACTCCTAGAAGAGAATATAGGAAAAACATTCTCTGACATAAATCATAGCAATGTTTTCTTTGGTCAGTCTCCCCAGGCAAAAGAAATAAAAGCAAAAATAAACAAATGGGGCCTAATCACACATCAGTTTTGCACAGCAAAGAAAACCATAAACAAAATGAAAAGACAACCTATGGACTGGGAAAAAATATTTGCAAATGATACAACTGACAGGGGTTTAATTTCCAAAATATATAAACAGCTGATACAACTCAGTAACAAAAAAACAAACAACCCAATCAAAAAAAAGGGCAGAATACCTAAATAGACATTTCTCCAAAGAAGACATACAGAAGGCCAACAGGCGCATGAAAAGATGCTCAACATTGCTAATTATCAGAGAAATGCAAATCAAAACTACAATGAGGTGTCACCTCACACCTGTCAGAAATGGTTATCATCAAAAAGTCTACAAATAATAAATGCTAGAGAGGTTATGGAGAAAAGAAAACCCTTCTACACTGTTGGTGGGGATATAAATTGGTGCAGCTACTACAGAAAACAGTAGGGAGGTTCTTTAAAAAAGTAAAAATATGATCCAGCAATCTCACTCCTAGGCAACTGTCTGGAAAACAAAAGTGCTAATTCAAAAAGATACATGCACCCCAATGTTCATAGTGGCACTATTTACAATAGCCAAGACATGGAAGCAACCTAAGTGTCCATCAACAGATAAACGGATAAAGAAGACATGTTATCTACACACACACACACACACACACACACACACACACACACACACACACACTGGAATATTACTCAGCCATAAAAAAAGAATGAAATAATGCCATTTGCAGCAACATGGATGGACCTAGAGATTATCATACTCAGTGAAGTAAGTCAGACAAAGACAAATATTATATGAGACCACTTATATGTGGAATCTAAAAAGAGTACAAATGAACTCATTTACAAAACAGAAACAGACTCACAGACATAGAAAACAAACTTATGGTTACCAAAGGGGAAAGGAGGGGGAGGTAAGCTGGGAGTATGGGATTAAAAAAATAATAAAATAAAGGAGAAAAGCCATGTGATCATCAAAATAGATACAGAAAAGCATTTGCAATTCTTATGACTTAAAAAATTTAGGAAATTTCAATCCAAGTCCCAGAAAGCTATTTTGTAGATATTGACAAAGTGATTCTCAAACTTATATGGAAAGGCAAAGAACCTAAAATAGCCAACACAATATTGAAAAAGAAGAACAGAGTTGGATGATTCACACTACCTGATTCCCAGAATTACTATACAGTTAAAGTACTCAAAACAGTATGCACTAGTGAAAGTAGAGACTCATTGATCAATGGAATAGAGAGGTCAGAAATAGACCTACACAAATACAATCAATTCAGTTTTGACAAAAGCACAATGGCAATTCAGTAGAGAAAGGATAATCTTCTTAACAGTGGTCCTGGAGCAACTGGACATCCACATGTAAAAAAAATAAACGTAGATACAAACCTTATACCTCACATAAAAATTAACTAATTACCTCAAAATGGATCATAGATATAAATATAAAACCATAAACTTCTAGAAGAAAACAAAGGATCTTGGGTTTGATGATGAATTTAGATATAACATCAAACATATGATCCAAAAAAGAAAAAACTGATAAGCTGGATTCTATTAAAATTTAAAAATTTTGCTCTATAAAAGGCACTGTTAAGAGAATGAAAATCAAGGCACCAACTGGGAGAAAGTATTTGCAAAGCACATATCATATAAAGGAGTTCTATGCAAAATATCCAAA
Organism: Delphinus delphis; assembly: GCF_949987515.2. NCBI lineage: Eukaryota > Metazoa > Chordata > Mammalia > Artiodactyla > Delphinidae > Delphinus > Delphinus delphis. Next base: position 80,501,187 of record NC_082683.1, on the reverse strand, counting down.
GAATTCTTAAAATTCAATAGTAAGACAACAAACAACCTAACTTGACAATAAAAAAAAGATCTGAACCAAAAACTCTCAATAATATACAGATGGCAAATAAGCATATGAAAAGATCTTCAACATCACTTGCCATTAGGTAAATAAAAAGTGAAACAACAATAAGATACCAGTACATACCTATCTGAAAGACTAAAGTCCAAAAAACAAAAAATAATAAGAACAGTATCAACTGCTGATGAGGATGAGGACCAGAAAGAACTCTCATTCATTGCTAGTGGAAATGCAAGTGATAGAGCCACTTTGAAAGACAGTTTCAGTAAGACCTGAAAACTTATGTCCACACAAAAACTTGTACACAAATGTTTACAGCAGCTTTATTCATAATCACCAAACTAAGGCAACCATAATGTCCTTCAATAGGTGAACAGATAAAAAATGGTATATTCATTACAACTGAATACTACTGTGATAAAAAAAAAAAGAATTAGCTATAAAGTCACACAAAAACATGAATGAACAGTAAATGCATATTGCTAAATGAAAGAAATCAGTCCCAAAAGGCTACATGTTATATGACTCTATTCAAATGACATTCTAGAAAAGGCAAAACTATGGAAATAGTAAAAAAAAAAAAAAAAAGCCAGAGGGTTGGGGAGGGGGAAAACCTGAAGAGACTGATCAAAGGGGATTTTTAGTTGAAAATGTCTGTATGATACTGTAATGGTAGATGTAGGACAATATCCATTTATAAAAACCCACAGAGGTTTCTCATGCTTCAGCGCGGCCCGCACTTTTCATATGTCGCCTCGGGAGTGCTAGCCTCGTGAAGAAGCTCAGGGTAAAGGCGCAGCCACCAAAGCAGAAGTGAGAGTGACTTGACGCCGGGAGGAAGACCCCAAAGAGGCCGTGGCCACAGGAGGCCGGAGGCCAGAGGCTGTCACCCTTCCCTGAGGGCTTCGACTGGGCCCCTCAGTCTGCACAACAGCTGAGCACTGCCCGCTTAATGCACCCCATCCTGCCTCAAGTGGCTGACCCAGTCATCCTGCTGCCAGAATGAGGTGAAGTCTGAAAACTGCTCAGCAGGACCAGGCATAGAACAGGCCTCTTCTCCTGTTCTCACTCACCAATGACCACCACCTTGATAATTCCATGTGGCTGACAGGGTCTTGGTGCTCCAGCCTGGTGTCAGGACTAAGCCTCTAAGGTGAGAGAGCCGAGTTCAGGACACTGGACCACCAGAGACCTTCCAGCCCCATGTAATATCAATCTGCAAGAGCTCTCTCAGCAATCTCTGTCTCAACCCTAAGACCCAGCTCCACCCAATGGCCAGCAAGCTACAGTGCTGGACACCCTATGCCAAACAACTAGCAAGGCAGGAAAACACCCCACCCATTAGCAGAGAGGCTGCCTAAAATCATACTAAATTCACAAACATCCCAAAACACACCACCGGACATGGGCAATGAACCAACCTCACCCACTGGGGGCAGACACTAAAAACAACGGGAACTATGAATGTGCAGCCTGCGAAAAGGAGACCCCAAACACAATAAGTTAAGCAAAATGAGAAAACAGAGAAATATGCAGCAGATGAAGGAGCAAGGTAAAAACCACCAGACCAAACAAATGAAGAGGGAATAGGCAGTCTACCTGAAAAAGAATTCAGACTAATGACAGTAAAATGATCCAAAATCTTGGAAATAGAATGGAGAAAATAGAAGAAATGCTAAAAAAGGACCTAGTAGAACTAAAGAGCAAACAAACAATGATGAACAACACAATAAATGAAATTAAAAATTCTCTAGAAGGAACCAGTAGCAGAATAACTGCAGCAGAAGAATGGATAAGTGACCTGAAAGATAAAATAGTGGAAATAACTACCACAGAGCAGAATAAAGAAAAAAGAATGAAAAGAATTGAGGACAGTCTCAGAGACCTCTGGAACAACATTACATGCACCAACATTTGAATTATAGGTGTCCCAGATTAAGAAGAGAAAAAGAAAGGGACTGAGAAGATATTTGAAAAGATTATAGTTGAAAACTTCCCTAACATGGGAAAGGATAGAGTCAATCATGTCCAGGAAACGCAGACAGTCTTATACAGGATAAACCCAAGGAGAAACACGCCAAGACACATAATAATCAAACTATCAAAAATTAAATACAAAGAAAAAATATTAAAAGCAGCAAGGGAAAAGCAACAAATAACATACAAGGGAATTCCTATAAGATTAACAGCTGAGCTTTAAGCAGAAACACTGCAAGCCAGAAGGGAGTGGCAGGATATATTTAAAGTGATGAAAGGGAAAAACCTCCAACCAAGATTACTCTACCGAGCAAGGATCTCATTCAGATTCGATGGAGAAATTAAAAGCTTTACAGACAAGCAAAATCTAAGAGAATTCAGCACGACCAAACCACCTTTACAACAAATGCTAAAGGAACTTCTCTAGGCAGGAAACACAACAGAAGGAAAAGACCTATAAAAACAAACCCAAAACAATTAAGAAAATGGTCATAGGAACATACATATTGATAATAACTTTGAATGTAAATGGATTAAATGCCACAACCAAAAGACACAGACTGGCTGAATAGATACAAAAACAAGAGCTGTATATATGCTGTCTACAAGAGACCCACTTCAGACCTAGGGACACATACAGACTGAAAGTGGAGGGATGGAAAAAGATATTCCACGCAAATGGAAATCAAAAGAAAGCTGGAGTAACAATTCTCATATCAGACAAAATAGACATTAAAATAAAGACTATTACAAGAGACAAAGAAGGACACTACATAATGATCAAGGGATCAATCCAAGAAGATATAACAATTGTAAATATTTATGCACCCAACATAGGAGCACCTCAATACATAAGGCAAATGATAACAGCCATAAAGGGGGAAATCGACAGTAACACAATCATAGTAGGCAACTTTAACACCCCACTTTCACCAATGGACAGACCATCCAAAATGAAAATAAATAAGGAAACACAAGCTTTAAATGATACATTAAACAAGATGGACTTGATATTTATAGGACATTCCATCCAAAAACAACAGAATACACTTTCTTCTCAAGTGCTCATGGTACATTCTCCAGGATAGATCATATCTTGGGTCACAAATCAAGCCTTGGTAAATTTAAGAAAACTGAAATCATATCAAGTATCTTTTCCGATCACAATGCTGTGATACTAGATATCAATTACAGGAAAAAATACAAACACATGGAGGCTAAACAATATGCTACTAAATAACCAAGAGATCAATGAAGAAATCAAAGAGGAAATCAAAAAATACCTAGAGACAAATGACAATGAAAACATGACGACCCAAAACCTATGGGATGCAGCAAAAGCAGTTCTAAAGAGGGAAGTTTATAGCAATACAATCCTACCTCAAGAAAGAAGAAAAATCTCAAATAAACAACCTAACTTTACACCTAAAGCAATTAGAGAAAGAAGAACAAAAAAACCCCAAAGTTAGCAGAAGGAAAGAAATCATAAAGATCAGAAGAAAAATAAATGGAAAAGAAATGAAGGAAACAATAGCAAATATCAATAAAACTAAAAGGTTCTTTATGAAGATAAACAAAATTGATAAACCATCAGCCAGACTCATCAAGAAAAAAAGGGAGAAGACTCAAATCAATAGAATTAGAAATGAAAAAGGAGAAGTAACAATTGACACTGCAGAAATACGAAGGATCATGAGAGATTACTACAAGCAACTATATGCCAATTAAATGGACAACCTGGAAGAAATGGACAAATTCTTAGAAAAGCACAACCTTCCGAGACTGACCCAGGAAGAAATAGAATATAAACAGACCAATCACAAGCACTGAAATTGAAATGGTGATTAAAAATCTTCCAACAAACAAAAGCCCAGGACCAGATGGCTTCACAGGCGAATTCTATCAAACATTTAGAGAACAGCTAACACCTATCCTTCTCAAACTCTTACAAAATATAGCAGAGGGAGGAACACTCCCAAACTCATTCTATGAGGTCACCATCATCCTGATACCAAAACTAGACATGTCACAAAGAAAGAAAACTACAGGCCAATATCAGTGATGAACATAGACGCAAAAATCCTCAACAAAATACTAGCAAACAGAATCCAACAGCACATTAAAAGGATCATACACCATGATCAGGCAGGGTTTATTCCAGGAATGCAAGGATTCTTCAGTATATGCAAATCAATCAATGTGATACACCATATTAACAAAATGAAGGATAAAAGCCATATGATAATCTCAATAGATGCACAAAAATCTTTCGACAAAATTCAACACCCATTTATGATAAAAACCTTCCAGAAAGTAGGCATAGAGGGAACTTACCTCAACATAATTAAGGCCATATATGACAAACCCACAGCCAACATCGTTCTCAATGGTGAAAAACTGAAACCATTTCCTCTAAGATCAGGAACAAGACAAGGTTGCCCACTCTCACCACTATTATTCAACACAGCTTGGAAGTTTTAGCCACAGCAATCAGAAAAGAAAAAGGGAATAAAGGAAAAATAAATAAATAAAAAATAAAAGGAATCCAAATCGGAGAAGAAGCAGTAAAAAGCTGTTACTGTTTGCGGAACTAGAACAAAAAATTTTGCAATTTGTATGGAAACACAAAAGACCCCGAATAGCCAAAGCAATCTTGAGAATGAAAGAAGGAACTGGAGGAATCAGGCTCCCTGACTTCAGACTATACTACAAAGCTACAGTTATCAAGACGGTATGGTACTGGCACAAAAACAGAAAGATAGATCAATGGAACAGGACAGAAAGCCCAGAGATAAACCCACGCACATATGGTCACCTTATCTTTGACAAAGGAGGCAGAAATGTACAGTGGAGAAAGGACAGCCTATTCAATAAGTGGTGCTGGGAAAACTGGACAGCTACATGTAAAAGTATGAGATTAGATCACTCTCTAACACCATACACAAAAATAAGCTCAAAATGGATTAAAGACCTAAATGTAAGGCCAGAAACTATCAAACTCTTAGAGGAAAACATAGGCAGAACATTCTATGACATAAATCACAGCAAGGTCCTTTTTGACCCACCTCCTAGAGAAATGGAAATAAAAACAAAAGTAAACAAATGGGACCTAATGAAACTTAAAAGCTTTTGCGCAGCAAAGGAAACCATAAAGAAGACCAAAAGACAACCCTCAGAATGGGAGAAAATATTTGCAAATGAAGCAACTGACAAAGGATTAATCTCCAAAATTTATAAGCAGCTCATGCAGCTTAATAACAGAAAAACAAACAACCCAATCCAAAAATGGGCAGAAGACCTAAATAGACATTTCTCCAAAGAAGATATACAGAGTGCCAACAAACACATGAAAGAATGCTCAACATCACTAATCATTAGAGAAATGCAAATCAAAACTACAATGAGATATCATCTCACACCAGTCAGAATGGCCATCATCAAAAAATCTAGAAACAATAAATGCTGGAGAGGGTGTGGAGAAAAGGGAACCCTCTTACACTGTTGGTGGGAATGTAAATTGATACAGCCACTGTGGAGAACAGTATGGAGGTTCCTTAAAAAGCTACAAATAGAACTACCATATGACCCAGCAATCCCACTACTGGGCATATACCCTGAGAAAACCATAATTCAAAAAGAGTCATGTACCAAAATGTTCATTGCAGCTCTATTTACAATAGCCCAGAGATGGAAACAACCTAAGTGTCCATCATCGGATGAATGGATAAAGAAGATGTGGCACATATATACAATGGAATATTACTCAGCCATAAAAAGAGACGAAATTGAGCTATTTGTAATGAGGTGGATAGACCTAGAGTCTGTCATACAGAGTGAAGTAAGTCAGAAAGAGAGAGACAAATACCGTATGCTAACACATATATATGGAATTTAAAAAAAAAATAAGTCATGAAAAACCTAGGGGTGAAACAGGAATAAAGACACAGACTTACTAGAGAATGGACTTGAGACTATGGGGAGGGGGAAGGGTAAACGGTGACAAAGCGATAAAGAGGCATGGACATATATACACTACCAAACGTAAGGTAGATAGCTAGTGGGAAGCAGCCGCATAGCACAGGGAGATCAGCTCGGTGCTTTGTGACTGCCTGGAGGGGTGGGATAGGGAGGGTGGGAGGGAGGGAGACGCAAGCGGGAAGAGATATGGGAATATATGTATATATATAACTGATTCATTTTGTTGTGAAGCTGAAACTAACATACCATTGTAAAGCAATTATACTCCAATAAAGATGTTAAAAAAAAAAAAAAGCTGTTACTGTTTGCGGATGACATGATACTACACATAGAGAATCCTAAAAATGCTACCAGAAACTACTAGAGCTAATCAATGAATTTGGTAAAGTAGCAGGATAGAAAATTAATGCACAGCATTTCTTGCATTTTTGTTGTTGCACTAACAACGTAAAATCTGAAAGAGAAATTAAGGAACACTCCCATTTACCACTGCAACAAAAAGAATAAAATACCTAGGAATAAATCTACCCAAGGAGACAGAAGACCTGTATGCAGAAAACTATAAGACAATGATGAAAGAAATTAAAGATGATACAAACAGATGGAGAGATATACCAGGTTCTTGGATTGGAAAAATCAACATTGTGAAAATGACTATACTACCCAAAGCAATCTACAGGTTCAGTGTGATCCCTGTCAAACTACCAATGGCATTTTTCACAGAACTAGAATAAAAAAGTTCACAATTTGTATGGAAACACAAAAGATCCCAAATAGCCAAAGCAATCTTGAGAAAAAAAAACAGAGCTGGAGGAATGAGGCTCCCTGACATCGGACTATACTACAAAGCTAAAGTAATCAAGACAGTATGGTACTGGCACAAAAACAGAAATAGATCAATGGAACAGGAGAGAAAGCCCAGAGATAAACCCACATACATATGGTCACCTTATCTTTGATAATGGAGGCAAGAATATACAATGGAGAAAAGACAGCCTCTTCAACAAGTAGTGCTGGGAAAACTGGACAGCTACATGTAAAAGAATGAAGTTATAACACTTCCTAACACCATACACAAAAATAAACTCAAAATGGATTAAAGACCTACATGTAAGGCCAGACACTATAAAACTCTTAGAGGAAAACATAGGCAGAACACTCATGACCTAAATCACAGCAAGATCCTTTTTGACCCACCTCCTAGAGAAATGGAAATAAAAACAAATAAACAAATGGGACCTCATGAAACTTAAAAGCTTATGCACAGCAAAGGAAACCATAAACAAGACGAAAAGACAACCCTCAGAATGGGAGAAAATATTTGCAAATGAAGCAACTGACAAAGAATTAATCTCCAAAATATACAAGCCGCTCATGCAGCTCAATATCAAAAAAACAAACAACCCAATCCAGAAATGGGCAGAAGACCTAAATAGACATTTCTCCAAAGAAGACATACAGATGGCCAACAAACACATGAAAGGATGCTCCACATCAGTAATCATTAGAGAAATGCAAATCAAAATGACAATGAGGTATCACCTCCCACCAGTCAGAATGGCCATCAACAAAAAATCTACAAACAGGGCTTCCTGGTGGCGCAGTGGTTGAGAGTCCGCCTGCTGATGCAGGGGACACGGGTTCGTGCCCCGGTCCGGGAAGATCCCACATGCCGCTGAGCCTGCACGTCCGAAGCCTGTGCTCCGCAACGGGAGAGGCCACAACAGTGAGAGGCCCACGTACCACAAAAAAAAAAAAAAAAAATCTATAAACAGTAAATGCTGGAGAGGGTGTTGAGAAAAGGGAACCCTCTTACACTGTTGGTGAGAATGCAAATTGATACAGCCACTAGGGAGAACAGTATGGAGGTTCCTTAAAAAAGTAAAAATAGAACTACCATGTGACCCAGAAATCCCACTACTGGACATATACCCTGAGAAAACCATAATTCAAAAAGAGTCATGTACCACAATGTTCACTGCAGCTCTATTTACAATAACCAGGATATGGAAGCAGCCTCAGTGTCCATTGACAGATGAATGGAGAAAGAATATGAGGCACGTATATATAATGGAATATTACTCAGCCATAAAAGGAAACAAAATTGAGTTATTTGTAGTGAGGTGGATGGACCTAGAGTCTGTCATACAGAGTGAATAAGTCAGAAAGGAAAAACAAATACTGTATGCTAACACATATATAATGGTTCTGATGAACCTAGGGGCAGGACAGGAATAAAGAGGCAGAGGCAGAGAATGGACCTGAGGACACAGGGAAGGGGAAGGACAAGCTGGGACGAAGTGAGAGAGTAGCACTGACATATATACACTACCAAACGTAAAATAGATAGCTAGTAGGAAGCAGCTGCATAGTACAGGGAGATCAGCTCGGTGCTTTGTGACCACCTAGAGGGGTGGGATAGGGAGGGTGGGAGGGAAATGAAAGAGGGAGGAGATATGGGGATATATGTATACATATAGGTGATTCACTTTGTTATATAGCAGAAACTAACACAACATTGTAAAGCAATTATACTCCAATAAAGATGTTTTAAAAAAAAAAACCACAGAACTTTATAGTACAAGTGAAACTTAATGTATGCTAATTAAAACAAGAACACTTAGGAGGAGGTCAGGAGATCCCAGGATGCAGACTGTGACAAAATTACCTAACTGTATTACAAATGTATGAAATAACCTCATTGAAGCGAGTGGGAGATGGAGGTACTGGCCTAAATAACTTTGGAAATGAGTATAGACTGTACGAATAAAGGCAAAGGAACTGTGTAGTACAAGCAGTGTACTCTAGTTCAGGAGTCCACAACCTTTCTGGCACCAGGGACTAGTTTCGTGGAAGGCAATTTTTCCACGGACTGGGGGTGGGGAGGGGATGGTTTTGGGATGATTCAAGCGCATTACATTTATTGTGCATTTTATTTCTATTATTACATTGTAATATATAATGAAATAATTATACAACTCACCATAATGCAGAATCACTGGGAGCCCTGAGCTTGTTTTCCTGCAACTGGATGGTCCCATCTGGGGGTGATGGGAGACAGTGACACCCAAAGTGTGTTGCTTATGTCCAGTCTACTCTGTAAGATGCAGCTTAATTGTCACTTACCACTCACTGATAAGGCTTTGATATGAGTCTGCAAGCAATTGATTTATTATGGTCTCTGTGCAGTCAAACCTCTTTGCTAATGATAATCTGTATTTGCAGCTGCTCCCCAGTGCTGGCATCACTGCCTCAGCTGCACCTCAGATCATCAGGCATTAGATTCTCATAAGGTGTGTGCAACCTAGATCCCTCACATGTGCAGTTCACAGTAGGGTTCGTGCTCCTATGAGAATCTAATGCTGCTGCTGATCTGACAGGAGACGGAACTCAGGCAGTAATGTGAGTGCTGGGGAGCGGTTGTAAATACAGATGAAGCTTCACTCGCTCACTTGCCCGCCGCTCACCTCCTGCTGTGTGGCCCAGTTCCTAATGGGCCATGGACCAATAACAGTCTGTGGCCCAGGGGTTGGGGACCCCTGCTCTAGTTGGTAAAGTTGTTTCCCATGCAGGTATGGATTAACAATTCTGAAACCACTGTACATGAATACTGGAATTGAATGATTAAGTATTAGATGTTGGATGATGACAGCCAGTTTCTCACCGCTATACTGGAAGATTACAGACAAGCAAGGAGGTAAGAGTAGGATGATCAATGTGTTAGTGTGATCAGTGTTGGAGAGCTCATGATGAATTCATTTTTCGCTTAATACAAATAAAGATGGATTCATACAGAAATATTTATAGATATGTGCATATCTGAAGATTAATATATACACATATATTTCCTTGCTCTGTCAGCTGAGAGGATCTAAAAGAACTAGCAACAAGCACACCCAGTGTCCAAACAGTAGTTTTTAATACCATTAGAATAAAAGGAATCAGGGTTCATTAGAGAAATATTTGATTCTAGGACAGATGAGTCTAGAGTATCTTTTAGTGTCAGTAAGTAAGGAAATGCTACACACACACACACACACACACACACACACACACACACACACACACACACACACACACACTGATGGGGGGGGTTGTATGTCAAGAACCAATTGAAGGAGCTCCCATAACTAAACCTGGAACAATTTCAGTAAAAAATAAATAGGCCAAAATGCAAGATAAACCAAATTACAAACCAAAGTACCAAAATGAGCTGAAGTACAAAATATATAGCCATGAGTACATGCTGACATACAGAAATGTTTGAATAAATAAAGAGGGGAGAAAAGACAAATTTCTTGTATAGAAGAATGTCAAATAATTTAGGTAGATACTATCCCCTCAAGAAGGTGGACCATAACTCCCCATACTTTAAGTGTAGGCTATACACGGTGACTTACTTCTAGAGAGTACAGTATAGAACTGGGAGATGGGGGAGAGGGGAGTAACTTTACAGTGAAGAAACCAGACGAAAACTAGTGTAGCCAAGTGATCAAGGTTAACATAAACAGTGATAAGTCATGCTGATTACAGGTACCCTTGAAATGATGTAATAAGAATGGCAGTTTATCTTTGTGAACTTCCTCCCCAAAATTCATAACTCATTTAATCATGTGAAAACCATTAAGTAAACTACAACTGAGGGACATTCTACAAAATACTTGCCCAGGACTCCTCAAACTGTCAAGGTCATCAAAGACAAGGAAAGTCTGAGAAACTATCACAGCCAAGAGAAGCCTAAGGAAACATGACCACTACATGTAATGTGGTATCCTGGATGGGATCCTAGAATAGAAAAAAGACATTAGTCAAAAACTGATGAATTCTGAATAAACTATGGATGTTAGTGAATAATATTGTCTCAATATTGGTTCTTTCATTGTAACAAACGTACTATACTAAGATGCACACATAAGATGTTGATAATAAGGGAACTGGGTGTGGGGGCATATGGGAATTCTCTGTACTCAGTTTTTCTGTAAATTTAAGTGTTCTAAAAATAAAGTATATTAAGAAAAAATTAGGGTTTCTGCTTCCACCCATGAAAGATAACAAGTATGGGACTTGCCTCACCTCCATTAACAAGTAGGAAAGTGAATAAAATATGACATTGAAAAAAAAGGCAGTACAGAACTCTGATCCTTAAGAGAAAGAAAACAAATGAGGCAAGCCCTACAATCATATCACTTTTCTTCCCAGAAACAATTAGATCATGGCACAGGGAAGGTAAACAGAAGCAGAGCCTAGTTGTCTTGCTGAGTTGAGAAGACAAATATGGGAGCTCGGGAAAATGAGTCAGCTGGAATTTACGGGGCACAGTACAATAGAAGAGGAACTCAAGAAAAAGAGCTCCAAAAATTAGAGGAGGGATCCCGTTGAGCCTTCATCTGAACACAATCTGAGCACACATAGGGTAAAACTTCATGAAGCCCAGCAAAGAATAAAGGTCAGGGAGCTATAAGCCTGTTCATACAGGGCAGGAAGATCAAGTTCCTTCTGGCAAGGACTGAATACTGCTCCTAGGTCCCAGAAGGGTCACACCTCAGTAGAAGAGCTATCCACCCTTCAGAGTAAAGGCTACTCTAGAGCCACCCTAAGTTTAAAAACAAATCTCAAAAAGATGAAGATGATCCACAATAACTTAATTGCCTGCTAAAACAAACTTCAACACTTTTAAAAGAGAGACGACAAAATTCAAACACTCAACAGCATACTATTCATAATGTTCTGAATCTAATAAAAAATGATCAGGTATGTGAAGAAGTAGCAAAATATGAACTATAATCAGGAGAAAAATCAGTCAATAGAAATAGACCCAGAAATGAAAGAAATGATGGAGTTAGCAGAAAAAGCAGTTAAAAATGCTATTATACAGGGAGATCAGCTTGGTGCTTTGTGACCGCCTGGAGGGGTGGGATAGGGAGGGTGGGAGGGAGGGAGACGCAAGCGGGAAGAGATATGGGAACATATGTATATATATAACTGATTCATTTTGTTGTGAAGCAGAAACTAACACACCATTGTAAAGCAATTATACTCCAATAAAAAATAAATAAATAAATAAAACAGGAAAAAAAAATGCTATTATAGGGGGCTTCCCTGGTGGCGCAGTGGTTGGGAGTCCGCCTGCCGATGCAGGGGACATGGGTTCATGCCCCGGTCCGGGAAGATCCCACATGCCGCGGAGTGGCTGGGCCCATGAGCCATGGCCGCTGAGCCTGCACGTCCGGAGCCTGCGCTCCGTAACAGGAGAGGCCACAACAGTGAGAGGCCTGCGTACCGCAAAAAAAAAAATGCTATTATAGGGACTTCACTGGTGGCACTGTGGTTAAGAATCTGCCTGCCAATGCAGGGGACACAGGTTTGAGCCCTGGTCCGGAAGATACCACATGCCACAGAGCAAATAAGCCTGTGCACCACAACTACTGAGCCTGCGCTCTACAGCCCGCAAGCCACAACTACTGAGCTCATGTGCCACAACTACAGAAGCCTGCGTGCCTAGAGCCAGTGCTCTGCCACAAGAGAAGCCACTGCAATGAGAAGCCTGTGCTCCACAAAGAAGACTAGCCCCCGCTCCTGCAACTAGAGAAAGCCCACGTGCAGCAATGAAGACCCAACACAGCCCAAAATAAATAAATAAAAAGTAAATAAACAAAATAAGATCTTATTATAGATACACTCAAGGATTTTTAAATAAGTAACATAATGAAGAGATCTTTTTAAAAACCTGACAAAACTTTTAGAGATGAAATATGCAATATCTGAAATGAAAAACAATTCATGAATGGACTAAAAAGATTAGATACTGAAGAAGAAATGATTGGTGTACCTGTGTATATAGCAATACAAATTATCCAAACAAGACATAGGGAGAAAAAATAAACTGGTTAAAAAAAAAAGGAGCTTGGGCTTCCCTGGTGGCGCAGTGGTTGAGAATCCGCCTGCCGATGCAGGGGACACGGGTTCGTGCCCCGGTCCGGGAAGATCCCACATGCCGCGGAGCGGCTGGGCCCGTGAGCCATGGCCGCTGAGCCTGCGCGTCCGGAGCCTATGCTCCGCAGCGGGAGAGGCCACAGCAGTGAGAGGCCCGCGTACCGCAAAAAAAAAAAAAAAAAAAAAAAAAAAAGGAGCTTAAGCGAGCTTGGGACTAACATAACATAATTGGAGTCCCATGTGGAAAGGAGAAAAAGAAGAGGATGGTAAGAAAACTTGAAAAAAATAATAGTTGTAGAATTTCCAAATTTCATAAAAACTACAAACTCACAGGTCCAGGAAGCTCAATAAATCATAAGCAGAATAAACAAAAGCACAAGATATAACCAAATTGCTAAAAACTAATTATAGAGAAAAAAACTGTAAAGCAGCCAAAGAAAAAGGTACATCAAATACTGACATGGAAAGCTAGACATGATCACAGGCTTCTTGTTAGAGACAGCACAGCCAAAAAAACAATGAAATTACATGATTAAAGCACTGAAAGAAATCCAAATCACAAATTTATAATTTTGTATTCAGCAAAAATATCTTTCAAAAATGGAGGCTAAATGAAGACTTTTCTAGACAAAAGCTGAGAAAAGTCATTGCCAGCTGAACTCTATTACAAGAAATTTAAAGAAAGTTCTTTAGGCTGAAGGAAAATTATAACAGATAGAAACCTGGACCTACACCAAAGACTGAAAGTGTCAGAACTGGTAATATAACTAAAGTATAACTTTTTCCCTCATTTTTAAAATTACTTAAAAGATAATTGTTTAAAAAATTAATTACAATTTATAGTGGGGTTTTGAGTATATATAGAAGTGAAATGTATGGCAGCAATAACACAAGAGACAGAAGGGGGAAAATGTCCTAACATCATACATAAAGGTGTATAATATTAATTGAAGGTAAATGGTAGTAACAATGCATATTACAAATCCTAAAGTAACTACTAAAAAAACAAAAACAACACACACACACAATATAGCCAATATGACAATAGTGGAAATAAACTGCATTAAAAAAACTTTTTTCTCGGGCTTCCCTGGTGGCACAGTGGTTGAGAGTCTGCCTGCCGATGCAGGGGACACGGGTTCATGCCCCCGGTCTGGGAGGATCCCACATGCCACGGAGCGGCTGGGCCTGTGAGCCATGGCCGCTGAGCCTGCGCGTCCGGAGCCTGTGCTCCGCAACGGAAGAAGCCACAACAGTGAGAGGCCCGCGTACCGCAAAAAAAAAAATTTTTTTTTCTCAATTAATACAAAGAAAAGAGGAAAAAGAAAACAAAGAAAAAATGAAAACAAATAGTAGCCTTAAATTCCAACACATTAATACCTATATTACCATAAATAATCTAGATTCTCCAATTAAAAGGCGAGATTATGAGACCAGATAATAAAAGAGCAAGACATAACTATAGCTGTCTACAAAAAATTAATTTTAAACCCATTTAAAATACAAAGACACAGAGAGGCTAAAGGTAAAAGGATGAAAAAACATATACCATCTAAATGCTAATCATAAGAAAGCTGGAGTGGGATGCTAACTAGACTTATTGTGATGATCAGTTCATTATGTTAAACACCTGAAACTAATACAATGCTATATATCAATTATACCTCAATTTTTAAAAAAGAAAGCAAGCTGGCGTGGCCCTATTAACATCAGACAAAAGACTTCACAACAGGAATATTACTTGGGGTAAAGACTAATATTTCATAATGAAAAAGGGGTCAATTCATCAAGAGGAAATAACAATCCTAAATGTGTGTGTACCAAATAACAAACCTTCAAAATATATGAAGCAAAACTGATAGAACTGAAGGGGGAAGTTGATAAATTTACAATTATATTAGAGACATCAACATTCTTCTCAGTAATTAACAGAACAAGTAGACAAAAAGTCAGTTAAGGATATGGAAGACTTGAACTAAACATGCTAAACAGCATGTTTAAACTAAGCAGCATGCTAGCCGTTCCCATCTAAATAAGACAAAAAGCATCTGAGGCTTAAACAATTACCCTGCCCTTAAGACAGAAACTTAGGAAACATTCCCATTTAATTCAGATACAAGCCTAAGTTTAAAAAATTATGCTGTAGATAGCATGGTGTATTAAAAGTCTTCACCAGATTTTTCATTTTCCAACACATCAAAATTTTTTTCTCTTTTTGACTAAATTTAATCTCAACTGACAAGGCTGCTTCTGACTCTGTAGAGATGCCCTAATTTCCCCCTTGCTCTTGCTTTAGAGTACATTGCTATTCAATACTTCCTGATTTTAGCTGAACTGGATTCACTACTCCAGGCAGAATAATGGCCTGGATTACTCAGAGAAGCTCTAAATAAAGAATTTCTCACTAGGACTATTTTTTTAAGTACTCTTTCTCCAAGAATATATTTTTTTCCTTTTAGTTCAACATAACTGAATAAAGGTTAAACCCAGAACAGTGAATGCAAACTTTCTGGTGCTGTCACCATTACCCATTACACTTTGCAAATATTTTAGAGAACATAAACTTTAAAAATGGTAAGTTAGCTTTCTCTTGAGACATCCATTTTGACATACATTGACTACAGCTTTCATAGGATTAGCCTTTCCTAAGTTAAAAAATGATTTGTGAAGTGTAATGGATGCCCTGTTATCCAGTACAATGAGGACTGATGGTTGTTTGGTTAATCTAAAAATTAGAAGAGAATTTTTTAAATGATTTGTCTATATCATAATCATCTTATTCTAACTTAAAAAATAACTATGTATTCATTCACAAATCTTTGACCATACAAGGCCAATCTTTATTTTTTTATTGTGGGTTTGCTGATTGGAGCCTCCTATTTCTTGCAAAAACTATATATACCCATATACCCTGTCTATGATTTTTAGTTCAAACTTCTCTGAAGTGAAGAAATTTAAAAATTTTATGAAGCAATCTGAAGTATAGAATAATTTAAGACTTTTATAATTTCCCCTCAAACTTTTATATTGTTTCATCTAAACTGAACTCAATAGCAATTTTACTTTATTTTTTAATTTATCTTTTATTTTTTGGTCATGCCACGTGGCATGCGGCATCCCGGCTGCCCGATCAGGGATCGAGCCTGTGCCCCCTGCATTGGACGTGTGGAGTCTTAACCACTGGACTGCCAGGGAAGTCCCTGAATTCAACAGCAATTTTAAAAGTGCCTCTCCCGAGATGAGTCTGGGGGTGAATGGATACATGTATATGTATGGCTGAGTTGCTTTGTTGTGCACCTGAAACTATCACAACATTGTTTATCGGCTATACTCCAATATAAAATAAAAAGTTAAATAAAATGCTCAAAAAAAAGTGCCCCTCCCTTATTAATCTTTCTAAAACATTCACTTTAGTTTTCATTGTAACAACAAATTCTTTTCATACATCATGTATCATTGGTTTATATGATATGTCATTAAGTCATGTTATCAAAACAAGAAATTCAAATGGCATCAAACAGGTTTGGGAATAACCCCAAGTGACTCAGGAGACACAAACTCAATAAAAGGAATGGAAATGTTGTAGGTATACTAGAGAATGACATCCTAGCCTTGAGAGTTCTGCCTAACATGTCAGCATGCTCTACAGAGAACAGCTGAAGAGTACATTTAGTCACGTTCAGTTAAGGAGTTTCTACTCTAGATGACTTGTTTCCTTTTAGGCGCTCAGTACCTTTGGCTTTGGTTCCCCATTGCAACCTCCCTCAAAGGCCCATGGTACCAAAGAATCTCACCTCTTTTCTCTCTATTGTTCCCACATCTAATTTATTATTTTAAACCTTTTAAGTGGACAGGGTTGACCATTTATCATTAATAAAGTAATTAGTATTAAGACGTTCATAACCCACTTTATTGCATGGGAATCTGGAATTTTATTACAATTACTTCATAAAGCTTCTTGGCGGGAGGGGGAAGGGTGAGCTGTGACAGGGCGAGAGAGAGTCATGGACATATACACACTAACAAACGTAGTAAGGTAGATAGCTAGTGGGAAGCAGCCGCATGGCACAGGGATATTGGCTCGGTGCTTTGTGACAGCCTGGAGGGGTGGGATAGGGAGGGTGGGAGGGAGGGAGACGCAAGAGGGAAGACATATGGGAACATATGTATATGTATAACTGATTCACTTTGTTATAAAGCAGAAACTAACACACCATTGTAAAGCAATTATACCCCAATAAAGATGTTAAAAAAATAAAAAAATAAAATAAATCTTTCAATTGAAAAGAGGCATTATATTTCCATTAGATCCTATTTTCCATATGTCTGTTTTTCCAGTCAATAATTTCATCTAATTTTAGTTAAAAAAAAAAAAAATAGCTTCTTGGCAATCCTAGTAAGATAGGGAACAGCAAACTTTTTCTGCAAAGGGCCAGATAGTAAACATCAATATAAATATATTAGGCTTTTCAGGTCCCTGTTGCATATTCTTGTTTTTTTGTTGTAGTTGTTGTTTTATACAAAAAGAAGCCACTGACCGGCTTTGGGTTGGGTCATAGTTTGCCAACCTCCACTCTAAGATAAGGTAGAAAAAGCAACAATGTGCCTCCCTCCCAGATATCTAATATATACTTATAGAAACTAATATTTACTGAATGCTTCCAATGTGCCACAGAACCATGCTAAGTGCTTTATGTACATTATCGGATTCAATCCTCACAGCCATCCTATGCTACAATTACTATCATTATTTCTTTTACAGATAAAGAATTTGAGACTTGGAGAGATTAAGTAACTTCTCAATAATTATTAAATGGTACAATCAGAATCTACACCCAGAAAGACTGACTTCTGAATTACTAAACTGTATACTTCTGAAAAAGTTTTCAGCTGATGGACTCAAGAATATATAGCTAATTAGTCATGTGACACAGACTAGGACATTGATCTCCTGACTCAGTGCTGATTTACTAAATATTCAGAGAAATCTACATTTTAAAGGGAGATTTGACAGCATTTTAACCCCATGAATGAATGTCTGATGTTATAATATCAGGCACTGAAAAAAAAAAGGTATTCTGGAAGGGATATAGGATCTTAAGTGTTACAAAGCTAAAATTAGGAATCACTGCCCTGCTTTTTCAATAAAGCAGCACAAGAGACTTTTTTTTTTTTTTTTTTTTTTCGGTACGCGGGCCTCTCCCGTTGCGGAGCACAGGCTCCGGACGCGCAGGCTCAGCGGCCATGGCTCACGGGCCCAGCTGCTCCGCGGCATGTGGGATCCTCCCGGACCGGGCACAAACCCGTGCCCCCTGCATCGGCAGGCGGACTCTCAACCACTGCGCCACCAGGGAAGCCCAAGAGAATCTTAATTATGGAATACTGAAGTGCAACAAATAAATTAGTTTAAAAATATAGCAGATTCAATTTCACTCAGAAAACATTAGAATAATAATTAACACAATGAAATGGGAGATCAGCAGTGGAGTGGATAAGGTAGGTACTTAGAGGTAGGCTAAAGATGACAGGAGGAAATAAAAATAGAGAGAAATGCCCAATATACAGATGGTATTCATCTGGTGATTGACAGCAATTCAGGAAAGAACGTAATGTTATGTAATGTTACAGAGATCCACAACAGGAGTAATGTGTTGTAGTACTCCAGGAAGCAATACTCAGAAAAGTAGTAACATAATTAACAAATGGGATCCATGAACTCTAATGGGTCCTTTTATTATAACCTCTCTTCCACCAAATAAAAAGAGCTCTCTTTGTTTCTCCTTTGAGAAGAAGTATTGGAGATAAGAAAGGACAAAGATGTGGGAAGGGTGGAGAAGTTATGCTTTGGAGAGGGAAAGGCCTGTGTAGAGGCAGAACAGTGTAGTAAATGTGACTTTCCTGGAGGCCCACTGCTATCCCTTTCCTCCTTGGATTGGGGGGAAATGCAAGTGATTCAAATCACCTTTCTCTCCTTGTGGCACGTAAGTAAAGGACATACAGACTGTTGCTACCATCTACACAAAATCTCGTATCAAAGGCCTATTACCTGGACGATGATAGCAAACACTTATATGGTACTTACAATGTGCTAGGCACTGTTCAAAGTACGTAAATGCTTTTAGTAATTTAACACTCATAATAACCCTATAAGATGAGTATTATTATAATCTCCATCGTTGATGAGGATGCTGAAACACAGAATGGTTACATGACTTCTCCAAATTCATACAGCTAAAGATGGTAGAGCTGGAATTCAAACCCAGGCAGACAGGCTCCATACATAGTTCACATACTCTTAACTACTCAGTTATAAATTATTTCTTTGGCTTAGTTGTAGCACCACAAGCAAGTGATTGTCATCAGATTGTCCGGCAGCACATAAAGGGCTCCAGGTATTGGGCTGCAGATCAAGGGAAAGGCTGGACAGAGCAACTAGCAACTGGAGACATAATCTTGGAAGAACTGGGATACCAGGGATGTTTTTGAAGAAGGAGCTTGAGCATAAGAGAAAGACAGTGACTCAATAAAAGAAACTATCTCTTTACCATACCAGTTTGGACATTAAACTAGCAAACTAAACTCTTCTAAAATTTGAGACCTAAATTGAATGTAATTCTGCCCATAAATCCTGGTCTTTGTGAGTACTTGCATTGATCATTAAATATATGAGTACATATAATTAAAGCAGTCATTTTACAAACGGATTTTTAGCTATACCACTAGGATAAATGCTGACATTAATTATCTAGAACAAGAAATAATTGAGAAAGTTCTGTTGCTGGGCTTTAGATTATATTACATGATACAAGCATACACTGGAGATATTGAGGGTTCAGCTCCAGACCACCACAATAAAGCAAGTCACACTAATCTTTTGGTTTCCTAGTGCATATAAAAGTCACATTTACACTATACTGTAGTCTAGTAAGTGTGCAACAGCATTATGTATATACCTTAATTTAAAAATATTTTATTGCTAAAAAATGTTACCCATCATCTGAACCTTCGGTGAGTTGTAGTAGTAACATCAAAGATCACTGATCACAGAACACCATAACAAATATTATAATAATGAAAAAAGTCTGCAATATTGTGAGAACTACTAAACTGTGACACAGAGACATGAAGCGAGCCAATGCTTTTGGGAAAAAAATGGTGCTGACAGACTTGCTCGATGCAGAATTGCCAGAAGCTTACAATTTGTAAAAAACGCAATTATCTGTGAAGAGCCATAAAGGAAAACGAGGTACGCCTGTGTTTTCTGAACTACTGACATAATATTCTTTGAACTGAAAAATAAAGTAAATATGTACAAAGAGATGTTTACGTTTGGAATAGGAAGGTAATCTTGGGATTTAGAATTTGCCATTTTTACTCACATAAGGGCACTAACAACAAAGCACGAAAACTTAAGCCAGATCTTCCTGAAACACATTCTCAGGAAATTGCCTTTCTAGTTAACATAAATTTATTTTTTATTGCTAGGTGAACAAAATAAGCCAGAAATGTGGGCAAGAGCTGTCCTAAAATACAAACCTAATATTCTAGATCCAGCTCTTAAACAGTCCACTGTCGGGCAGTACACAGGGAGAAGACAAATACAGACACTGTTTGAGGACATACTGCAAATCATCACAGCGTCCTGCTTTCCCTGTATGACAACAATAGCCTTAGGGCTCCATAGGTAGAATTTTGCTAGGATGCCCATATGGTTTCAAGAAAAATCTGGCACAAAATAAAATCAAAGTAAATTAATTCTAAAAATAAAATTGTGCTGTCCCCCTACCCCAACCAAAAAGAAAGGCATGCGTGTGCACACACACACCACTTGGGAATTTGTATATTCCCAAATATGAGAAATACATATCCATGATATGGAAAATATATGAATAAATCTGTATCACACTCTGTATTTTACTATATATAATGCAGATTTCATAAAAAATAGGAAAATGTGTATATATATTTACAAAACCTATGTTCCCAGAAAGAAAAGTTCAAATTCTGAATGGTAGTCTAATGGAAACTGGCAATCCTAGAGTTTAGCAATGTACTACAGTCATTTAACTGGCAAAACCAGTATGATTTCTGAGAGTACAAACATCACTACTATTTGGCTTGGTGGACTTCTGTAATCTAAACTCACTGCTAATTTCATTAAGGGCTGTGTACCCTTGAACCTACAACACTGCTTCTTGCATCTGCAAAAATAGTCTGGTTCTTCCTCTTCTGCAGCACCAGAATAACTTAACATTCTATTTTGAAACACAAAGAGATAGGGAGGAGAACTCTGGGTTCCTCAGCTTTCTGGTTCCAATTCTAGTCTGTTATGAGGCCAGCTGTACCTCTTTCCCTTGAGTTCCAAGAAAAAAACCTGTATTTTTATTAACATCTTTTCTTTCTTTAAGCAGATTTTAGTTACTTACCAAAAGAAGAGTCTAACCAAAACAGGCAGCAGGCTTTAATTTAAACTCTAAAAGCCTGGAATGTCTAAGCAACCCAACTCTACAGCAGAAAAATAATTTTTTAAAAGTACACTGAAATATTAAACCTCCTAATCCATGCTGTTCAGGAGAATTGGCTATTTTGAATCAAAGGCTTTGAGCCAGAATGAATTCAGAGAAAATACATGTCATTCATGTAGAAATAATCATTTTCAATAGCATAATGCCTGTGAAATTAAAAATTGCATTTAATTACATTTTCTGTGACAGTGGCTTTCAAACCTATTTTAGGTAACAGTATATTTTCTTCTAATAAAATCTTCCGTTCATGCCCAATGCACAGCACAGATCTTCTCTAGCTGAGCATGTGCACATGTCTGGGTAGGGTCACCTGTGCATGTGTGAATGTGCAGATAGAAAATCCTGCCTAATGTCCAAACTCCTCCCCTGTCAGAGACCTCCTGAGACATCACCATGGAACCCCTGTACCCTATGTGAATCAGCTTGAAAACCACCGTGCTAGAAAAAGATAGCTACCCTTTTACACTTTACTGTCACAACCAAGACACCAAATTAATCACATGCCTATTTACCTGTGAGCTTTAAAACTTTTTCCATCAACATAAATATCAATATCTGGGCAACACTGTTTCACATAAAGCTTCAATAAATCTTCTCCTAATTCAGATGCAGGTTCCAAGTCATAAATATCTTTAAAAGAGAAAAACAAGACTAAAAAAATAGTTTCTTTAATAGTATATATATTCCAAAATTTTGTATTCTAATACTAGCAAAATGTTTTTCCACAGTTATCTCAATTAGCTACTGAAAGAGAGTAACAGTGACTGAAACATTTAAGTGGTAAATTCAAAGTAAAATGAAACTTTAAAATCATCTATCCTTTCTGCTCTGAAATATATATTTCTATTTAAATATAGATATACCTTTAAATATAGATACACATTTAAACATAGGTGATATTGTTACAAAATTATATACCAAAACTGAAGCCACTTCATGAACAGCTGACTTAGAAAATTTTCCAATTTTGATATTCTTTTTCACCACTTAATTTTTTCCTGTTCCTGTTCATGGATTTATGGCTAGGATAATCTGTGAACCAATAGAATTTCAACTAAAATCAATGGGATTTATAGGACACTTACTATGAGTTTAGTACTGTACATAGTATGGAGAGGTATAGAAAATAAACACTTTAAGAACTAGCTCTACTTCAAAGGATTCACTTTAGGCAGTGGGAAGTGAAATATAGAACATGTACATATATATAAAAAAAGAAAAATACTAAATTGTATACTATAGCTTTGTCAGTTCAGAAATTTTTGTTAGTACACCTGGTGAGGATGGATCACCAAGAACATATTCCCACTAACCAATTTACAAATGTATACATTTATAAACCAGAATGCCAATACTGACTCTACTATCAAAAGAAATCCAGAATCCAACCACTACTCAATATCTCCACTGCTACCACTGTAAACAGATAAGTTAGGGGGTCCCCGGAGAAAGAGAACCATGAATGGCTTTCTTGACACAAGAGAACCCATTTTGGCCTAAGCCATTTTGTGATCTAGGCCTAGCCGCAATGCTTGCCCTTGAACAGGTAATTAATGATCTTAAGGGAGGGGATGCAGAGACAAGGGCCGAGCAGCCAAGAAACAATGGTGCAGCCTTGGAGCAGGAACAATATCTTTTGAGCTCCTTATAGAACTAAAACTCCCAATAGATGGAAGATGAAGCAATCCTCATTCCAGAGAGAAGGTCATGGTTTGATAGCCTTGAGAACCAGAGAAGCTTATATGGAGACCACCTGAAGCCAGATTAAAGGAGTGCAGGCCCTGCACACACCCTAATTTTATGAGCAACCTCACCCTTGAACTGTTGCTATAAAACTCTCATCAAATTTTCCCAGGTTGGGACACACAGTTTTTGAGGGGCAGGAGCCCGCTGTGTCCCCCTTTGCCTGGCAAAACAATAAAGCTGTTCTTTTCTACTTCACCCAAAACTCTGTCTCCAAGATTTGATTCGGCACTGGTGCACAGAGGCCAAGTTTTTGGCATCACCATTCCAGTTCAAAACAATACGGTTCTCTCCATTTTTTTTAAGAGTAAAAGCCAAAGTCTTACAATGGCTTATCAAGCCCCACATCTGGCTCCTCACTACCTCTCTAATCTCATTGTCTACTCTTTTGCTTATTTCCATACTGAACTCTCTCTCATTCCTCCAAATGGCAAGTTATGTTCCCATGTTAGGATATTTCTACTGCCATTTCTTTTGCCTTGACCACTCATCTCCCAGATATCCACTTGGCTAACTTCCTTACTGGATTCAAATCTTTGTTTAAACATCACCTTTTAATCAAGGCTGACTCTGACCACCCATTTAAAATTGCAACTCCCATCACTAGTACTTCCAATCCTCCTTCCTCTGTCCTATTTTTTCTATAGCATGTCACCTTCTAACTTCTTTACTACATTATTGTCTATCTCCACCCCCACCGTACCTTCTCTAACTGGAATCTAAGCTCCAAAAGAGCTGGAAGTCCACTTTAGTCATTGAAGTATCCCTTAGACCTAGAATAGTCCTAACACATAGATCCTCAATAAATATTTGTTGAATAAATTAATGTATCAAATACTACATAAAAAGATTTCTGAAGAAAAAACATAAAACTCCAACCAGAATAAAGCAGGGGAAGGAGGCAGATCCTACCACTTCCAGATATTCCTATAGAAGACTTAAAGCACATAAATTTGTGGGAGATGTTGAAGGAATAGTCTTCATTTCGATGATTCAAAGATCAGAGTATAATTTTTGACCCAAAGGGAAAATCTAGAAACTTTTCAAAAGAAAACCAAGCTAATTTGATAGATGATTACCTATCTCAACTCTCAATTATGTACTCAAATAGCCCCCTGAACTTGATACATCACAGTGGGGTATAATAAAAATATATATTTGGTCTTTCTCCCCCATTCCTGGCACAGAGCTTAACACTCTTGAAATTTCCTAAATTATAGGAATGTCTTACTTGAGTTTATGCTAATGAGGCGATTCAGGGTAGGGTTCCTAAATAGCTTCAGGATGGGGGCTGGTCACCAGAAAGGACAAATATGTGATTAAAGAGTGGGAATTATCAGTGTTCCCCCCCATATCCAGGGAGGGAAAGGGGGCTATAGATTGAATTATAAAATTTCTTGAATAAGATTCAGGGAGCTACTGGGTTGGTGAACACACTGACTTGTTGGAAATATAACAGGGAAGAACCAAATCTGACTACATATTGGATGTTTTTTGACTTTAACCCTTGCTTCCCACGCTTTTGTTCACTAAAAGGATACTGTCTATACATAATGGCCTGCCTAAGGGAACCCTGCCCCTCTGCCTGAATGTTAAACCAAAGTGCCTTTGTTCAGGGAAACATCCGGACCCTGTCCACCCCGTGGATGGCTGCAAAAAAGAAGAAATTAACACATCCCCTCCCTGAGGCTGGCCATTCCAGGGGATATTTGCAAAACTTCTGGCCTTTTTACTTTACTTCCTCATCTCCTCCCCCTCTCTGTGCTATAAAAGAAACTGGCATCCAAACCCCGATAAGATGGTTATTTTGAGACTTTAGTATGCCATCTTCCCGGTCTGCCAGCTTTCCGAATAAAGTCATATTCCTTGCCTCAACACCTCGTCTCTGATTTATTGGCTTGTCATGCGGCGAGCCGAGCGAGCTTGGACTTGGTAACAGAAAGATGGCGCACCCTGAGGGGGCATGGAATTTGTTCTGTATACTGTCCTTGCCCACCCCACCCCATATCTCACCCTATGCATCTTTTTCATTTCGCTGTTCCTAAATTATATCTTTTACGATAAACACATAAACGTAAGAGAAATGTGTTCCTGAGTTCTGTGAGTCATTCTAGCAAATTATTGAACCTTGGAGGAGGATGGTCATGGGAACTCCTGAATTTGTAGTCACTGGGCACAAGCCCGGGTAGTAAAAAGCGCCAGAATATGTCACCCCGAAACATGCCACTTTGGCATGAGGATTATTTTGAGCTAAAGGTACTTGAGAAGGAGCAGATGCAGGAAAAGCTATTTACATCCCCCTAACTGCCTAAAAATAAAAGTACAAATTTTCCCTTTTGTAAAGGAAATTTCCATTTGTAAAGATATCTCCTTACTATTCTCATCACTTGACTCTTATTTGCATAACAAGACAATCCTTATTCACCATACATTTTCTCCCCTCATTTTCCCATAACTTGCCTCCACCACCTAGTAGCCCAAAAGTCCTTTCTTTCATTTAGCCTAAAATGATATATAAGCCTCAATCATCCGGCCACCTTCTTGAATCTCCTTTCTTTGTGAAACTCCCGGTACAAAAGAAAGTAATGAAAACCATTTTTCCCCCTTGTGTTAATCTGTCTTACTTCAGTTAAATTCGTAGGCCAGTCACAGGACCTAAGAGGGTAGAAAGAACTCTTTTCTCCCCTACAGTAGCCTAAGCACTCCACTTGTGTTGAAGTGGGGGCAATATTGTAGGACTAAGTCCTTAACCTGTGGGGTCTGTGCTAACTCTGGATAGTTAACTGTTAGAATTGAACTGTTGCATGCCCATTTGGTGCTAGGAGAATTGGTATGTGGAAAAAACCACACACATTTGGTGTCAGAAGTGGTACCCAGAAAAACAAAAACAAAAACACAATCACAGAAACCCAAAACTGTTCCACAACCTGAAGTCATCATTCCACTCTATCTTAAATTTGCTCTGTTCATACTCCTTAAGCCTGCAAAATAGTACCACCTAAACTCCTTAAAATAGGTTATGAGTAAGGTGACCACATCTTTTGGTTTGCCTGGGGCAGTCCAATTAATGCCTCTTGCCCCAGAATAATTATCAACAGCAATAATAATTTTTCATCTTTCACTCTCTCAAAAGAATCCTAGTTTGGACCATAGACTATAAAGTCATCCTTTATAGAAGGCTTTCATTATCTGGCTTTTGCTTATATATCCAGGTTCATCCCTTACTTTGACCATTCCTGTCCCCTACTCTACCCTACACCCACAACAAACCATTTCTGGTTTTCCAAATTTGCTATGTGCCTGGTTCTCTTTGCCTCCAGGCATGTTGTTTCCTTTGCCTGGAACACTTCTCCCCTAAACTCTTTATGCCTGGTTAACTTCTGCTTTTTCCTTCAGGATTCAATTCAGATATCACTCCCTCCATGTAGCTTTCTCTGAAGGCCTAAGCCTAGGTTACATGTGCCCTATATATGTCCTTATCACACTTGGTACGTAACTTACCTGACTGTACCTCCTACTAAACTGCAGAATAGGAACACTATCTGTTTTGTTCACTATCAAATCTTCAAAACTGGCACAAAGTTGATACTCAATGTAATGATTAGAATAGCATCTCAGGAATAAACAGCAAGTGCAAAAGAACAGAAGTGGCAAAATATACTTCCTTAGGAGGAAATGCCAAGTAAGTCAGTAAGAATAGAGCTCAGGGGGTACGAGGGGTTGTGAAGACAGGAGGTAGTAGCGTTCTAGGCAGGAGTCAGTTCCCAACATCCCCTTGCACCATGGGAAAGAAGCTGGGATTTATATTAAGGCTGTGTGAGACTACTGCAGGATTTTAATAAGGGAAGTGCCATGACCACACTTGCAATTGATGGACGTTGTTCTGTACAATAGAGATGGAGGGTGGCACAACAAGAGGCCTGGTGACCAGCTGGGGTTCAAATTCTCAAGGAAAATAGCAAATTCCTGAAATAAAGAAATGGCAGGAGGGTAAAGAAGAGAAGTATTTAAGAATATTTAGGAGACAAATCAACAGACATGATCATGAATCGAAGGAAGGGTAAAAGAGTAACTGAGGAGAAAGATGGTAATATAATTCACACTGATACAGTATTTAAGAAAAGAGCAGGTTGAGAAAGCAGATGATTAGGTCAGTTTGACACAAGTTAAATTTTGAGATATTTAAGGTATATTTAGACAGATATGTCTAGTCAGTGGTTAGATACGAAGCTAAAAAAAAAAAAAAAAATTGGAGAATACCAATTATTTAAGGGGCAGAAAGAGGAAGTTCCAGTGAAGGAGACTGAGGAGTGACCAAGAGGGAAGGAAAGGAAAAAGCCCCATTATGCCCAAATTGTTCCCTAATATGTCAATTGTGTTGGATCAAACTCATGTTTTGAAAACAAGTGTTATAGTAGAATTGGATGTATTTGAAAGTATCTGTTAACTAAAGAGTTTTATTACTGGTGTTTAGTGCAACAACAGTAAAAACAAACTGATTTAAGCTTAGTTAGATTTCTTTTATATATGTTCACTGTATCTCATTATGGTGAATGAACGAATACATGCATGTATGCCTGTTCTAGGCTTGAGGTAGATCTATTCATATTTTTTAATTATCTCATTTAGTCTCAGTCCTAAGAAGTGGTTTCAGACTGATTTTATAGATGAGGACTCTAAGACTCAGAGAGTGTAAGGGACTTTCCCAAGGCCACATAGTTAGAGCAGTTGGCAGAGCTGGTATTTGATACCCATTTTTCCTGCCTATAGTCTAGAGCTCCGCATGGTCCCACAGCAGCCTATTAAAGTGGCCAAACAAGTTTTGAGTATAAGTGAATAGAGCTCATTAACCCCTCAACCCCTTGCCTTCATCTACTTTCTCCATCACTCCATGGAAACCTCCGTGTTGACTGGTTTACCAGACACTTGCTTGTCCACATCTTACACTTGCTTGTCCACATCTTATTAACTCCTTTGCAGTATTGCATACTGTCAATGCCACCCTCCTTGAAACTTCCTTTGTCTTCTCTGACACTATGCTCTTGATTTTTCTCTCTTAGGTGCAAGCTAATCCATGAGAAACACTAGGTCAAGGCAAAGAACTGCACCAAGCCGAACTCAGCCCTGTAAGAATACACAAAACACACACAAACACCTAAAACATATACCAGATACCTCAGTTCACCCACACCTACCCATTTCTGGTGTAACAAACTTCTATCTGACTTCAGATAGCAACTTCTGGGAGACCATTTTCTACGAATATTTTTGTGCTTCTGTATGGTCTGGGCTTTCTGAGCAGAGCACTGGCAAATTTGGGTAAAGGATGGTTAAACAACAAACATGTCTTAGAAGTCAGAGATAATGTGATGCTCCAGAAAGATTCAGACTACCGTCCCCTCAAAACCATTTCCTTACACTCTAGGGTACTGAAGCTACCTTATCCTAACCAGAGAAGATTTATTTACCTTCCAAAGTAAAGGTGTCTCTCTCTCTGCAGAGGAGGATGGGCAGATCTGCCAGCAGCCTATAAAAGTCTCATAATGTTGGTGTTCCCCTCCTATGGTGCAATCCCACTGCACGTGCAGGACAGGTAACATCAGGCCCTCACCACATAGCCTCGTGGGGACTGAGGGTTGGGAGGTAGTGCTGAGATGCTCTGTAAGTAACAAACAGTCTGTTCTCTGATCCAGGGGTCTCGAGTTTCCTGTTAGAATATCTCCTGTATATATATCTATATCCTTAACAACCTCCTTCCACCAACTCACAATAATTCACAAGCTGCAACCCTTCTGACACCCACTTATACAAACAAACTAGAGGTGTTTTTCAAGGTCAAATGCCACATTTATTGTAGTACTTACGCATTTCTGAACCATTTAACATGGGTAAAACTATGCTAATCATTTTTATTAGGTTCCTATCTTTTAAAAATGTGTCACGACAAAAGTTTCAGTGATTTTGTGTCATGACAAAATGTACTGGTGATTTTTGTGTTGCATGGTGTTTTTTAAGGAATGCATATATTGTGTTATAACAGAATTGATTCTATAGTCTGCTAAAAGGAGGCTTAAAAGGAGAATTATGAATTATGTGTGTATTTTTTAATAATAACCCCATCTCTAATTACTTAGGAAAACTGGGAGTTGACCATATTATTATTTCCATTTACCCATAATTTACTTTCATTTATTTTTATTATATTGACTTTCATTTACTTATAAAAAGTGATCAGTAGAGCTGACTTGTGAAGTATATTTTCTCTAATTGTATCAGAATATAATTACTTTCATGGCTATAAAATTTTATAAAAATCCATAAAAAATACCTCACCAGTGGAAATTAAATTGTCCTCCTTGCTGTTATCTTCTGGAATGTCCTCTTTATTGTTATCTTCTGGAATTTCATGCTTCATAAAAGAATGATCAGATGACCTTTTACCTACAGATGACCTTCCATCATTGTCAGTACACTTTCCAACACTGAAGTCACATTTCTTTTGTGGTACTCCACTCTCCACTATCTTTTTCCTGAGAATTTCCTCTTCATAGTTTTTTATGTTTCTGTTTGATGAGTATACAGTCCTAAAAGACAAAATGTAAAATAAATGTCAGTGATTCTTAAAAGCTAGTTTTCCAGCATGCTGCTTTCATAGATAACGGCTATATAGTTTTAAAACCTTTCTAATCTGGACTAACTAGAGGAAAGATCAATCTAAAATAACAGAAAGTTTGAAAAGTAGTCCATAAAAATTTTTAATGTTAAAAAGGAATATATAATGCCAACAAATTATATAACCTAAATGAAAGGGACAATTCCTAGGAAGGATACACACTAACCAAACTTGATTTAAGAAGAAACAGGGTATCTGAATAGACAAATAACAAGAGATTGAATTAGTAATCAAAAACTTCTCACAAAGAAAAACGCAGGACCAGGTGGCTTCACTGTTGAACTCTACCAAATTTAAAGAAGAATTAATGCCAATCCTTCACAAACTTTTCCAAAAGATATAAGACGGAACACTTCCCAATTCACTATGTGAAGCCAGAATTATCCTGACACAAAAGCAGACAAAGACATCACAAGAAGAGAAAACTACAGACTAACATTCCTTACTAATATAGAGAAAAAATCTTCAACAAAATCATAGCAAAGTGAATCCAGCAACATATAAAAAGAATTATACATCATGACCAACTGGGCTTTATTTCAGGAATTCAAGGGCAGTTAAACAGATGAAAATCAATATTATATACCATATGCTATAGCCTGAATGTTTGTGTCCCCTAAAATCATGTTGAAAGCCAATTCCCAATGTGATGATATTAGTAGGTGGGGCCTTTGGGAGATGATTAGGTGGAGTCCTCATGAATGGGATTAGTGCCCTTATTAAAAGCAGCTCCAAAGAGATCCCTCACCTTCTTCCACCATGTGAGGGAACAATGAGAAGTCAGCAGTCTGCAACCTAAAATAGGGCCTTCTCCAGAACCCTACCATGCTGGCACTCTGATCTTGGATTTCCAGCATCCAGAACTATGAGAAATAGATTTCTGTGGTTTATAACTCATCCAGTCTGCAGTGTCTTGTTATAGCAGCCCAAATGGACTAAGACACCATATCAATAGGACAAAAACTACATGATCATCTTAGTTGATGCAAAAAAAAAAAAAAAAAAAAAGCATTTGACAAAATCCAACACGCTGTCATAATAAAACACTCAGCAAACCAACAATACAGTAGAGGGAAACATCCTCAACCTGATAAAGGAGATCTATGAAAAACTCACAGCTAACATCAGACTTAACGGTAAAAGACTGAAAGCTTTCTTCCTAAGATCAGTAAGGATGTCTGTCTGCTCTTACCACTTCTATTCAACATTTAACTGGAGATTCTAGCCAGGGCAATTAAGCAAGAAAAAGAAATAAGCTGGATTGGAAAGGAATAAGTAAAGCTATCTTCATTTACAAATGGCAAACATGTGTATAGAAAATCCTTGGAAATTCACCCAAAAACTATTTGTTAAACAAGTTCTGCAAGGTTGCAAAGTACAAGATCCATATGCAAAAATCACTAGCAATGAACAATCCAAAATGAAATTAGAAAATAATTCAATTTACAACAGCATCAAGAAAATAAAATACTTAGGAACGTATTTCACAAAAAGTGCAAGACATATCCTGAAAGCTACAAAACAATGCTGAAAGCAATTAAATAAATGGAAACACATTCCAGATGATTTAATATTGTAAAAATGGCAATACTCTCTGAATTAATCTGCAGATTCAGTGCAACAGCTATCAAAATTCAGCTAGTTTTCTGCAGAAATTGACAAGCCAACCCTCAAAGTCAAACAGAAATGCTAGAATAGCCAAAACAATCTTTACACAGAACCAAGTTGGAAGATTCACACTTTCTGAATTCTAAGCTTCCTACAAAGCTATAGCCATCAATACTGTGTGGTACTGGTATAAGGATAGACACATAGATCAGTGGAATAGAATTGAATGTCTAGAATATAGATTTATAGGCAACTGATTTTCAACAGGGGTGTTGTGATATTGTGATTTATAATATGAACTATATATTTGGTCTTTGTCCACTATTCCCAGCACGTAGCTTCTAAAACCCTTCTAATTTCCTATGTAAAAACCACAGAACATCTTTTATTATAGTACTTAAGTTTTGTTCCCAGGTCCTGAAATAGCTCCAGAAGGATAAAGGTGAAATGAATGTCTTTTGTTATTCATAGCAAAGCCCCTTTCAACCACACCAGAGTTTACATTAGTGAAGTTGGTGACTTTTTGAAAGCTCCTAAAAATAGGGGCTGGTTGCCTGGAGAACCAACCAAGGGCTTTGAAGGTTGGAACTTTCAGCTCTCCCCTCCACCTCTGGAGAGGGGAGAGGTTGAATTAATCACCAACAGTCAATGATTTAAACAATCATGCCTATGTAATGAACCCTGCATGAAAACCCTAAAGGATGGGTTTCAGTGAGCCTCTGGGTTGGTGGACACATGGAGGTGCTGGGAGAGTAGTGAACCCAGAGAGGGCTTGGAAGCTCCTTCCCACATCCTTTGCCCTATGCATCACTTCTATCTGGCTGTTCCTGAATTTTTTCCTTTTATAATAAACCAGTAATATGGTAAGTAAAAAGTTTTCCTAAGTCCTGTGAGCTGCTCTAGCAGATTAACTGAACCTGAGGAAGGGGTCATAGGAATCTACATTTATAGCCAGTTGATCAGAAGCACAGGCAACAACCTGAGGCACAGGTAGCAATCTCCAGGTAAATAGTGTCAGAACTGAGTTAAATCTGTAGGACACCCAGCTGGCATCTGGAGAACCTCAGAATTGCTTGGTGTGGGGAAAAACTCCTGCGAATTTGGTGACCACAAGTGTCAGAAGTAAAGTACTCAATGAGCAGAGTATAAAGAGTAAAGGAGACACACAGGAGGGTGTTTTTCCTTTACAGGTATTCAGACAATCCAATGGGAAAAGAAAAGTCTCTTCAAAAAACAGTGCTGGGGAGGCTTCTCTGGTGGCGCAGTGGTTGAGAGTCCGCCTGGCGATGCGGGGGACACGGGTTCGTGCTTCGGTCTGGGAGGATCCCACGTGCTGCGGAGCGGCTGAGCCCGTGAGCCATGGCCGCTGGGCCTGCACGTCCGGAGCCTGTGCTCCGCAACAGGAGAGGCCACAGCAGTGAGAGGCCCGCGTACCGCAAAAAACCCCAAAAACAAAAAAAACAAAACAGTGCTGGGGGGCTTCCCTGGTGGCACAGTGCTTGAGAGTCCACCTGCCGATGCAGGGGACATGGGTTCGTGCCCCGGTCCGGGAAGATCCCACATGCCGCGGAGCGGCTGGGCCCGTGAGCCATGGCCGCTGAGCCTGCGCGTCCGGAGCCTGTGCTCCGCAACGGGAGAGGCCACAACAGTGAGAGGCCCGCGTACCGCAAAAAACAAAACAACAAAAACAAAACAAAACAGTGCTGGGCCTCTCACCTTCTGAGACGGCCCACACTCTGTCTGTGGAGTGTGTTCCTCCCAGGGCCACTCTCGCCTTTTGAGACAGACCACATTCTGTATATGGAATGTATCTGTGTATCTCTCTAAATAAATCCACTTCTTACCTATACAAAAAAAAAAAAAAAAAAGTGGTACTGGGACAACTAGATATCCAAATGTGAAAGAACAATGTTGGACCCTAGCCTCACACTATATACAAAAATTAACTCAAAATAGGTCAAAGCTCTAAATGTAAGAACTAAAAAGGTAGACACAGGATAAGTAATTGTGACCTTGGATTAGGCAATGGTTTCTTAGATATGACACTAAAAGCACAAGTTATAGAAGAAAAAATAAAATGAAAGTCATAGAGATTAAAAACTTTTGTGTTTTCAAGGATACCATCAAGAAAGTTAAAAGACAACCCACAAAATGGGAGAAATGTTTGCAAATCATATATCTGATAAGAGACTCATATCTAGAATATATAAAGAATTTCCAGGGGCTTCCCTGGTGGCACAGTGGTTGAGAATCTGCCTGCCAATGCAGGGGACACGGGTTCGAGCCTTGGTTTGAGAAGATCCCACATGCTGCGGAGCAACTAGGCCCGAGAGCCACAACTACTGAGCCTGTGTGTCTGTAGCCTGTGCTCCGCAACAAGAGAGGCTGCAACAGTGAGAGGGCCACGCACCGCGATGAAGAGTGGCCCCCGCTCGCTGCAACTAGAGAAAGCCCTCGCACAGAAACGAAGACCCAACACACCCAAAAGTAAATAAATAAATTTATTTAAAAAAAAAAAAGAATTTACAAAACTCAATAGTGTAAAGACAAATGACCCTATTTCAAACTGGGCAAAGAATGCGAACAGATAGTTCTTCAAAGAAGATATACAAACAACCAATATGCACATGAAAAGATATTCCGACATCACTGTCCATCAGAAGAATGCAAATCAAAACCACAATGAGTTACTGCTTCACACCCACTAGGGTACCTATAATCAAAAAGACATAATAACAAGTGTTGTCAAGAACACAGAGAAACTGGAATCCTCATACATGCTGGTAGGAATGTAAAATGGTGTAGCCAGTTTGGAAGAGTCTGGCAGTTCCTCAAAACGTTTAACATATGACCCAGCAATTCGACTCCTAGGTACATATAACACAAGAGAACTGAAAGCATATGTTCACACAAAAACTTGTACATGAATGTTTGTAGTAGAATTATTTATAACAGCCAGAAAGTCAGAACAACTGAAATGTATATCAATTGATGAATGCATAAACACAATTTATATCCATATGTACAGAAAAGAGTTAACACAGGTGGGACTGGTATCTTTTGAAAGACTTGATTGTAAGAGGTGTCCTTGGCTGGTATCTGGGAACATTATTTCAACGGTGTTCCTAGCATTCTCTAAATGACAAGGGTGGCTCAGCTGTTTTTAGCTTGTGTATTGTTTATACAAATAATATGGTTTATGCTGAACACATGCTTTCCTTCTAGGAGTCTGGAATATGGGTACACATCAGGCAGGAGACCAACTCCCGGTAAAAACTCTGGGCATTGAACCTGTAATGAGCCCCCCTGGTTGGCAACATTACAGAGTTGCTGTCATAACTCATTGTAGGAAAATTAAACATGGTCTGTGTGGCTCCACTGGGAGAGGACCCTTGGAAGCTTGTGTCTTGTTTCCCATGGATTTCACCCCATGTACCTTTTCCCTTTGTTTCCTTTGTAATAAATCAGAGGCTAGAGTATAACTATATGCCGAGTCTTATGAGTCCTCCTAGTGAATCATCAAACCTGGGAATGGTCTTGGCAACCCTTGATCCATCACACAATGAAATATTCAGCCATAAAAAGGAACAAAGTATTGATAAACAACACAACATGGATGAACCTTGAAAACATCACACCCAGTTTAAAAACCCACACATAAAAGGCCATATACTATAAAAATCCATTTACATGAAATGCCTGGAATAGGCAAAACCATAATGATAGAAAGTAGATTATTGGTTGCCAGGAAGTGGGGGGAGGAGAGAGTGGAAAGTGACTGCTAATGGGTATGGCAGTTGCAATTACCAAGAATTAAGTTATTAGAGAAACTGACAATAGTCAATTTCTTTGAGGAATGAAGAGGACTGACCTGGAGGGGTCTATGGATGACTGACCAGTGGTACAGATTGGTAAGATGAGATTCAAAGATAAGGGGTTTAGGAAGAAGGGAGGGAGAAAGGTCTAGAGGCAGTAATGAAGTTCACAAGTGTTTTAAAATGTACCTGGGGGGAGTTCCCTGGTGGCCTACTGGTTAGGATTCTGGGCTTTCACTGCTGTGGCCTAGGTTCAATCCCTGGTACTAAGATCCTGCAAGCCACGTGGCAACAAAAAAAAAGTTACCTGGGAATTTAGGTTTATTCAGGTATGGTGAGGCCAACTGATCAGGAGATGATTACCAGTGAATAGATAGTTTACAACTTACAGTTCACAAGAGGAATGGGGAATACCACGCCAGGTAGGGCCACATGGGGAAGCAACAGGGTCTATTTAGAGACATAACAGGGAGGGCAAAGCATAGGCAAAAGTGGTTTTTGTGGGAAGGAATGGGTGAGGCAAGGTAAGCAGCTGACCAAGTTTAGGATTAAATAGTTTGAGTAATTTGGGGGAGAGGGGCTCTGGGCTATAAGGGTGGTCTTTAGTTGTCTGGTACCTGACTCTGGGATGATTAGGGAAGGAGAGTGTTGCCTTCTAGAGTATAAGAAACAGACAGAAGAGGTGGGTGTAGGAATGGCTTCAGGATTACTTGGTTTGCATATCAAAGTCATGCTCAGGGAATTAGCTAACTCTGGAAGGGGCAGTCTCTCCCCAGTTAGTGAGGCCCCAGATGCCAAGTTACATATATATATAGTTAATATTACAAGACACCTATTCCACCCACTTCAGCCCTACTAGTGCAAGGGATGTGGGAGAGAAAATAGCCACCACCTGAGAAAGCTGTAGGGGAAACGGAATCTTTTATACTGTGCTGCTGTTCTATGTGTTTACTTGATTGACATTTTATACTAGCATTTCCCAGTTATTGATGTTAAATTGAAAATTTAAAGGTCTTCCCTTTTTTCCTTCCTTTACACACACACGTACATGCACACACACACAAACATGCACACACAACTATAATGTGGTAAATCTTAGGAAATCAAAGATTTTTATTGAATTTTAATCATGAGGTCATAAAGCAGGAACTACTTTCCAGTGCCAATCATTTGAGCCATATCTGAAGACACGGTACATAAAAAATTTCTTCAAAGACTGTACTTACTATGCTAACTTAAGTGCATAGCAAAGGACCCTACAATAAGTAGCAATATGACAGTATACTTCAAAATCTTTATTGGTTATTTAAAGAGAAGGATGTGTGTTGAAGATACTTATAAGGACTGCATTTCATACAATAAAAATTTAAAAATCTGTTATCAGAATTTTTACTAAAAAATGTTATCTCAATACTCCACATTATAATCCTCTCCTTATGCTTTATATTAACACAGAGAAATTTCAACACAATCTGCCTTTTAAAAAAGGGGGAGGTATATCACAAGCACTTTCTATACGCAAGACACTGATGAGATACCACTGGGAATGCTCACATCGATGAGATGATCTAATCTCAAGGAGCTTCCATAACCACAGACATATTTCACTAACCTAACACAAAACAGAATGTGATTAAGTGCTTAAAACAGAGGATTGTGAAGTGCTAGGAAGCACAAAGCCATTTACTCCAACGTCCTTGTTCTAAATATGAGAAAATTAAGGCTCAAAGAAATCATAAAACAAGGTAATGCACAGCCAGAAGGCATATCTCTGTCTTGTTGCCAAGTCCAGTGCTTCCTCCACTCTACCATACTGTCTCTCATTCAATCTTTTTTTCTAACCCTTTTAAAGACAACAAATAAAGGATAACATTAATGTAATTTCTCTTTCTCTAATATATAAAAATTTGACTTTTCCCAAGCATCTTTTTCTAAACATACACTCAATAGCTGGAGAAATGTGTAATATCAAAGGGCTACTACTATGAATAATACTTACAATGTATTCAGTGCTTACTATATCTCAGGTCACTGAGCTAAGTGCTTCACAAGCATCTAATTTAACCCTCACAACAACGCTATGAGGTAGGTATTATGTCCATTTTTCAGGTGAGGAAACTAATGTAAGTGATCAGTCCAAGTTCACTCAGTTAGAAATGGTAGACCTGGCTTGACCACAGAGCCTACTCTACAACAAAGCCACTATACCACCTACTAGAAAAACAAAAGTGTGTATTTTAAAATTATGGCTGGAACTCACTGATGAACCTATTATGAACTATACTGGAAAATGATAATGATTTTCTAAATTGCACTTAAAGTATTTGTTTAAATTATAGTATGTCATACTGTTCTTACAAACAGAGGAAGCCAAGGATACCCATTTTTCTGTTTATGCTTATTGGAGCTTCATATAAGAAACTCTGAAATAATAAAAACAGATCATTCAAGCAACTGTCAGAGCATGAAATGAAGAAAAATACACCAAATCACACACATATACTTAAGTTTAATTATCCAAAAAGAATTTTCAACATTAAAGTCAACATGATTTTGATTATAGGCAAATAGTATGTCAGCAAATAACTAAAAGACTAGCATCTAAAAAATACCTAGGATTCAGGACATAAAAACACAAAAATCCAACTCTGATTTCTCATAAAAGTTAAAATGATAATTGGCACTGGCATTAAGGACAGACATACAGACCAATGGAAAAGAATTTAGAGACCGGAAATAAACCCTAACGTTTATGTGTGTATTAGTCTGCTTGGGCTGCCACAACAAAAATCATAGACTGGTGGCTTAAACAACAGAATTTTATTTCTTACAGTTCTGGGGGCTGGACGTCAAGATCAGATGCCACCATAGTGGGGTTCTGGTGAGAACTCTCTTCGTGGCTTGCAGTCAGTCACCTTCTCACTGTACCCTCACATGGCAGAAAAGAGAGAGAACGAGCTCTCTGGTGTCTCTTCTTATAAGGGCACTATTCCTATCATGAGGTCCCATCTAAAGCTAATTTACTTCCCAAAGGCACAATCTCCAAATACCATCACATTAGGGAGTAGAGCTTCAACATACGAATTTTCAAGGGAAACGATTCAGTCCATAGCAATGGACAACTGATTTTCAACAAGGCTGTACAGACAATCCAATGGAGAAAGAATAGTCTCTCCAAAAATAGTACTGGGACAACTAGATATTCACACACAAAAGAATAAAGTTGGTCCCCTTCCTTACATTACACACAAAAACTAACTCAAAATGGATCACAGACCTAAATGTAAGAGTTAAAAGCATAAACCCAAAATATTCATAGAAGAAAGTATAAGAATAACTCTTTGTGACCCTAGAATAGGCAATGGTTTCTTATCTACAATAGCAGGAGTACAAGTGACAAAAGAAAATTAGATAAACTAGGCTACATTAAAAAATCTAAAACTTTTGTGTTATAAATGACACCATCAAGAATGTGAAGACAACCCACTGATTGGGAGAAAGTGTTTGCAGATCATATATCTGATAAGAGCCTAATATCCAGAATCCATAAAGATCTCCTATAACTCAATGATATAAAGACAAATAATCCAATTGAAAAATGGACAAAGGATGTGAATAGACAGTTCTCTAAAGCAGATATATTTCTCCTCTCTCAGGATCAATCTCAAGCAGAAATTAGCCTCTCCTAATACTAAGCCTCAAAGACTCTAATACTAATACTTAGCCTCTACTAACACTAATTACTAAGATAATATGGAATTTAAGTTAGAAGGTTATAAAATAGATATGAAAATACATGAAATAAAAACACACACATATGTTTAAAAAATAGGCAATTACATACTAGAAAAAAAGATGAAGAAAGCACTTACTGTAAAAATATTCTAAATTCTGAAGCTTCAAAGTTCTCCACAGCAACAGGTTCATGATTTGTTAAGTTATTTGTATGTCCAACAGTATGAAAATAGAAATCAGGAACCCTTGCTAAAAGGACTGCTTTGTGTGCTTTGAACAAAGTACAACCTATTGAGAAAGTAACATCTGTATGGACTTCTTCTCTTAGAAGCCTATAAGGAATAAAAAGGAACCATAGTTTAATTAGTTAATTAATTAAACTAATTAATTATACACAGTTAATATATAATATGCCCATTTTTATAAAATAAGCTTTAAAAATAACACATAGGGCTTCCCTGGTGGCGCAGTGGTTGAGAGTCCGCCTGCCGATGCAGGGAACACGGGTTCGTGCCCCGGTCCAGGAAGATCCCACATGCTGCGGAGCGGCTGGGCCCGTGAGCCATGGCCGCTGAGCCTGCGCGTCCGGAGCCTGTGCTCCGCAACGGGAGAGGCCACAACAGTGAGAGGCCCGCGTACCGAAAAAAATTTAAAAAAAAACACATAAACTAAAAATACAGAGATAACAAAATTAAGTTAGTACGAAAATGAGTTTATTCTCAGTTCATCCAAAGAACATTGTCTAATATTGGTTTAGAAGGCAATTTTCTAAAATTTATAATGAAAACAAAGGTAATTACACTAAAAGAGTAAGACTATTTTTTCAAAAAATATCTTTTCCTTTTAATTCTTTCTACCAATAAAATTTATCTTCTGCTACTTATGTTGATTTTCCTTTATAATGTATGTACTTTAGATTTATTTTGGAAAGAGAACACAAAGTAATGTGATTGTTGACTATTGAATCAATTTTTTAAAATCTTACTAAAACTGAAGCAAAAAAAGTAAACAGTCAACACCACCAGCAAACCACACGCAATAACAGACAATCCAGTCTAGAAACTGGTACGCTGTACTTTGACTACTGTTAAATACCAAGTCTGAAATGCAGGCTTGGCTATCAAGAATGTGACATTTAAGCCCTTTTCCATTGCCCACCCCACAAAATATAGAACTATGCTCTAATCTATTATTAAAACAATGGACTCAAGGAAAGCCCATTCAAATCCCTTTACTAATGTTAGGACATAGTTATGGTAAAGCTCACATGTAAGGTGATAGAAGAACAGAAATCAGCATCATAATAGAAACTGTCACAATGTTTTTTCTGTGTGGTAACTATATATTTCTGCTCTGTAAATGTTAAATAGTACTTCATATAGTATAACATTATCATCAGCAAGTTATATATTCTCAGAGGACTTCTGTATTGCAGGATATAACTAGCAATCACACTAGTACACTACAGGAGGTCCAAGTATGGATAAAGATATCCATTACAGTGAAAGCTTAGAATGTTGCCACTGACACTCACTCCCCCAAGATCCAGTTACTGGCTCCTTCCTCTGATCCCTCCGTACATACCTCTATCACAGCACTTGTCACTGTATCATTATTATTTTTATAATAATAAAATTATATTATTTTAATATAACTAAAATATATTATATTCAGACAATGAACTCTCCAAAGGCAAAAACTGTACCTTCATTAGACAGCAAGAGCTCAATATCTGCTTTTTTGGATTTGGCTGTATTTTACCCTAAACAAAACAAATGCTTCAGAGCACAAAGCTTTCAGAACCTTGGAAACAATGAGCGAATAGATGCATTTTAGTCAATATTTTAATCAATAAGTTATTTCATAAGCGATTGTTAAAGTTATACAAGAATGTATTGGTCTCCCAAACATGAATAAAAACTCAAATTGTACAAATACAAATACACCATTTATTCCTCCTTCCCACCCACCTTCTACCCATCCCCCACTTCTCCCCAAGTGAATAAACAAGCATTGCAGCTGGTAGCCATACAACTGTCACTAGGGAATCTGCCTTGTTCATAATAGATGCTCATGAGTATTCGTCAAATAAAAAAAAAGTTAATGTTTTAAAAAATGTTAATGTGAAAATACAGTGCTTTTTATTTTATAAAACTACCTGTATCAGTTATAAGCATATCTTGTTATCTGTTACAAGTAACAATATCTGACTCAGACCTGCTTAAACATTAAGGAGGGTTTTATTGGCTCATCTCATAATAAACTCTAGAGGAAGGATAGGCTGGAGCAAAGGCTCAGTGGTGTCAAGGCCCAGCTTCTTTCCATCTTATTTCTCTGTCACCTACTGTATTCACCTATCTAAAGCATTTTAGACTACTGATTAAACCCAATTCTCACTAAAAATTTACTGAGCATGTACCATGTACGAAGCACTGGGGACATAAAGGGGACTAAAGCATAGTATCTGCCCTCAAGGAGTTTGTAGAAGAGTATGGCTGGGTGAGTATATGAGATTTTTTAGTTGTTTAAAAAAAAACACACACACACAAAAACACTTTTGCTTGTAACAGGAACTTGAGACTTCAGGATCCTATCCTTTCATTGCTGCTAGGATGAGGATAAATTGTTCACCTACTATACTTATGACCTCATTTTCTTTATATAAATTAGATGTATTATCTTCTTTAAATTCATGACACTTCAAGGCTCACAATACAGCCAGAAGAATAGAGCCACTGAAGAGGAGTACCACATCCTTAGAGATTCATCCTAGAAACAGAACAACTTCACTCTCATTTTTTTTTAATGTTGTACATCAATTCCCTCAGTGGTGGAGACAAGGCAGAATCTCTCATAGACAGGCCCAGATTAAAAGGAAATTTTTTTGCTTTATAAAGTTCAGTTTATAAATGGTGGAGCCTTAAGTGTGGGCAACAGTAAGCACTTTTTAAATGTAGAGTGCTGCACAACTGTTATTAATAGTAATTATGTTTACACTAGTTCAATAGTTCTCAAAGTGTGACCCAGGCCAGCAGCATCACCTGGGACCTTGCTAGAAATGCAAAAATCTCACGCCCCATCCCAGACCAACTATATCAGAATTAAGGTCTGGGTCTCAGTAAATCTAAGCTCTCCAGGTGATTCTGATGCACACTAAAGTTCAAGAATCAATGTTTTGGTGGAAATGGTAACTAGCTAGGGAATATTTCTAAGCTTCATTTTCTTTATTAACTGAGATGACGTTCCTGGATTCACTATAGCCTGAGTTAAGCTTCACAACAACTCTCCATTTGCTAGAGTCCTCATGGGAACTGGGAATTGCTGGGAGTTGCTGCGGGCTGTAGAGTATTCTAGGAGGAGAGGGGAAGCCAGGTTGTGATCAGGAAGTATTTCTACGAAAGCATTTGTGCTAAATCGTTTAAAGAGCGCTCAAAAGAGACCTCCAGCGCTCCAGTAATCTGATCCATTTTTACTCATTCTAAATAGATACTCAAAAAACTAAAAAAAATATATAAAAATATATATATATAATAAATATAAAAAAATATATATCTAATTGTATCATTTTTCTTAGAATTGTTTGAGCTTATAAAAAGTTGTGTAAGTTTCAGGACCACGAAACCTGTATCCACCCCGACATTAGCGAGTCTTTCAAGACTTAAGCCTACCCGTGTTAGAGTATTTTGGCATAAACTGGTGCTGCACAGAACTATGACGGTAATTTTGGTTTTCTTCTTGAATCTGGTACGTGGTCTCCGAGGTGCTCTGGATTGGTTATAAGGGCGAAAGAATCCGCTTTGTAGTGAGGAGACCTGTGAGCGTCCTGCAGTGGCCTGAGGTGAGGCGGACAAAGCAGGGAGGGATGGAGAAACCGAGGAGCCACAGTTTCTGGTACGGAGGTGGGCGCCTTAAGAACTGAAGCAGCCTGAGTTCCCGCCTCCTCCTACCTGAGCAGATCCTGGCTGAGCTGCTCCGACACCATCGCCTTCAGCCGGCGCCGCTCACTGGGCCCCTTCCTTTGCAAGCCCTTACTGGAAACTCCAGGGGACTCCAGAAGTACCACGGGGGCCACGCTATCCTCCCCACGGCGGGCCATGTTCCACAAAGGTACGGCGGCGCCCCGCAGGCCCAGTACAGGGTCTCACTTCCCCGCCTCTGGAAGAAACGGGCGTTTCATACCGAAAGCTCTGCTCCTACCCGAATCCGCCCCCTAAAGGAAAATGCTGACGCCTCTCGTCTCTTTGTTGACGGTCCCTTATGGCTGCCGAACCTCAGTCACGGAGAATCTCGGAGACCCGAACAGCGCCGGCACGTGACCCGGGAGGGTGTGCGCAGGCGTAGTAGCTGTGTTTTAACCCCGCCGGCAGGCGCTCCGCGCAGCACTGCCCAGGGAGCCAACTGTTCTGCGGAGCTAACCAGGTCCGCGCTGCTAACCAGGTCTGCGCTTTATCCCTATCCCTCTGCTTTCCAGTTGGTGCTAACCAGTCATTTAAATAAATGTTTTATCAAGAACTGAGTTCAAATCAACCAGTGCAGCCTTTCAGCACTTTGTCTTCCTGGGGTGTCAGCGCTTTTTTTCCCAGGAAAGACAAGTTCACTAGACCTTTACTGCGGCGCGTCACACTCCTTCCCTTACTGCTTTGGGCAAGAAAAATTGGGGGTGTGAGGGGCGCGGGAAGAACTTCGTAAAATCAGCAGGAGTTACAACACTCCAGAGCCCCCTGCAAAGGGTATGCTATAATGTCTAGAAGACTCCTTCCCCTTCTAATCCAGGGAGTGGCTCATGTAACTGCTCTTGGACTTAAGAAGAGAAATGTTAGTTATATTCCCCCACTTTGCATGTAAAGCTATAAAAGTTATGAGGTGGAAGAAAGGAAGTAATGTTGTAGGGGTAGAGCCTTTAATTGACCAAGGAATTGGGTGGATTGATGAGCTATAGAATTTTGAAATTTTGGTGTGGAGAAAAGAGCTGGAGCGAAATTACTTACAAAGTCTTTTGTTTTTTTATTTGATTACTTCTTCCAAAGGAAGAAAATTCAATCCTTCTGCATCATTCAGAAGCTCTGCACAAGGTAACAAGTACATACTAATTGCTTGGAAAATATATGGATATTGTACCAGAAGATTGGCCAAGTAGTAGCCATTTCTCCAAATAATGACCTTCTCAATTGTTCAGATACCTTAATTATGAATATACTGGATAACTGATTTTTAATCATTCCTATAGAAAAGAGGAGTGTCAAAGATAATATGATAGTTAATATTTATTGAGTGCTTTTTAGGTGGGAAAATTGCTCTACCTGCTTTCTGTGTATTAACTCAATCCTCACAACCACCATTTAGGTTGGTACTGCTATGAGCCCAATTACAGATGAGGAAGTTGAGGCATGAGAGGCTAGATAACTTGGTCAAGGTCACACAGCCAGTAAGTGGTGGT
The DNA here is from genome assembly GCF_949987515.2 of Delphinus delphis. Taxonomy (NCBI): domain Eukaryota; kingdom Metazoa; phylum Chordata; class Mammalia; order Artiodactyla; family Delphinidae; genus Delphinus; species Delphinus delphis. The sequence continues at coordinate 80,456,712 of NC_082683.1, read as the reverse complement.
CTAGGTATTAAAACCCAGACAGTTCAGTACAAGATTCTTTCCCTCCAAAGTCCTGTAATACTTCTACCATGCCCCTTTATCAGCTGATGAAGCAAAAATTAGGCTACTCTCTGGTTGGGAATGGATGACAGATGGTTTCTGGTCCATGTAAATTTTTTTTTTTTTTTTGTGGGCCCTCTGGTGTGAGGTCACTCCTGCCTGGTTCCCATCCCCTTTGTGATGTGGGCCCTCTGGTGTGAGGTCACATCTGCTGGGTTCCTCACCTTTTAATGATGTGGGCCCTTTGGTGTGAAGTGGTTAGTCCATGTAAATTTAATTCTCTTAAACTACCTTAGGCAGCTTAGGCAGCTTTGTGAAGTAATTGAAGAAAAAGTACCCTGTTAAAAAACAAAACAAAAAAATAGTTTTAGGGCTTCCCTGGTGGCGCAGTGGTTGAGAGTCCGCCTGCCGATGCAGGGGACGCAGGTTCGTGCCCCGGTCTGGGAGGATCCCACATGCCGCGGAGCGGCTGGGCCTGTGAGCCATGGCCGCTGGGCCTGCGTGTCCGGAGCCTGTGCTCCACAGCGGGAGAGGCCACAACAGTGAGAGGCCCAAGTACCGCAAAAAAAAGAGAAAAAGAAGAGTTTTAATGGTGCTTCACATTCCACCATTAGAGATTTTTTACTTAAAACATTATTTCTATTTTAATTAATTTATATCTGTAATCATTTACACCTTAATGTGAGTGAAATTATCAAAAATTTTTTCCTCAAAGGCTTTATGATCAGGAACACTAGAAAGTCCTGGGAAGCTAGCAACAGGAGCTCTGAAGGTAAACACTGCTAAATCCATAATTTTATTTAGGGTTGGCCTTAACTGTGATCCTTATGTGTGAAATATAAGTTTAGGTAAAATTGCCTTGGAAGGCAAAAAACTCATCTAAGTACTACAATTTCATGAAAAAAAGTGATTCTCTTAGATGTATTTTTTCTTTCTTTAAAAATGTTTTCAAATGAAGCATTTCAAACATACAAAGAAACAAAGAGAGAGCTACAGTGAACCCCGATATACCCATTACCAAAATTCAACAATTATCAAGATTTGGGCATTATGTTGTATCAGTTTTTCTTTCCTTCCTCATCTTTTCTTCCTTTCTTTATTCCTTCCTTCTCTCCTCCTTCCTTGCTTCTTTCCTTCCTCCCTTCCTCCCTCCCTCCCTCCTTTCTTTCTTTCTTTCTTCCTTTCCCTCCCTCCCTTCCTTCCTTCCTTCCTTCCTTCCTTTCTTTCTTTCTTTCTTCCCTTCCTTCTAAAAATTTTAAAAGTAGAGCCCCAGACACCATTTCATTTTCTCCTATATACTTCAGTTTGCATCACTAAAAACTGTACATTTTCTTACATAACATTACAAAACCATTAATGGTATTCCTTATAAATCGACAATAATTCCATTTCCTATGTAGCCCATTGTAAAATTTTACCAACTGTCCTAAAAAATATGTTTTACAGTTGGTTTGTTTGAATCGGTTTTCAAACAAGATACAAGGTTACATTTGGTTCTTACATCTCCTGAGTTTCTTCTAATCTCCTGTATTTTCCCTCATGACACTGACATTGTGGCAGAAGCCTGAGCAATTTGAGCTGTAGAGTATGCCACATTTTAAATTTGCCTCTTTGTAGCATCACGCACTGTGCTCATCCATCCCATATATTTTCTGTAAATGGAAGCTGTTTTTAGAGGCTTGATTATATTCAGTTTCAATTTTTTAGCAAAAAACCTTTCTTTTTTTTTTTTTTTGCGGTACGCGGGCCTCTCACTGTTGTGGCCTCTCCCGTTGCGGAGCACAGGCTCCAGACGCGCAGGCTCAGCGGCCATGTCTCACGGGCCCAGCCGCTCCGCGGCATGTGGGATCTTCCCGGACCGGGGCACGAACCTGTGTCCCTTGCATCGGGAGGCGGACTCTCAACCACTGCGCCAGCAGGGAAGCCCAGTGAAAAAAAAAACTTTTGTAAGTGGTATATTAGTTTTCTATTGCTGCTTTAACAAATTACCACAAACTTAGTGGTTTAAAAAAGCACACTTTTTTTAACTTTCAATTCTATAGGTTGGAAGTCCCACATAGATCTCACTGGGCTAAAATTCCTCTTTGGGCCGGGCTGCATCCCCTTCTGAAGGCTTGAGGGGAGAGCTTCCTTGCCTTTTCCAGCTTCTCAAGGCTGCCTATATTCCTCAGTTCTCGTCTCCGCTTCTCCAACTTCAAAGTTAACAGGTTGAATCCTCCTCACATTGCATCATTCTGAACTCTTCTTCTCCTTCCTTCTTCCCTCTTTTAAGGACTGTTGTGATTACTGGGGACCAAGTGGATAATCCAGGATAATCTCCTTTTTTTTAAGGTCAGCTAATTAACAACCTTAATTCCATCTGCAACCTTAATTCCCCTGCCATGTAACCTAACATATTCACAGATTCTGGAATTAGGAAATAGACATCTTTGGGGGCAGGGGGAGCAGGGCAGGGGGAGCAGGCATTATTCTGCCTCCCACAAGCAGTAATTCATTTTGAATCCTGTCAGAAGGCACATAATCTTTGGTTATCCCCATTTTAATGTTGTTAAAATGTATCATTAATTTTCATCTGATAGTTTTGTCTGTTGATGACTCTTACTTTAATCAATTAACTAGGGATTACAAAATGATTTTATAATTCTATCATTCTTTCTACATTTATTTGCTAGAAATTTGCTGGAAATCTTCTGTAAAGAAGAATTTTCCCTCATCAATGAGAAATACTGGATATCCAGAAATACACTTCACACTGCAAAGGCAGGATAAATGCTTAATTCTCTTATTTAAATTATCCTTTTTTCAAAGGCCCACTCATATTATGGAAGGTAATCTGCTTTACTCAAAGTCTACTCATTTAAATGTTAATCTCATCTAAAAAATACCTTCACATCTAGAATAATGACTGACCAAATATCTGGGTACCATGCCCTAGCCAAGTTGGCATAAGTTTAGAAAATACTCTTCTCCTCTTGTGTATCTCCTTTACTCTCACACCACTGTCACACTCACAGTATTTCTGACACCAAATGTGAGGGGGGGGTTTACACACACCTAGCAATTCTGTGACACCAGATGGATGTCAGGCAATTAAACTCAATTCTGACACTATCTATGTGGAGACAGCATCCGATCCAACAGATTTAAGGCTCAGTCCCACAAGACTGCTCCTCCTTCGGTTGCCAATTGCAACGCCAGGTTGTTACTATGGTTCTAACCAATCATCTAGAAATATAAGGTTCCCGCAGTCCTATCCTTGGGTTCAATTAATTTGCTAGAGCAGCTCACAGAACTCAGGGGAACTGACTTACTTACTATTTGCCTGTTTATTATAAAAGGATACGATAAATGATACAAGTAAACATCCAGTCGAGAGAGGAAAAGTATTGGGTGGGCCAAAAGGTTTGTTCATCTTTTCCTGTAAGATGGCTCTAGTAGCACTTAGTTGTCTTTATCATTTGAAACAATTTTGTTAGATTGTATGTGACAGCTGTCATATCAGCGTGCATTTAAAAAAAGACCTATCAAAATCGGTGAATTTTTGTGTAGCCATTTTAATATTGAAGATAGAAGAAAAACAGCAACATTTTCAGCATATTATGCTTTATTATTTCAAGAAAGGTAAAAATGCAACTGAAACACACAAAAAATTTGTGCAGTATATGGAGAAGGTGCTGTGACTGACTGAACACATCAAAAGTGGTTTGTGGGGACTTCCCTGGTGGCACAGTGGTTAAGAATCCACCGGCCAATGCAGGGGACACGGGTATGAGCCCTGGTCTGGGAGGATCCCACATGCCGCGGAGCAGCTAACCCGGTGCACCACAACTACTGAGCCTGCGCTCTAGAATCCATGAGCCACAACTGCTGAGCCCCCATGCCACAACTACTGAAGCTCACGTGCCTAGAGCCCGTGCTCCGAAACAAGAGAAGCTACTGCAATGAGAAGCCCACTCACTGCAATGAAGAGTAGCTCCCTCTTGACACAACTAGAGAAAGCCTACACACAGCAATGAAGAACCAACGCAGCCAAAAATAAATTAATTAATTAATTAATTTTAAAAAAAGTGGTTTGCGAAGTTTCGTGCTGGAGATTTCTCGCTGGATGATGCTCCATGGTTGGGTAGACCAGTTGAAGTTGATAGTGATCAAATCGAGACATTAATTGAGAACAATCGTTATACCACGCAGGAGGTAGCCAACACACTCAAAATATCCAAATCAAGCACTGAGAATCATTTGCACCACCTAGGTTATGTGAATCGCTTTGATGTTTGGTTTCCACATAAGTTAAGCGAATAAACCCTTCTTGACCATATTTCCACATGTGATTCTGTACTGAAACATAACAAAAACGTTCCGTTTTTAAAACAAATTGTGACGGGCGATGAAAAGTGGATACTGTACAATAATGTGGAAAGGAAGAGATCGTGGGGCAAGCGAAATGAACCACCACCAACCACACTAAAGACTGGTCTTCATCCAAAGAAGGTGATGTGTATATGGTGGGGTTGAAAGGGAGTCCTCTATTATGAGCTTCTCCTGGAAAACCAAACAATTAATTCCAACGAGTACTGCTCCCAGTTAGACCAACTGAAAGCAGCACTCGACAAAAACATCCAGAATTAGTCAACAGAAAATGCATAATCCATCAGGATAACCAAGACCGCATGTTTCTCTGATGATCAGGCAAAAACTGTTACAGCTTGGCTGGGAAGTTCCGATCCATCTGCCGTATTCACCAGACATTGCACCTTCAGATTTCCATTTATTTCGGTCTTTACAAAGTTCTCTTAATGGAAAAAATTTCAATTCCCTGGAAGACTGTAAAAGGCACCTGGAACAGTTCTTTGCTCAAAAAGATAAAAAGTTTTGGGAAGATGGAATTATGAAGTGGCCAGAAAACTGGCAGAAGGTTGAATATGTTGTTCAATAAAGTTCTTGGTAAAAATGAAAAATGTGTCTTTTATTTTTACTTAAAAACCAAAGGTACTTTTTGGCCAACCCAATATGTAGGAAGGGGCATGGAGTTTCCATGCCCTCTCCAGGTGTGCCACTCTCCCAGAACCTCCATGTGTTCACCAACCCAGAAGCTCTCCAAAATCCATAGTTTGAAGATTTTTATGGAGGCTTCATCCTATAAGCCTGACTGATCATTAACTCTATTTCCAGCCCCTCTAACCCTCTAGAGAATGGAAGGGTGAAGATTCCAAGCTTCTAATCATGAGTTGATTTCTGGTGACCAGCCCCAATCCAGGAGCCCACCAAGAGTCATCTCATTAGAACAAAAGATGCTCCTATCACCCAGGAAATCCCAAGGGGTTTAGAAACTTAGGAATGGAGATCAAAGACCAAATATTAGAACTAAGGATGATCCTAATACTCTTATCACTTAGAAAATTACAAGGGTTTTAGGAACTCTGTGCCAGGAGCTGGGGCAAAGGCCAATATACATTTTCTATTATTTCACAACATATACAAGGAACCATCACAGTGTCAAAGTATGCATATTTAGATAACAAAAATGTAAAGAAATACAAGAAGTGAAACTATAAAAGTCAGGAAAGCAGTTTAAATTTGGGAGGAAGAAAGAGGTTGTAATTATGATTGGGGGCATAGAGGAACTTATAGGGTGGCTGGAAAAGTTTTAATGTCTTGAGCTGAGTTAGTTGCAACAGTGTTTATCTTAAAACAGATTATATTCATAATATACAATATGTAATAATTATTATTAGCTACAGATTTGTTTGGTATAGTTTTTAACTGTAAGCACTTTACAATAAAAAGTTTAAGTGTTACCTGTTACAGGTAGAGAACTAATGGTTACCATAGGGGAGAGGGAAGGGGGTTGCAGTTAGGGGTAGGGGATTAAGAGGTACACTATTATGTATAAAATAAGCTACAAGGATATACTGTACAACACAGGGAACATAGCCAATATTTTATAATAACTATAAATGGAGTATAACCTTTAAAAATTGTGAATCACTATATTGTACACTTGTAACTTATATAATATTGTACATCAACTATACTTCAATTAAAAAGTGTTATATATTAAAGAGGGTTTAAATAAAGCAGTGTTTAACATTTTGAAGTTAAAAGGTAGAATATAATGAAGTAATGACCCTGACATTTTGTATAGCTCACTATCTAATTAGAGATAATTTCAAACTTCAGTGAATATTTGAGTAATAGTACCCTTGTTTGAGTAAAGATACATCTTGGTAACTATTTTTAAGTGAAAATCTCTTATTTAAATGAATAATTTCCATTACCTTTAAAAAATCATTGTATTTGAATTACATATGCATGCATTATTATCATGGAACTATCATGCTGGGGGGTTGTTACAGAATGAATTATTTGTGTCCTCCCAAAATTCATATGTGGAAACTTAATCCCCAATGTAATGGTATTTGGAGGTGGGGCCTTTAGGAGATGACCAGGTCTCAAGGGTGGAGTCCTCATAAAAGGGATTAGTGCCCTTATAAATTAGACCCCAGGGAATTCCCTAGTGGTCCAGTGGTTAGGACTCTGTGCTTTCACTGCTAAGGGTGCAGGTTCGATCCCTGGTTGGGGAACTAAGATTCCACAAGCAGCACTGAGCAGCCAAAAATAAAAAGTAAAAAAAAATATAAATACATAGAGACCCCAGAGAACTCCCTCTGCCCCTTCTGCAAGGTAAGCCCACAGTGAGAAGACATCTATGAATTAGGAAGCAGGGTCTCACCAGACACTGTATCTGCCAGTGCATTGACCTTGCAGCCTCCAGAACTGTGAGAAATAAGTTTTGGTTGTTTAAGCCACCCAATGTATGGTAGTTTTGTTATAGTAGCCTGAATGGACTAAAACAATGGGGATTATGAAATATCACTTATCCATCTCCTTTTTTCAGATCAGAACTGCATGGAAATTATTTCAAAATAATATGATTTTTTTTCTTTCCCTTTCCTTAAGTTTTTCCATCTGCTCACCTTTCTCCCACTCTTATCTCTTCTTCCTTTCTACTCTTTCAAAATACCAGGAAGCTAACTAATGACCCTTAAGCTTTAGGGGCCCCACTTGTACAAGCCCTTGCAAAGGTCTAGTAGGGTCCCTAGGAATGTGTCTACTTGGGTATGTTTTTGTAAGGTCTGCATAAGTAAGAGATTTTGACTACAAGTGATCAAGACTCTTCCCCCTTAGTCATATATCCCCTCATATCTGGTGGCATTGAGTGGCTGTAGGCATTTTGAGGATTCAGCCACAATGAAGCTGAGTTGGGGATACAGTAGTTTGGGTTAGCAAGGCATAGTTATTGGTTCAAAATCACTTCCACATCTAGATAAGTTGTTGCTCCCTGTCCTGTTGTAGGAATGGCTTCTAGGAATACTTCACTGATTCATCCTACAAGGTGACATGAAGGGGTAGGGCTCAAGGTCACATCACTATGTGAAGATGTCTTACAGCAAATGATGCTGGAAGTACATGGATAGTGAAGGAGGTACACAACAGTAAGCAGAAGTTTCATGGGTGCCTAGTCAGAACAAAAGAAATGTTCTCAGTAATGCAAAACATTCGACTATAAACACAAACTTTTCCTTTTTGGTGAGGGTCATACATAACAGAATTTATCAGAATTCCTGTATTTATAACCTATGTTTATTATATTAGCTTTCTTTTCTCATGATTTCCCATTCTAAATAATCACTTTTATACCTTAAAAATAAATAAATAAAGGGCAGCTATGCCATATATAAGTGTTTCAATGGTATTCCCAATACTATATCTTCCTGATGTTTATTTTTATTTTGTCTTGTACAATAAGAACATTTGGGCTACTTTGAGAAAGAGCAAGGAAGCATTTATGCAGCAGATCCTTTTTGGAGGGAAGAATAATGGTAACAAAGTATTTATTTATTGCTAGTAGAGCTCTTTTTTTGTTTTTGCGGTACGCGGGCCTCTCACTGTTGTGGCTTCTCCTGTTGCGGAGCACAGGCTCCGGACGCGCAGGCTCAGTGGCCATGGTTCACGGGCCCAGCCGCTCCGCGGTATGTGGGATCTTCCCGGACCGGGGCACGAACCCGTGTCCCCTGCATCGGCAGGCGGACTCTCAACCACTGCACCACCAGGGAAGCCCCAGTAGAGCTCTTAATGAGGTATTTTCTCTGTAAAAATGAGGGAGAGGTGGTGGGCTGTAATATTTCTCTGACCTTAATTTAGCAAAAAGAAGGCCCTTTATTTCACTTATTTTTTTCTTACTTTAAGCAGAATAAAGGCATTAACTAGAACCATGCTGGGTGAACAAAGTTATAAGCAGATATTTTTCTACTTTTAGGCCACATTGAAACAAACATACTACCTGAAGAAGAAAATTAGGTACTATAAAATCAAATTGAAATATATATTCCTTAAGCACATTTTAAATATCATAATTAAGTGCCCAGGCCACTTAGAGTAAAAACTATTGTGTCTTTCCTCAAAGGATAATTTTTATTTCAACCTGGATGTTAACTTTCACCATTTTCAGGGCTGCCTTTAACATCTGAATACAACCATCAAACCTGTACTTGCTGTGGTAACGAATATATATAGGCTGCCTGGAGGTCTAAGTATGAACTAAATAACTTGGCATATCCTGGATGCTTCAGGGCAAAGTTCTTAAAGGTCCTGTATGAAATGTACTCTGAGTTCTGTCCAGCTATCTATCGAAAGAGTCTGTAAACATCAAGATTTGGCACTCCAAAAGCTGCCCGAAGTATAGCAGCTAACTCCTGTTCGGTTATGAAACCATCACTATCAAGATCAAAAAGCTTAAATGACATGTGCAGAATCTTTTCAGCGTCGGCAGGATTGCATAGGACAGTCAGACCTATCACATACTCTCTGAAGTCTATGCTGCCATCATTATTCCTGTCAAAGAGGGCAAAAAGTTGTCTCAAGGGCTCTGAAATTGGGAGTTTCAAATAGTTCGCCAACTCTGTAATTCCTATCTTCCCTCCTTTTGAGGCAGCTGCAATTGTAGCACATTCATCCAAACACTGATGAATATTATCCCAATCTAACATTAATTTCTGGCTAATTTTTGTAAATTCAACCAAACCGCCTTCCATGGGTAGTCGAAGGTTACTTGCAGAAATCATCAGTCTGCAATCTTCATAAGTGTGATCTGTCACAGGCACCCCAAGAGCATTGGCCATGATGATCCTCACTGTATTGGCAAAAAGGACGGGGTCTTTTTTTTCTCGGTCATTTGGGATATAAACGGGCATAAACTCAACTTCTACCCTGGTGAAGAGTTGACTCAGGGTCAATATACAGGTCTGGAAGCCTGTAAACCACTGCCAGGTCCAGGTCACGGTGTCCAGGGTGTTTGGCTACCTGAGCAGCACTGGCTGCACAGGAACACCTGGAGAGAAGGCCCCTAGTTTAAAGTGACCAGACAGCTGCGGTTGGTACACACTCCTTCCAGGAAAATCAGGATCTGTGGCCACTTCCTATCAGATATCACTGGCCTCAGGATTTCCTCCCGGGTATTCTTCCTCGAATTGGGGTCATCTCAGGTCACAAGCACCGGCTGCGTTGACAGTAAGAATTTCCCAGCCACGGGGATACGCACATTTTGACTCGCAGAGACCACCGAGGGGAACCCTGCTACGACACAGGCGACTGCGTCAAAGAAACTGGAGTGCAGTGCTGCAACGAAGATGCAGGCCTCGTCTCGGGTTGCCTTTATCCCTTTCACTTTAACCAGGAACCCTGCTGAAAAAAAGTCACCTGAAACAAGAACTTGAGAGTTGGCTGCACCAGTCTTCTTCTCCAACTCCTGGCGGGCTTGGTTGGTCGAGCACGACGACCTATGGTGGAAAGCGCAGCCACCGGCCAGAGGAAGATGAAGAGGACGGCGATGTAGGACACGCGCACCGGCACCAGCACAGCCCCCATGAGGACGATGTAGGCCCAGCGCCACGCGCTGATGTGCGTCTGCTGCGTGAAGGGGTTGTCCACGGCCGGTGGGTACAGGGACTTGCTTGTGTCTTGGCTGAGGGTGGATTCCAACACCGCAGCCTCGGAGTCCGAGGTGGGCTGTGCCATGAAGCCCACTGTTCCTTAGTCTCAGGACGCCTGTAGCTTGGATCTGGGGGCGGCCCCCGGAGTATACCCCTGCCCCATATTTAAGTGCTCTTTCCGTTCGCACAGTTAGAACTCTTTGAGGCAACTGTGGGTTAATAGAAAATGATATATTACCTTTAAAGTAAGAAAAATCAAAAATGGTAAATGATGTAACAGGAGAATTAGAATCATATCAACAGCACAATCTTTTTTGCTTTTTGTAAATGGCCTCCTTTTGACATATATGCTTAATAAATTATTTTCACATAATTTCTGAAATTTACATTAAGCATATTTATATACCTACTAAGGATGAATTAAATAGATGAATATTTATTAATCACAATTTTTTAATTTAAATGCCATTACCAGTCAAGTTTACTTACAGTGAGAGGCTTTGGCAGTTGGTAAGTCAAATTCATTTACTCTTCCTACAAATGGATCTCTTTATGCTAAGAGGTCCAACTGATGGCAACCTTGAGCCTTTATATCTGTTACAAGTACTCTTCTACATCCACTGAAAATTAGAATACATCCATTATCATAGGCCAGGATTACCCGTGGCACGTTTTGATGCGTACTGTTAATATTAGTCCAGATGAACTGGTCAGCATTCCAAACAGACATAAGTAACAACAACGAGAAACCTTAAAATCACCTTTGTCAGAAACACGTTTTCATTAAAATAAGTCAGGATTACTTCATTGTGTCACCACACACGGTCAATAAAGTCTTGTTCCTTCCTTTGTTGCTGCCCTTTGAAAACGATCAAGAGGGAAGCATAATTCAAGTTGGTGTGAACGAGGCTCTCTGCTAAACCTTGTAGCATTTGCTGTATCAAATATTCCTGTTTGCTAATTTAAATTCCTCCAGAATTAAAAGTCAAATTTTAAGTTTCTGAAAGATGTTTCTAATTATTGGAACACAACAGGTTACCCATAAAACAGAAAGAGCAGTGTGGATACCAAAGCCGGTTAAACAGAATGTGATCTAAGTGGAAAGATTATGGGCTTTACAACCAGATGGATCTAGGTCAGATCCTGGTTCCAACCCTTGTACTGTGGGCACTGGCCAGTCTCATTTTCACATCTGTAAAGTGGTGATACTCCCTACCTTGCGATGTTATAAGGCACAAGTACTCCCTACCTTGAGATGTTATGAGGCACAAGTACAATGTACATAGAAAACTGGGCTTTTATTGGTAAATACACGTTGCTAGGATACAATGATGAGAATTCTTAGGGACATTCCACTTTCTTCTGTCACTATCAGAACTAGGCTTAGTGAGGGAAACATTCCTTTCACCAGCTTAGTTTTATTTGGGAACACAGTTGTAGTCTTTAAGGAGCCATGATTTGGCAGTGTTACAGGTTGTCTCCCGTGCCAGATGAGAGCAACCCAAGAGAATGAGTAGTAATCCCTTGAGTTGGTCTCATCCTCTATTCTGTAATTCTTCCTGCCATTTTTTTTTTTTTGGCCATGCCGTGCGGCTTGTGGGATCTTAGTTCCCTGACCAGGGATTGAACCTGGGCCCAGCAGTGAAAGGGCTGAGTCCTAACCACTGGACTGCCGGGGAGTTCCCTTCCCACTCTTATCTGTAAGGCTCATTAATACTTTTGAACCCTTGTTTGATTTAACTGCATTCTGTATATGGTTCTTAAGGGAAAGATCAACATTACCATGCCATCTTCCTTTCATATTTCCCGCACAGTGCCTAGCAGTGTATCAAATATATTATTTATTCATTTAGCAAATATTTGAGTTCCCACAATGAGTCAGGCTCTTATTCTAGATGCTGGATATATGTCAGTTAATAAAGCAAAAATCTCTGCCCTGTGGAGCTTAGATTCTAGTGCACATAGGAAGTACAGTATTCAATCCTTGTTGCATTAAATGGGGCAAAAGCACATTTTGATCTTTTTTCTAAATCTCTCACCAATTTAGCTGAAGAATTAAGGCAAGTAATTTAATGGATCTGCTTCCCTACAATGTTTAATAAATATATATGTATATATAGAATCTTCATATCCTCTTTTGTTACTCTTCCCAGTGTAAGTAGTATTTATGGCCTATTTTAAGATGCACATTCATCTTGTCATATCTGCCTTCAGACTAATAAATATACTATAAATCCAAGAGATTTGATAATAGAATTTTTTAACGGTCAAAAAATAGTAAAAAGAACTTTGGAACAATAAAATAAAAATTTATACCATTGCAGTTTTGCCTTTTAATATGGCACAGCTAATCTTTAATATACATTTGTAAAAGGCACCATATATTAACAGGGTAAATAACACGAAAAACCAAAACTGAACCACTTTCTCCAACTTCCTTTTTGTACAAGTGTGTACATTTTAAGGCAGATGCTTTTCTGGGCAAAATACAACAAGAAAAAAACCAACATTATGTTACAAGTTCACATGTTCTCAGATTTTTCTTGATGTCATTTGTCAGGATATTTATTTATGATAAAGCATATTAAAACAATTTTTCCTAATGAAGCTTAAAGAAGTTGATGAACAATTTAAAAAAATTATTTAGAGATTTCATTACAGACTCGTCACAGAAAAAGCCAGTCTTTTCTCCTTGTTTCTTCTTTTAGAAATGTCCATATCAGTTTGTTCACTATGTCAGGTTGTTCTTGCTGGAGCCCGTGACTGGCCTCTGACAAAATAGTTAGCCTGAAATAGTTCTTAACGTAAATCTTCGTGCCTTCAGCCATCTCCGCCTCCATAAATGCGTCTTTCTCTCCCCACAGTAGTAGTGTTGGAGTGATCACCATGTGATGCTTGAGAGGCAAGCAGCTATAAAAACAAAACACGTGGGCTTGAGACTCACTGTAAACGTTAAAATAACATTCCCCCAAAATGTTTCTTTAGGCCACAGATTTTTAAGGAGGGCAATATCACCACCAAAGGGATGAAAATTTGTTCTTGGGAGAGTGAAAAAAAAATTATGCTTTTTATATATAAACCATGAGTATACACACAGTACATAAACAGATATTAAAATTTCATGGGGTGGGGGGCAATTAGGAAAAAAAAAATGCCTAAAAAGCCTCTGAAGGGAAGTGATGACAAACAAAATGGTTGAGAAACACTGCATTAGGCAATCAATCTGTACAATAAAAAAAATTAATGGTCTATTTAAGAAAGGGCCAGATAAAAGTTTTAATTGGATCAGCCGTGCAAAACTTATAATGCAGGCTATAAATTAAATATGAAATTCATCACTATGAAGAATAATTTGCTTCAAAAAGATAACAGAATTTCTGAATAGTGTGATGAAAGGGAGCTTTAAACAGTGTTACTATTTAAACGTATTTCAATTATCTGTTGGATAATCTAATGAATTTTATGTGAAAATTGGAACTGAAAAGTCAGAACATATATACGGAATGAGCCTTAATACTACATGATACTATATTTATTTCGCAAGAAGATTCTTTTTAAAATATAAAGTTTTTATTGTGTATTTTTTAAATACAGAAAAGTATAAAGAATAAAATCATGCATAATTCCATCATTAAAAAATGGTCATTTTCTATGCATATCGTTGAAACCATAAGTACAATGCAGTAAATATACAGTTTATACACAGTATACACATGCAAATTTCATATTAATTTATAATAACTTTCTTGTTTCATATAGTTTTTCAAAAATAATTGTAAAACATACTATTTTATGGCATAATAACCCATAAATGACTGTTCCTGTATAATGGAATATTTAGATTATAGCATCACTTAAAAGAAGGGGATGTTTGTTTGTTTGTGGTACGCGGGCCTCTCACTGCTGTGGCCTCTCCCGTTGCGGAGCACAGGCTCCGGACGCGCAGGCTCAGCGGCCATGGCTCACGGGCCTAGCCGCTCCGCGGCATGTGGGATCTTCCCAGACCGGGGCACAAACCCGTGTCCCCTGCATCGGCAGGCGGACTCTCAACCACTGCGCCACCAGGGAAGCCCGGGGATGTTTTAAGTGATGCTGCAATTAGCATTTTGTGCCCAAATCTTAGTTGGCATTTCAGATAACTTCTTTGGGCTAGAGTCCTGGAAGTGGAATTCCTGAGCTGAAGAGGATACATATTTTTAAAGCTTTTGACAACTTCTGCTAAGCTGTTTTTCAGAAAGGCGGGATGGTATTAATTACAACCCTGTTAACTAAGAATGAGAAGGAACATTTAACTAGACACTCTCCAGCACTGAATTACATTTTTGCTAGTTACAAAAAAGCTTGACTTGAGGCTACTTGGGGTTGATAAAATGCTGCTGGAATATGAAGGATATCACATATGTCCACCAAGGTCTTAACTTTTGATTCTCATGCAAGTGGCCATCATTTGGTTCTAATGCTCCTAAAAATTAAGTTCTTGGTGAATGGGTAAACTGATATAAAAATATATCTATACTTAATTATTGATACATGGATTGCTATACAAACTTGCAAGTCACTTAAATTCTGGAGCTCATAAAGTGTTCCAAAACAAAACATTTTCTAATAGTTACCTGCATATTTAACAACATGTGAGCATGTAATAGTTGAATTAGTAAGGAAAGGGGACTATTAGTCCCTATTAAAAGGACTATTAATGAAAAAGTAAAGAGGAATATAAATTCTTCACCAGATCGAATTGAGGGTAAAAGGGAGGAGTTTTCAGAAAACTAAAAGAAAAGCATATTCTCTGGTCCTGAGGTTTCAAATTGTTAAATGTCACATGAAACGTAAGTTACAGATAAAACAAAGTATGTACAGATAGGTGACTGTAGTTAATACTGTATTACATATTTGAAAGTTGCTAAGAGAGTAGATCTTAAAAGTTCTCATCCCAAGAAAAAAAATTATATGTATGGTGACAGATGATTAACTAGACTTACTGTGGTGATTATTTTGCAATACATACAAATATCAAATCATTATGTTGTACACCTGAAACCAATATAATGCTATATGTCAATTATACTACAGTATAAATAAATAAGTAAATAAAACAAAGAAAAACATTAAATATTTTAAGAGAGTAGGTTTTAGTATACTAAGCTAAAGAACTTAATGGAAAATACTTGATAAAATAATTCTTATTAAAAATAATCAGTAAATATAGTTCTGAAGAACCTAAGGGCAGGACAGGAATAAAGACGCAGATATAGAGAATGGACTTGAGGACACGGGGAGGGGAAGGGTAAGCTGGGACGAAGTGAGAGAGTGGCATGGACATATATACACTACCAAATGTAAAATAGATAGCTAGTGGGAAGCAGCCGCATAGCACAGGGAGATCAGGTCCGTGCTTTGTGAGCACCTAGAGGGGTGGGATAGGGAGGGTGGGAGGGAGACACAAGAGGGAGGAGATATGGGGATATATGTATATGTATAGCTGATTCACTTTGTTATATAGCAAAAACTAACACACCATTGTAATGCCATTATACTCCAATAAAGATGTTAACAAAAATCAAATACTGGCTCTGTATGGAATTAATATTTTGTTTAGTTAAAAAGAGCAAATTATACTGACCTGAAGATGTTTCGGTAATGGTTGATTGGACCATTTAATGCTCCAGGTTGAGAAAAAACATAAATATAAGCTTCAAGATCTTCTGCTGTTAATCGACATCCTTTTCTTCCAATGCCAGTGCTGTGACTAGTAAACAGATGTTTCAAAGCCTGATAAGTGAGAAGAGAATAATTAAAACTCTTCAGTTACCTAATAGTAACTAAATACTTGGCTTTTGAAAGAGAATGATGGTCAGTGTGCAGTGATAGCGCCCAGTTTCTGCTCTAGCCAGGTTGGAGACCTCATTGTTTACAAGCACATTTTATATATTTCTGCTTTCCTGGCTTTATTTTTGATATTATTCCCTTTTAATCCCCCATGGACACTTCACCCTTATGAAAAGTATCCTGTCTTCTTGGTGTCTCTTCACATTCTACAAGGCTGAGCTCGAGTACTATCCCTGCTCTAAAGCCTGATATTCCAGTTAACAGTTTATCTATTTATTGACAACCAATCCACACACCTCCCCCTAAATTGTTTGAACTTCTTTTGATCACAACCTAGAGTAACAAACACATTTTACATCATGATCCAGTTCGTATCTCTACACATATATGTCTGAAACAAAAGTTTAAAGAAATAGCCCTTACACTTATTACAGCATGTAATGATATTTTCAATTCTGTTCTACTTTATTTTTAAAAACTCAAATTGCAAGCCACTTTACTGAATTGCAAAACTTATTTCATGACTCACTAATGGGTCTCCACCTACAATTTGAAAAATACTGCTCTATACCAGCATTTCTCAAAGTGTGTCTCTAAACAATCTGAATCAGAATTATTGGGATTCTTGTTTAAAATTAGATCCCTCAACCCCAAAACACCCTTGCAAAAATATGAAATGACATGTGCAGGAGGTGATTCATTGAAACATTATTTGTAATAGAAAAAGAATGGAGGACTTCCCTGGCAGTCCAGTGGTTGAGACTCTGTGCTTCCACTGCAGGGGGCACAGGTGCGATACCTGGTTGGGGAACTAGGATCCCTCATGCCCCGTGGTGCAGCACAGCCAAAAAAATTTTTTTAATTAAGAAAATAAAAAGAATGGAAACAAATGTCTGTGGGGGGGTTGGATGAATAAACTATGGTATAGATACACATTGGTGAATTATGTGTTCTTAGTACTCTAAGAGAAGATGGAGATAATCTCTATTCTGATGATGGAGTCATCTGCAGGGTATATTGTTAACTGGAAAAAAAGCAAGGGTAGAAATAGTGTTTATAGTATGTTATCTTTTGTGTGAGAAGGAAAAGATAAATATATACATATTTGCTTATATTTTTAAAAAGAAACAATAAAAAGAGGAAACAAAACTAACCAAAATGGTTTTCGATGGGAGACAGAATAGGATGGAGACAGAGAAACAGAGGAAACAGAGACAAGTGAGACTTCTCTGAATGTACCTTGTTCTAGAGTTTTGACTTAGAACCATATAATGTTTTATATAAAGTCATAGAAGTTAAGTGAAAATGCTGTCATCTTAAATTTGCTTTGGAAATGTGAATAAGAACTCATATTTTTTTTCTAAAAAATGTGTATGTCTACATTCTGTCCAATGGAAAGATCTAGAAGCAATGAAAACTCAGTAACAATGATCACCTTGATACCCAAACTGTGGTCTCTAAATACCATTTCCTGCTAATAGGAGCCAGAGTTCCTTCAATAAATGACTGATTCCAGATCTGGAACAGGAAAAAAATGATGACCTTAGGACATTAAGGAAGCAAGCTATCCCTGACTAAAGGGCTCCTGTGTCAAGAGGACATAGGAGCCAACCTGAAGGAGTTCACACTTGCAACAATTTGGGCATCAAAGAGAATAATGACTGTAATCAATTGATAAATATCAAATATATTTTTAAAAATCATGAGCTCATAATGATATGAAAAAAAAACCCTCATTGGTTATCAGTGGAAGTTTCTAGGGCACCAATTCATTACTCTGGAAGTTGTTTACAAAGGGAAATAATGAAGCATTTGTCCTGCCATTCTTGTGGGAACTGTATTTCAGAATAACCAAATATAGATGTGGAAATTCCTCTTTATACATGAATTCCAGTTAATAAAAGCAGAAAGAATAATATTGGGTTGGCCAAAAAGTTCGTTCAGTTTTTTCCATAAGATGGCTCTAGTAGCACTTAGTTGTCTTTAACTTTATTCGAAATAATTTTGTTGTATTGTGACTGCTGTCATACTCGCATGCATTAAAAAAAAAAAAACTTATCAAAACTGGTGAATTTTTGTGTAGCTATTTTAACATTGAAGATGAAGGAAAAAAGCAACGTTTTCGGCATATTATGTTTATTATTCCAAGAAAGGTAAAAACGCAACTGAAACTCAAAAAAAGATTTGTGTGGTGTATGGAGAAGGTGCTGTGACTGAGCGAATGTGGCAAAAGTGGTTTGAGAAGTTTCTTGCTGCAGATTTCTCGCTGGACGATGCTCCATGGTCGGGTAGACCAGTTGAAGTTGATGGTGATCAAATCGAGAAATTAATTGAGAGCAATAAACGTTATACCACGCAGGAGATAGCCGACATACTCTAAATATCTAAATCAAGCGTTGAAAATCATTTGCACCACCTTGGTTATGTGAATCGCTTTGATGTTTGGGTTCCACATAAGTTAGGTGAAAAAAAACCTTCTTGATCGTATTGCTGCATGCGATTCTCTACAGAAACGTAACAAAAATGTTCCGTTTTTAAAACAAATTGTGATGGGCGATGAAAAGTGGATACTGTACAATAATGTGGAACAGAAGAGACCAAAGGCTGGTCTTCGTCCAAAGAAGGTGATGTTGTGTATATGGTGGGATTGAACGGGAATCCTCTATTATGAGCTCCTTCTGGAAAACCAAACGATTAATTCCAACAAGTACTGCTCCCAATTAGACCAACTGAAAGTGGCACTCAACAAAAAGCATCCGGAATTACTCAACAGAAAACACATAATCTTCCATCAGGATAACCAAGGCCGTACGTTTCTTTGATGACCAGGCAAAAACTGTTACAGCTTGGCTGGGAAGTTCTGATTTATCCGCCATATTCACCAGACACTGCACCTTCAGATTTCCATTTATTTCGGTCTTTACAAAGTTCTCTTAATGGAAAAAATGTCAATACCCCGGAAGACTGTAAAAGGCACCCGGAACAGTTCTTTGCTCAAAAGGATAAAAAATTTTGGGAAGATGGAATTTAGAAGTTGCCTGAAAAATGGCAGAAGGTAGGGGAACCAAAGGGTTCAGTAAAGCTCTTGGTGAAAATGAAAAATGTGTCTTTTATTTTTACTTAAAAACTGAGGGAACTTTTTAGGCATCCCCATAGAACTAAAAAAATCACTGTTTTCTAAAGAAATAATGAACCTAGGCCGTGACGATCAAGGTATGCTAAAGTTATTTGGTGAAAGGTTGGTTGTTAGGCAATTTGGATAGGCTGACAATTTGTGAGTCCACTGGTTAGTGTTAGCATTACTAAAACTGGGACAACTAAGCATTATGTGCTTCCCTGATGTGACGCATTAGGAAATACACAGAACCACCTATAAAATATTCTTGTCAAATTAAACAGTCTAATCAAGCCTCTAGATCAGTAGCACCTATGAAGTAGGAAAGACAAGGCTTAGCAGAACTAGTTAAATAACACCATGATGAAGCAGTCAGTCAAATCCAAAATGTGGACCATTCCTCAGGGCAAATGAACAAATTTCTTCTTAAAAAAGTGATGGTAAAAAACAAAAGGAAAGAACCGTTAAAGATTTTAAAATGCATAACAAACAAATACAATATGTAGACCTTGTTTGGTTCCTGATTCAAACAAATAAAGTGCATAAAGACAGTTGAGACAATTAAGAGAATTTGAATGGGCATTAAATGATTTTAACAAGTTGTTCATTTTGTTAGCTTTGATAATGGCACTGGAGTTATGTTCTTTTTTTAAAAATAGTCCTTATTGTCAGAGGTACATGCAGAAGTATTTCCAGGTAAAATAATATTATGTCTTTTTTTAACCTCCCTAAATATTTAACATCATGCTGGACAAACAAGAAGCAACTAATTAACTTCGAAGAAATAGATACTATATATGACTCCTGGTGTCAGTGTATATGGTACACCAATACCTGCAGGCTTAATTTTGTTTGGGGGTTTTTTTAATCCCAAGGGCTTCCACTTCTGCTACTGTCAAATTCTCTTACCTGGCATTCATATTCTTTCATCTCCCCATGGAATGTTCTCTAGAAAGAAGTATGCCTGTAGGGGAACAGGCTCTCAGAAAAAAATTGAGTTAACACCCAGGCACTCAAACATATGAATAGAGAATGTAAAAATAAGTAAGCCTATCGATGAAGCCTTAGAAACATTTATTAAGTTTTAGCATTTGTCTGTTTTCTTTTCCCTTTTTTTTTTGGCAGCACTGAAAGGCTTTTGGGATCTTAGTTCCCCAAGTAGGGATTGAACCCGTACCCCCTGCAGTGGAAGGGTGGAGTCCTAACCACCTGGACCACCAGGGAATTCCCTGTTTTTCTTTCTTAAAGATGGATTTTAATTTAAAATGTTTCTCATTAACATTATTTGTTTGACTTATTTTTTTGCATAGGAGGAAATGCCTATCAGTGCATAACACATAACAGATGTACAATAAATGATTATTTAAAATAAATCAGAACAACATAAGCAGAACTGGTTTTCTTGGGTTTTTTGTTTGCTTTTAGTGTTTCAGTCTATGTTTTATTTTTGACCTCCTAATTTTGTCATCCTCTTGGGCACCAGTCTTTCTTTTTTTAATTGAGGTATAATTGATATATAACATTATATTGGTTTCAAGTGTACAACATACTGATTCAATATTTGTATACACTGCAAAATGATCACAGACAATAAGTCTGTAACATCCATCACCATGTTTGACTTACCTTGAAATCATTTATGGAAAACATAAATTCTGGGAACCATGGTATTTGGAAGAAATAATAATAGCTGGATTTGAACAGCTGGGCAGGGTGTCGTAAAATATATTCTGAAATTAAAATATCGTGTTAGACCTTATCCAAGGGGTATGAATTACTTACTATTGAAATAACTTCTTTTTAAGGCAATTTCACCTTTGAGATGATCCCATAAAAGAATCTACAAATAAGGCTTCTGTATATTTCTCTTTGGAACAATTTCTATGTTCTTATATTTTATTTTGGATATTTTTGGTATTTTAAATAATTAAAGCACTTTAAATAAAAAGAAAGTTCCACTTTATGAAATGTTGACTCAGAAAGGAACAGGAAACCCAAAACAACACTCCCTTTTCTCCAAGGTCATTATCAGTGACCAAACACTTTTCCTAAGGATACATGGGGAAGTAATTTTCCCTTGTTGAAAAGATTTTCCTTACAGGCTGATTTGAATATCTTATTCATTTGGCCTCAACAGAAACTAAAGCCTTTCCTTTAAATTCATTCATGTATTGAGAAAATTCATCCATTCAATGAATCTTTGAATATCTACTGTGTGTGAGGGGATTTAGCATTGAACAAGAGAAAAGAGGTTCCCATTCATAAGGAACATACATAATAAATAAGTAATGAATACTTAAAAGATCATTTTAGTTAGCAAAAATACCATAAAGAAAATAGAACAAGGTAATCTGATTGAAAGTAATGGTTGGGTGGTGTGAAGGGACTATCCTTTAGTAAAGGTGGTGGAACAGGTTTCTCTGGGGATGTGGGATAAGCCTTGAACGCAAAGACCTAGGAAGAGCATCAAGAACAGAAAGTAGGTACTGGGCTTGGCACATTCAAGAAGCAGAAAGAAGGCCAGTGTGGCTGATGTGTAGTGAATGAGGAGGGGGAGATGGTATGAGTTTTAGAAAAAAACGCAGAAACCCAGTCAGGTAAGGCCAGAATGATAAAGATTTTAAGTGTTTTGGGAAGACACAAGTTTTAAACTAGGGAGTAATGTGATCATACATATTAAATGTACATATTTTTTGTGTATTGTATACTATACTTTTATTTTCCTTGCTATAGAGGTGATTTTTTTTTCTTATTTCTAACTGTGTAACTGTACTCAACATGGTTAGGGTTTTTAGAATTATGATTCTCAGGTAAGTGGAGCACTCTTGTGCTATACTTTTTTGTAATGTCATCATCGAATAAGATTTATTCAGCTCTGCATTTAGAGATATCAATACAGTTAAGGGAAAATACAGTCATATTACTTGAAGACTTCATATTGACCTGACCAGGGTTGAACCTATTATTGATAAGATAGTTCCAGAAATATCCAAGTATTTTCTTACTGAAATGACCAATTACAGTTTGTCCATATAGCAGCACCAACAAAATAACATTTACTCTAGGGTCCTGATCAATTGAACAAGCATGTAGCACAACTTCTATTGACTAATGCAACTGAGAGAAATATGATGAACCTCAGTTAGATATTTGATTCCTAAGCAGCCATGCTATTACCTCAGCTGAGATAGGACAATTGAATATGTATCTGAAATTTAACTTTTATACTTACACAGTATTTATGTAGTCATGTTCCCTTTCTCCCTCACCTACTTTAATTTTGAGGAAGAAATAAAAATATGTTTTTCTGAATTTTTTGTTCCCTGGAGGGCTACTGTGGGTCATGACAGTACTGAACCTCAGAAAATTTGACAAGGGTAGTTAAAGAGGACAAAATTATAATTTTTGTCAAAACCAAATAAAAGTGTGCCTAGCCATTGTTCAGTTTTTTTATTTGTTTTTAATCACTCTTAAGATTAAGGGTTCTCTTTATAGCAGAGGTTCTCAAAACATAGTCCATGTGGACCCCTGGGGATCCTTAAGACCCTTTCAAAGGATACAGATGGTCAAATTATTTCAAAACAATACAATTAACTTTTCTCATTTTGCCATTTGCACAGATGGTACAAAGGCAATAGTAGATAAAGCCATTGCTGCCTGAGCACAAATCAAGGCAGTGACACTAAACAATACCCGCAGTCATTGTATTCTTCACCACCACACACTTGCTGTAAACAAACAAGTACATAAATACATAAAATTAAGTGGCGGTTTCACTTAAGAATGTCTTTGATGAAATAGCAAAAATTATTAATTTTATTAAATTTCTACCTTTTTGTATACGTCTTTTTAACATTGTTAAAAAGAAATAGAAAATAAGGCAGTTCTGTTGAACACCCAAATACAATGATTGTCTCGAGGAAAAGCACTTCTGCAATTGTCTGATAAGTTGAATTAGCTGCATTTTTAATGGAACACCATTTTTACTTGAGAGAACGACTAACTATCATCAGTCAGATTGGGTATTTAACAGATAGTCTCTTGAAAATGAACAAAGTGAGCCTGTCACTTGAGGGAAGACAATCAACAGTGTTTGTTGTCAATGATGAAGTTCAAGATTTCAAATGAAAATTAGAATTTTGGAAACTTGTGTCTGCTACTGTGAGCTTGACAGCTTTGCAAAGGCTTTTTTGATGAAACTGGGGTGATATTAATGAACATGATTTGATAGCATATAATGAAATGTGTCCACTTATGGAAGACCTGCATAACTCAATGAACCAATATCTTCCAATGCGTGATGATTGCAAAATCATGCATAGGTAGAAAAAATCCATTCAAAGTGCTAGAGAGACCAATGGATTTTAATGTGACAGAGTACAAAAAGTTCATTAATATGACATCAGATTCCACATTGTTACTAACCTTTAAGAAATACCTAATTTTTGAGTTTGGTGTAGTATTAAAGGAGAACATATGCAGTTATTTGAAAAGACTATTAAAATTCTCCTCCTTTTTCTAATTACAAATCTGTGTGAGGCCAGATTTCTTCATGTACTTCAATTCAAACATTTGCAACAGATTGAATATAGAAGCAGATATGAGAATCCAGCTGTCTTCTATTAAGCCAAAAGTTAAAGAGTTTTGCAAAAATGTAAAACAATGACACTCCTCTCACTAAAATTTTGTTTTGGAAGATGTAGCTAGTTTTCAGTAAAATGTTTATGCTAATATGTACTGGATTAATTATTTTTAAAAAATGAATTAATACATAAACATTTTAAAAATTCTCTTTTTTAATTTCCAATACAGTGAATGTTTATGGATATAACCCATATAAACAAATTCTCAATGGGGTCTTTAATAATTTTTAGGAGTATAAAGGAGGCCAAAAATTTGAGAACTGCTGCTTTAAAGAATGCTGCCATTCCTGACAGCCAAAGGAGTCAGGCAAGAGGAAAATTTATTTCTAGGCTGTCAAGATTCATTACTGTCAAAGTAATGTTACTGCATTTTCCCTTTAATTCTTTAACTCTCCCTAAGTTAGCGGTAAAATGTTTTCTAAAAATAAATAAAATTATGCAAGCAAATATAAAGCAACAATTCCTGTGGCTCTTCAGGAATATTTAAAGCTGAGATAGCTGACATTATCATGTGATAATATCATATTTAATTTAAAAAATATTATGTTAATCAACTTTTGCTGTTTTTAATCCGTGTCAGTGACAATAGTGAGTTGTCACGCTATCAAAGATGTCTTAAAGGAAATTTAAACTCACCTGTAAATACATTTGGATGAGGGAAATTAATAACAATAAGCTTCATCACCATTTCAGGATAACAGATGGCAATTAGCCAAGCAATCATGCCTCCCCAGTCATGGCCAATAAGAACACATTTGCTATACCCTGTAATTGAGAAATGAATGTTGGCATCATTGAAAAGAAACAGGTGGGTACATCATTACTGCACATAAAATAGGTATGTTTCTAAAACTAATCTTTCTACTCTCCTACCCTAATTATGCACTTTGTGCAGACACTGAGTTTGGTGCTTCCAAAACCCTGTATGTCTGAATCACCTAGGGTAGCTTTTTAGAAAATTTAGATGCCCAGGATCCATTATAGACCTCAGAATCTCTCTTGGGAATTTATACTTTTAAAAAAAATTAGAAATAGTTCAGCTCTGGTCACATAAACCTGAGTTTGGAAAACCATGGTAAAGACTACACATAATTAGGTCATAAGAAAGATTACATTATTGATTTAACTCGAAAATTTCATGATTACAAATTTAGGCCAAGTTTGACTGAATTACCACAAAATGTGAAAGAAATATGGCTGTCGGAAATCAGTGTCTCTGAGTCTATTTTACTGTAATCACAGTAAATTACAACACTGCATTGACACCCCCAGACCTCATCCATTTTTTCCCCTCTAAGAATATTGACCTGATCTACGTTCTCATTAGATTGTTGTAGAAAAGGGTCTTTAATTTGATTTCATGGGTTTCTCACTATACTGGTTCTGTTAACATATCGATGGCAGCAGCTGGGTTTTAGTCAAAAGGGATATAGTGTATTAGATTATTGTTAAAAAATATTTACTCCTCCCCTCTCCCCACTGCCATAGAGGTAGTATACTTCACTGCTCCCCCCCTCTTTTATTAATAAATTTATTTATTTATTATTTATTTTTGGCTGTGTTGGGTCTTCGTTGCTGTGCGCGGGCTTTCTCTAGTTGCGGTGAGCAGAGACTACTCTTTGTTGCGGTGTGTGGGCTTCTCATTGCGGTGGCTTCTCTTGTTGTGGAGCACGGGCTCAAGGCGCTCAGGTTTCAGTAGTTGTGGCACGTGGGCTCAGTAGTTGTGGCACTCAGGCTCAGTAGTTGTGGCTCATGGGCTCCAGAGCACAGGCTCAGTGGTTGTGGTGCATGGGCTTAGTTGCTCTGCAGCATGTGGGATCTTCCCGGGTCAGGGCTTGAACCCATGTCCCCTGCATTGGCAGGTGGATTCTTAACCACTGTGCCACCAGGGAAGTCCCCCCCACCCCACCTTTTTTCTGGCCACGCCAAAAGACAAGCGGGATCTTAGTTCCCCAATCAAACTGTGCCCCCTGCAGTGGAAGTGCAGAGTCTTAACCACTAGACCACCAGGGAAGTTCCTTCACCACCTGTTTGATGTTTTGATGTTAGACTTGGCAGTGTGATTTGCTTTGGTTTTGTGGTGGGTGTATGACTTGATTTGGGGCTCAGCCATATGACTTGCTTTGACCAATGAGCTGCGACCAGAAACTTGAAATATGCTTTTGCAACTGGGCTCATCCTCTTGCCACTTCAACCATAGCCAGGAGAAGAGCTTCCCGCAGATAGCTACTCCACTTTAGCTGGGGCTCCAGCCCCATTCACAGTGAGAAACCAATCCCAGGCGGACCTGTAGCCTGAGGCAAAGACCCAGAGGGGTCCAGCCTACAGTTGACCTGAAGATCCAGGAGCACAGGAATGAATGCCTATGGCTGTATGCCACTGAGTTTGGGGTGGTCTGTTACACAATATTATTGTGGCACTAGCTGGCACTAGCTGATCAATACAAGAAAGATAAGCAAGTGTTTCTGCATCTTACAACATGTTTAAATAAATATTTAGGTGTTGGTTCTGAAATAAATTTTCTGTGAACAAGAATCAAATTTCTAATAATTAGTTCTGAAAATAATAGATAGTATACCTTAAGTCAATTTTTAAAAACAAATTTTGAGAGTCACTTTTGGCTGTTAGACAGAATAGTTATTCTGGTTGTGTTATTTTAAGTTGCCTCTATAAATATTTTGAGCTGTATGAACCAAGGTGACAGGATCTAGACAACAGCTCAGGTAGATGGAAGAAATGTGGTAATCAGTTTACAGTTTGTTGAATGTTAGTCCCTTAAAAAGAATTAACACTGTTTTTTAAAACCTACCTAAAGAGTCTAAAATATCCTTTATATCTGTAATTAGACAGTCCAATTTATAATTCTCTCGATGAATGGGAGCATCTGTTTCTCCATAGCCTCTCAAGTCCAACGCTACAACTCTATATTCACTTTTAAATTCCCTTAGTTGGTGACGCCAAGAATACCTGCAGGAAATAAGAAACGTTAAAAATATCACAGTAACTAATACAAAGAATAACATTACAGATTTTCTAAGTGGAAAGCTGTAAGAACCCCCTCATTTTTGAGAAAGGTTATATAGCTGTGTGTGGGCAGGAAAGAAAAGAACTGCTTGAGAAATAAGCACTGACGTTCTTTACTAAAATTATATTATTTTTTTTAACCAGGTCCAGTGAAGTGTAACAAAGGGCCAGGGTTTATAGAAACTACAAAATATCAGATACTAAAACCTTAAGAAATGTATTTAAGAAGTCAATTTTCTAAGCTTTTCTTAAATAATGCTCACTACTATCACTGAGTCTGTACCTATAAATGCTTCCGCATACTGCACCATTTGATTCTCTCAAAAAATTTGTGAGATGAAAATATATTTTCCTAGAAGGGAGATTTTACTCACCTTAGTCCACTGTCAAATAGGACTCAATGTTTTTAGTAATAACAATGGGTTACTCATGGATGAAAATGTCTGACGATTTAAAAAAATATTTTCATGGAAAGAATCCAATAAAACAACTACTTAAGATAAACCTCTGGGCTTCCCTGGTGGCACAGTGGTTAAGAATCCACCTGCCAATGCAGGGGGCACAGGTTTGATCCCTGGCCTGGGAAGATCCCACATGCCATGGAGCAACTAAGCCCAGGCGCCACAACTACTGAGCCTGCGCTCTAGAGCCCATGCTCCACAACAAGAGAAGCCACAACAATGAGAAGCCCGGGCACCGCAATGAAGAGTGCCCCCCGCTCGCCACAACTAGAGAAAGCCTGCACACAGCAACGAAGACCCAACACAGCCAAAAATAAAAACAAACAAAAAAGATAAACCTCCACTTGCTAAAACAAAATCTTGGGGGGAAGATCCTGAACCATCAGCATAAGCTAGTGTGATATTTAAAACATTTAACAACCAAAATGGCACAGGAACTGACTAATTAGAATGACCATAGTGACAGCCAAGTCCTAGACGTTTCTGCTGGGCCAGGTGTTCCCCCTGTGCTTGATAATAAAACTGCAGAATTAATTGAAATACAGAGATCCATGAGATTATCTTCTAATAAGCAAAATCATTATGGATGACAAACAGAAAAAGAGACATGGATTTTTCAAAGCGACTCACTATGTTATGGAGCTCAAAATATGCATTTGTCAAAAAGCATCTGCATGCACATCTGTCCATGAAAACACAGTGCAAAATTATCTGACACAAACCAAATGGGAGAGTGTTGTCTGGAAAGATTTTTGGAGCACAATAGGAAAGTGAACAGAGTGATCTGAGATTATAAACCAATAGTGCAAGGGGACTGCAGTGTGAAGTGACACAAAGCCATGAGAACAACGAAGCAAATCAAACACCTTACATCAGCAGGTAGATTATCAAGAAGGGTGTCAGATACATATTTGGAATTATGAATGGATAGAGTCTTCGATCTATTACTAGGATACCTATAATTTGTAAATATCTGCAAAAGCATTGCCAATTAATATGGATTTGAAAATGTTAACAAAAAGTGTCTTTCTTAGCAAGGCCATAGCAATATTGACAATCTTGTCTCTGGTTTGTAATAAACAAATGAAGCAGTTTCATTCCTTAAAGATACCCATCTGTCAACACATATGATTTTATTATTTTCTCATAGCCTTACTTAACATTGTGAATTGATTTTTTTATGTCTTCATAACTGAAGCCCAACTCTTCACTCTTTATAATCCCTCATACTCAATCAATAAAGTTCAGTAGATTCAACCTCTTAAATATTTATTTAATCACTTTTCCTGTCCATCCCTGGTACCATTACCTTCATTCAGGCCTCCATTAACACAGCAGCCTATCGATTGGTCTGTGTCCATTTCATTCCCCTTGGCTCTGTCTTCTACAAACCAGAGTGGTTTAGCAAAAACACAAACTCTCTCAGGTCATTACCCAGCTTAACAGCTTTTCTTGACTCTGTCTTACTCATAATGTGAAGCCCAAGCATGTTATTCTGGCAGACAAAACCTCCAAGATTTGACTTGCCCGATCTTCCAGCCTGACTACTTTATACTCTGTCATTTGCTATATAATAAAAAGAACTAACATCTATATCAGTTTTACTACATGCCAGGCACAATTCTAAGTGCTTCACACATAGGGATGTCGATCTTCAAGGCAGTACTATGAAGTAGGTACTATTATTATCCCCATTTTACAGATGAAGAAACAGAGGCACAGACTGGTTCCTGGATGTGCTGAAGGTCACAGATTTAGCAAACAGCAGAGCCAGGATTCAAACCCAGGTGGTCTGGCCTGAAAGCCCATGCTATGCTGCCTCTGCGGCACTTATCTACTTGCAGTGAATAAACATGGGTTTTGTCTTTATGACTTTGTTTATATAATCTCCTTGTCTGAAACATCATCCCTCCACATCATTCCCTTACTCCCCACAATCCCTGTCCTTCACCCCTCATTGAACTCCTCATGCTGGGCACCTCCTCTTCCAGGAGACTTCCCAGTCTCCCTCCTTCACAGGTGGGTTGGTTGGCCCCTTCCATACTCTCCCACTTGTCTGTACACTCTTCAGTGCACTGGGAAGAGTGTACAGACAAGTGTACTAGACACTAGTCTGTTGGTGCCTGGCACTTCCATTTGATGGTGAGCTCCCTGAATTATCTGGTAGACATGTAGGTGCTCAATAGAGATTTGTTGACTGAGTAAAACAATGAACAAATGAAAGCACTGAATTATGATAGTGCTAGAAATACCAGTTGTTCCATAAAACTCTGTCTCAGTTCAAACCTTGAGACGACCTTGAACTAAAGTTCCCAGATTCCTGTTGGGGAATTTATACTCAATTTCTATTAAAATGTGCATTGTTTTTATATCTTAAATACTTGTGTCTTCACTTAGAATTCACTTAATTAGAGATTTCAAGGTAGAAATTTGACTCAAAAAAATGTGTGCAATCCTGTAACATTTTACATTTAATGTATTAGAGATTATGCAAACATAATACCTGCACATCATTACCTTATTAATAATTTAAATTGCCTTCCAAATAAATTCAGCTATTGCTATTGTCAATGAGTGGAGCCAAACAATATCTTAAACATTTCTAAGAACGTTTAAGGATTGCAACTGCTATCTTAATAAAGTACAAAATAAATTTTAAATGCAATCTTCCTAGAGTTCATAAATAAATCATATTTGATTTACACATTAACTGTAAACTGAAGAAGAAATCACCCCAGCGATAGACTGATGGGTATGTCATTCACATGAATAAAACAAAACAACCCCCTTGATAGAGGAATGAAACATACTGCAAAATCAGTAACTCCTGACAATATTATAAATAAACAAATCTAGCTATTTTCATCCACATTGTTTTTTCCCCCTCTGGTAGCTTTAGGTAATAGCAGAGGACACTTCAAAAAAAACAACCTCTTTCTTAGTTATTATTCTTAACGTAAGGAGGACCCCTGGTTTACCAGGCTAGCCTCTTTGAAATGTAGAATACCCTCTTCCCCTTCACAAGAGAGAAAAAGTTGCAGTCATCAGATTCTGCTCAGCTGTATGGATGACGAGCCCTCACTTGAGTAATGACGAATGCGTCCCATACAGCTGGTGTATCGCCAGAAATTGCCTGCATCAGCTCAAGATATTTTTAAAAGCAATGCAAATTGAGGTGGAGATAGAGGGGGAGAAAAACCATCTTTGACAAACAGCCTTATTTTGGGCTAGTTTAGCTAAAGTTCTCATAGATGTGTATATTGTTTGATGTTTCCTTTATATTTTAAGAAAGAAGACAGAATTTTATTGTTTCTGTGTAACATCTAATAGTATACATTAAATGTCACCAATCCTCAACAATTATTCTTAGTTAATGATGATAAATGCAAATAATACATTACATTTGTATAGTACTTTTCTGTTTAAAAAGCACTTTTACACACATTGCCAATTTATGATTATTTTGTTTTCACTGTACCAAATAATCTGGCCTACCTGATCTACAAAAGATGCTTATAAATTCATGTGTATTTAGGCAAAATTGATGATAGAGGAATAATATTTATATTTATAATGTAAATTGAAATCGGTTTGCAGTGCCA
Organism: Delphinus delphis; assembly: GCF_949987515.2. NCBI lineage: Eukaryota > Metazoa > Chordata > Mammalia > Artiodactyla > Delphinidae > Delphinus > Delphinus delphis. The sequence goes on along the minus strand of NC_082683.1, from coordinate 80,426,007 downwards.
GATAAAGTTTTTTGGCTCTTAAAAAGGGGAGAAGGGGTTTTTGGAAAAAGAAAAGGGGAAGTTCAAGAGAGAGAGACTTGAAGTGGCTTAATCAAAACAGCTTTATCCTAAATTCTGATTCAAATTGACTTTTTCCTGAATGGAGCACATGAATGGAATTGACTAGATTGTATGATGGGGAACAGTGGTAATTTGGAAGGAAAGACAGAGTAAGTGTCAACATAGAGGTCTTGGTTTAGGGTAGGACACACTCAAATAGAAGTTTTTGATTAACAGCAATCTCCATGTGGTTGCTCTAGGAATCTCCCTGAACAACCAGGTAGCTTTCAGATTAATGGCTAGCAAAGTTCAGTGAATTCAATATGGTCTATTTGAGTAACTCAGTTTTCAGGGTTTGCTGTTTGTTGTTTTAAATTATAGCAAGCCTCTTGCTGGAGTAACAAATAGTACATTTGGTGAACAGAGGGGGCTCATTCCCATGATCTGCATATATTTCCTAATATATGCTCTTTAAAGTAAAAATATCTCTAGGAGTTTTTTCAAAACTAAACCATTCCTCTCAATAACCCTTTTGGACAAAGCCAAGACTTGATTTTGCTGGAGAAAATGGGTCTGATGTCCAGTGACTGGTGTTGGGCCCCCTCCTAGGCTGTCCTATCCACTGAAGATTCTAGGACATGGACAAGAATCACCAGACGTTTCTGTTTTGCAAAAGGGGTCTCATGAAGAGTAAATAAAGGGACAATGCTATGAAAAATGTGCAAAAGTATCATTTCTTAAAATATGACACAGAGCATCTACTGTCCTATATTAAATGGGTATCACTGCTATTTTCTGGGGCTCCTCAGAACAATTACCAAGTGGCTGAAGTGGTTGCAGGTTCATCTGTATCTTCCACATATAAAGAAGTGACGTTCCAGGAGGAAAAAGAGCACGGACAAGTATCGGGGTTGGTATGAGGTACAGAAAGAGAAGAGCCTTTAAATCTTTTCTTTCTAAAAAGTTAAGTCTCCCCACTCAGATCATGAATTTTATATAGAATGATGATTTAAAATGTTAAAGTAAGGTATACTTACATTGTTGGTTAACTTTTGAATTTTTCTATAAGGTGTGAAATTTGAAAGGTAAAAATCCATGTATGTTATCAGATCATTATCATTCCTATATACCAAGGATATATTAGAGCAGAGGTCAGCTCTGAAGTTTAAGAAGGTATACCTTACTTTCTGGCACTGCCAATTGCAGAAGGGTAGCTGTGACACTCAGAAGAGTGCCAGGCACATAGTAAATGCTCAGGAAGTATTAACTATCATCAGCAGAATCAGGAAATTATTTTTTAAAGGTCTGGGACAATGCTCTGTCCCCAAATTTCTCCCTTACTTTCACTTTTAACCTGCAGTTCCACCATTACATATTTCTCACCTACTTCAGAGTTTTAAAGATTCTGTGTCATCCAAAGCCCTGATTTAAAAAGGCTCTAGTTCTGAAAGAGGTTTTACCTTAATACACTTTAGTAATACTTTACGAGTGAAAGGGACTTTATTAATAAATGCATTGAGGATGCTAGTGGTGGCACATGGATCTCCACACTGAGTGAATGGGAATGAAGGAAGAAAATGAACATTTATTGAGTATTCACTGGGGCCATGGGAACGGCCTTTCACATATTTTGACTCCCTTTATCCCCACAACTCTGCAAGATTCTTGTAGATTGTGCAGGGTCCTGCAGCAATTAAATGGCTGAGCCAGAATTCACTGCCCATGTTACTTTATGCAGATTTGACTAACGCTGCAGACTAACATTTTACTTGTGAGCCAGTCAGGTCATAGACTTTTTGCTCTGGGAAAATGATTAGCTAGATGGGTTTTTGCCATTCTCCATTCTTTTCTTCGATGCCTAATACTTCCTAGTGTGCTAGCAATCTCAATGCATTTATTAATAAAGCCCCTTTCATTTGAAAAGTATTAACTAAAGTGTATTAAGGTAATATCTCTTTCACAGCTAGATGTATTTTAAATTAGGACTTTGGATGACCCAAAATCTTTAAAACTCTAAAGGAAGTGAGGAATATGTAATGGTGGAATTCTAGGTGTTAAGAGCGAAAGTAAGGGAGACATTTAGGGACAGGGCCTTGTCCCAGAACTTTAAAAACATACCATATATTCTACATTTGAGTCAGTTCAGAGAATATGATTTTTTTTTTGGTCCATTTACCCATCTCAAGATCATAGCCTTGAGCTATCAAAAATATGATTTTCTTTTTACCACCTTGATATGTACCATCTTTTAAAAAGATATTCATTTTTTTAAAGTTTAATCATGTGATGTTTCATCTGTACTTACTTGGCTCTGTGGGGTTCAAAGGAGAACAGAACATTTTCTTCTAGGTAACTAGCAACTGCATATTTTTGGCTATAGGTTTTCTTCTCAATGTGAAATATTCCAATCCTTAATTTGTCCTGCATTCATCTGAGCCTGTTACTATGTGCATAGGAAAGAGTTCCTTTTCAGATTCCATGAGCCCTCTTCTCCCTCTGCCTTTCCCACACCCCAAGTCTCACCAAAAGCTGCCAGGTAACAGGCACTCTAATTCTTTGGTTTCTTGCAAATCTCCTTTTCTATCCAATGTTGTATTTTGTCCGCAGTAGGTACTATAAAAACTGTTTTGTAATTGACTATTCAGAAATTTGAAACACTAAATGATACTTCTTTTAATTATATAAAAAAAATTAGGATGATAATATGCACGTTTCTTTAAAACAGGAGGAACACCATTCCTGTGATTGAGGAACATTTAGGAATAATAACTCTAGACCAGTACTTGATCATAGCATGGGGTCTATAAAAAGTCATTATAAGAAAATGACTCTATGATAAGCCGAGTCTTTAGTGCAAAAGAAAAAGTTAGTTGGTAAGTTTACCAGAATTCTGGAAATCCATGAAGCAGCAGCATCAGTGGTTTGCCTCTTTCTCCAGCGGCAACATAATGAAATCTTAACCCCGAATCCTGCAGCACGAAATAGAGGGCATGAAATTTCAGCGATGTTTTGTGTTGACTATAAAAAGTAGTACATTTAGTATTTCCATGCCGTTAAAAAAAATTCACTTGCATTATTTTTAATATAAAGAAATAAAATAAGTATATTAATTTTCAAAAAGAAAAAATAACCATGATTTATTAACAGGGTGAATTGAATGATTTACTTTTGTCAACATTCCCTTCTCCTATTTACAAGTTCAATTTATATATTATGAGCTTCTGAAACAGTCACAATTTTCTTACTGATGTGTCACATTTCATCGCACTCAAATTCTGCAGAACATGTAAATAATTCTGATCTGCATTTATATTCCTGCCATATTTACCTCCTACTCATGTACTTTTCTCAGCTTGCCCATCAAGAGCTGTGCCATCAGTTACATAATTCACACCACCTTTCCTTATTTTTAGTTCTCTCCTTCCCACGTTAGTATTTTCTGTTGAGGTTGCACGTACAGTTCCCCTGGCTGCCTGCTCCTCATGTCACATCAGTGTATTTCTTTTTTTTTTTTAATTAATTTATTTATTTTTGGCTGTGTTGGGTCTTCGTTGCTGTGCGCTGGCTTCTCATTGTGGTGGCTTCTCTTGTTTCGGAACATGGGCTCTAGGCGCACAGGCTTCAGTAGTTGCGGCATGCAGGCTCAGTAGTTTTGGCGCACGGGCTTAGCTGCTCCGTGGTTGTGGGATCTTCCTGGATCAGGGATGGAACCCGTGTGCCCTGCAATGGCAGGCGGATTCTCAACCACTGCGCCACCAGGGAAGCCCCCATATCAGTGTATTTCTAACAGCCGAATGATCTGAGTGCTCAAGCCTTCACTCTGCATATGGGAGAAAAACTGCCCAAGGAAAACAAAAATCATGGGAATGAGACAGGAATACAGCAAATACAAAGCAAACAGAAAAGAGGAAAGTGGAGGAAAAAGCAAGAAAGAAAAACAAAAACTCAGAGGGAAGTGAGGAAAGAAACCAAGACCCAAAACCCAGAGACTGGGTTTTTTATTAGATAACCCAAGCAATTGGGTTTCCAGATGTGAAAAAAATCTTAAAGGTCATATAGTTCAACCCTATCATTTTTGCAGAGTTAGAAACTGAGGTCCAAAGATGTTAGCACAGGTCGTAAAGGTGGTTGGGGGCAGGGCTATGACTAGAACCTCTATCTTGTCCTGCCACCCAGGACAATGCTCTTTCCACTCCTTGGTTCTATGTCTATGGGGAAACCCTTTAGGTGGCCAGAGTCAGAAAAAGTGCATTATGAGGAATTCCAGATGATTCTTAAACTGCTTTTCCCCTTCAGGTAGGATGAAGATAACAACTCTGACTGCCTGCAACTGCTTTTCCTTTTTTAAAACATTTATTTATTTATTTTTGGCTGTGTTGGGTCTTTATTGCTACGCACGGGCTTTCTCTGGTTTCGGTGAGCAGGGGCTACTCTTCTGTGCAGTGTGTGGGCTTTCTCTGGTTGCGGTGTGCGGGCTTCCCATTGTGGTGGCTTCTCTTGTTGCGGAGCACAGGCTCTAGGAGCAGGGGCTTCAGTAGTTGTGGCTCAGGGGTTCTAGAGCGCAGGCTCAGTAGTTGTGGTACACGGGCTTAGTTGCTCTGTGGCATGTGGGACCTTTCTGGACCAGGGATTGAACCCGTGTCCCCTGCATTGGCAGACAGATTCTTAACCACTGCGCTACCAGGGAAGCCCTGCCCTCCACTGCTGAATGCCTTCCCAGAAGTTCAATAACTTCTTTTATTGGTGGTGAGTCTTGGAAGCTGAAAGGCTGTGGGCACTTGATTAGATTTAGTGAATAAATACTTCATTTCACTTACTATGTGCAAGGCACTGTTCTAAGTTTTTTGGTTTCATTCATTTGTTTTTACACATATTAACTCATTTAAATTCTCATATCAACTCCAGGCTGAAAAAGTGTAAGAAAGACATGCCCCTTGGTTTTCTGAACTTCAGCTGCTGGGCAATCTAGTTCCTAATAGGAATCCCAGACCTGGTGACAAAAATATCCTTTCACGTAGGCTATTTCTGAAAGGCCTGCGAGTCAGACTGCAGGGTGCATTTCAAGAAGCCATCTCCCTTCACCACCTGGAGCCTCAGGAAATAGAATATCCGAGGGCTGTAAGAAAGCTTGGGACAAGCACGGACAATTAGAGTCTGCATGCATAGTTGACATTTACTTTTTTGTGCCATTCCTTTGGTCTCTGGCACCATAAGTCTGCTTCCTTCCCCACAAACGTACACAATTTATTTATTGTTTCATGTTGCTTAGGTCATCTGTGAATGCTCCATTCTGCTGATCTGAATAAACTCCTGATTTCCAATGACTTATTCTATTTACTCTTTCAATCTCTAAAATTTGGACGAGGACAGCCTCCTGAGACAGTAGGGCGCCACCAGTAACAATTCCCTACAGCTTATCTGAGCTCTAAAGGGCAAAGAGGTGACAGACCACAGCTTCCCCTTACAGGAGGAGAGGGAGCAGAATTATTCTGGGTTGTTGTGGTGGAGGAGGAGGGGACAGTAATATAATAGGACCCAGATTATTAGAGAAATTCCACATAACCTTCTCTCTGTCTCACACACACACACACACACACACACACACACACACACACACGCACGCAACGAACAGGGACCGTAAAGACACACAATCCCGACCTTCTCCCGCGACACCTTGCCCCTCTTGCATCCCCTTGGCACCTTCCCCGTCCCCGCCGCACGCCCTGCGAACCCCGAGAACACTAGGGGACGCTGGGCCTGGAGTCATGCAAGGATCAGCCCGGCGCCCTCTGCTCTCACAGTCGTCACGTTCCCTCGCGACAGCGCCGGGCCCGCGCCGGCCTTCACCTTGATCCGCACGTAGCAGTGGGTACCCAAAGAGGGGTCGTTCAAGCACGCTGGAGGGTGTTCCCGGGCGACCCTCCGGAAGGTCTGCGTGGGTCCCTTGCCGATGCTCCACAAAAGTTTGAGCAGGTAGACGGAAGCGCAGAGCCCGCAGTAGCAGTAGACCAGGGACCAGAAGAGCAGGGACCGGATCGTGACCATCAGGCGGGGGAAGCAATCCCGCAGCCTCGCCATCGGGCGGCGGCAACGGCGGGGTCCGCTGCACTTCCGAGGCGCGGAGAGCAGCGGCGCGCACTTCGGCTACGGAGCGAGACTGCAAGCGCGGCGGCGCGTCAGCCCCTCCAGCCGGTCCGCGGTAGCCGGCTCCGCGCGCGCCTCCCCGCGGGCCCCCGGGCGTCCGTGCCTGGCGCGGGTCCGGTGTCACAGCCCCGGGCTCCCGCACTCACGGTGAGCTCTTGCGGCCACTGCGCCCAGCCCCGGAGCGCCGCGTCGCAGACCCACTACGCTGCGACGTCCGCCCCGGACTAGGTAGGCAAGGGTGGAGACACGACCTTCCTCCGCAGAGTAAAATCCCATTTCAGAATTGGTAAAATGTGGGGAAAATGAAGGTGAGACTTTCCCAAATCATCCTAGGTACTGTGGCCGGAAGAGCCACTCATTTTGACCAGTGTTCAAATCCTCCCATTGTCCTCAATTAGGCCTTTTTCTGGATCATGGAATTATGGGGCTCGTGGAGGAGGAGCAGTAAACGATTTTCATACTACCTGACAGACATTATTTCTTTATTCATTCCAAACAATCATCTGAAGGTGTTGATATTCTCCAACTAGATTCAGAGTCGTTATCTGCCCAGCCAGGTGTTTGGTTCTAAAGTCAAGCCTCTGGAAATCCCTGGTCTTTTTTCTGTTCCTCTGAGTTTTTCCTTTACAAGAATACTGTATAAATAGAATCACGTAGTATGCAACCTCTTGTTTCTGGCTTCTGTCGCTTAGCATAATGCATCTGAGGTTCAACTACACTGTTACATATATTGTTTCTTTTTTATTGCTCATAAGTGTTTTGTTGGATGGATGTACCATAATTGTATATGGAACAGTCCCCAGTTGAGGGACATTTCAGTTTTTCCCCAGTTTTTGGTGGTTATGAATAAAGTGACTCATGTAAAATTTTTGGTTCGAACTTAAGTTTTCATTTCACTTGGGTCAACACTTAGAAGTGGGCTTGCTGGGTCAGGTCGTTAAGTGTGCATTTACCTTTATAGGAAACTGTCAAACTGGTTTCCAAAGTGGCTGCAATTTTAATTCACACTAGCAATGTGTGAGAGTTGTGATTAGGTCATATTCTTGAAAGCACTTAGCATTGTCAAAAAAAAAAAATCCCGATTTTAGCCGTTCTAAGAGTTGTGTAGTGTGGTATCTCATTGAAATTTGAATTTGCATTTCTCTAATGATAATAGTGTTGGGCATCTTTATGTACTTGTGTGACACTTGAATATATTCTTCTTTGACAAAGCAGCTGTCCAAATCTTTTATAGATTTTTTAAAAAATTGGGTTGCTTATTTTCTTACTATTGAGTTTGAAAGTTCTTTATATATTTTGGGTATGAATCCTTTATCACACATCATGTGGTTTGCAAATATTTTCCCAGTCTGTCTTTTCTTTTCAGTTTTAGGGACTTCTGAAGAGCAGAATTCCTTAATTTTGATGTTATCCAATTTATCACTTTTCTTTTATACGTGGTACTTTTGGTCTTGCATGTAAGAAATCTTTACCTAAACTTCAGGTCAACAAGGGTTTTTTTCCCCGTATGTTTTCTTCTAGAAGTTTTATCATTTCATGTTTTATATTTAGGTCTTCAAGTTAATTTTTGCATAAGATGCAAAGTATGGGTTGACATTTATGTTTTCCATGTGGATATCCAATTATTTCGGTATCATTTGTTGAAAAGAATATTCTTCCTTTATTGAACTGCCTTTGTACCTTCATTGAAAGTCGCTTGACATGTGGGACTATTTTTGGACCCTCTAGTCTGTTTCATTGATCTATACATCTATATTTTCTCCAATACACACTTTTTTTTTCTTTTTTGGCTGTACTGTGCAGCATGCGGATCTTAGTTCCCCAACATGTGCCCCCTGCATTGGGAGTGTGGAGTCTTTTTTTTTTTAAAGGTTTTTGGTTTTTTTTTGGCTGCGTTGGGTCTTCCTTGCTGTGCAGGGGCTTTCTCTAGTTGCTGAGAGCAGGGGCTACTCTTTGTAGCGGTGCACGTGCTTCTCATTGCGGTGGCTTCTCTTGTTGGGGAGCACAGGCTCCAGGTGCACCAGCTTCAGTAGTTGCGGTGCACAGGCTTAGCTGCTCAGCGGCATGTGGGATCTTCCTGAACCAGCGATCGAACCCGTGTCCCCTGCATTGGCAGGCGGATTCTTAACCACTGAGCCGCGCCACAGGGAAGTCTGAGTGAGGAGTCTTAACCACTGTACCAGCAGGGAAGTTCTAATACACACTTGTCATGACTGTTGAAAGTATAGTCAGTCTAGAACTCAGGTGGTATGAGTCCTTCAGATTTGTTCTTTATCAAAATTGTTTTGGCTATTCTAGTTAATTTTCCATACAGATTTTAGTATTAGCTTGTCAATTTTGGCAAAAATTGTTGATTGGAATGAATTGAATCTATTAATCAATTTTGAGAGAACTGATATTTTAACAATATTGAGTTGTTCAATCCATGAACATATCTATCCATTTATTTAGATCTTCTTTGATTTATGTTTTTCATAGTTTTAAACATATGGATGTTGCATGCATTTTGTAAGATTTATACCTAAGTATTTCTTTAAAAAATATTATTGTAAATGCTATTTTTCAGTTTCCAGTTGCTTGCTGATTCTAGTGCTTACATGATTTTTTTTGTTTTATGTCTCAAATCCTGAGACCTTGCTAAACTCACTTTTTAGTGCTGGTAGCTTTTTGAAAAATTCTTTGGGATATTCTGTGTAGACCATTGTGTTATCTGTGAATAGAGGCAGTTTTATTTCTTCCTTTCCAATATGTTTGCCCTTTATTTCTTTTTCTTCCCTTATTGGACTGACTAGGACCTCCAGTACAACACTGAGTAGGAGTTAGAATGGGCATCTTTACCTTGTTCCCAATCATAGGGGGAAATCATTTAGTCTTTTACTATTAAGCATAATATTCGCTGAAGATTCTTTTCTTCTGAGCCACGCAGCTTGCAGGATCTTAGTTCCCTGACCAGGGATTGAGCCTGCGTCCTTGGCAGTGAAAGTAGGGAGTCCTAACCACTGGACCACCAGGGAATTCCCTTAAGATTTTTTTAGATGTCATTTATCATATTGAGGAAGTTCCTTTTTTTTTTTTTTTTGCGGTACGCGAGCCTCTCACTGCTGTGGCCTCTCCCGTCGCGGAGCACAGGCTCCGGACGCGCAGGCTCAGCGGCCATAGCTCACGGGACCAGCCGCTCCGCGGCATGTGGGATCCTCCCAGACCAGGGCACGAACCCGTGTCCCCTGCATCAGGAGGCGGACTCTCAACCACTGCGCCACCAGGGAAGCCGGAGGAAGTTCCTTTTTATTTCTAGCTTCTGAGAGTTTTTTTTTTTTTTTCACAAATGGCGGTTGAATTTTCTAAAAGGGCTTTCTGCTTCTCTTGAGATAATCAGTTTTTCCTTTTTAACCTACTGATATGGTTAATTACATATAAAATTTTTGAATGTTGAACCAGCCTTTCATTCCCAGAATAAACCCCAATTGATCATGAAGTAGTGTATTTTTAATATATTGCTGAAATCTATTTGCTAATATTTGGTTAATGATTTTTGCATTTATATTTTTTCTTCTTATATATTATGGAAGAATTTATATAGAATTGGTATAATTTGTTTCTTAAATGTTAGGTAGAATTCTCCAAAAAAGCCATGTATGCCTGGGGTTTTTTTTTTTGTTTTTTTTTTAATGGTTCTAAAATACAATTCAATTTACTTAATATTTGTAGGATTATTCAGGTGATCTGTTTCCTCTTTGGCGGTTTGTGTTTTTTAAGAATTTTATCCATTTCATATAAGTTGTTGAATCTATGGCCATAGAATTTTTCATAACATGCCCTTATTATCTCTTGAATGTCTGTGGATCTGTAATATTCTCCCTTTCACACTTGACATTTGTAATTTGTGTCTTCTCTTTTTTCTTGGTAGGTCTGTCTAGAGGGCTTATCAATTTTATTATCTTTTTAAAAAAAGAAACAGCTTTTGGTTTTATTGATTTTTTTCTCTATTTTTAATTTTGTTTTAATGAAACTTAATTTCATTTAAGTTTAAATGATATCTGTTCTTTATTATGTCCTGTCTTCTGCTTGATTTAGATTTAATTTGCTTTTTCTAGTTTCTTAAGGTAGAAGCTTAAATGACTGATTTGAGATCTTCCTTCTGTTTTAATATAAACACTGAGTGCTAAAAATTTTCCTCTAAATATTACCACTTCATGGCATCCCACAAATTTTAATGTGTTGCATTTTCATTTTCATACAATTCAAAATATTTTCTAATTTTTATTGTAATTTCCTCTTTTATCATGGGTTATTTAGAAATGCTTAATTTCCAAATATTTTGCAGATATATTTTTATTATTAATTTCTACTTTAAATCTGGTATGGAATCTTATAAACTACCTATTCTTTTAAATTTGTCAAGGTTTGCTTTATGTCCCTAAATATGGTCTATTTGGTGAACGTTCCAGCTGTATTTGAAAAGTGTATTCTGCTGTTGTTAGCTAGAGTGTGGCATTAATGTCAATTAGGTAAAGATGGTTAGCAATGTTGTTCAGGACTATTCGATCTTTACTTTCTGCCGACTCATTCTATCAAGTGCTGAAAGAAGAATGGTGAAATCTGTCTGTAATGGTGGATTTGCCTATTTATCTTTTTAGATCTATCAATGCTACTGTTTTTGCTTTAGCCAGTTATCTTTTTTTTATTTTTTTTTCCTTTGGCTGCACCACGTGCTTGTGGGATCTTAGCTACCCGACCAGGTATTGAACCCAGGCCCTTGGCATTGAGAGTGCATAGTCCTAATCACTGGACTGCCAGGGAATTCCCCTTTAGCCAGTTGTCTTTTGGAGCATTTATAAATAATAAAAAATGAGTTTTATAATTACCTCCATTTATGCCATATCTAGTGTTCTTTATTCATTGTATAGATACAATTTTCTCACTGGAATCACATCCCTTCTACCAGAAGAACTTCCTTTAACATTTCTTGTAATACAGGTCTGCTGGCAATAAATACTTTGTTTTGTGTTTGTTTGAAGAAGTATTTATTTCTCTTTCAATTTTGAAAATGTTTCCAGTGGATATAGAATTCTAGGTTGACAAGATTTTCATTTTAGAACTTTAAAGATGCCATTCCACCGTCTTATGACTTTTACAGTTTCTGATGAGAAGTTTGCCATATTCTTTTCTTTGTTCCTCTGTATTTATTGTGTCATGTTTGACTTTGGTTTCAGCAGTGTAAATGTGATATATCTAAGTGTGTGGGATTTTTTTTTTTTTTTTTTTGTATTTATCTTGCTTACCATTTTCTAAGCTTCTTGAATTTGTGGTTTTGGATCTGTCACTATGTTAGATAATAGAAAATATATATTGGTCTCTGCCCCGCTTCCTGACAGATAGATCCTGAAACCCTTGTAATTTTCTAAGTGATAAGAGAACTAGGAGCATCTGTTATTCTAATATTTGGTCTCTGACCCATATCTGATACAGGGCTCTTAAAACCCTTGTAAATTCCTGGTGATAAGAGCCCCAGGAGGATCTTTTGTTCTAATGAGTTCACTCTGGGTGAGCTCCTGAATGGCTCCAGATGGGGGCTGGTCACCAGAAAGACCAAGACATGTTTAGAAGCTTGGAATCTTCAGCTCCACCTCCCTCCTCCAGAGGGGAGAGGGGCTGGAAATGGAGCTAATAATTGATCATGCCTCTGTGATGAAACCTCTAAAACATCCCAATAGTACGGGGTTTGGGGAGCTTCCAGGTTGGTGAACATATCCACATACAGGAGGGTGACACACTCCCAACTCCACATGGACAGAAGCTCCTGTGCTTGGGACCTTGCCAGACCTCATGCCCTATGTTATCTCTTCATCTGGCTCTTCATCTGTATTCTTTACTACATCCTTTAATACACCGATAAACATAAGTGTGTCCTTCAGTTCTGTAAGCTGCTCTAGCAAATAATTGAATCTAAGGGGGAAAATGTCATGGGAACCTCTGATTTGTCTAAGTCAGACAGAAGTTGTGGATAATCTGGGGATCTACTACTTGTGATTGGTGTCTGAAAGGTGCATCAGTCTTGTGGGACTGAGCCCTTAACCTGTGGGATCTGATACTATCTCCAGGTAGATACTTTCAGAATTGAGTTAAATTGTAGGACACCTAGATGATGTCACAGAGAATTGTTTGGTTGGGGGAAATCCCCCACACATTTGGTGACCAGAAGTGAAGCGTTCTGTGTGAATAATAAAGGAAACACACAGGAGGAAGAACTGAGGGTTTTTCCCTACTCAGGAGAATGAAAAACTGGAGGTTTTTTTTTCTCCAATACAAATTAATTTTGGAGAATTCTTAGCTGGTGTCCCTTCAAATATTTCTCCAGTCCCATTCTCTCTCTCTTCTCTTTCTGAGATTCCAATTAGACATATGTTAGATTATAATGCTGCCTTACAGCTTTTGGATATTCTGTTCTGTTGGTCCCACCACACCCCACTTTTTGTGTTCTTTGCTTCTTTGTGTGCATAATTTCTTTTGATCTATACTTAGTTTCACTGATTCTTTCCTTGGCTGTGTTGATTCTATTGACGAGGCCATCAAAGTCATTCTTGATTTGTTACCATGTTTTTCATTTTCTACCACTTCCATTTTATTTTTTCCTACAGTTACTATCTCTCTGTTGAAATTATCCATCTGATCACACATTGTCCATTTTTCCTTTCCAGCTTTTAATACAGTAATCATAGTAATTAAAAATTCTCTGATAGTTGCAACTGTGTGTCATCTTTAAGTCCATTTTTGTTGATTGCTTTGTCTCTTGACAGTGTGATTTTTTTTTTTCCTTGCTCCTTTGTATGCCTCATAGTTTTTTCTTGAAAGACATTTTGTGTAAGACAATAGAGACAAAAGTATATACTCTTTTTTTTTTTTTTCAGAATACTGAGCAGAGTTCCCTGTGCTATACTGTAGGTCTTTGTTGGTTATCTATTTTATTTATTTATTTATTTTGAAGATGTTGGGGATAGGAGTTTAGTAATTTATTTATTTATTTTTGCTGTGTTGGGTCTTCGTTTCTGTGCGAGGGCTTTCTCTAGTTGTGGCAAGCAGGGGCCGCTCTTCATCGCGGTGCACGGGCCTCTGACTATCACGGGCTCTCTTGTTGCGGAGCACAGGCTCCAGACGCGCAGGCTCAGTAGTTGTGGCTCACGGGCCTAGTTGCTCCACGGCATGTGGGATCCTCCCAGACCAGGGCTTGAACCCATGTCCCCTGCATTGGCAGGCAGATTCTCAACCACTGCACCACCAGGGAAGCCCAAAAGTATATACTTTTTATGCCTGGAAATTGACACATTTTTTCTTTTGCTAGGCCTTTAGTCTGGAGGTTGAGTCAATCTAGTCAGAAGTTGAGCTGGATTTGGATTTTATTGTTGCTACGGTTATCCTCTGTACACCACAGATTCTCAAATTTCTCTGGTGTGGATCTGGTGTGAATCATGAGGGTGGATCCTGGTTTGCCAGTGAATTTTTCTCAATAGTTGCTACATGCTCATCTTTAAGTCCTTCTTTATGCTTAGTGTTAGTTACAGTCTCTTTCCATGCTCTTGCACCTCTGATTGCAGTAGACTGCTTTTACTTGTCATTGACTGCATTTTACCCTGGTGGTAAGAAGGGCAGGGCATTCTCTGCTGTCCTAATTCAGCCTCATCAGCAGGCAGTATGTCCTTGGATATCAGAGTGGGACCTTCTCAATGATCCTTCCCTGCCCCCAGTGACACGGTATCTCTAATGGTCTGGACCCACAATGTATTTCCTGCCCCTCTCCCAGGATTAGAAGTTTTATTTCTATTTCCTTCCCCCAGTTGCAGTGGGTCTTCATTTATGCCCTAAAGTTGATAGAGTTTGCTGTTCTTCCTCCGGAAGCTTAAGCCTTATATTTTTTAGGGAAGATGGGGGAGAAGGATCTGGGGGGCCTTTGTGCTTTTCCTGTATCTGCTGCTCTTCTCTTCTAGGCCTGCATCAAGAGGATGGCTTTCTCAGAACGCTCATCCTGCCCCACCCTCACCCCCAAATCTTTCTTTTAAGTACTGATGAGGTCTGTGGAGAAGAGCCTGAAAGTGATGGCAGATTTCTCTTGTGCTCCCAATGGTTCTATTCTCAAGCTAGCCCACACCAGCCTTTAGCAATTTGTTAGAACTTTTAGATAATTTTTTATTGTTGTTGTTGCCAGATTATATAGCATTTGGTGCTACCCACCTCAGGTAAGCCAGTGCTATGTCATGTCTCTCCTTTGATGCATTTGTGTTTCTTTAGATTTTGGGTTACCCTGCAATGTCAGCCCTCAGATTAATTTGTGAATTTAAAGATTTTCTGGCTTTTTAATTCATTGTAATGATGGGAGAAATGCTTTTTCCAGTTTTCTAGATCCTAAGTGGAAGTCCGATTCCCTAATTTTTAAAAATTGAGATATAATTGACTTATAACATTGTATTAGTTTTAAGTGTACAACATAATGATTTGATATCTGTATATATTGTGAAATGATTACCACTATAAGTTTAGTACTTAGTTTTTAGTTTTGAGTATTACCTTTTTTTTTTTTTTCGGTATGCGGGCCTCTCACTGTTGTGGCCTCTCCCGTTGTGGAGCACAGGCTCCAGACGTGCAGGCTCAGCGACCATGGCTCACGGGCCTAGCTGCTCCGTGGCATGTGGGATCCTCCCGAACCGGGGCACGAACCCGTGTCCCCTGCATCGGCAGGCGGACTCTCAACCACTGCGCCACCAGGGAAGCCCTGAGTATTACCTTTTTTAAATTGACATTTCAAGTGACACAATCACAAAGTTATAAGAGAAATAATAGAACCTGTGTATACTTTATCCAGTGTACTTTACGCTTTCTAATTGTATCATATATGTGGCTTTGTGTACCCGCCACCAAAATCAAGAATACGGAACAGTTCCATTTCCACAAGTATCCCTCATGTTGCCCTGTAATAACCATACTTACACCTCATTCCTAACCTTTGGTGACTGCTAATCTGTCCTCTGTTTCCAAAATTTTGTCATTTCAAAAATGTTATATAAGTGAAATCATATAGTATATGATCTTTGGGGATTTTTTCCTACTCAGCATAATAATTTCCTATAAATTCAAGTTATTGTATATATCAATAGTTCATTCCTCTTTACTGCTGAGTAGTATTCCACAGTATGTATATATTACAAATTGTTTAACCATTTACCTATTATATGACATCTGGATGTTTTCCAGTTTTTGACTATTATGAAAAAAGCTGCTAGGAACATTTGTGTACACATTTTTGTGTGATCATAAGTTATCATTTATCTTAAATGCCCAAGAGTACAATTGCTGTGTCACATGGCTTTGCATGTTTTGTTTGTAAGAAACTGCAAACTGGTTTCTAAAGTGGCTCTACCGTTATATTCCCACCAGCAATATATGAGTGACCCAGTTTTTCTCCATCCTTGCCAGCGTTTTATGTTGTCATTATTTTTTTATTTTGACCTTTCTGATAGATGTACAGTGATATCTCATTGCAGTTCAAATTTACATGTCACTGATGGCTAATGATGGTGAACATGCTTTCATGTGTATATGCCATAGGTATATTCTCTTTGAGGAAATTTTGTTCATGTCTTTTGCCCATTTCTTAATTTTTTTACAATTGTTTTGAGAGTTCTTTATTGTATATGATATTTCTTTGTCAGGTATGTGGTTTGCCAATACTTGTTCCTAATCTGTAGTTTATCTTTTCATAGAACAAAAGTTTTAATTTGAAGAGATCCAATTTATCAATTTCTCATTTATGGATCATGCTTTTGGTATCAAGTCTAAAATCTTTTTGCTTAACACACAGAGCCTAAAGATTTTTCTTCTTTTTTTTCCTAAAATTTTATGGTTTTACATTTAAGTCCAAGATGCGTTTTTGAGTTAATTTTTGCATAAGATGTGAGACCTAGGTTGAGATTGTTTGGTTTTTTTTTGGCTATGGATATCCAGTTGCCCCAGTACCATTTGTTGTAAAGCCTATCCTTCCAGGACTTCCCTGTTGGCGCAGTGGTTAAGAATCCGCCTGCCAATGCAGGGCACACGGGTTCAATCTCTGGTCCAGGAAGATCCCACATGCCACAGAGCAACTAAGCCCGTGCACCACAACTACTGAGCCTGTGCTCTAGAGCCCACGAGCCACAACTACTGAGCCCATGTGCCACAACTACTGAAGCCCGTGCGCCTAGAGCCTGTGCTCCACAAGAGAAGCCACCACAATGAGAAGCACACACACCACAACAAACAGTAGCCCCCGCTCGCCACAACTAGAGAAAGCCCTTGCACAGCAACGAAGACCCAACACAGTCAAAAATAAACTAAAAAAACCCCACAAAGACTATCCTTCCATCCTTCCTCCACTGAATTGCACTTTTGTCAAAAATCAATTGAGCATATTTTTATGGTTCTACTTCTGGGTTCCCTATTCTGTTCTAGTCCACTGATCTCTGGGTCTACCGCTTCACTAATACATTTCTTGATTACTGTAGTTTTTTAAAATATTTATTTATTTTATTTTGGCTGTACAGGGACTTAGTTGTGGCACGCAGGATCTTTGTTGCTGCATGTGGGTTTCTTAGTTGCAGCATGCGGACTCTTAGCTGCAGCATGCATACGGAATCTAGTTCCCCCACCAGGGATCGAACCTGGGCCCCCTGCATTGGGAGCTCGGAGTCTCACCCACTGGACCACCAGGGAAGTCCCCACTATAGCTTTTTAGTAAGCCTTAATGTCACACAGAATGATTCCTCATGCTATTCTTTTTTGTCAATATTATTTAATTATTCTAGTGCTTTTTCCATTCCACATACATTTTAGAATAAGCTTGTTTAGGTCTATGAAAAACTGCTGGGGTTTTGATAGGATGTGATTTTGAGGAGAACTGACATCTTTACTATGTTGTCTTCCAATTAATGAACACAGTATGTTTCTTCATTTATTTAGGTCTTTCTATTTTGATTTGTTCCATAAGCATTTTGTACTTTTCAGTATACAGATCCTTGTACACGTTTTGTTAAGTGTATACCTAAATATTCCATATTCTTTCGAGTGATTATAAACGTTACTGTTTTTGTTTTCACATGCTCATTAGCCTGCAGAGAACAGATTTTTGTATGTTGATTTTGTATCCTGTGACCCTACTTAAATCCCTGATTAGCTGTAGTTTTTTTTAGATTTCTTGGATTTTCTGTGTAGAAAATCATGTGCAAAAATTCAGCAGCTGTTCCTTAAAGCAAGATTAATTTAGAAACTGTTTAAACATTATAGTTACCCCCCAAAAATAGCCTATGGTGAAATCCTGCAGCCATTTACTTTAAAATTGGAAATATAAATGACTCCTATTGCTTCTATTATTTAACATTTTGGGAAATTATAGCTAAAGAAATAAAAAAACACCAAAACGTTTTATTCATTTCCAATTTGTATAACTTGGGTTTTTTTTGCATAACTCAACTAAATCACACTTGGAGTAGAATTCTTTTCATACATTATGGGATTTGGTCTGCTAGTATTTTGTTGAAGATTGTTGTGTCTAAGTTCATTAGAGGTAATGGTCTGCAGCTTTTTTGTTTTGTTTTTTTTGGTACTGTCTTTGATTGTAGTATCAGGGTATTACTGGCCTTATGAGTTGGGAAGTATTCCCTGTTCCTGTTGATAAAATTTGTCCTGTTGACAAAAATTACACAATAGGCCAATTTCTGGAAGAGGCATTTTCTAGAATAGATTTTTTTCTTGCAAGAGATTGTTTTACACTGGTATTAATCCTTCTTTAAATGTTTGGTATAATTTTTCAGTGAAATCATATGGGCTTGGAGATTTTTTTCAGAAGCCATTAAATTATGAATTAAAAAAATTTTAATGGTACAGGGCCATTTAGATTATTTCACATTGATTGAGTTTTGATGGTTTATGTTTTTTGAGGAATTGGTCCATTTCTTCAAATTTATGAATGTAAAGTTATTTGTAGTATTTCCCTTTTATCTTTTTTTTTTTTTTGCGGTACGCGGGCCTCTCACTGTTGTGGCCTCTCCCGTTGCAGAGCACAGGTTCCGGACACACAGGCTCAGCGGCCATGGCTCACGGGCCCAGCCGCTCCATGGCATGTGGGATCTTCCCGGACCGGGGAACGAACCCGCGTCCCCTGCATTGGCAGGCGGACTCTCAACCACTGCGCCACCAAGGAAGCCCCCCTTTTATCTTTTCAATGATTATAGGATCTGTAGTGATTTGTGTCTTTTTCTTTTTGTTATTCTTGCTAGAGGTGTATGTCTTTCTCTAACCAGTTTCATGGATGCCAAGCAGGCAGATTAATAAAGACTGGAGTTTTGCCAAGTGAGTTCAACAAAGAAAGGAACAATGGAGTTGAGAGTGTATGCAAGGGAGCGATTATAAATGATAATGTACTACAGACTCTGGATGAGGAGAGATGTGAGGGTGTGAGGGGAGAGGTACTGTGAAAAGGCACTAGGGTTAAAGGATCGTAGGTCCTAGTGAGGTCTAATGATTGCTGGAGTCAGGGCCTTTCCAGATTAAGCTAGAAAAAGACAGGAGTAAATAGTGAGAGACTAGGATGCTTGAAACTGAGATTAAGGAAGAGTTATAGTTGTTGGCAATGACAAAGGAGTTGCTAAAGTTGATTAGATATTAAGGTCATTAGCAGAGAAGTCAAGGGACTGAGAAGCATCAATTAGACAGTGACAGTGAAACAGAGACTAAAATCTCTGGGGAACGAGGAGGAGTGAACCAGGGATGCTAAATGACTATGGGTGGTATAGTCTGATGATCATGAAAAACTTAAAGCTGGGATATTTAGGGAAGGAGAGAATGGTCTGCAAGTAGCACTCCCAAGATAAGAAAACCATTAGTGGAGAAACAAGTACTAAATGACAGCCTGCAGGAGAGAGCCAGGGTTCAGTTAGAGCAGTGATTCTCAAACTTCAGTGTATATTAGAATCACCTGGAGGGTCAACTATAGGTTGCTGGACCCCAAACCAAGAGGTTTTGATTTAGTAAGTCCGAAGTCTGAGAATCTGCGTGTTCCCAGATGATGCTGATGCAGCTGGTCCATGGACCACACTTCCAGAACAACTCAAGAACGAAAAGGAAAAAAAAGGAAAAAGGTTGATTATATAGAGAATGTTGTTAACACAAGTAAACTCCATGCAAGAAGTTAAGAGAAGCCAAACAATTTTGTACTAAAAAATAATGCGTAACATAGGAAGGATCAGTCATACATCAATAATTTCTCTGCAGAACTGCCTTCAATCAACCTACCAAAATTTTGTTGAGTATCTGCAATGTGCCAGGCCCCTTACAGACTGAGCAAAGGTTCAAGCGTGAAATTGGTTAAACTAAACACTGATCACCATAACATAGCTCTCTATAAGGACTGCTGCAAATGTTTACAGGAAAACCTCAAGTAAGCCATTTAATGTAAAAGGATATGTTAATGAAGCTGAACTTTCTTTTTAGATATAGACAAAGATCATTCATTGAGCAGTTTTATTAGTTATTGAAAGGCAGTTGTTGAAAGATTTAATGTGTATGTGACAGAACTAAATTCTTATTTACTATTTTTATTCTCTTCAAAATGGAAAATTTCCCACAGATCATAAAAGCATTACACAATCAATATTTAAATGAACCAGAAAATACTGAAAAGTCTACAGAAAATGGAAAAAAACCAAAAAGCAAAAAAAAAAATCCTGTAATCCCATCACCTAGAGGTAACCACTATGCATTTCTGAAGTATCTAAGACTATATATATAAATAAACATTAGAATATATATCTATATGATCTTTTAGGAAAAACAATGCATGCTGTTTAGTATATGCATACTAATTTCTTGGTTTAATAGGTATAGGTATGATTTTCACTTTAATTCTGGCTATGTTTCATGAAGGTATCGTCACCATTTTAGCTACTAGTTAATCATGTTTTCAAAATGGTCAATAGTTTAAAGATATTGCAAAAAATTATCATATTGATTATAAAAATAAACGAAGCCAAGAAAACTTTCTTTTTCTACAATACACATACACTTTGAATTTTCACTTTAGATGATACTGGAATAGTGCCTGAATGTTACACTTCAAGAGATCAAAATTTTAAAATACATGAAGCTGATATACATGACTTATACATAATTCCAACTTGAGAATGATGAAACAAAACTATTTTACAGACTTAAATACTTAGTAAGTAAAACTTTAGATTTCCATTGCTATCACATATGCATATTAAGAAATGTATAGATTCTTATAAAAACTTGCATACATAATTAATATCTACTGCTATTTTGCCTCAAATTCAACATCTTTCAAACCATAGGTAATATAAATTTTGAATATAGAACCAATAGAGAATCTTATGTAACCTGACACTCAAAGAAACCAAGTATGGTTTGTTAGAGGTTCTAAATATTTTTGAAGGCAGACAAATATTTGTTTTAAAAGTTAAAAACTCATGGTGATCATTTTGTAATGTACAGACGTATTAAATCACTATGTTGTACACCTGGAAATAACAGTGTTGTAGGTTAATTATACTTCAATTTTAAAAAATAAATAAAATACTGAAACATCTGCATTACAAAAGGGCCCATCACTCCATAAAATAAGGTTTGAACTCCATTAAATGACAACTCCCTCTAAAAAGCAAAATTAGAAACTCAACAAGAACTATATTTTTGATACCCTTGTATAGTCTTCATATTTTAAACAGGAAGACACCATCTCTTTAGGATTTTCATTGATTAGACAGGGCCTATAATATATAGTAGACTATTTGTAAAATGAATAACATTTGGGAATTTATTCAATTTTTAGGGATCCAGAACTATAAAATTTCCTGTAAATTATGTCATTAAAAAAATGAACATATAGCTATTAAAAAATGTTAAGTGAAAATTGTTTAATCATCTAAGAGCAGTCAAAATACAGTATAAGACTGGTATCTTGGTGTCTGAAAGCAATTATTTTACCATTTGCATTTTAATCTTTTGTATTATTCATTTAAGTTGATGGTTAATTAAAAAACCTAGTTTTAATCAAAGTTGTTTTCAAACATTGTCATAATGTCACTTTGAAGAGTCATATCAATGGTACCAGCCATCTGCAGAAAAGAAGAGAAAACGTAAATGTTACTTAAAAAGTTTATACCTTCATTATGTTACATCTATATGAAAAAATGATAATGCAACATTTGGAACATACAAAATGAATGCAATTTATTTAACATAATGAGTTTGTACATAACTTTTAATATCTGTTCAAATACTATCTGATTTTTGTTAAAATACTGTTCATATAATAAATAAAAATAAGTTTAAAACTTACAAGAACACGAAGAACAAGTTTAACCTATCTCTCCAATAAAGTTCTCAGTGTTAATATATAAACATGAACTGAGATTACGTGGTTTCATGTATCTCTCCAGCCAACACAGTGCTAGACACATAAAATTATTTTCTGAATGAACTAGTATCTTACCTATGTGAGAGAACTATACTATGTTTAAAGCCAAGGGCTTTCCATGATTTTGCCAATTACTGTGTAACCTAAGGCAAATGATCTAACCAAGTTTATTTTATATACAGGTATTTATGAAGAGCAACCAGATTGCATGTATAACACTCAGTACAATGTTGTTTATTAAATGCTAAAAAGCTAAATAAAATAAGCTAAAGTATAGGAAAAGCTAATTAAGACAAAAGAAACAAATGTTTCTTACTATACTCTGAAGCCTTCTCTAAAAGTCCTTGTGATACAAGTTAGATAGTATTTGCCACATCTGAAATGATACCAACTAGGAAAGTTCAAAAAATGTTTTGTTTTGTTTTTTTAAATCAGTGAAGAGTAGCAGCCCAGAGTAGTAGGTAAAAGCACCAGTTTGCAACCAGTTGGTTGACTTCCTGGATGGGAATCGGTGTTCTCTGGCTATGTGGAAGAAGACTTGGAATTATGACTTAGCTACCAAAAGGATATTAAGAAGCTATGTGTGACTCTTAAAAACTATGAAAATTTCTTTAAACATGCCTTAGAGACAAAAGGGTAAATTCTGAGATCTTAGCCCAGGCTATTTTCCTAATGCCAGCTCTTAGGATACCAAATATCTAGCCCGAATAGTTCCTTAAAAGTTCTATTTTAACCCTCCAATGAGAGTTGGATACACTGTCCTAGTTTAAATATCACTGATACTCCTAGAAGTATCCAAACATACTGCAAAATTCCAAAAATATGTAATGAAACTTGTTTTGTTTAAAAGTACTTTGGGCAATTTGGAGTCAAGATGGCAGAGTAGGAAGACACGGAGTTCACATCTCCCCACAACTAGGGCACATACCAGACACTGGTGGGGGACCTTGACACCCAAGGGGATGGGAGGAACCCCTGAGTGACCGGGTAGGACGTGGAGGGGAGCGAGTGGGGAGGAGTGGAGACTGGATGGGACTGGCGCTCCTGAGGGGTGGCTGGGAGAGGGGAGGGGTTCCCACGCCTGGAGGGACCCTCAGGAGTTTGGAGGATCAGACTGTACTACAAAGCTACAGTAATCAAGATAATATGGTACTGGCACAAAAACAGAAATATAGATCAATGGTACAGGATAGAAAGCAGAGATAAACCCATGCACATATGGTCACCGAATTTATGACAAAGCAGGCAAGAACATACAATGGAGAAAAGACAGCCTCTTCAATAAGTGGTGCTGGGAAAACTGGACAGCTACATGTAAAAGAATGAAATTAGAACACTCCCTAACACCATACACAAAAATAAACTCCAAATGGATTAAAGACCTAAATGTAAGACCGGACACTATAAAACTCTTAGAGGAAAACACAGGAAGAACACTCTTTGACATAAACCACAGCAAGATCTTTTTTGACCAACCTCCTAGAGTAATGAAAATAAAAAAACAAAAATAAACAAATGGGACCTAATTAAACTTAAAAGCTTTTGCACAGCAAAGGAAACCATAAACAAGATGAAAAGACAACACTCAGAATGGGAGAAAATATTTGCAAATGAAACAACAGACAAAGGATTAATCTCCAAAATACAGAAACAGCTCATGGACCTCAGTATCAAAAAAACAAACAACCCAATCAAAAAAATGGGCAGAAAACCTAAATAGATAACTCTCCAAGGAGGACATACAGATGGCCAAGGGGCACATGAAAGGATGCTCAACGTCACTAATAGAGAAATGCAAATCAAAACTACAATGAGGTATCACCTCACGCCAGTCAGAATGGCCATCATCAAAAGATCTACAAACAATTAATGCTGGAGAGGGTGTGGAGAAAAGGGAACCCTCTTACACTGTTGATAGGAAAGTAAATTGATACAGTCACTGTGGAGAACAGTATGGAGTTTCCTTAAAAAACCAAAAATAGAACTACCATATGACACATCAATCCCACTACTGGGCATATACCCTGAGAAAACCATAATTCAAAAGGTTTTGACACATGTACCTCAATGTTCATTGCAGCACTATTTACAATAGACAGGACATGGAAGCAACCTAAATGTCCAACGACAGATTAATGGATAAAGAAGATGTGGTACATATATACAATGGAATATTGGTCAGCTGTAAAAAAGAATGAAATTGGATCATTTGTAGAGATGTGGACGGACCTAGAGACTGTCATACAGAGTGAAGTAAGCCAGAAAGAGAAAAACAAATATTGTCTATTAATGCATATATGTGGAATCTAGAAAAATGGTACAGATGAACCTACTTGAGGACAGGAATAGAGACACAGACACAGCGACTGGATTTGTGGACATGGGGCGGAGGGGGGGGAGGGGGTACTAACTGGGAGATTAGGATTGACATATATACACTACCATGCGTAAAATAGATAGCTAGTGGGAACCTGCTATAAAGCACAGGAAGCTCAGCTCGGTGCTCTGTGACTTCCTAGATGGGTGGGATGGGGGGGGTGGGATGGGAGGGGGTCCAAGAGGGAGGGGATATAGGTATACATATAGCTCATTCACTTCATTGTACAGCAGAAACTAACAACATTGTAAAGCAATTGTACTCCAATAAAAAAAAATTTTTAAATAAAAAGTAAAAGTACTTTGGGAGCTCCCTGGTGGTCAGTGGTTAAGACTCTATGTTCCCAATGCAGGGGGCACAGGTTCGATCCCTGGTCAGGGAACTAAGATCCCACATACTGCTACTAAGACTGCGAGCTGCAACTACTGAGCCCACATGCCGCAACAAAGAGCCCGTGTGCCGCAACAAAGACCCAGTGCCGCAACGAAGACCCAGCACAGCCAAAAATGCATAAATGAATTAATTAAAAAAATAAACTAACTTTAAAAAAATGAATAAATAAAAGTACTTTATTTTAGATTCTCTTCCATCTTGACTAAATCTGAACTAGTGGAATACTTATTGATATCTAACTGGTTATTGCCTATACCAATTAACCTTAGATACCATGATTTAAATATTAAGGCTCTCTGCAGCTGACACCATAACCTGGATATTCCTTTTTTCAGTGGTCCTAATATACACTTCAGCCATTCAAATTTAAGATAAAAAATTGGGTCAAAGGAACTGGCAATAAGCTCTGGTAGGGAGCTTATGCTAGATGTCAAGTTTTTGCAGCTGTTTACAATACGGATCTGTCAAGTAGCAGCAGCATAAGAGTTTGGGTTGTCAAGAATGATAGTAGGTAGCTCCAAAGTCAGGTTTTCAAATGTCAAGCTGCTAGAGGTGGCATTTTTAGTCACATTTCAGTGGGTTCCAGAAAAATGCTTGGGGTTTAGAAGTTATATCAGGTTACCTAGTTGGGTTGTTAGGTGGCAGGTAGGTTGCTGAGATGTCACTTGTGGGTGACTGAAGTCAGGTCCTTGTGAGTACCAAAAGGAAAAATTCCTAGGTCACTAGAGAAATACTTCTATTAAAGTACTAATTAAACTTTAATAAAGAACTCCTAAAAAACAAACAAAAAAACAAAACAATGTAAAAACTTTGCTGTTTAAATTAATTAAAATTAAATTAAAAATTTAGTTCCTTAGTTGCATTAGCCACATTTCAAGTGCTCAATGCCATATGTGACTAGCAGCTATTATATTTGATTGTATAAAGCACATTCCTATAATTGTAGAAAGTTCTATAAGACCATATTGCTCTAAAGTAAACTCCACCATATGTTACAACACTGCTAAATGCAATTTGTTTCTGCCTTCATACTATAGATAAGAGGCTGACAAAACTTTTTTATATTATTTCCTAGGAAATTTACTTGTATCATAATCAATATCACAGCCAAAGCCAGTGGATTTTTTCTTCTGGAACTAATGTTTCTGTATGTCCTATGAATTCACATGAGTTTTCCAGGATTACAAAAATATCCAGCACCCAATAAGGTAAAATTTACATCTGGCATCAATGGTTACCAGGTAAGCAAAGAAGCAGAAAAACAATATCTGTAAAGGAGATCAATCAATCAATTGAAACCAACCTGGAAGTGACATAAATGTCAGAATTAGCAGAGAACCCATTAAACAGTTATGATAACTGTATTCCATTTGTTCAAAAGTTTAATAGAGATACTAAAAACATTAAAAAGACCCAAATCACCTTCTAGATATGACAACTATAATGTCTGAGATGGGACAACTTCAAGTGGCCTAATACAAAAGAAATTGGAGTCACTAAAAGGATAAAAAGGAGGGGCTTCCCTGATGGTGCAGTGGTTGAGAATCTGCCTGCCAATGCAAGGGACACGGGTTCGAGCCCTGGTCTGGGAAGATCCCACATGCTGTGGAGCAACTGGGCCCGTGAGCCACAATTACTGAGCCTGAGCGTCTGGAGCCTGTGCTCCGCAATAAGAGAGGCTGCGATAGTGAGAGGCCCTCACACCACGATGAAGAGTGGCCCCCGCTTGCCACAACTAGAGAAAGCCCTCGCACAGAAACGAAGACCCAACACAGCCATAAACAAATATAAAAAAAGGAGAAAAGGGGGAAACAGAAAAAATATGAAGAAATAATGCCCCAAATTTTTCCAAGCTTGATCAAAACTATAAACACATCGCTCCAGTAAGTTCAACAAAGCACAAGACACATGAAGAAAACAATTAATGAAAACCCAGTGATTAACTTGGAAGCAACCAAGATGTCTGTCAATGGATAAACTATGGTACATTTATACAATGGGATATTACTCAGCACTAAAAAGATATGAGCTAGCAACCTACAAAGACATAGAGGAAACTTAAATGCATATAACTAAGTTAAAGAAGCCAATCTGAAAAAGGTATATATACTGTATGATTCCAATTATACAACGTGCTGGAAGCGGCTAAACTATGGTAGTAAAAAGATCAGTGGTTGGCAGGGGTTCAGGAGGGAGGGGTGAACAGGAGGAGCACAGCGGACTTTCAGGAAAGGGAGAGTATTCTGATGGTACCATAATGGTTGGTGTATGTCATTATACATTTGTCAAAACCCATAAGAAGCACAACA
Source organism: Delphinus delphis (assembly GCF_949987515.2). Classification (NCBI taxonomy): domain Eukaryota; kingdom Metazoa; phylum Chordata; class Mammalia; order Artiodactyla; family Delphinidae; genus Delphinus; species Delphinus delphis. Next base: position 80,399,288 of record NC_082683.1, on the reverse strand, counting down.
CAAGGAGTGAACCCTGATGTGAACTATGGACTTTCCTTGATAAAATAAGATTGATAATGGTGTGGCAATGTTGGTTCACAGATCGTGTAGCAAATGTACTGCACTAAAGCGGGATGTTAATGGTGGGGGAGGTTGTGAATTGGTGGGGCAAAGGGGAGAATATGTGGGAACTCTTTATACTTTCAATTTTGCTGTGAATCTAAAACACTTTAAAAATAAAGTCTATTAATGAAAAACAAAGGCCAAATAAAGATATTTTCATGTACACAACAGCTGAAAGATTTCATCACCAGCTGACCCACACCACAAGAAATGTTAGAAGGAAGTCCTTTTAGGGAAAAGGAAAATTATACCATTTGGAAATCTGGATCTAGACAAATCAATAAAGAGCACTAGAAATGGTAACTATGTAGGTAAATACAAGGGTTTTTTTTTAAATGTCATTTAAAACTTTTAGAGACAATTTGACTGCTTAGACAATGGTCTAATGGCTAGGAGGGGGCGAATGGAAGTACACTATTGCAAGGCTATTACACTAAATGTGAAGTGGTATGATATAACTTAAGAGAAGACTGTGACAAGCTAAAGTATATATTGTAAACGCTAAAGCAACCACTAAAGTAACAAAACAAAGAGTTATTGATAATAAGCCAATAAAGGAAATAAAATGGAATCATAAAAAATACGATTAATCTAAAAGAATGCAGGGAAAAAAAATAACAAGAACAGAGGACACACATCAAAAAATAGCAAGATGGGGCTTCCTTGGTGGCGCAGTGGTTGAGAGTCCGCCTGCCGGTGCAGGGGACATGGGTTCATGCCCCGGTCCGGGGAGATCCCACATGCCGCAGAGCAGCTGGGACCATGAGCCATGGCCTCTGAGCCTGCGTGTCCGGAGCCTGTGATCCACAACGGGAGAGGGCACAACAGTGAGAGGCCCGCATACCGCAAAAAAAAAAAAAAAAAAAAAAGCAAGATGATGGACTCAAACGTAACCATATCAATAATCATATTGAAGGTAATTGGTTAAACACTCCTATAAAAGACAGAGATTGGATTTTTTTTTATGTCAAGACTACACTACATATTGCCTGTAAGAAAATAAATTTAAAGCACAGATAAGTTAAAAGTAAAAGGATGGAAAAAATTTTTGCACCATGCCAACACTAGTCATAAAAAAGGTGAAGTGGTCATATTTCACAGGAAATAATATTACCAGGAGTAAAAAAGATCATTCTGTAATGAAAAGGGGGTCAATTAATCATGAGGACGTAACAATTCTAAATGTCTATGCACCTAATAACAGCTTCAAAATAACATGAAATAAAATTGATAGAATTACAAGGGTAAAAAGACAAACCTATAATTATACCATTGTAGGTGCCAATGCCCTTTCTCAGTATTTGATAGTGCAAACAGGCAGAAAATCGGCAAGAATTTAGTAGACTTGAAAAACATTACCAACCAACTTGCCCTGTTTAATAAATACTCTACCCAGCAGCAGCAGAATACACATTCTTCTCAAGTGCACACAGAACATTTACCAAGGTAGATCATAATCTGGGCCATAAAACAAGTCTTAGTGAATTCAGAAGAATTCAAGACATTGTATGTTCTCTGACCACAATGGAGTTCAATTAGAAATCACTAATTTTCTATTATTTTCACTAGCCAGAAAATTTCCAAATATTTGGAAACTAAATAACACACTTCTAAATAGTCCACAGATAAAAGAATAATCCACCTCAATAAAAAAAGGAATTAATTCTACTTTTTAAAACATCAGTTTTTAAATATTAAGGACTCCTTAAACACAAGTCTTTTTTTTTTTTTTTTTTGGTTTCCAGTTTTGTTAAGATATAATTGACATATAACTTCTTCATCTAGTGTTCAACTAAATAAACACTGACTAGGGACAGATGGCATATCTTTTAGCCACAATTCATAGGCAGTTTATGGATTTTTCAACAGTAATAACAGTAAGTGATTTTACCTCTGTGCCAGGCATTTTCAGATGTGCTTAATACACGTAAATTCATTTCACCTTTTACCTTTATTATCCATACTTTACAAATAAGGAAATTGAGGCACAGGGAGGTTAAATAAATAGCCCAGGCTCCAACATCTAGTTAATGGAAGAACCAGGATTTGAACTCAAAGTCTAGTAGCCTCCAGGATTGATACTCTATTATTACACTATGCTTGTGTCTTTTGACTATGAAATTTTAATTTTACTCTCTGATTTTAGAACCTGATCCTCACCAAAGAGGTAACTGTCACTGAAGAACCACCCAGAATACATCTTTGAACATGTAAAGACACTGCTCTGTTAAATCTTTCCTTTGTTCGTTAGATTTAATAAACTAAAATTCACTTACTGCTTCTCTTCTCCTCCGCTCTTGCTCTTTCTCCCTTGCTAAATTACGGTCTTTGAGAAGCCAGAGTTTGCCTCCATCTTGAGCTTCCAGTGACTGCTGATGTTCTTTCTGCTCTTCTCCAAGACACTTGTTTTGCATTTTATTTGGAAAAGATTCTAGAGTGAAGCCATGGTCCCTTAAAGAAACAGTGAAGTTCAAAGTAGGTTTCAAGCTCCTTAAAAGTTTTTATTATGAAGATACGTTGTTAAATGAAAAATATAAAGCAATGTTCTAGGTACCCTTTTTTGTATGTTATGACATTATTTTTAGTATTTTTGATGTCAAATTTTACATCGGGTAATCTATGTTAATGAAGAGAAGGTTTTAGAAAACTATGACCAAGGTTTACCATCATCTTCTTACACATAGAATGGAAATATTAAGACATTTCTGGAAAATAATGATGTCTTTATAATTTAGCAATATTGGTATCTTTAATAGCTTCTTCAATCACTTGATTATTTGTATCCCCTTCAAAATAGATACTACTACTTACCAATTTTTAAAAAATCAATAAAAATTTACTTTTTCTAAATATAATTTGCTTTGTGGTCTACTAAATAGCTGAATTATAGCCACTTACAAAAACGAAATTTATTTTAAATACATGTCTGTATCTCTCAAAGCCTCCATTAATCCAGTAAATTACAGACCTTTGATTTCCTTGAAATACTTTTGGTTCCTTTGTATTCTGTTCCAGATGTTTCTGTATTAGTTCCTGTGTCCGAGCTCTCACTTCCTTTTCTATCGCTGCTTTTCTAAATTGGTTGAAGAGCTCATCTGATGATTTCACTACCCCTGATGTTTTGACTGGTTTGCCTAAACTTTTCCAAGAATCTGCATTCTTGATCTTTATATCCTAAAACAAATATTTGATTCAGTATATGTCTACTAAATTTTGGAAGAAAAGCAATATTTTTTGATATAGTAATAGATCAAAAATAAAGATTCCAAAGGCTTCATAACTTTACTAAACTTAAGTTAAAGGTTACTAAAATAGAAAAAATAGGATAACAGATTAACTAAATTCAACTATTCATCTAAGATCAAATTAAAATAGCATGCTTGACAATTACTTCAATTTAATATGAAACATGTATGTTAAGGGTATGACAATCTGTTAAGAATATAAAAATCCCCATGTCACTGTAATCAAGATATTTATGAACAACAAGGTCCTACTGTATAGCACAGAGAACTATATTCAATATCCTATGATAAACCATAATGGAAAAGAATTAAAAAATATATATATATATGTATAACCAAATCACTTTGCTGTGTGGAGTAATTAACACTGTAAATCAATCACACCTCAATAAAAAAAATTAAGTTACAAAACTTAAAAAAAAAAGACATTTATGATCTTATGAGAAAAATAAAGCAAATATACAAGTGATTAATCAGAGGGAAAGTAAGACGATGCCAGAAGAACAGCACAGTGTTTGTTGAGAACCCTCTGACATAGCTATGTTTTCCTTTCTTCGGTATGAAGAAAAAAATTAACTGATTGTGATCACTGTTCTTAACTGTGATATGCCAAGGTCTAGATCAGTGCTGCCCAATAGAAATATATATAGTTTAAAATCTTCTAGTACCACAATTTTTTTAAACTAAAACTTTTAATAATATATTTTATTTCACCAAATATACCCAAAGCATTATTATTTCAACATGCAGTCAATATAAAAGACTGAAGATAATTTTATTTATTTATTTATTTACTTACTTACTTACTTATGGCCGTGCTGTGCAGCTTGTGGGATCTTAGTTCCCGGCCCAGGGATTGAACCCAGGCCCTTGACAGTGAAAGCCTGGAGTCCTAACCACTGGACCACCAGGGAATTCCCTGTATTTTTGTAATGTCTTCTAAATTGGTGTTTTACATTTATAGCACATCTCAATTCAAATGCTTAACTTTGATTAGAAATCATTGATCTGTAATTAGACTTCATAAAACTTACAGTTGAAAAAGTAGATATGCATAATCAAACTGTTCCAAACATCCTTACGCTCTCCAATAATTGAACTGAGTATAAGTTTTTAAATTTAAGTTAATTGTAAGTTCTAAAACTAAGTTTCTCAGTTGCACTAGACATTTCAAGGGCTCAATAACTATATGTGGCTAGTGGCTACCATACTGGACACTGGATATTACATGTCTAGATGGCCCTTCTAATAGTTGTCGTATTCTCCAGGATAGTTAATGTTATACCACAAAACAAGTCTTATAAATTTAAGAAGACTGAAATCATATCAAGTGTCTTTCCTTACCACAATGATATGAAACTAGAAATCAATTACAAGAAGAAAACTGGTAAGTTCATAAATATGGCGATTAAACAACATGCTGCTGAACAACCAATGAGTCAAAGAAGAAATCAAAAGAAGTTAAAAAAAATACCTTGAGACAAATGAAAATGGAAATACAACATACCAAAAGGTATGGGATACAGCAAAAGCAGTCCTAAGAGGGAAGTTCATAGTGATAAATGCCTACATCAAAAAACAAGAACTATCTCACGTAAACCTAATTTACACCTCAAGGAACTAGAAGAAGAACAAATGAAGCCCAGAATTAGAAGAAGGAAGGAAACAATAAAGATCAGAGTAGAAATAAATGAAATAGAGACTATAAAAAGACCACAGAAAAGATCAATGAAAATAAGAACTGGTGTTCTGAAAAGATAAGCAAAACAGACAAACCTTCAGCTAGACTCACCAAGAAAAAAAAAAGAGGACTCAAATCAATATCAGAAATGAAAGAGAAGGGACTTCCCTGGTGGCGCAGTGGTTAAGGATCCACCTGCCAATGCAGGGGACATGGGTTTGAGCCCTGGTCCAGGAAGATCCCACATGCCATGGAACAACTAAGCCGGTGCACCGCAACTACTGAGCCTGTGCTCTAGAGCCCACAAGCCGCAACTACTGAGCCTGCATGCCACAGCTACTGAAGCCTGTGTGCCTAGAGTCCATGCTCCGCAACAAGAGAAGCCACCACAATAAGAAGCCCACGCACTGCAACGAAGAGTAGCCCCCGCTCACTGCTACTAGAGAAAGCCTGCAAGCAATGGAGACCCAACTCAGCCAAAATCAATCAATCTAAGAAAAAAAGCAAAAAAAAAAAAAAAAAAAGAAAGAAATGAAAGAGGAGATATTACAACTGATACCACAGAAATATAAAGGATTGTAAGAGACTACTATGAACAATTATATGGCAACAAACTGGACAACCTAGAAGAAACTGATAAATTACTAAAAACATACAACTTACCGAAAGTGAGTCATGGAGAAATTGAAAATGTGGACAAATCAATTACTAGTAAGGAGACTGAATCAGTAATCAAAAAATTTCCAAAAAGTCTAGGACCAGATGGCTTCACTGGTAAATTCTACCAAACATTTAAAGAAGAACTAATACCAATCCTTCTCAAACTCTTCCAAAATATAGAAGAGGAGGGAACATTTCCAAACTTAACTAGGCCAGCATTACCCTGATACCAAAATGAGATAAGGACATCACAAGAAAAGAAAATTACGCACTAATATCCTTGATGAACACAGGTGCAAGAATCCCCAACAACATATTAGCAAACCAAATTCAACAATACAGTAAAAGGATGATACACTATGATCAAGTAGGTTTTATTCCAGGGATGCAAGGATAGTTTAACACCTGCAAGTCAAACAACATGATACACCACATTAACAAAATGAAGGATAAAAATATGATCTTAATAGATGCAGAAAAAGCATTTGACAGAATTCAACAGCCATTTATGATAAAAACTCTCAGCAAAGTAGGTATAGAGGGACTATATCCTAGCATATAAAGGCTATATATGACAAGCCCACATCTCATATCATACTCAGTGATGAAAGGCTGAAAGCTCTTCCTCTGAGATCAGGAATAAGACAAGGATGCTCACTCTCACCATTTCTAGTCAACATAGTACTGGAAGTCCCAGCCAGAGCAATCAGGCAAGATAAAGAAATAAAAGCACTCAAATCAGAAAGAAGTAAAACTGTCACTATTTGCAGATGACATGATATTATATATAGAAATCCCTAAAGACTCCACCAAAAACATTAGAATATAGAAATTCAGTAAAGTTGTGGGATACAAAATCAATATGCAAAAATCCACTGTGATTCTATACACTAACAAACTATCAGAAAGACAAATTAAGGAAAAAATCACATTTACAATTGCATCAAAAAGAATAAAATACCTAGGAATAAACTTAACCAAGGTGAAAGACCTGTACACTGAAAACTATAACAGTGATGAAAGTAATGGAAGAAGATACAGAGAAATGGAAAGATATTCCATGTTCACGTACTGAAAGAATTACTATTGTTAAAACATCCATATTACCCACAGCAATCTACAGATTCAATGCAATCCCTATCAGAATTCTAATGACATTTTTCACAGAAATAGAACAAACAATCCTAGAATATGTATGGAACCACAAAAGACCCTAACTAGTCAAAGCAATTCCAAGAAAGAACAACAGAGCTGGAGGTATCATGCTCTCTGATTTCAAGCTATATTACAAACTTACAGTAATCAAAACAGTATGGTACTGGCATAAAAACAGACACATAGCACAATGGAAGAGAATAGAGAGCCCAGAAATAAACAAATGCACTTATGGTCAATTAATTTACAATAAAGGAGTGAAGGACTCATTTCATACTTGGGCACGTGTTCTGCTGCAGAAGAAGATGGGGAAAGAGGAAATTAAAAGAGCAGTGAAGGAAAATAGTGTGGATAGGCTAGCCTTCATATAATTTGGCTTGGCCTCAGAGTCTTGTGGGAGAGAGCCAGTAGCCTCATTATTATTTCATTGGAAAATTTAACTTTCTGTTACATTTAAAATAAAGGAAAATGACCTACAAAAACAAACAAACAAAAAGGAGTGAAGGATGTAAAATGGGTAATGGACAGTGTCTTTAACAAATGGTATTGGGAAAACTGACCAGCCACATGCAAAAGAATTAAACTAGACTATTATCTCATACCGTATGTAAAAATCAACTCAAAACGGATTAAAGACTTGAATATAAGACCTAAAACCATAACTATAACTCCTAGAAGAAAACATAGGTGGTAAGCTCCTTGACATCCATCTTGGTGATAACTTTTTGGATCTGACACCAAAAGCAAAGGCAACAAAAGCAAAAATGAACAAGTGGAACTACACCAAACTAAAAAACCTTCTGCTTAGCAAAGGCAACCAACAACAAAATGAAAAGGCAACCTACTGAATGGCAGGAAATATTTGAAAATCATATGTCTGATAAGAGATATATATAAAGAACTTAGAAAACTCAACAGCAGGAAAACAAACAAACTGAAAAAAAATGGGCAGAGGACCTGAATAGGCATTTTTCCAAAGAGAACAAACAGATGGGCAACAAGTCCATGAAAAGGTACTCAGCATCACTAATCATAAGGGAATATTAATTATAAGGGAAGTGCAAATCAAAACCACAATGAGATATCACCCTCACACCTATAAGAATGGCAATTATCAACTGTTGGTGAGGACACGGAGAAAAGGAAATCCTTGTACAGTGTTGGTGGGGATTTAAATTGGTATGGCCATTATGGAAAACAGCATAGAGATACCCGAGAAAAAAAAAAAAAGTAGAACTACCATATTATGCAGCAAATCCTACTTCTGAGTATATAGCCAAAGGAAATGAAATCAGGATCTTGAAGAATATCTGCACTCCCACGTTCATTGCAGCATTATTCATAATAGCCAAGATCTGGAAGTAACACCACGTGTCCATCAATGGATAAACAGAAAAAGGAAATGTGGCATATATACATGATGGAATATTATTCAGCCACAAAAAACCAAGGATATCGTGGATGGAACTTGAGGGCATTTATTATGCTAAGTGAAATAAGTAGACAGAGAAAGACAAATACCATATGATCTCACTTACATGTGGAATCTAAAAAAACCCCAAGAAACACCACTCCCCCAAAAACCCCCCAAATTTATAGATACAGAGAACAAAGTGATGGCTGCCAGAGGAGGGGGAGTGGGGAGTGGGCATAATGAGTGAAGAAGGTCAAAAGGTACAACCTTCTAGCTGTAAAATAAGTAAGTCCTGGGGATGCAATGTACAGCATGGTGACTATAGTCAATAATACTCCATTGTACATTTGAAATGTGCTTAGAGTAGATCTTAGAAGTTCTCATCACAAGAAAAAAAATTTTAACTATGTTGGGAGAGGGAGAGAATAGACTTCCTGTGGTGATCATTTCTCAATATATTAAGTTGTATACCTGAAACTAATAATATTATATATCAGTTATACCTCAATTTAAAAAAAAGAGTTAGCCTACTTATCTGGGGTAAGGAAAGACGACAATGCAATACCTGAACATCCTCTGTTTAAATTTTTTTTGATAAATGTCTCCTTAATAATTATGCTTGATTCCTCTTTTCATATTATTTCCGTGAAATATTAGGGAGAAATTTGTCCAGGGTCCCAGGTAAAGCAAAAGAAAATTTATGACAAGACTTTTCCATAAGCCTTTTTAATTTCCGTCCTGAAGTAATCTCACCCCTACTGTACACACAAGACCTTCACCATAGGTCACCCAGTTGTGTTTATGAAGTCTTTCCTGTATGCTGCCAATAAAACCTGTTTTCGTTCTTACCCATGGAATGGGCTAAATACTAGTTCCAGACTTCATTTTTCTACTGAGTTAGTTAAAGAATCTTGCCTTCAGATAGAGATTTGAAACAGAACAGGTAATACCTGGTAGTATACTTAATAGGAAATAAAGGGAGGATGAAACCCTGGTCTCTGGCTTGATCCCGGAAATGTCTATCTAATTGCAATAAAATTTTGGCAGATCCTAAAACAAAAAAGTTCATAATTGGGTTTGGAGTACAGTACAGTTTTTCAGACATCACAGAGAAGAATAAGAAGACTTTTGACAGGCAGAGATGAGGATGGAAAGCATTCCTCACTGAAGAAAGAAAATCATAACTAAAGATATTACTAGATATATCCGGGGAGAAATGAAGAGTTCAATTTCAGTGAATTACAAGGCATATATAGTTAAGACTGAAAGGCTAGATTGGAGTCATAAGGTAAAGGTGTTTAATCTTCACTCTGGAGTCAAAGTTAGAAACTACTGAAGGTTTCATACATATTAGTAATGTGATCAGAGCAATACATCAGGAGGAACAGTGTAAGAATGTTAAAAGCAGAATGGATTAGAACAAGGAAGGTTTCAAGTTAGTCTGACCAGTTACAAATATTACAAAGAGCTCAGACTGAAAGCAATGAGGTCTGGTCTCTGAGGCAGAAGTGGAAAAGGAAACATGTTGAAAGTAAAACCCAGAGAATTTAGCAATTCCTTGGCTGTAGGGGACTGAGAAATCAAAAATGATTAAAACTCACAGGATGTCAGGTCTAGAACTATATATTTGAGTCATCTGCAGAGAGACTGTAACTGAAATCACCACAGTGGATGTTCAACCAGAGAGAGAAGTAGTAGAAGACCCTGGACTCCTTACCCTATCAAGACTTTGGGAGGGATGCAGCAATTTTAGACATCATTGGTTCCTCTGATAGGACAAATTACAGGAATGGGGAACAGCTGGATTCTAGGTAAAATTAAGGTACTGCTTCACAACTGGGGTGATTCTTCTTTGCCCAGGGAAGACCTATGGCAATGTCAGCAAAGTTTTTTGTTGTCACGTAGTGGTAGGGGAAAGGGTGTTGCTAGCATCTAGTAGATAGAGGTTAGGGTTCCTGTTAAGCATCCTACAATGTACAGGCCTACTCCCAACAAAAACTTATCCAGCCCAAAATGTCAATAGTGCTATAGTTGAGAAAGCCTGGTTTAAAATGTAAACAGGTAGTGGAGAAATAAGACAAAAGGAATAATAGAGACTATAGAGATGGCAGGAGAGCTCCACAAAAATCTGTTAAATGAAAGAAAATGAAAAGAGATAGAGAAGTCTTGGCAAGAAGGGATACCTTTTCTTGAGGCAGAGGTAAGTAAGAGACGAACAGCAAAGCTAGAGCTCTGAGTAAAACAACAGAGGTTGGGAGCTTGTTGAAATGTTTTATTTTAGTATCAGCTCTTCTTTGGGCAAGATGCTTGAACTGTCTGGGCCACAGTTTGTTCATAAAGACTAATTCTCAAAGATCTGTTCTAGCACCAAAATTCTGTAGCCTTTTTTTTTTCCAGTAAGTGGTAATAACACTGCTGATAGTGAGTGAGCAACGGTAGGAAATAATGTCAAGGATGGAAACAGTTTAAAATCAAGAAAAAAAAAAAAAGAATGGAAACGGTTTGTTGTGAAGAGAACAAGCCACATAATCCCATTCCTCCTCAAGCTTTCAACATTCTAGTTCTTACTATATGCTAGACATTAGAAATCAACAGAGAGTAGACTTATGTCACTTTTACCTTTAACACAAACTTCAATGGTATGACATATACTTGATGTTTTGCTGCTTATTTTTGCTGTAATCTCTTTGCCCTTTTGAAAATTTTCTTACTGTTTTCAAAATTTATTTTGGGTCAGTCAAAATTACAGTTTTTTTAAATGAGAAACAAAGATTTTAGTACACAGTAAACCAAATATTTGAGAAACTCTGCTGCTTTATTCTTTGCATCCTAAAGGGGACAGATGACACTTTCAATGTTTAAACAAAAAACAATAACAATAAAAAATTTATGCTGGATATCAGGAGAGGCACTTTTTAAAAAAAATTTATTGTTTTTTTATTTTCCCCCTTGGCCACACTGCTTGCAGGATCTTAGTTCCCTGACTGGGGATTGAACCCACGCCCTCGGCAATGAAAGCAAGGAGTCCTAACCACTGGACCAGCAGAGAATTCCCAGGAAAGGTACTTTTTAAATGGTTCTTATCAATAACAAAACACCCATATTAAACATAGCTCATCTTTGATGATAATAACTATTAGCAGAGCAGTATGTAAGAAAGTCAAAGATTCTAAGAATAAGAAAAAACAAGGGCCAAAGCAATATGCTCCTCATGGTGAAATGTCAGATATTCCTAAGTGTGCCCAAGCAGTAAGATTTGTCCTCTGAAGTACTTACAAGGAAAAAAGAAAGGAAAGAATGGAAGGAAGGGAGGGAGAGAAAAAAGAGGGGATATGTGAATATCTCATTCATAGTCCATTTCTGATAGTTACTAGATTCAAATGTCTAGAATAGTACCTAGTGTATCTAATGTATCCCAAACATCTAGAATACTTGTTGAAAGACTGATCAATGTGTGGTTTGAGCTTAAGTGCACCAAAGACTCCATGAGGAAATCACCTACAACAGATTCTAAAAGATAGTTTTATAACATGTTTTAAAATCAGGATAGCTGGCAAATACCAACATTATAGAATTTACAATTAAACACAAATATGGGGACTGAAGGTAGAGGGTGGGAAAGAGTGTTGCTCACAGGTTAACTTTTTTTTTTAATAAGTAGGCAAAAATTAGGCTTAGAGATCCAAAATTCATTCAAATTAGGGCTTAAAATACCTCCATGCCATTTCTATATTCAATTTTAAATCCCCCAATATTTGTGAGAAAAAATAACTTTACTCTTACCTTTTGCACTGGAACTTGACATTCTGATTCTAATACCACTGTGTCATTATCACCGGACTGATGCATCACAGTTAGGCCATTCAAGTGTTGTTCAGGATTATCTAATGCACACATTTTTAGAATAGTATAGTCAAGTTATTTCATCTTGATTCTCCAGAATTTGACATTTCCACCACCCCCCCACCCCCCCGCCAGGTCAGAAACTATGAAAATAAAATAACTAGTTTTTTTACGCTTAATTTTGGAGTATTCTTAGTTGGAGAATTGTAATACTGTAAAATAAACATTTTCACTTGAAATTTTACCTCCTTTATTTCTTCTCTTTTTCTTCTTCTTCTTCTTCTTTTTTGTCAGCATAAAGTATAGCTGACATTGTGGCTCACCTACCAAGACCTATTTAAGCTTTCCCCATGGTATAGCAGTCTTTCAGCTTGTAAACTGACCTCAGCTCCAGAGATGGGTCTTCATTGGCCAAGCTAATTATGGTAATCCTACCCCCACACCAGTGAATCATTTAGAAAAGAGGAGGCCTTAAGCCACTGTAGGGCTTCTAAGGAAAGATGCTTCCTGGTAGCCAAATTGAGAACAAAGAAAATACAAAGAATTGAAGAACGAAGATACCAGACACCTAAACTACCCAGTGGGGAATAGGAGTAAGAAATGCAAAATGTTGTTTGAGGTGAAGAGAACAAACCACACAATCCTGTTGACTGTAAAGCTTTCATACAAATATTTCATTTATTACAGGTGAAAATAATTTCAGAAATAGAGCTTGAGCCTTTGTCAAACATGTCTAAATGACTGACCTACTTCTGGACTACAGTATGTATGATAACAAAATTCCTTGTGTAAGCCAGTTTGGAGCTGAATTTTCTGCATTTGTGACCAAAAGCATCCTGGTGTATGAAATTTAATTAGGTCATTTCTGTTTCAGGTCTCTCCAGCTCTTGTCTATAGGTCCTAACTAGTAGCAAAAGGACAGAGGAGAAAAATGAAAACTTGAGTTGCTATCTTTTTGTTAATTGGCTCAAGCTCATAAAATCCTGGCCACTTAGAGTTATAGGAACTTACATTTAAGCTTCTATCACCCATCAATTCCTTTGATTCTCTGGCTAAATCACACTAGTTGAATGTGAGGCTTGAAGAAGGGAGGAACACTAAAGGATAGGAGTGAGCACAGGAGGGTGAGACAAAACAGTCAGTGGACGGATGAATGAAGGAACAAAGTTTAAATTTGTGTGTTCCTATGTGGCCCAAAGCACCTATTTTCTCAGTTCAACAGGGAATGGAAAAATAGGGAGAAAAAGTCTAAGTACAGAACTACATCCCCTCTCTGCCTGGGATCAGATATTATTTAAGAAGTAGAAAGAGTATTATGTCAAGAGAAGTATATTCTAAACGACTCAGTTTGTTGACTCTAAGTTAGTAAGTGGTGACAATGCCATTATTAAGAACTAAAGAGGAAAGATTTAAATGTAGGAATTAAAAGGGGGAAATTCAGTTTTGACATGCTGTATTTGACATGCCTATGTGCTGTTTAAGGTATTCAGTAGAGTTGTATAAACATGCCTGGGGCTTGGATGCTTGAGTTGTAAAAATGAGACTAGAAGTCATAGACTCCAAGAAGATCATCCAGGAAGGATGTATAGATTGCTGCCTTCCAACCTTTTACATGCCATAATAAGTAGAAAATGATCAATGTATGGCATACCTGGGTAAAGGGAGGTCTTCTCCAAGCCTATTGCTATGAGAGCTGAGGGGGAGGTCCTAGCTTAGTAAGCCTATGCGTTGGAATACAGCTAGAAAAGCCTGTAGTAAAGTAAAAAGAGGCTTAAGGATGTAACTCAGAGTATTATCAACATTAAAGGTAGGCAGATAAAGTAGGTGTCTGTAAAGAACGTTCAGAGATGGGATGATCAAGAGAAGAGTGTCACAGAAGCCAAGGGAAGTGTGTCAAGGGACCGACTCTCTGGAAAAACATTTTCATATGGATGCCCTCTGGCACCTCAAAACACTACAAAACTCATCTTTCCTCAGACATCTGTTCTTCATCTGTGTTCCAGGTCTGTCAACCTGGACCAGTATCCAGCCACTATCCTCTGAGCCACCAAAGCTTATACACCCCTTTGTTATTAAAACCCAGCATATATTCATCTTTTGCAGACCTGCTCACTCCACTCTTGTGATTTCTTTCAACTATACCTTTTTCTTTCGTTCCATCACTTAATTTTTTTGTACTACTGCAACAGCCCAGTTGGTCTTTTCCTTCTCTGGTCTCTGTTCCCCATCTCTCCAACTGACCTACACAATATTGGCAGAGTAATTACACTGAAGCACACTCTGTTCAAAAAATCTTCATTGGCTCCCCACTGACTATACTATTATAATTAAGTCCAAAAGTCTCTAGGTATTGAGGTTCTTTATGATCTGATCCTGATCTACCTTCCCAAATTTATTTCCCTGTATTCCTATTTATTTATTCAAGCAAAGCTTTAATTACATTGAATTACTGGTCACCTAAATACACTCATTCGTGTTGTTCCCTCTATCCAAAATGCCTTTTGATCCTACTATACATCAATACACATCTTTCAAAGAGGTCAGGTAATTCTGCCTTCCTCATCTCCTTAAATTTCATTTTGGGTTCTTTTAGGGCACATTATTTTTACTTTATTTTAATTAAAAAAATTTATATACACATACACACATATCCACAGACATATTCATTTATTTGGTGTCTTAGTTGCGGCAGGTGGCCTCCTTAGTTGTGGCATGTGAACTCTTAGTTGCGGCATGCATGTGGGATGTAGTTCCCTGACCAGGGATCAAACCCGGGCCTCCTGCATTGGGAGTGCAGAGTCTTATCCACTGCACCACCAGGGAAGTCCCTATTATTACTTTATATACCAGTTGTTTACTTCTCCTACTAGATGGCAAACTCCTTGATTTACCTTCTCATTTGCCATGTTAATTCACATTGATGTGACAGCGTAAGTTTTTTTTAAAAAAATTTCTTAATACAACTGAGTGAAGATATTTTAAAGAGCTCTGGAAGGATAAATTATAAAGTTTGGTAATCCTTCATGACTAAAAACTTCAACTTCTTAAATATTTATGTACTCTAACATACATTTATGTACTCTATGTAACTCTAATTTATGTACTCTAATTTATTTCCACCAAGATTACACTCCAGAAAAGTAAAATTCTATATACATTTTATAGCTTATATATATTTGCAGTTTCCCTTGGGCATAGTGCCACCTACAGTTGGCAAATGCAAACCACTTTGGTTCTGAAAAATCTGCTTAAGTGCAGTTAGAACAGCCATTCAGCATCATCCAAACTTCCCCTTTACACAATATTATTACTCACAATCACGTATAAACAGAAATTGAAGGAATACAAGAAACGGAACCCGAACGAAGATTTAGATATTTAAAGCCTGACTTTTCATAGATAGGATGTTTTCTTAAAATAGGAACAAAAGACCATCTTGACTGCATTATTTCCATTATTTTTCAATGTCTTTATTCTTCTTCAAAGCTATCCCTATCATTGTCCTCGGAACTTACTATAATGAAAACAGCAACTTTTCCCTACTCTGGTTCTTTGCGATTGACCTCCAAACTCGATCAAATCTCGCCGATTTCAAAATTCAAAACAAAACAACCTCTCTCCCAGTCTTAAAAAAACAAAAACAAAATACCTATCTTCCTGTTAAAGCCACAGCTATCTTCCCATCCTCTTCAATAAAATTCTTGAAAGACTGGTTTACATTCAGATTCCATTACTTCTCAGTTTACAAGAATCTGCTTCCATCTCAATCACAGTAGCCATAAAAGAATCTTTTGTAAAAGCAAAAAAATCTCACATTGCCAATTTTAATCTTCTCTCCTCATTCCTCACGGTACTTTAAGGCTTTGTATATAGTAGGACATGATACTCGTGATGATGATTTCCTTCGAAAAACGTATCTCCTGGGCTTCTATTATACCATTTTTCCTTTTCCTCTTAGCTTTGATTACCTCTTCTTTTAACTTATTAATTTTTTCTACTTTTACAGAGAGGGAGTTTGGTTACCCAGAATTTTGTCCTTGACCTTTCTCCTCCTGCTCTGTACATTTTCCTTCATTCTCATGGCTTCAAGTAGCTTCTACATATTGGTAATTCCTAACTGTAGTTCTTGTTACACCCTATTGGTTCCAGAAACCTATTTCTAGTTATGTATTTCCAATTAGATATTCTGCAGCATCTTAAACATGTCCAAAATGAACAATGTCTCTTATTTTCAAGCCAACTGTTGGATAATACTCTGGTAAGACACTTATTCTAATAAAGCT
Source organism: Delphinus delphis (assembly GCF_949987515.2). Lineage (NCBI taxonomy): Eukaryota > Metazoa > Chordata > Mammalia > Artiodactyla > Delphinidae > Delphinus > Delphinus delphis. The sequence continues at coordinate 80,382,905 of NC_082683.1, read as the reverse complement.
TAGTAATTCTGCCACAAAAATATCTAATTTAGCCACATCCTTTCTGTACGTACTGCCTTAGTTTTGGTCCTCATAATTTCTTTCCTAGACTATAGCACCCAGCTTCCTTACTTGGTCCCAATTATATCAGAGCATCTTCATCTTAGTCCATCCCTTACACAGCAAGCAGCAATCTCTTCCTAATGTAAAATCTGATTTTGTTATGCTCTTGTTTGAAGCTACTTTCTGTGTGCAAAATAAAAGATCCAAATGTAGCACTGGTATTTAAGGTAATTTATGACCTAGAACAACTACATCTTCAGTTATTCTCCTGAGTACCCTGAAAATATTTTTCCAGAAAAGAATGGCTATAAATATTTCATACTTTGGATCTTTGTTTATACTTCTTCCTGGGATGCCCCCCAGTGTTGCCTCAGATATTTTTTCTCTTGATCTCCACTCCTTCTCCAGAGTCAAGAGCTATAACTCGAGTTAAATGCAAAACGGAATACTCAAACCCAGAATAGTAGGGAGCGTTTACTGGAAGCAATAAAGGAGGATCAAAACTTCTGTGTTCCTCCTAATCTGTCCTTCAGTAAAACAGCTTAGAAATTTCTTCTGTTTTGGAGAAACCCCTGCCATTGGAAGGCCAGGGAGCAGTCTAGACAGAAGGAGACATGGATATGGAATATTCACATCTGCTTCTGTCTAGGCCTGAACACATTTGTGTCTCAAAGTTCAGGCACTCCATAAGCTGGGCTCATCACTATCAGAGAAGTATGCTCCTGTGCCACACATCCCCAGGAGGACCAGGCTGAGAAAGGTGATACGTTCACTTCTGATAAGACTAACAGATAAGACATTTACAAAGTCAAATGAACCTAAAAATACAAAAATTTCCAGTTTTAGAATGTGTTTTTAGTAAATAGGAAGCACCACTAGGCAAGTATTTCTAGCCCAAGTTTCTCTAACTGTAAACTGTTTTTAATGTTTATAACTTCATTTCTCTACCTATAGAATCTCTATCTTTTCCCTATTCTAATCTACCTTTCCAACCCACACAGACATCATGGAAATTAGAGCAACATTTCGCAAGTCTGCTCAGAGCTTGCTATGAGCTATGGCAGTGACAGGTTTTTATGCATGGCTCACATGCCAATGTATATAATCTGTATGAAAGTAAGTTGTGTGTGAACTGCACATACAATTTTCTTTCATTCAAATGTAATGAGTACCTTGGGGTATAAAGCAATATGCTTCAGGGATTATTTCTAACCTGGAATTTACTAGTTATGATTGTCAGTATTCCAGATACATAACATTTAAGATAATCTTGGCATTTTCATTTAGAAGTCAGTTGTTCAATCACAGTCATTTACTTCTTAATTTCTTACCTGAAAGAGGCAGAATTTGTAAAGGTGAAATGTTTTCCACACTCTGTAAACATTCTGATTCTTGATAATTAAATACTAACTGGTAGGGATTTGGTGGTGTTCCACCTGAACATGTAGTCTGATGAACAAGACTAGTTTTCCCAGAGGCTGTATATTGCACAGATGATTGTATCCGCTAAGACAAAGTTAAACAAAACTATCTTTCAGAGCTTAACCACACAAGAAGTATAACTAAGAAAACAGAAACACAAGAGGATAGAATATAATTTAATACTGTCTTTGAATATGATATTAAATTAAGTCACACAAATTTATAAGGTATAAATATCACTATCTTACAAATGAGAAAACTAAGGTTTAGAACGATTAAATAACTTGGCCATTATATAGCTTATAAGCAGAGTCAAAGTCTATGATCTTAGTTGCTAGTACACATAGACTTATACATGTTATTAAACAGTGTTGCTTATTTTCAAATGCTTCCCTGTGATCTACTGAAAATAAAAACTGAGCTTTTATACCAAATCTAGAGACTAATCCACTTTCTTTACCCCCTTTTCCTTAGTGAATTATAGATATAAAAGGAGGAGTGTTTAAAAAAAGAATAACATGATGGTTGAGCCATAGACTATCAACAAATTCTGATTCCAAACTCTTGTTAACTACTTATTAAGAAAAAGTGTATTATAATAGATAATATTTAGTTAACACTTACGATGTGCAAGGCACCAGGGTAAGCCTTTTATATAGTTCTTAATTTCTCACACTAATCCTATGAGTTTGGTATAATTATTATCCCCATTTACAGTTTACAATAGGACTTAGATATAAGGAAGGTAACTTAACCTAAAATCTCACATCTATTCAGTGGCAAGCTAAGTTACAGTACCAAAGCCCAGGTACCTTGTCTACTAAGCTCTGAGTTATAGATAGTACAGAGATGAATAAGACAATCTTCCTTCTCCATCTAATAAAGGGGTTAGAGTGAGTGAGCCGATAAGGCAAGTGTATGAATACCTATGCTAGTTTGAATAAAACAAAGGGCATAGGAATGTTTATCCCAACAATAATACAGACCCAAGCCCAAAGCTTAAAGGCAAATGCTGAGATTTAAATCAGCAAAACAACACTTTCTGAAACACACAAATATGTGCATTTATTCATGATCCTATAAATATATTTCCTCTTTTGTCTTAAATGAGCATTTTGTTCTTCAGTGAGTGACACTGAAAAACACTTGGTCACAAACAGATCATAAACATAGCATTCTATGTGCTATGTACTGAGAATTATTCCAAAGTTTGTTCATAACTTGACATAATTTTCTGATTCCACTAATACCTATGGCAGACAGATCATCTGGATCTTCCTTCCACTCAAAAACCGGTGAGAGCTCACGCCTACCTAACAAATTAAATATTAACACTTTATCTAGGTTGCAAAGCCCTCCCTATTATATCTCCAAAGCCAACTAATCCCATACAAACACCCTCTGCTACCATATTTCCCTGAACACACCTCCTGTGCTCCCCCCACTCCCCACCCCCTCCCTCTCTCTTACTGCTACTACCTCTGTTTAAAAAAGTAAGTCCCTAATCAGCATGTCAATATACTAACCATTTCTTCCCTTTCCCTATAATTTAAAACCCATTTTAAGCATTCCCTCCTTCAGGCAGTATATATATATTCCTCCTTTATTTTCTCAATATATTATGAATATAGATGATTATAGCACTAATCATACAATCTCTTAACGGTATGATTATCTCTCTTCTCACAACTAAGAGATACTTCAAGACAGTATTATTTATGTTGTATTTCCCCTAACCTAGAGTTAGATGTTGTTAAGTAAGTTTATGATTTAATAAAAGGTATACACCTGTAATTCTATATTTGGGATGGGTACAAAGGATTAAAAATTTTATGAGGATTAGTAGTAAAAGATAAAATTACTTTTATCCTTTTTAAAGCATGTCAACTACTAATCAAACATAGATGTGCTAAAAATGAATAGTTGGTAATTGGTACGCACATGGGGACACCAAGACCTTCTCTCTGTATTTAGACTCTCAAGACTAAGCTGAAATTTCTATAATTTGTTCTACTTACCTGTTTGACTAAATCATAAAAAAGTCACATCTTGTTAGAAAAATGTAACCAAATCATTTCACTATTCAATCTTCTTTACAAAGAAATCTTTGAACATTTAGCTGACAAATTAAAATGAGTGACAACTCTTCATGTAAATAAAATCAAGAACAATTTTAAAGAAAGCTACTACTATACCAGTGAGCTATAACCTACATAATTTTAAAATTCTAAGGTAAAAATGAAGAATTAACTTACCTTTACTTTCTCTTTAGAAGAATCATTCTGTTCTACTCCAGTAAATTTAGGAAACATTTCTGCAAACGTATATAAATATTTTAATATTTGCCAACTTAAAAAATTACCATCATCTAAATGACAGATTTTTTCACATTAGAATGAAAGTGATGATTTTAAGAAAATGGTCAACTTCTTAACTCAAGAAATTCTTTTATTTACAAATTTTTTTGCGCCCTCTTGGAATCAGTCAAAATTTCTAAAGGGATACTTGCTTTGAAAAGGGATATTTTCTTTTCCACATAATGGAATAAATATCCCCTCACAAATTTCAATTTAGATTATTAGGCAAAAAGAACAATGTGTTACTTCAGAGTAAAGAGCTTGAATAAGCGACAGTTTAAAAAGAAACAAGTTACAACAGAGATAAGGGTTTAAACAAGCAGTACCAATTATACTAAAATCATCTTTAACCAAGTAGCCATTAAGAGGCTTAATTAAAATAATTGAGAATTTACAAGAGAAGGGTATGTCATTACCTGAGAGGATACAGTCTTTTATTAAAAGTGAAGCTATTTGATTATACATGATAAAGTCTGATCTGCTTGCTAAGCATTATAATAAAGATCCCATCTAATTAATACCCTGTTTTACTTCCGAGCTATCTGGCAGCCTCAACTACAGAGAAACAAATGGGTTTTATAGTACCTCCTTTACCTTTAGAAATGCCTTTACAGCTGACGCTGGCAGTAGAGTAGATATAAAAAGAGATCTCTCTGACATGGTGCTCATAGGTTCCTCTTTCTTGATCCTACAATTGATTCTGGTGCTATCCTCCCCAGTAAGAAGCCTACGTCAGTGTGGTAAAGCACCAAACTGGTAGTTAATGCCTTGATTCACCTCTCCAGCCAGCTTTCATGAGCCTCCTGAGCATTATTTGCCTCAGGCTTCAGGGCACCAAGGCTGGTCAACACCAGGTCTTATTCAAACTTAAAACATTCTAATTTTAATAATTACCTTCTGCCTCCTGAAATGCCATCAGTTTCCGCTGGATGTGTTACTGTTCTTTCCTAAAATGTTTGATGCTGGACACTGTTAAAATTGCTAAGTGCTACTCAATGACGTGCTTTAATTTAAAGAATTCAAGTATTTAAAATGACATGGACCATCTTAATGTCACTCCACTAAGTATTATTTTAAGTGTTGGGGGTTAGGTGGAAAGGGGAAGGGAAGAAGACAGACTGCAAAGATTGAGGGTATAGATCCAGGTAGCTTTCACATTTAGGGGAAAAATTATGATTTCAGCTTTGATCAACAACAAAAAAAAACAGACTTCATTAATACGATCATATAATATATGTACATCTATACATCTGTCTTTTTTTTTTAACATCTTTATTGGAGTATAATTGCTTTACAATGGTGTGTTAGTTTCTGCTTTACAACAAAATGAATCAGTTATATATATACATATGTGCCCATATGTCTTCCCTCTTGCGTCTCCCTCCCTCCCACCCTCCCTATCCCACCCCTCCAGGCGGTCACAAAGCACCGAGCTGATCTCCCTGTGCTATGCAGCTGCTTCCCACTAGCTACCTACCTTACGTTTGGTAGTGTATATATGTCCATGCCTCTCTCTTGCTTTGTCACAGCTTACCCTTCCCCCTCCCCATATCCTCAAGTCCATTCTCTAGTAGGTCTGTGTCTTTATTCCTGTCTTACCCCTACGTTCTTCATGACATTTTTTTTCCCTTAAATTCCATATATATGTGTTAGCATATGGTATTTGTCTCTCTCTTTCTGACTTACTTCACTCTGTATGACAGACTCTAGGTCTATCCACCTCATTACAAATAGCTCAATTTCGTTTCTTTTTATGGCTGAGTAATATTCCATTGTATATATGTGCCACATCTTCTTTATCCATTCATCTGATGATGGACACTTAGGTTGTTTCCATCTCCGGGCTATTGTAAATAGAGCTGCAATGAACATTTTGGTACATGACTCTTTTTGAATTATGGTTTTCTCAGGGTATATGCCCAGTAGTGGGATTGCTGGGTCATATGGTAGTTCTATTTGTAGTACTTTAAGGAACCTCCATACTGTTCTCCACAGTGGCTGTATCAATTTACATTCCCACCAACAGTGCAAGAGGGTTCCCTTTTCTCCACACCCTCTCCAGCATTTATTGTTTCTAGATTTTTTGATGATGGCCATTCTAACCGGTGTGAGATGATATCTCATTGTAGTTTTGATTTGCATTTCTCTAATGATTAGTGATATACATCTGTCTTAATTATCCAAATATGCACCTAAACAAATTATTCAATGATATAAACTCTTAACTACAGTAAAAATACAACATACCACATTAGTGTTCTGACGAAAAATTCAAGGGCATTATCTTAGTTCTCTGACATAAAACTAAAGCTCAGGACTATTATAAAAACTAGCACCTCAAAATCTAAAAAGCACTAGCAAAAGGCATCAAAGATTTTTAATTAAAAAAAAAATCAAAAACACCAAATACAGTGTGCCTCAAAAAAGTCTTACAGACTATAGATAGATGAATAATGATAGCCTAAAACTCAGTATTTTGCTTCTCATTCTACTCTTATGTAGCTGACTTTCCAGGAACATAGTAAAATAAAACTGCATATTTCTGTTTATTTATGAGTTCCTGGCCTTTGGAATTAAAAGGCAAACATACACATTTTCACTATCAAGCTTAAGACCACATTTCAATAAATGAAGAAGCCCTACCAGGTCTTACAAACATTAATAAAACTGAGCACTATAGTGACAACATACACGCTTGTCAACTAACTTCACCAGGGATCTGTGATAATATGTATACCTACCTTGTGAGGATCCAATTGGATAAAATATGTTAACTACTAAACAAATGAATATTTTGCACATTATATAATGTGTTTTATTTTCACAGCTCCCCAAAAACCTCAATATAAAACTTTCATTGGAAAACTTTCATTTCAAACTAAGCAAAAATTTTAATCACAGAATCAAGAAAAAGAGAGAGATCTGGCATCAAATATTTGATTGAAAGGTTTGCTAATAACCATCACCTATCAAAGCACTGAGATCAATGCTCCAGAGACACCAAATATTATCAGCAAGCCAGTACTGACTAAAAAATTTGATAAATTGAATATGAATATAATACCATACATAATGTAAAACCAGAATGTAATGCCATTACAGCAGAAAAAATTACTGAAGATTTTTAAATTAGAAAAACAAATCACACTTCTGTTCTATAGGACAGGGTACAGAAAAGTGATTGGAAGTTATTACCTTATTTTATAGGAAAGAAAGTATGTCCAGAGATGTTGAATGATTTGCCCAAGCGTATCCCCTAATGTTCTATTGATAAAAATCAAGTACTTTGAACGAAAGAAATCTGCTCCCTTTAAAGAATGTTTTGGTATTTTGATTTAAGTGTGTGGTGCTTATGTAATATAGAAGAACAAACCGATTATAAGCTGCCTCTTCCTTTTACCAAAGTAATTTTAACTAGAGTTTAGAAAGTGGAAACAAACAAAAAAACACCTAGACTGATGATTCTCAAACACTGCAGCACATTAGTCACATGGGATACATTGTTTTGTTTTTGTTGGGTTTTTTTGGCGACGCCACATGAGATCATAGTTCCCGGACCAGGGATCAAATGTGGGCCTCCTGCATTGGAAGTGTGGAGTCTTAACCACTGGACTGCCAGGTAAGTCCACACATGGGATACTTTGAACACTACATTAACCTGGCCCCACTCTCCATTCAATTCAGATTTGGACACTATTTTTTAAAGTTTTACAGGTGATTCTAATGTACTGCCAAGGTTGAGAAACACTATTCTAGACAGCCTGTTTATTCAGTAAGACCCAGTTTGAACAGAATTATTTTTAAATTCACATGACAAAGTTTATCCCTATTTCTAAGACTCGTGGCTCAAGTACAGACCTCAATATATGCAAGTTTTTAATCAAGTCTGAGTCCTTGAATTTATCCTTCTGGGGCTTTAAAAACACTCTAATTGATGAGAAACTAATGAAAGTTTAAAATATTTAAATGATGAGTACTAATCATTTCTCTTAAACTTTCTAGCTTGAATGATGAAAAGTACTCCAAACTGTCATTTCATACTTCCTACATTTACTAAACCATTCTCCCCCTTAAAAGGTAAAATAAAATCTAAACTTGGACAAAGTTTGTCCTTTTTCCCTTGCATGAAAAAAAAATGCATCATTGTCACTTCTACAGAAGATGTGGGTTGTAGTACTAAAGAGAAACGGTTATTTTACTCCTTTTAAGTCACCATAATTAAGAAAGTTAAAAAAAAAAAAAGGAACAATTGGTACTTAAAGAATTTCATAAATTTCACTTTTAGAACATTACACTGAAGCCAATAAAAGCAAAAAGTCCAAAATATGAAGTGACAAATTCACTTTGTCTTAACCAGGTAAAGAATTGATGCCATAACCATTCAATTTCTTTGTGTATAACTGTTGTAAGAATTGAAATGATAATCATTCCTGAAAAATATTCTATTCCACACTAATCAAGTATCTGAGCTAACATTTAGACAGTTCCTGAAGTTATTTCCTACAAGGATAGCATCAAAAAAGCACTATTACCTATGAGCTGCTCCATTTGATGGTTTCTCAGTAATAGTATTAAATCTGTTAATAATATTCCTCCCTATTATATCACTCAAGATAGCCAACCTTGTTGAGCATTAGAAAACTCTCAGTTGCTTGTGTGTACATTCTAGCGCAGCCCAGCTAACATAGGATATATGTATCTGGAATTCATTTTATTGTCAAGCCTCATTTATATCTTTGATCTGGCATTTAATGATATTTTGGGTTATGAAAAACAGTTTAGAAAGGTTTTATATTTATACCAATGTTTAATCATTGTTCTTTTTTTTTAGATAGGATTTTATTTTATTTATTTATCTATTTATTTGGCTGCGCCTCACGGCTTGTGGGATTTTAGTTCCCCAACCAGGGGTCGAACCCAGGTCCTTGGCAGTGAAAGCGCAGAGGCCTAACCACTGGACTGCCAGGGAATTCCCAATCATCGTTCTTGATTTCTTGGCACATGACAATTTGCATATGCCAATGTAACTCAAGAAGATAATTTAAACGGCAAAATCGAATCACATTGAAATTTGCAATTAAGTACTGCTTCTAGCCCACAGATTTCTTGCTTATAGTTTTCAAAGATTTGGGATTTCATTACAAGTCTATCTTGGAACTGATTTAGTATCTTGTTTGAAATTATAACTAAAGAAATTTTAAAATGAATCTTTCCTTGGCACTTACTCCCCTGCCATTTAATTAATCCCATTTAATGAAGCAGAATTACTCCATATTTTTCAAACATGCATAAAATAAGGTTTAAGATTACATAGAACATAATAATTAATGTGTAAACAGCTCTAACACTCTTTATAACATTTAAGTGTTTTTCACAGATGTCACCCTTAAAACATTTCAGCATACCTAAACAGAATAATATTGCAGTAAAGAGAGAAACTCATAATACAAGAAAACTACAGAAGAACCTTAAGAGTCAATACTATTAAAGAATTTCGAAAAGTTAATTTAGAGAGCTGTCCTTGATAACAGAAATTATAAAAGATTGTGACAAAAAAATAAATAAATAAATAAATAAAAGATTGTGACTTCGTTAAGAAAACTGCATACAGTCTCAAGTTTCTAAAAAATCCAGGAAGACAGGTATTAAAAAATAGATTAAGAAAAATTACTAAAGATCAATATCCTTCTATCAGAAAAGAATTTCTCACAGAAGCTTTCAGAAAAGATTCCACTATTAAAATTTTGGGGAAATGAAATTATATGCATATGTCCTATTTTAAATAATCAAAACTCTTATTTAATCAGAATTCTGATAATCAAGATATTCCTATTTTAAGTTTCAGCTCTTGACAAATTGTAATAAATTTTTTTTTTTCTTTTTTTTTGCGGTACGCGGGCCTCTCACTGTTGTGGCCTCTCCCGTTGCGGAGCAACAGGCTCCGGACGCGCAGGCTCAGTGGCCATGGCTCACGGGCACAGCCGCTCCGCGGGAAGATGTGGGATCTTCCCGGACCGGGGCACAAACCCGCGTCCCCTGCATCGGCAGCCGGACTCTCAACCACTGCGCCACCAGGGAAGCCCGTAATAAATTTTAAAGTTACAAAATCTTATTTACATTTTCAGTTAATTTTTACTTATGTAACAAAGTTTTTGCTAATATATCTAATTTTCACAAATTATATTTTCTCCACAGCCCCATTTCCCCTCACCCTGAAACTTAGACTTGGGATTTGTCATCTGCTTCTTGATAACATCATGTGCATTATTAAGAATGGTAGATGCTTTGCTTATTCTTACAATAGGTATAGCTATTGATATAGTCTGAATTAATTATTTTTCACAATTTGCAGTCCTTTTACTTATAGTTTTTGTTGTTCTCAGGAAAGTTAAAAAAATGCTGTTAGCTTACACACTAGAAATCAAGAGCCTTACAGTATTTTAATGGGTACAACTGAAGTTAACAGGAGAAAAGGTCCCATTGCTTCATTTACTAATTTATTTTATTAAGCAAAGAGATAACTGTTCTTTCCCTGTTAAGGTAAGCATTGCATTTGCAACTTATAACCTACATATACAGTGTTTTTCCAATGAAGTATGTAGTTGGTTCATAAAACAATGAAAATTTCAAAGATAAATGATAACTCATACTATCCTATTAGTAGACAAACTGACCTTAGTGTCACAAACCTATACATTATCCATAAAGTAGATTGAAATATAAAAATTTGCTACCTTGATTTTAACAGTGTTTTTAAAAACATCCCCAGTTACTTGGAAAAGATGACATCAAACAAGAATAAAATAAAATAAAATAGTCATAAAATAAAAATTAAATAGTGTTTTAAAATCAGAATTCTGAGGCTGAGTTATTCTGCTAGAAAGTTAGGAAAACATAATATATATTATACTATTTTAAGAACACAATAGATGAAAAACATTCTTTCCTTCAAGCAACATATTGGAAGATTCTATCAGAAACCGATAATTCAAATTAAAATTAAGGTACTTCACTGAAGCACTCTGAAGTACTTTTCTGCTAATACTCAAGGTATTTATTGATCAGTAGTCAATATATAATTAGATAATTTAATAAGAGTTTTATTCTACAAATAAAAGACAAAGTGCTCTAACTTATTAGGCCATAAATTCTTTATTAGATGAAATTACAAATGCTAGTCACAATTTAAAATACTAAATGCAAGCTAGAGTTTTTTCAGTACTTTTTTATGCTTAAAAAGTCAACTATAAGAAAATAATGTATAATCTGAGTCCTAAATTAATTAAAAAATTTTCTAGTGTGACAAATTTCAACAAAAGTAAAAACTCTGTTTATTCTAACAAAAATGTTTACCACTATATACTTCAGAAATGTAAAAACAAAATGCAGACATCAGCACCACAAATTAAAGAGAACCAAAAGTGAAACAATGTACTGTAACGGAGCAGACCCTTACTACCGGACTGAAATAGGAGGGATATTCTTACAAACGGTAAGAATTCCTAATGTGACAATATTCTGTGTGGGATGTTTTAAAGAGAGCTGAATTTCATGACAAACAAGAAATGTCTCATTTAAAATAAAGCAAAATTTTAGGCCCGGAAGTGCCCTGTATTTGAATGTGCCTTTTGGTGAACAATGATGGAATGCCTCTGCCAAGTCTGAAACCTGGGGCAGGGATTAGCTGTCAACTACACAACCATCAGTGAAGAGTACAAAGAGTACAAAGAAAGAGTGAAAGAGTACAAAGGAAACACGAATGCCTTAAGCTTGATATAGTTGATGATAAACTATATAAGGTAACATGGTACTTTAGCATAACTGAGAATCTGAATTTAAAGTACATTTTTCTATAAATGGACAATAATCGACAGTGAAGAAAACACTGAAGTGAAAAAAATCTGCTTTACACATTTTCTAGGATGACTGGTTTCTTAATTCAAAATGATTATTCAATTCAGAATATATTGTCACAACAGAGCAAACTTTGCAACATTAGAGTGATTTGATATATCAGAGAATAAAGTGAAAGATGTCCTCAAATAATCTTTTATTAAAAAGTGAAAATCAGCATTTTATTCTGTGCTGTTTTTTGGTATTAGGACCTGATATTATATATCAGACTATCCCACCTTTAGTAAATTATTTTCAACATTACAAGCCTGTAAGTCACATACGTATAATATGAAGTTTCACTTTACACAGTATCTCTTTTAAGGAAAATAGTTCAGATTGTCAACATGCAGTTAAATAATAAGTGTGGCATCCAAACCATAGATTCTGGGTAAGTAATGAACATTTCTTCAAATGATAAGTCTCAATATTACAAGAAAAATATTTCCCCACAAGCAGAGGTATACTTAAGGGGACAGCTAACCTGATTCGGAATCACTGCTGTCTGAAGAACTTGAATCCCTGCTACTACTTTCAGACTCTGATGAGCTACTGCTGCTGCTACTGCTGCTGCTTTCACTCAGTCGGGAACCACTTCCAATGGCCTTGGATGATTGAGTTTTCTCAGCTACAGAATACAAAAAGACATGAAAAATGGCAGACATTAGGCTCTTCCCTGCTGGTGCAGTGGTTAGGAATCCACCTGCCAGTGCAGGGGACACGGGTTTGAGCCCTGGTCCGGGAAGATCCCACATGCTGTGAAGCACCTAAGCCCATGTGCCACAATTACTGAGCCTGTGCTCTAGAGCTGACGAGTCACAACTACTGATGCCCGCGAGCCACAACTACTGAGCCCGTGTGCCACAACTTCTGAAGCCCACATGCCTAGAGCCCATGCTCCGCAACAAGAGAAGCCACTGCAATGAGAAGCGAATGCACCACAACGAAAAGTAGCCCCCACTCGCCGCAACTAGAGAAAGCCTGTGTGCAGCAACAAAGACCCAATGCAGCCAAAAATAAATAAATAAATAAATGTATTTTTTTTTAATGCCAGACATTAAATAGTTACAGGAACATTTTAAAAACCGGTACCTACGTTTTGTTTGATGTTTTCTAGAATTTAACTGATTACTGACATCCTGTAACTGCTTTTCCAATTCTTGTTTTTTCTGTGAATGAAGTTCTTCTTTGGACTTCATTATTCTCTTACCTGTGTGATTTAGGAGGGAAAAAAAAGAGTGAGTACGACCAAAAACTAACACAAATACCAGACTGATTTCTACTAATACAAAGAAATACATACCATGAGGTTTTACTGGTCTTTTTCTCAGACATGCAGCAACATATTTTTCCAGTTCTCTCAGTGTTGATGCTGTCAGTGTTTCAAAGTCTATATCTATCTCATTAGGGCTGGAATTTCTCAGTGAAGGCTCTCTGCACAGTATTATATGAACGACATGCCCAAGTTTATCTCCAGGGAGTTTGTTTATATCCAAGCTTAACTGTCTTTTCTCATCATAGTTCATAGGTTTAGCATTATCTTTATCTTCAGATTTCACAGCGAAGACCTGTTGTTTCCCCTTCTTTGGCTGACTGTAACAAAAGTTAAATTTAATCAAATGTATTTTAGATAATGTTATTTTAATAAGGCATCATTAAAGATACTTACTTGCACTTGGACTTTTCCTTTAATTTTATTTGCTTAAACTTTTTCCTTGGATTTTCACCTCTATTATCAATCTTTTCTTTTTTCTTTTCCCTTTTAGACTTCTCATTCTTTCTCTTTCGCTTATTGAAAGGTACTTGGGACAGAACCGGTAGCTGTTGATGAACAGCTTTAAGCTGATAAAGGAAAAATTCTTTAAACATTCATGGCTCTAAATAATTAAAGACAGTAGAAAAAAATGAAGGCACTCAAAAGTCAACATTATCCTTTGTGAAATTCATTTCCTTCAGGTTGATATTTCATTTCACAAATTCATTATTTTGAAAGGCGTATGTTAAATTTCAAAGACTACCATGTACTCAACCCATAAACTTAAATATTCATCTAAAAACAGAACAAGAATCATTAATTTTTCCAGGCAGTCTTAAGTCTTAAATCATTGATTTTTCAGGATTGAGCTCAAAGCAGGTTAACATTTTATCACAAAAGGTAACAAATGTTAAATAAAGATCTCATCCATAAACTATCCAGGTTATGTCATATAAATTGTTTCAATGAGAATTGTGATTAGGCATTTATTTTGATTAGGAATATAAATAACAGAATTTTAAGATGTATATATTTTTGAGTGGGAAAAGACTATTAAACATTAAAAATGTGCCAAGAAGTAAATAAAGTCACAGTTAATACGTGATCTAAATATAACAGCTTTTAATCTACAAATAGGATTTTATAATAGATCAGCAGCAGCAGCAGCTCATAGAAAGAATATAAAAACTTTGTATCAATATAAACAACTACCTGCTCCTGAAGCTTTTCAAGACTCTGAGCTTGTTCATCTTCAGAATCACTAGAAGAGTCATCTGCAGAGGAAGCTTCACTACTCCTTTCTCTACCAAGGGTTTCTGTGGTATCTGTTTTGATGTAACATACAGGCATACTCTCAACAGGTTCATCTGGGATCTTTGCAAAATGCATTTCGAAAACATCCTATAATGGAAAATCAGACTGTTAAGGTCTTCTGCGTTTCTGATTTAATGCAGCAATAACACCTTTTAAGAAAAGGTACATTACAGTGTCATTTTTTTTTTTCTGTCTGTACCTCACAGCTTGCCAGATCCCAGTTACCCGACCAGGACTGAACTCGGCCCCTCGGCAGTGAAAGCACAGAGTCCTAACCACTGGACTGCCAGGGAATTCCCTCAGTGTCTTTTTTTTTTTTTTTTGCGGTACGCGGACCTCTCACTGTTATGGCCTCTCCCATTGTGGAGCACAGGCTCCAGACGCACAGGCTCAGTGGCCATGGCTCACGGGCCCAGCCGCTCTGTGGCATGTGGGATCTTCCTGGACCGGGGCACAAACCCGTGTCCCCTGCATCGGCAGGCAGACTCTCAACCACTGCGCCACCAGGGAAGCCCCTCAGTGTCATATTTTGATGAGAATTCTATTTTTCCTTGTGGTACTCATTTCACAATATATACATATATCATAATGTATACCTTAAACTAATACAATGTCAATTATATCCCTATAAAACTGGAGGACAAAAAGATTTACCAGAAATATAATAAGACTCATGCTTCCCTGCCTACCAACCTTAGCAACTTTTCTCCATTTTTCCAGGTAAGACAGACCTCTCAGATTATATAGGGGAAGTCCTTTTAAGATCTGCCCTGTGGCTGGTGCATCATTCTACTACCTGCCAATGGCTTAGCCTCAGAAGTCCTTGAGCCTTCCCTTCAGTGGGACACTGACTGCAGTCAACCCTCTCTCAGATACCTACTGTCCTCTCTTCACTACTACTTCCCCAGTACCTTCTATATGTAGGGCAGCTTCATTAACAGATTTACTACGAATGGATGCTATGCCTCAGAAAACAAACAACCCCCACAATTTTAAGAGTCTAAATTATGCTTTACTACTTGGTGGGGGTGGGGGGTATATTCTTTATCTCTTGAGTTATGGTTCTAAAATTTTTAAACTATGTTCAGAGGAAACTCACTTTCAGAGCACAAGTAAAAACTCACCTGAAGCATTCTTGCCATTGTAACTACTTCATGATCTGGAGGACTGTATTGGTAGCAATTCATGAACATTAATCTAACATCTGCAGCAAATTCATACGCATGTTTATATTCTTGGTTATCCATTTTTGCCTAAATTAAGGAAAAATTACAGGATTCATCAACAATATAGTTCAATAATTGTTTGAGCACCTATGTTAAGTGTTTATATTATGAAATAATTCAAACATACAGAGGAATAATAGATAATACCAAAACTAGATACCCACCATCCAGATTTGACAAACATTAAAATTCTGCTACGCTTGTTTTGTATTTTTAGACTTTGAAAAAATCCAGTAAATTTTGACAAGTAGAGACAAAGGAGGGTGTTTCAAGTAAAGAAGAGAACAGGAACAAAACCACAAAAGCAGGAAAAAAACAGTGTTTCCAGATAATCTTGGACAGACCAGTTTGATTGTGGGAAAACAATGAATAAATAAACTCCTTAAATGAGCCTTGAACATCTAAATGAAAGGTTTATACTGTATTAAAATTCTCCTGGGAATGAAAAGACATTAAAAATTGAACAGAAGAGAAATATCAGGATGGGTTACATTTTTAGGTAGCTGCATATAAAGTGGATAGAAGTGAGGATACAGAGTAGCCAGTTAGGCAGCCACTATAAAAAGAAAAATGAGCAGTCAAGAAAATCCTATAGACTGCTGGGCAAAATAAGTGTATATTAACAGACAATCGATGAATAAATACAAAAGGCCAATAAACAAATACAGCATGCCAGACATCATTTGTAATTAAAGAAACACAAAACTAACACAAGAAACATAATTTTCTACCACTCAGATCACTGGCAACTGGGAATGATTTCAGAGAACTAAATTAAATAAAGTCACTATCTTCTTATCCCTGGAATTCTATGATAGCCTCCTGAATAACCCAGTCTCCACATTGCTGCTACAGAAGTTGCTGTAGGAATCAAATATGAGGACATAATCCTCATGTTTAATGCCAGCTCTAGGCCTCTACAATGAGGGTCTTTCATGTTCAAGCCCCCGTTTCCATCCAGTCTCATTTTCCCCTACTCACTGCTTCATATTGTGTCTCATGTTGGCTTAAATATTGTATTCTGGATGCTTTTATGATCTGAGGGCCTTCCAAGTTGCTCCCCCTGCCTGGAATGTCCTATAACTCAGGGGTCCCCAACCCCCAGTCCTGCTAGGAATAGGGCCACACAGCAGGAGGTGAATGGCGGGTGAGCAAGCGAAGCTTCATCTGCTCCTCCTCGTCGCTTGCATTATCACCTGAACCATCCCCCCACCGACCCGTCCATGGAAAAATTGTCTTCCACGAAACCGGTCCCTGGTGCCAAAAAGGTTGGGGACCGATGCTATAACTTACTAAGTCTTACTTATCCTTTAAGACTCAGCTCAGGTTTACCTATTTCAGGTATTGTTTCATGACCTCTCATGTAAGTATTAGGGGAAAGTAGAAAAGCATATTTTGAAGAGATAATGCTTAAAATTTTTTTAGAACTTAAAACATGAACTTCAGATTGAAAGCGATAATTTCCAATCAAGATGAATAAAATTAAATGCACAACCAGCAAGAGGAAAGACAGACTGCCTACAAAGGGATGACAAGTAGACTGACAGCAGACTTCCTAGCAGCAACAATAAATGCCAAAGGATATTGTCCTAGTGCTGAGGGAAAATAACTGGTCGTTCTAGAATTCTATAGTCAGTTAAAGAACCATTCAAGAATAAAGACAATATACAGATACTTTCAGAGATAAGGCTATTAAGAGTTTACTACCTATAAATGCTCATGGAAGAACCACTGAAGTTGGCACTTCAGCAAAAAGAAACACTAAGAAGGGAAAGAGTAAGAAGCAAGAAATGAGGGTAAGCACTAAAATTAGTAACATGTTAATAAACAATGTTGATGATGAAATAATAAAACAAAACTGTGTTTAAAAGAACCAAACTTCTAGACAATAATAAAGAACAGGGAGTACAATGAGTAGTCATTCAGGAGGAACACTGAGATAATGCATCATTTTGAAAATGCTACAGTTCTACTCTTTTAGTAGTTTCCCTTAAAATGAATACACATAATTAAATTTTTCCAATAATTTAAAGCTTCCAAATCAGCAATAAAGAAAACTTACCAATCTGGCAGAAGACCAAAAAATGCAGAGAGGATTAGAAACCACATAAATGCCTTGCCAAAAAAACCTTTTTTGTGTTATAATTATGCAAATTAAAAATACTTTTAATATATAACAAGAAAATATCTACAAAGTAAAAATTCAGGGTAGAGTTGTATTACATACTGTAACTCAAACATTGTGATAAATAACCATGAATGTGTTTGAACTGAAGAAAATAAAAACATAACACTTTAAAATGTTCCCATGGGGCTTCCCTGGTGGCGCAGTGGTTGGGAGTCCGCCTGCCGATGCAGGGGACGCGGGTTCGTGCCCCGGTCCGGGAAGATCCCACATGCCGTGGAGTGGCTGGGCCCGTGAGCCATGGCCGCTGAGCCTGCGCGTCCGGAGCCTGTGCTCCGCAGCGGGAGAGGCCACAACAGTGAGAGGCCCGCGTACCGCAAAAAAAAAAAAAAATGTTCCCATGATTTACTTCAGGTGGTATGACTACTAGTGATTTTTTCTTTTATCCTTTTCTGAATTTTAAATTTATGATGACAAGATTACTTTTATAATCAAGAAAAGAAGTTCCTCCTATTAACACAACATTTACCTTGATGGTTCCAAGATCCATTGGATTTTTTACAATATCATTGTAGTTATGCAGTCCCAAAGCATTAATGTCAACAGGATTATAAAAGGGCCATGCATATGACAAGTGTTTCTTTGCAAGCATTTCTTTAAGAATCTCATTACAGTGCCTTAATTGTTCGGTTACTTGAACATTCTTTACAACTTTATATTGTTGCTGAGAATCCGTCAAAACATTCGTCAACACATTTTCTTTTATAGGTGGCATTTTCCCTGATTTTTTTTCTGTAAGTGTTGGGGAAGATTCACCACTTGCTTTAACTACTGAAGCTGTAGGAATTGTATCTGCTTTCCTCTTCATACCCTTTGTAACCTAAAACAAAACAATTTAAAAACAAAAAGAAAACTATATATAAGGTGACATTCAGAGCAACAGTTTTCACACTTTGATCATTACCCTTATCAGTTAAAAAAAGGAAATGATATTTAGCACCAATTCTTCCGTGTATTAGTAAAGGTTAATTTTTCTTTCATAGGTAAAATAAATAGTTCAGATATTTCCTTCCCACATCCCAAAGAACTGTCTGGTACAAACCTTTGAGACCAATGAAAGATGGGGGGAAAAAGTCATGGTTATATCAAAAAGTTTCTGAACACCTGAAACCAGCTAGGGTATACAATTTTAAAAAAGAAAATTATCAACCCACCAAGTTGTGAGCCAATAAAAGTTATATCACCCAAAAAAGAAAAAAAAAAGTAGTTAGACAACTGATATTAATACTACAAAGATACTAAATCAGTTCAAATTCTACCTAAGGAATCTCTAAAATTTGGTTTGCCTCCCAGGTCTCTGTTCACAAAATGTACACAGACAAAAAGACTGACTGCTGTATGCTGAAGATCAATTTTCTTATCAACTTATAAAAAGGTATAAACTAACACACCATTGTAAAGCAATTATACTCCAATAAAGATGTTTAAAAAAAAAGGTACAGACATCACATCAAACTTACACTGAAACATTTTAATGCTACAGTAAACTTACTTGGGTGCCTGTTTGTGAGGCAGAGTTCAGTGGAGCACTTTGTGCCATGTTTGAAGGAGAAATAGATGTTTCGGGAAATACAGAGGGAATTGCTTGCTGCTTAATTATTTTTTCCAGTGCTTTGAGGGATTGTTTTTCTTTAACAGAAACTGCTGCATTCTGTTGAGTATCTAGTAAAGTGTGAACCAGAGTCAGTATCTGAGTAAAACATAAAACTATTTTTCTTTTAGCATTCTATTTTAATACATTTAGTTCAGCTTTTAAAAATATAAACACAGTTTACACTCCCATTCCCCTTTGAAACCCTCCCACACATACTTGCTGACAGTTAGACTGATTTAGATATAATACTGGAGACTTCAAAACCTGTTATATTAATGGTAGGTTTATCAATTTTATTCAGAAAGGTGCCTGGCTTAAACTCAGACTAACAGAGCTCTGTGATTTTAGCTTCAGGTTGCTGTAAACCCGAGCAAAAATTTCAGACGCCCTGGTGATAACTATGTGGTACTACGTGAGGTCTTCAGAATGCTCTGCATAAATATCCTAGGACATTTGTTTCAGATAGTCCATCACTGGCTAACACAGAACAACAGATGTGAACATAATTCTCTTATCAAAGGAACATTTGTGCATGTTCTTTTGCCCTATACGTTCCCAGACAGTGCTAGGACTGGAGACATTTGGATCACATCACCTTGAAATCTATTACAGTCAGCACTCAGTATCCATAGGTTCCACATCTGCGGATTCAACCAACCTTGGATACAACACTCAGAGGCAACCCACGGATACGGGGGACCACTGTACTATACCATTTTATATAAAGAACTTGAGCATCCGAAGATTTTGGTATCCACGGATGGGTCCTGGAGCCAGTCCCTGTGGATTCTGAGGGATGACTATTTCAAAAGCCCATCCTTCCATCTAGGCAACTCTATTCTTCTAATTGCCCAGGCCAAAAACTTTGGAGTCATCTGTGACTCCACTCTCTCTCAAACCTAATTTCCAATCCATTAGCAAACTTTTTTGCTCTATCTTCTTATCCAGAATCCAACTATTATTATAGGTGGTAATAACCCTGAATTATTGCAGTAGCATCCTACAAGGCCTTCTTTCCTTCTGCTTTTTTTTTTTTTTTTTTTTTTGCAGTACACAGGCCTCTCACTGTTGTGGTCTCTCCCGTTGCGGAGCACAGGCTCCGGATGCGCAGGCTCAGCGGCCATGGCTCACGGGCCCAGCCACTCCACGGCATGTGGGATCTTCCCGGACCGGGGCACGAACCCGTGTCCCCTGCATCGGCAGGCAGACTCTCAATCACTGCGCCACCAGGGAAGCCCCCCACCTTCTGCTTTTTACATCCTATAGTCTGTTCTCAAAACAGCAAGCAAAGGGATCTTTTAAAATTCAAATAAGATCATGACACTCCTGCTCAATGTCCAGTGGTTTCTAATCTTCTCTCCAAGTAAAAGCCAAAGTCCTCACAATGGCTTGTAAGGAAACATGTGACCTCTCTACTTTTTCCCCCTACCTCTGCGCTCCTTCCAACCTCACTTTCTATCACCCTTCCCCTCACTTATTTCACTCCAGACTACTGGCCTGCTGTCCTCAAGTTTGGTAACCATAGGCAGACTATTTGCTCTGCCTGGCAGGAGACAGCCTCATGGCTCACTTCAACACTCCCTTCAGGCTTTACTCAAATGTCACCTTCTCAAGCCACCCTATATAAAGCAACCCTCTCTATTCCACTACTCTTTAGTTCTCTTGTTTTTTCCATGTCATTATCATTTGACATACAACATATAGTATCCCTGACTCTCCAAATTCTATAAATCTGGGAGTTAATAGAACACAGATGGATTTTATGAAAATATCTAATATCAAGCCCTGAAAAATACCTCAATATTTAGAGATTGAGTAGAAGAGGATGATAAGGCCAAGAAGACTATAGAATGGGAAGTAAACCCTCACAACTAGTGTGCACCAAGAAATAAAGGCATTTCAAGAGACAGCAGCCTTCTAAAGCAACTGATAGGGATCAAGTAAAATGAGAACAGAAAAATATTACTTAAATTTAGCAACATAAAGACTACTGACAAGAACCTTTCTAGTGATGTAGTAAGGCTAGAACCTATACTGAAGTGAGTTCATGAGTACGTAAGAGGAAAGCAAAAAACAGGACAGTGGCTGGAAGGATATAGGGAAAAGATGAGTTTTAAAGATGAGATACTAGAGCATGTTTATAGTATAATAAAACTAACCTGATAGAGAATGAAAGATTAATGACGCATGAAACAAAGGGGATAACCAAAGGAATAAAATCCTTAAGAAGGTAAGGAGGGAAGCAAGATCCAGGTCATAAATGAAGGCAATGGCCCAAAGTGATGGAAGGGAAAAGGCCTTTGCCCTAGCTGAGCCCTCTGCCTGGAATGTTCTTTGTTCAAATCTTAACTTCTCAATGAGGCCTACTTTGAACCTATCATGTATGTCTCTCTTTCACTACTAGAATGTAAACTCCGAGATGGCAAAAGTTTTTGTTTTGTTCATTGATATATCCCAAGAATACAGAACAGTGTTCTGGTACATAAGAGGTACCCAAATATTTGTTCAATCAGTAAATCAACACCAATTCAATGTACTACTTAAAAAATTTTTTTTCTTTGCCATAAAGTATCAACATGTAACCACATTATTTAGACTAGCTACTGTCACATGGCAGTTTCCCTACCACTGTGCATGAAAAATGACATGACTTAGGCAGTAGAAAGCTCCTACTAAAAGTTACTTGGAAACCTAGACCTTCACACCAAAGCCCAATCCTACCTATCTGTCAAGGCCAAAATCAAGTTCTATCACCTTTAAAGCCCTTCCCAGCTTTTCCAGTGCAAGTCAATTTCTCACTCTTGAACCATAGCACACACCACGTGTAATTTCACCTGACACTTATTGTAATGCACTACTTATTATTTTAAAAAGTTTTATTTCTAACTTAAATTTAAACTGAGAGTTAGGGTGGTTATACTTTTTTGTAGTCCCAAAGTACGTGCCTTACAGGGACAAACATCCAAGTAGGTACTGACAGAAAAACAAAGTCAAAGAACTTTTGTCTAAGGGAAACCTATGCTTTTAGCAATAACCTGAGCACCTGAAATAAGTAGCTACAACTTAACCATCAAGAAACTGTTAAAGTGTTGTTTTAAAGGAAAACATTCTAAAGGTAAGTAATTTTCACCTTGCTAGAGATAATATTTTAAGTCAGCAATAATTATCACCTTGTTTTAACAATTTAAGTAACATACTGATCTATGTTTTTTGCCTCACAAGGGCTTATTTTAAACCTCTTGTGGAAACCTATGCTTATATGGTCAGACTTACGATCAATCTTCTCCAAAAATAATAAAATAAAAACTTTATTAAACAGTGAGTATCTCACAGGATGGATGGAAAGCAAGCTATAAGTCATGACCCATCCTAAAGATCTATTAACAACCAGCAAAAAAGTACATCATACTATCAATAAAACAACCTCAACCATCACCTGAATTGGTACAAGTCTCATATGTCCCAGCCACTTAACATATACTTTACAAAAATTTACAACCATGAAAGCTAAATATTTTCCAGATATTATAGATGAGGAAACTAACATGGAATGATTAAGTAACTTAACCAAGATTTACAGCTTCAGTGACCCAAAGATAAACCAACATTTGACCTATGACAATCTTGATTAACCTCTACAATAAACCCATCTGAATACTTAAGATTAACTTTATAACTTCATATTTAAATATTAGGATTATTAGCTGTAAAACATCTCCCCCTAAAGTTCTGAGTTAAGATCTAGGAAAAGAGAATCTTCAGACCCACCAGCAACACTTCATTCTTAGCTATGGGATCTTCTGACACAGAGAAACGCTGGCAATTTTGGCCCTCTTAATTAGTATAGCACAGATACATGATCTACTAAAATAGTAACTGTGAATTACTTGGTGCCTACTAAGTGAATGGCACTATTCTATAGGAAACTTTGCTCCAAGGCCATAATCTATACAGTCCTCCCAATCTTGTATGATAGCCATCCTTGTGCTCAAGGTTTAGCAGATTGTTTAAAGGGACGTTTTAGATGTAAAAGGACTTCTAGATGTCTACCTCCTTTCAGGTATTTATTATTTATTTTTTTATTTTTATTTATTAATTTTTTTGGCCATGCCGCATGGCTTGCAGAATTAGTTCCCCGACCAGAGATCGAACCCGGGCCCTTGGCAGTGAGAGTGCCAAGTCTTAACCACTGGACTGCCAGGGAATTCCCAGGGATTTATTATTTAATTATAGTCATTATACTTATACACACATTCAAATATATATGGAAAAGAGAAAGAAAGAGAACATAAACCTTTTCTTGCTTACCTTTCTTTATTCTTTCCTTACCACCCACAACTTGCTCTTCTTGTGGCATCTGAGATAATTTCTGTCTGAACAGCTTTTCTAGAGCTTGTGCCATAAGAACGATGTCATCTCCAGGCTAGAAAATATATAAAATGTAACATAAGTTTACACAGTATGGTCACTGTATCAAATTTCTATAATTCAGGCTGCCTTAGTGAAGGCAGTGCCATAGTACTCTTAGACAATATTTACTAAACAGTATTTATCACTTCTAAATTAAGTATAGCAGCTCGCATTTAAAATTCTAACATCCTACCCCTATAACTTCTAAAAAGGACTGAGGATGCCATTCTGAGCACTAAGGGTTAAAATCCAACCAATCCTACTAATACAAAAAGGTATTAGAAATTAGAATTTCTACCTTACAAATAGGATAAAGTAAAACTTGTTCATGGCTGTGAAAAGTACCTCATGGTTTGACTTGATGTGATTCAATTTTCAATTAACTAAGCAATAAAGTGACACTGTAGAGCTAAGTTTTTAAATCTTAACTATCTGCTTAGAAGTCTTCATCTTGCTTTACTTGACTACTGAGAAAAAACTAAATTACAAAGCAAGGCCTAAAGCAGACACCTATTTCTAAGTTAGGTAGTTCAGGAAAATTACTGAATTTTGTTTTAAAATATTAAATGTAAGAGGACTCCTTACAATTATTAAATTAAAATGAATTTGCCAATGGTACTTACAGAATACCATTACCTCTGATTTTTAAAAAAAATCATAGTAGCTAATAGTCTTAAATCTATTATACATAAGGTGGCACTGATGATTACCTTGGAAACTAAACCAACATTTCTATTACATTTCAGTGTCACTAGTGATTTTGAATAAATGGAAAATAAGTTTTAAAAATTTTAGATAGCATAGAACAGCTTGAAAAGGATGCAGTACTTAGGGAAACAGGAATCCTATATGGAGGAAAATTGAATACACAAATCCAATTTTATGGATGAAGACGAAAGTGAAGATTAAGTTCAAAATGTCCACATATATTATCATACAGGCTAACACATTAACACAAATGCAAAACTACTACTGAGATATAACACAGTGTGTCTGATCTTTAAGTTAACTTGTATGAAGTTTAGAAGTATGTAATTTGGCCTTCCCTGATGGTGCAGTGGTTAAGAATCCGCCTGCCAATGCAGGGGACACGGGTTCGAACCCTGGTCTGCGAAGATCTCTCATGCCGCAGAACAACCTAAGCCCATGCGCCACAACTACTGAGCCTGCGCTCTAGAGCCCGTGCTCCGCAACAAGAGAAGCCACGGCAATGAGAAGCCCGCGTGCCCCGCTCACCGCAACTAGAGAAAGCCCGCGCCCAGCAACAAAGACCCAACTCAGCCAAAAATAAATAAATAAATAAATTTATTGAAAGAAAAAATAAGTATGTCATTTGTTTGGCTTCTTAGATTATAACTAGAGATCCATACCATAAAAATTTAACCAAGATTAGTGTATAATAAGATTTATCATTCATATTTTAACTAAAAAGGCAGAAGTGTAGTAGAGAACATTTTGAGATAACACTTTATTCACAGAAACCAGCAATCATTAGTATTTTATTTTTTAAAACATAATAAGCCATTATAGCTATTCAGACAAAAATATAGCAAAAAATATGGCAAAATGAACAAATATTGATACATGAAAATTAGGAAATAAAGTAAAAAACATTATCTTTAAAAATATGGAATGTACCCCAAATCAAGACTTGAAATTTGAAATCAGCACACTTGTTTATACATATCTCTTTGCTCTGTACGTAAGAGAAAAGAATTAGCAAGTATAGCATAAGGCTTACAGACCTTGTTGTATAAATAACAATTTGAAAACATTGTATTGAAGTCTTCTATACATTCCAAAGCTTTCACATAATATTTATGTTCCAAGCGTTTCCGGATTGTATTTAAATCCATTGGGTTTTTTATTATGGTGTAATAATCCTATGGTGTAAGAAGAAATTCTAAATGTTAGTAGTAAGAATGAATTCACTACAACAATTGGTACACAAATTTAAGAAGCTATACACCTGTAACTAGAGAGAGCAACTGATTAAAAGCGATAATATAGAAACCAAAACCTTTTGCGATGAGAAACAAAGTTGATTACCATGGCATTTTTCTTCAGAGAGAAGAAAAAAAAAGCCAATAAAGAAAGAATAACGAAAGAATATAAGAGTAGAACCATCCTGGAAAATAACAAGGGCACGAAGAAAAAGAAACTAGAATTTATGGAGTCTGACAAATCCAGAGTACAATCCCAGCTCTACAGTTTACAAGTTATATTACAAATTACTTAACCATTCTGTTATCAGATGGCTAAAATTCTTAATATAAGACCTAAAGTTGAATTCTGTATGTGAAACACCTAAGTCTGTCAGGACGTGTCAAGAGTGACTTCTTGGAGAAGGGAACACTTATGACAACCTTACACCAAAAGGTCAAGGGACATATGCTATAAACAAGAAAGCATATGTTGATACTTAAAATTTACCACAACTTGCTAAAATGAGAATTTCAATGCTCAGAAAAATGAGTTTTTTGTTTTAGGAAAAAATAGTCATTGGGATATTCTTTAGTGGTGCTGAATAATTTATTTATTAAGTTAAATATATTTCATAATATTTCTATCAGAGGATATTTACAGGGTTTTACTTGTTTTAAACTAATATAATTATAAGATACACTCACAGGCAACTTTAGTTTGACAGCATCCACAGGCTGCTGAAAAGGCCAGGAAAAACTATGCTTCCACAAAGCCTTCAGGACAACTTTCTGTAGATACTGCAGTTGATTCGTCAATCGCCCATTTTTCTTAGTATTTATATATGCTGGTGGCGGAGGGTTAACAATAGCTGTTTGTCGACTTGGCAGAGACATTCTCAACTGCTTCAAGTCCTTATATTCTAATGTTGTCTATAGGTATATGCCCTAAAAAACAAACAAAAAAAGAAACCAGAAAACAAACAACAAAAAAACTGAGTTATTTTCAAAGCACCTTTAAAATGGTTTTTATAGGAACAGAAAAGTTTTCTTCAAGAGTAGCAGATTTCATATTTTAAACCATATCATGACTAGGGCAGCAAAAAAAAAAAAAAAAAAAGAAGAAGAAGAAAAAAGAAAAGCCAAATGATAAATTTATTTGTAAACAAATACGAACCTTTTTCTATGGAAGTACTAAAAGTTGTTTCATTATGTACGCTTCCATTTTGGATGATTTAAGTTATTCCAATCTTTTACAGTAATTTCTTTCTGTCTTTCTTAGACACAAATTGAGGTCTCAGCAGGAAAAGTCTATAAATTCCTGGTAAAAATGAAATAACAGGGAATGTTAAAGAGATGGTTAAAGAATAACTATCTGAGTACATCGTTATTCTACAATTATTAATCAGTGAAGGGAGAAAGGCAAAGGAATTTTTCTGGCTAATGTAAATAAAGTGATTTATTTTAAAAGTGAATTATTAGGAAGAAAAATGACAAGTGTTAATATGCTACTCTTTAGTGGATATTTCTATACCTAAAATAAAATACTTTAAAGCTTCACGAGTATTTCAGAAAGATGGTATCTAACATTCCTAGACAACATTATTACTTTAAGGATAAAAGAGCAAAGGTACTACCAAGTGTATCAGCGAAGTATGACTATTAAATAAATTGTCCATTTTTCAGTGTTAACATTTAGCCAATTTACCTTTTTTTTTCATTAAAGCAGTGTTAGTTTTCAGCTCCTGCTGCATATTAATCACTTGTGGATCCTTCATTTAAAATTGTGGCTAACTACATACAGCATAAAATTTACTATCTTAACTATTTTAAGTGTACAGTTCAGCAGTGTTAAGTATATTCATATTTTTGAGCAACTAACCTCCTGAACTTGTTCATCGCACAAAACCAGAACTCTATACTATACCTATTAAACAACTCCTCATTCTCCCGTCTCCCCAGCCTCTGGCAACCACCAATCCATTTTCTGTTTCTATGAATGTGACTACTCCAGGAATCTCACATAAGTAGAATCATACTGTATTTGTCTTTTTGTGACTGGCTTATCTATTTTAGCACAATGTCCTCAAGGTTCATCCATATTGTAGCATATGTAAGAATTTCCTTCATTTTAAGGTTTAATAATATTCCACTATACGTATACACATTTTGTCTCCCCATTCATTCATTGACAGACACTTGAGTAGCTTCCACCTCTTGGCTATTGTGAATGGTGCTGCTATAAAAACATGGATGTAGGGGCTTCCCTGGTGGCACAGTGGTTGAGAATCTGCCTGCTAATGCAGGGGACACGGGTTCGAGCCCTGGTCTGGGAGGATCCCACATGCCGCGGAGCAACTAGGCCCGTGAGCCACAACTACTGAGTCTGCGCGTCTGGAGCCTGTGCTCCACAATAAGAGAGGCTGCGATAGTGAGAGGCCCGCGCACCGCGATGAAGAGTGGCCCCTGCTTGCCACAACTAGAGAAAGCCCTCGCACAGAAACGAAGACCCAACACAGCAAAAATAAATAAATAAATGTAAAAAAAAAAAACGGATGTATAAATATCTCTTCAAGACCCTGCTTTTAATACTTAGAGATATATCCCCAGGGTGCAGAAGTGGAACTGCTAGATCATATGGTAATTTGGTAATTTTATTTTTAATTTTTGAGGAATCCCATACTGTTTTCCACAGCAGCAACACTGTGTTACGTTCCCACCATCTACAGGGTTCCAGTTTCTCCACATCCTCACAACACCTGTTACTTTGTTTGTTTAACAGCAGCCAATGTAATGGGTGTGAGGTGTTGCGGATCATTTAAAAAATACCAATGCCCTTCTGAGATGGCCCATCTCCCAAGGTCTGCTTGCCTTTTGAGACGGACCACACTCTGTCTATGGAATGTGTATCTCTCTAAATAAATCCACTTCTTACCTATCAAAAAACCCCCCAAAAAACAAAGAAACAAGAAAACAATGCCTAGGTCCAAACCTCTGGAGATACAGCTTGAGAATCAGTTTTGTTTCTTTTTTAAGTTCCCTGGACATCCTGATGTGCAGTCAGGTTTCAAACCACTACATTAAAATGAATTAACTTGGAGATGACTTATAATTTTATCTCATCATTTCACTTTTCTCCTCATCTTATACAAATATGAACTAGAACTCAATAAAAAGTCATTGAGAAAAAAAAAAAAGTCATTGAGGGGGCTTCCCTGGTGGTGCAGTGGTTAAGAATCCGCCTGCAAATGCAGGGGACACAGGTTCGAGCCCTGGTCCAGGAAGATCCCACACTGCAACGAAGAGTAGCCCTCACTTACCACAACTAGAGAAAGCCCACGCACAGCAATTAAGACCCAACACAGCCAAAATAAACAAATAAATAAACAGATAAATAGATAAATAAATAAATTTTAAAAAGTCATTGAGAAGAAAGAAGGTGCTATTCTAGTGTTGCAACTGCAACTGGCTCTTATCCTGGCTTTGCAATTATTTAAAGCTAGCCTACCTTTTGAATATCCCAATCACTACACCCTCCCTTCCCCACAGAGATAACCACTATGATGACTTCTATCTCCATACATTAAATTGTGACTGTTTCTGAACTTTTACATAAATATAGTATTATTTACTATGTATTACACTGTGCCTAGCTTTCTTTCACCAATATTGTTTTTGAGATTTATCCATGTTTTTGCCTATGTTGTTTGTTCACTTTCACTTTCATTACTGTATTCTATTCTGTATACTGTAAAATTATACTGTATTCTATTGTAAAATTATACCAAAATTTATCCATTCCTGTTGAGACTTTTGGGTTGTTTCCAGTTTTTGACTATGACAAATAATACTATGAAATGCTTTAGTGTATACGTACATGCATTATGCTGGGTATAAACCCAGAAGTAAAATTGTTGGGACATAGGTTATGCATATGTTCAGCTTTAATAGACACCACCAGTTTTCCAAAATGTACCAACTTATATACACAACAGCAGTCTAAGAATTCCAGTTATTCCATATCCTTGTCAATATTTGGTATTATCAGCTTCTTCCATTTTAGCTATTCTGGTGGGCGTATGATGGGATCTCATTGTGATTTTAATTTGTATTTCTCTGATGAGTCCTCCTCTAAAATAAATCTCAGATTCTCACTACTTCCACCACTATGACCCTAGCCCCAGTCATTATCACCTCTAACAAAGACTAATGCCATTGCCTCCAAACTGATCTGAAACCTCCCAAGGTCTGGTTCATTGTTCTGTTCCTTCCACCTCCACTCCTACTCTCCCAGCTCAATCACTTCACACCAGCCATCCTCTTCTTTGAGTTCTTTGCATCAAGCCAGTTCTGGTCTCTGGGCCTTTACACTCTGCTTGAAATGCTCTTATTCCAGACTGATTCAAAATCATCAGCTCCTGAGGGAGACTTTTCCTTCACAACCTCATTTTAAATAGGCATACTTACCCATCCTCCCCAATTCCAATCCATCAGCCATTTCTCTGCTTCACCAATATATTTTTACCTACTTGCTTACTGTCTCCCAACCCACCCTCCCACCAACTCCCAGAATGTAAACTCTATGCCGGCCACGGACCTTGTTTGTATTGATCCAATGCATAGGACAGAGCCTACATATGCTGAATTTAAGTGTTCAGGTTCAATTTTATGTTAGAAATAAAGCAGATGTGACTTGTTTATACAGGGAGAAGTAGGGAGAGAAATCAAGGATGATTTAAGTTAGTTCCTACTGCTCAGGAATCCGCCTTCAAAAAAAAATATATGAATGAATGAATATACATCAATTATAAAATGCTTTTTCCAAACCTGTTCCACTCCTCAAAACCTCAGGCCCACTATACCCATTGGCAGAGGATCTCATCTTAGTTTACATGAGAAACTTTTAAAAATTAATTTCTTAGCTTCTTTTATTTCCTACACTATTACCTCTTATTTAATAAGTGCCTCACCTCTTTTCCATAAGGACCTTCTTTCCCTTTTTCCAGAAACCTATTAGTTCATTAATAATTCCTTTATCTCCATTATTGTATGTTTCTTTTTTATTAGGTTTATGAAGCCTTTCCTCTATTTAAAGATTATGCAACACATAGTTCTGTTTCCTGCTTTGTCTTAAGGCTTCATTTTCTATATTTGTTTACATTATTAGCTTCTGCTGATATCTCTGCCTACAGACATGTTCTAATCAGCGTCTTAAAATTTTTTTTCTTAAAAACACCTTTCCATACGAAAATCTGCACGCAGACGTTTATAGCAGCTTTGTTCCTAATTGCCAAAACCTGGAAGCAACAAAGATGTTCTTCAGTAGGAGAATGGATAAACTGTGAAGCAATAGCCAGACAATGGAATATTACTTAGTGCTACAAAGAAATGATTTATACAGCCACAAAAACACATAAAGGAATATTAAATGCATAATAAGTGAAAGAAGCTAATCTGAAAAGGCTACATACTGTATGATTCCAACTATATGACATTCTGGAAAAGGCAAAACTATGGAGACAGTAAAAAGATCAGTGGTTGCCAGGAGCTGGGAGAAAAGATGGAGCATGGAGGATTTTTAGGGCAGTGAAAATACTGCCATTATACATTTGCCCAAACCCTTAGGAATTACAACACCAAGAGTGAACCCTAATGCAAACAACAGACTAAGTGATAATGCTGTGTCATTGTAGGTTCATCTATTGTAACGAATGTACCCTTTTGTTGGGGGATGCTGGTAACAAGGGAGATTATGCATGTTTTGGGGCAGGAGATATACAGGAAATCTCTGTACCTTTCAATTTTGCTGTAAACCTAAAACTGCTCTTAAAACAAACAAACAAACAAACAAACAAAACTTGGGTGCAAAAAATCTTGTAAAGGTCAAATACATCCATCTGATTTCTCCAACTCTTCTGAAACTGCTCTACCAAAGACCACTAATACCTTGAAATATTCCAAATCCCTCACTGGTGTTCCTAAGTTATCTTCCCAGACTCCTCTGTAGTGTTTGAAATGGTTAGCAACACTCTTAAAATTGTTTTCCTTTGCATCCCTTACATCCTTAGCTACTCATACCACTTCATCATATGACCGTTATATTTCAACCACACTAGTCCACATTTTCTTGCTTCTGGTACTTTGATCAGATATCTGCACCAAATTAGTCAAATCCAATACTGAAGTTTTTGTAGTATTTAGGAAAATAATACTAACTAGAAAGAACTTAAAATAGCATATATTGGGTTAAAAGCCTATATATATATATATATATGTATCTCCTGATAAGACAAAATACAATCTATATAGCATCTATAAAGGCTTTTTGCCAAAAATGTGTAACAAGCTTCTAGATTTAACTTTTCTGTAACAGAAAATTCAAGGGCTACAGCTGCATTGTCCAATGTGACAGCCTCTAGCCACATGTAATTCTGTTTATTTATTTATTTTGGCCAAACCACACAGCATGTGGGATCTCACTTCTATGACCAGGGATCGAACCCACACCCCCTGCACTGGAAGCATGGAGTCTTAACCACTGGACCGCCAGGGGAAGTCCCTAGCCACATGTAACTCTAAATTTAAATTAACCAAAATTACCTAAGTTAAAAACTCAGCAGCATTTTAAGTGCTTAATGGCCACATATGCCTACTGGCTACTGTACAGGACAGTGCAGCTATAGACCACTGCCATCATTGCAGAAGTTTTTTGACGTGCTAGAACAAATGAAACGAAAATCATAAGGAAAGAGACACATGTAGAATACGGAATATTTTATAAGACAAATGGCCCATCTTTTATAAAAAGCAAGATTGTTAAAGAAAATGAGGAATTGCTCTGAATTAAGACATAATAACTGGGGACTTCCCTGGTGGTCCAGTGGTTAAGAATCCGCCTTCCAATGCACGGGACGTGGGTTCGACAGCTGGTCGGGGAACTGAGACCCCACATGTCACGGGGCAACTAAGCCCATGCACTCTAGTGTCCGTGCCCTCTGGAGCCCACATGCCACAACTAGAGAGAAGCCTGCACGCTGCAATGAACAGACCACTTGCCACTACGAAAGATCCTGCATGCCGCAGCGAAGATCCTGTGTGCCGCAACTAAGACCCGATGCAGCCAAATAAATAAATAAATATTTTTTAAAAAAAGACATAACAACTGAACTCAACTTACCACCCTATATCAAATCTTGGTTTGAGATCAACTACTGAAGACATTTTTGGGGACAACTAGGGAAATCGAGGGAATTTTGATAGGTGTGAGAACAGTAGGGTAATTATGTAAGGAAAAAAAAGTTTAAATACATGCTCAAAAAATTTGGTGTGAATAGCCACATCTGTGAAATATGTTTAAATGGTTTTGGGGAAAAACCTATACAGACAAGCAAACATGGCAAAATGTTGACAATTGTTGGTAGTTATACAGGTGTCCTTTGTACTACTTTATCCGTTATTCTATATGTCAGAAATTTTTAATAATAAACTTAAAGTGCACTGCGATTGAAGGCAGCAGATGGACTGACCATGGACAAGAGCTCTGATAATTATCACTGGGCAAAAGAATAGCTAATATTTGGTAATCTGATGATGATCTCAGAAGTGCTCTGCATTGGCTACAGGCCCTGGTTTCTTTGAGGTGAAATTCTGTCCAGCAATAGAGAGCTAGGAATTATCCCCTTTATAAAATATTCTTTGTAATTATCCCAGTCTTACTGTTCAAATTATTTTAATCTTTTCTTTCTTATTTAAAATTTTTTAAAAAGGAGCTATGTGGCTTTAAAAGATATTTGGCAAATTTCTGTTAGATAGCTGCCAATTTCACTGTTTTATTTTACATTCTCTAAAGACTGTTATTATTTTTTGCTTTTACTCTTAATTAAGAATAAACAAAAAATGCCAGCATCATGGTCCAGCAACATACCCTCTAAAAGATTCACCTTAATTGACATAATGGTAGGTCACAATTAGTAAGGTGTCAGAAGTAATTTGTCATTTAAATAGATTGGTTACTTCAAGATTTTCTCTAAAATTACTTCACTCCAACTTACTGAACTATGGAGTTACAAGTCTACTGGGAACTATGCATAATCCATGGCCTATACTGCTTATGTGAAAATCCACTGTTGTTTCTAATGGTTATGATGAGCTGTCATTTTATTGTTATTTCTGCTTTCAAAACATTTTTTACCCATGGATATATTTCTAAAAAGAAAGATAGCATGGGCAGATGAAATCTAATGTCACTAAGAATTGAATGTTATGTAACAACCACCAGTTACAACTGCTCAAAAACAATGTATCATAAATGATTATTAAAAGTTCTGGTTTAGGGTCTTCCCTGGTGGCACAGTGGTTAAGAATCTGCCTGCCAATGCAGGGGACACAGGTTTGAGCCCTGGTCCGGAAAGATCCCACATGCCGCGGAGCAGCTAAGCCTGTGCGCCACAGCTACTGAGCCTGTGCTCTGGAGCCAGAGAGCCACAACTACTGAAGCCCACATGCCTAGAGCCGGTGCTCCACAACAAGAGAAGCCACTGCGATGAGAAGCCCACGCACTGCAACGAAGACCCAACGTGGCCAAAAATAAATTAATTAATTAATTTAAAAAAAATTCTGGTTTACTTTGATAAAGATAATCACATAATAATGTAGCATCACCTTGTCAATTATTCTACGGTTCCATGGGCAAGTTGCCTGAAAATCAGATCCCTTTCGTCCACACAATAGCTCATTATAAAATAATCTTGGGAATTCTGGAGAAATTCTTAAAGATAATATATCATTTATGGATTTCAAAAATAAACAAGTTTATTTGAATTTTAACATCCACATGGTTTGAATGGTATACAACAAAGTTTCCTTTCCCATTCTTGTCCCCCAGCCAACCAGATCCCCCTCCTTACTCTTAGCAATTTCTTGGGTATCCTTTTAGAAACTGGTTCTTTACACTTAATTCATCTTAGAAAATGTCCCAGAGCAGCCCCCTCCCTCCTTAATGCCTGCGTAGTACGTAATCTTATGGATGTGGACATATGGATATTATAAGCAATGTTGCAATGAATATCTACTCACTAATAAGTAAATATATTGTTGCATATGTATGCCAAAACCTATTGGATATATTTCTTCCTTTCTTCTTTTTCTTCTTTTGGCCTGGCCTACTGGATTTATTTCTATTGGCAATTTCTGGGCCAATGCATTTAAATTTTGCTAGATGTTTAATTGTTCTCTATAGGTTATTCCAACTTATAGAGTGAAATTTTAAACTTCTAAGAAAAAGAGAGCCTTTGGGATTGTTGTGAATGTTTCAGTCATCCCTGACAAATACATATAGGCCAAAGATTTCCTGAAATGCACACACAAGCTAAAAAATGTTTCCAAAATGTTACAAGAAACATATAAGTTATTTTGCTGTGTGGTGGCACTTCTGGTTGGGTTCATAGATCTTACACATGCAGGGAAGCAGTACAGCATAAAAAGCTTGGATTCTTTAAGAGTTCTCATCACAAAAAAAAATTTTTTCTATTGCTTTAATTTTGTACCTATATGAGATGATGGACATTTACTAAATGTATTGTGATAATCACTTCATGATATATGTAAATCAAATCATTATGCTGTACACCTTAAACGTATACAGTTCTGTAAGTCAATTATATCTCAATAAAACTGGAAGAAAAAAGAAAACAATAAAAAGAAACCACTGTCTAAGAATCTATTGGTCTCGTCTGATTTTCTAATTTAGTTTGGTTTCGTATACTTAACATGTCCTGAAATTTACCTTTTTTTCCCTGTTTTAAATTATTTTTTCTTAAAAGCCTCTGGTGTTATATCCCTCAAAGCATTCTCTTTTTTTCTATTTGGGTTTTGTGTGTTTATTAGGTTTGTAAAAGTCTGCTTATTAGTTTCTTTTCAAATACTCCTATCTCTTGTATATCCTGAATAAAAGTGGTGATAGTGAGGTGAAAAAAAAAGTCTGGATTCTGAATATCAGATGCCTCTAGGGCTCAGAAAGATCAAAAGCAATCTGCCCTGTGATGAGCTCAAATACTGACTACAAATCCTGCACCATCAAATTAGCCATCTCCAGTTCAAGGGAGAAAATGGTTTCTTTGAAATAAAATCAGGCTTTATTTAAGGTCAAACAGGTAATTTGTAGAAAATGTATATTCTTCACAATGCTTCAATCTTCTCATCTGCTCCTTCCTCAATCTTCTTGTCTGAACTCTTTTCCCAGATACTCTAGATAATACCCCTGCTGAAGGTCCTTGCTCTCTTCTGCCTGTATCTTCAATACTTCTATACTAGCTTACCCTCCATATAAACTTTCTCAAGTCTCCTTAAAAATTCCTCTCTTGATCCTATTCTATCCTTGTAGTCTCAATCTTCTCTCTTCTGTATCTCACACCAGAGCATCCTAAAAAATGACAGTCTTTACTCCCCACATCACACATGCCTTTTTCCTGCCATTCCTCTAAAACTCCCCTTACACTAAGGTTAATACTTACGATATTTACTTGTTAAATCCAATGGATTCTTTTTGAAACTTATACCTTACTTGACCTCTCAGCTATATCTGTCACTAGACTATTGTGACTCTCTTGAAACTCTTTTCTGGTTTCCAGGATACCACTTTCCCCAGATTCTGTTTGTTCACTTACTAAATATTTACAAAGCACCTACAATGGTGGCAAGCACTGAGCTAGGAATTGGGGGATACAATAATCTCTTTACAGAGACTTATAAAATAGGCAATTCCAACAGGATACATATAATTATTGCTGTGACAGAGGTTAAGAGGGTGCTAAGGGAACAAATAGGTGGGTCAGATTAGAATTCCAGAGAAATCCATAATCTCATCTTCTGCTAACCCATTAATATCCTCCAGTTTTTCCTTTGTCTTCTTTACTACTTTTCTGCAGATCTCAGCCACTCCAAGGCATCAAATACCTCTAAACAACTGACTCTTGAATATAAATTTACATATTCTGAATACTTATGGTGTTCCTAATTTCCATCTCCCAAACCACTCCTTTTGTTCAATCACTTGTTATCTCCCACCTGAATTCATGCAATGGTGATGCTGTGATTTTTGTTCAGCAACTTAAGATCATACTGCTCAACCTATAGCCCTTCATGACATACCAATAAACAAACCCTCTTATGGCCCCTTGCCTATCTCACTAGACTCATCTCTTCCTACTCTCCCAACACAGTGCCAGCCATGTTCAAAAATTTGCCAGTTTTCCACTGTCCCACCTACTCTTGTGCTCTCACGTCTATGCTTTTGGAAAATTTCCCCTCCTCACCAGAGCTCCCCTCACTCTTTAGACTAACTTCTATTTCATCTCAAGACCCAGCTCAGTTATTGCCTACCCAGAACCCTCCCTTGCTCCCTTCCAACCACCTGGGCCCTTCCCACAGGTCCCAAAGCACCCTGTACGTACCTCATTTTAATTCTTAACACAATCCAGCGCCTTGAGGCCTGCCCTAACTCCAGATTCCGCAACACCCAACAGAGGGTTTAATATGTTCCAAGGGCTTAATGTTAGTTGAACGAATAAATGAATCAAGGATGGGAAATTTCCTGTCCCAAATGATCACGCCCAGAATAAACACAACAAAAAAAGTCAGCTACAGCTAAAGTTCCATGTTTTCTCCTTCATTCCCGAAACTACAGTACAAGCAGCGATCCATCAATCCAAGACCTAAGAGAACTACAAAGGCCATGACTGTTTTTCACATGGGGAGGTGGCTGGACAGCCCTTCCTTGGACCAACCTTCCTCTTCTCACCCCTTCCTTGGAAAAAAAAAATAACCACCACCACCACCAAGCGTAAGAGAAAAGCCAAAAACATTTTAGAGGGTCCACTGGGGCAATGAGCTTGCAGCTGGTAAGGCCAAAGAAAAGCAATCGGCAGCTCACCTGGACTAAAGGCACACGCCGGGATGGCCTCTCTAACGGCCTCTGCTGTCGCACAATGTTGATGGGGGAGGGGAAGAGAGGAAAAAACGGTTATTCCCCACCCAGGGTGACAGCGAGGGCTCGGATCCCAGAGTAGTGCTTCCCGCAAGGGGCTCCCTTACCCCTTGTGGAAAGGACCTTCTCTGACTGTCCGCTTCAGCTTTCACGAGATGAAGCGCTGCAGGGAAGCACCTTTCCACCACCCGTCGCCACCAACTCTCGCCCCAATGGCGGCCGCTAGCAGGCAGCAACTGGCGCCTTTATTGGCGATCCTCCGGGGGCAACCTGCCCATTGGCTGGAGCGCATCACGTGGCCCGGCCTGGAGTTCGACCGCCTGAAAGGTGCTTGAGGTCTGAGCTCTGCGGCCCCAGGCTTGAGCGTGGATCGGAGATCGTTCACTCACCACGTGCACGTTTGCTGTGTGCTTTCTGAATGCCAGGCCCCGTACAGGGAGCTGAGGATTTAGGAGTAGGAGCGCCGCCCTGAAGGCTTTTACCCTCAAAACAAGTCAGTGGATTAGCCCCCATGTCGTTTAGGGGATTCGTGAGTTTTGCCTTGCGGTGTTGTCATGTTTTTCATACTTTCCTCCCACCCTCCCCAAAGCTCCATTCTCTTGAACGTAGTGAGTACTCAGCATGTGGTAGCAGCTGAGGTTGGAGCCAACATGGTTCATTGGGTTTAAAATAGCACTTAAGATCTGTTTCACAACAGCTGAGTAAGGAGACTGAGTTTGGATTTTGAGAGTCTTGACCACTACCTCATCATTATTTGTGGATGTGAATTAGAAAAATGTATTCAGCACAGTAGTTGTCTTTTGGACCCAACCGCAAACAGTGTTTCTAAATTCGTTAATATTCATTCCTAGATGGAAGGGTGGAAGAGGGAGGGGAGGACAAGAACAGATGACAAACTGCTTGAGAAATCCGTCAAAAACCAATCAACCTCCAGTTTCCTGAAGCGCAAATCTGAGGGTCATTAACAGCTTGGCATGGCTTGATTCAGTCGTTTTTATGTGAGAGAAAATGTCCTCAGGACTAAGTGTTCACAAGGAAGCCACACACTACTAGAGGTCAACATAAATAACTAGCTGCAGGCATTTTTACATTAGAGAGACTCTTCTTACTCAAAAAGCTGAAAATGCTTTTCTTTAGTGAAAGAAAGGACTAAAGGTCTTTGTTTCCAAGTAACCCAATGACCAAGAATTGTGTGGAAGAGTTAATACCATAGCGTTTACTTTATTTAGATTTAATACTTGTGTTCTTGTTTTTGTTGTATAAAATCTCATTATGCAGGGAAAAGGTAAGGCTTAGGGTGTAACCTAGGTACAGACCTCTGGTGTGACCATCACACCATGAAAGAGCTAAGGGTTAGAGGGGTGGGATAGGGAGGGTGGGAGGGAGATGCAAGAGGGAGGAGATATGGGGTATATGTATATGTATAGCTGATTCGGTTTGTTACAAAGCAGAAACTAACACACCATTGTAAAGCAATTATACTCCAATAAAGATGTTTAAAAAAAAAAAAAGAGCTAAGGGAGGTCAAGGGAAATAAAACCCAGGAATGACAGTGCAAATCTTGCTCAGTGTCAACTTTTTGGCTCTCCTGAGAACCAGTGGAAGGGATAAAGGCACACTCCACTGAGAAGCCTGAGTAATCTTTTTAAAAAAGCTAAATCTCATCATGTTAACACTCTTAAAACCATTCAATTATTTTCCATTATTTTAAAGATAAAGATCAAAACTCTTAGGATGAACTACAGGGTCTTACTTATCTATCTTCAGCGGCAACCACCCCTCCAGCAATGCTCCCATCTCCAGCCACTTACCTTTCAGCTCTTCCCAGTACCCTGTTTCCTCTCTCTCTCTCTGCTTCTGTACTGGGCTCTTCTCTCTTCTTCTTCCATCCCACACTCAGGTGTCAACCTAAAGTCATTTCCTCAAGGAGGCCTCCACTAGATTAGGTCTTCCTGTTACACTCATTACACTCTCATTACAACTTAATTACATAGCACTTATTACTAAATTGTACTTATATAGCCGGGGTTATATTTCATGTCTTATTTTCCCCACTAGGCAGTAAGCACCATGAGTGCAAGGTATCAAAAGCCTCTAAAGTGTATTATCATTGAGTATATTATCCTTTGATCCTGCTGGGTTTTAAGAACTGTGACAAAATCACATTTGAATTAAGGGTGGGGATGGGTGGGGAAAGGAAGTGTGACAAAACCAGATTTGAGTTTTTGAAAAACTTAAAATGGTTGCAAAATTGAAAAGATATGGAGAATGGATTTATTTGGGAGTAGACTCCCCAGGATTTGGTGTTAGATGAGATGTAAAGATGACTTGGGGTTTCTGGCTTGAAGAAGGCACCATTTACGGGGAAGGGGATTGTAGGAGGGGAAAGCAAGTTTGATGGAGTGGGGAGAGCATTAGTTCAGTTTTTTTTTTGGGGGGGCAGTTTATTTTTCCTTCTGTTCTTAGTGGAATTTCTATCATTTAGCAGATTTACTTTCAAGAGTTCTCCTTAACTTTATCTTCCCATTCATTCTACTGATTTTTATTAATTTTATTTTTTTAATACAGCAGGTTCTTATTAGTTATCTATTTTATACAAATTAGTGTCAATCCCAATCTCCCAATTCATCACACACCCCCACCCCCCGCTTTCCCCCCTTGGTGTCCATATGTTTGTTCTCTACGTCTGTGTCTCTATTTCTGCCTGGCAAACCGGTTCATCTGTACCATTTTTCTAGATTCCACATATATCTATGATATTTGTTTTTCTCTTTCTGACTTACTTCATTCTCTTTGACAGTCTCTAGATCCATCCATGTCTCTACAAATGACCCAATTTCGTTCCTTTTTATGGCTGAGTAATATTCCATTGTATAATGTACCACATCTTCTTTATCCATTCGTCTGTCGATGGGCATTTAGGTTGCTTTCATTACTGGGCTATTGTAAATAGTGCTGCAATGAACATTGGGGTACATGTGTCTTTTTGAATTATGGTTTTCTCTGGGTATATGCCCAGTAGTGGGATTGCTGGGTCATATGGTAATTCTATTTTTAGTTTTTTAAGGAACCTCCATACTGTTCTCCATAGTGGCTGTATCAATTTACATTCACACCAACAGTGCAAGAGGGTTCCCTTTTCTCCACACCCTCTCGAGCATTTATTGTTTGTAGGTTTTCTGTTGATGCCCATTCTAACCAGTGTGAGGTGATACCTCATTGTAGTTTCAGTTTGCGTTTCCCTAATAATTAGTGATGTTGAGCAGCTTTTCATTTGCCTCTTGGCCATCTGTATGTCTTCTTTGGAGAAATGTCTTTTAAGGTCTTGTGTCCATTTTTTTGATTGGGCTGTTTGTTTTTTTAATATTGAGCTGCAGGAGCTGTTTATATATTTTGGAGACTAATCCTTTGTCTGTTGATTTGTTTCCAAATATTTTCTCCCATTCTGAGAGTTGTCTTTTCGTCTTGTTTATAGTCTCCTTTGCTGTGCAAAAGCTTTTAAGTTTCATTAGGTCCCATTAGTTTATTTTTGTTTTTATTCCATTACTCTAGGAGGTGGGTCAAAAAAGATCTTGCTGTGATTTATGTCAAAGAGTGTTCTTCCTATGTTTCCTCTAAGAGTTTTATAGTGGCCCATCTTACATTTAGGTCTTTAATCTATTTTGAGTTTATTTTTGTGTATGGTGTTTAGGAGTGTTCTAATTTCATTCTTTTACATATAGTTGTCCAGTTTTCCCAGCACCACTTATTGAAGAGACTGTCTTTTCTCCATTGTATATCCTTGCCTCCTTTGTCATAGATTAGTTGACCATAGGTGCATGAGTTTATCTCTGGCCTTTCTATCCTGTTCCATTGATCTATATTTCTGCATATAAAAATATGCAGGTCTTTCTGTAAGAGACCATATTGTCTTTTCTTTTTTGCTCATCACAGAGTTTATTATTAATCCATGGTGGTTTCAGTTTGCCCATTCCATACTATATTATTTCTTAATCCAATGGTTCATCTGATTTGCATATACTGTCTTCAGTTTTGTTCCTTCAAGGCTTGTTTTTTTTTACGTCTTTATTGGAGTATTAATTGCTTTACAATGGTGTGCTAGTTTCTGCCCTACAACAAAATGAATCAGCTATACACACACATACATCCCCATATCTCCTCCCTCCCACCCTCCCCATCCCACCCTTCTAGGTGGTCACAAAGTACCGAGCCATATTGTCTTGATTACTGTAGCTTTGTAGTATAGTCTGAAGTCAGGGAGTCTGATTCCTCCAGCTTCATTTTTTTCCCTCAAGATTGCTTTGGCTATTTGGGGTCTTTTCTGTCTCCATACAAATTTTAAGATTTTTTTTGTTCTAGTTCTGTAAAAAATGCCATTGGTAATTTGATAGGGATTGCATTGAATCTGTAGATTGCTTTGGGTAGTATAGTCATTTTCATAATATTGATTCTTCCAATCCAAGAACATGGTATATCTCTCCATCTGTTTGTGTCATCTTTAATTTCTTTCATCAGTGTTTTATAGTTTTCTAAGTACAGCTCTTTTACCTCCTTAGGTAGCTTTATTCCTAGGTATTTTATTCTTTTTGTTCCAAAGGTGAATGGGATTGTTTCCTTAATTTCTCCTTCTGACCTTTCAGTTTTGAACATGATGAATTCAGGGTGCCTGTAAGATATCTGGGTAGAGATTTTGAATAGGGAGTTTATTATAGAGTTCAAAATACAATCTAAGCTGAAGTTGGGAGAGGAATGCAAGAAGGAGGTTAGGAGGGTGAAAAAGGTTTAAAATAATTATAGAGAACAGGAGAAAAAGCTGACTGGGGACAGGTGTTAGTAAGACATATCTGAGACAGTTGAGACCCAGAAATTGGTGACTGTTCATGGAGAAGTAAGATAGTTG
This sequence comes from Delphinus delphis, assembly GCF_949987515.2. Lineage (NCBI taxonomy): Eukaryota > Metazoa > Chordata > Mammalia > Artiodactyla > Delphinidae > Delphinus > Delphinus delphis. Next base: position 80,340,402 of record NC_082683.1, on the reverse strand, counting down.
CTTTTATCCAACACTGAGATTTGCCAGGGATGTGTGGCACAGACATGTAGAGAAAAGTAGCTTCTAAAATATTGAAAAGAAAGTGGCTGAAGACCAGGATAGTAAAACTAGGATATCACAGGACTATTCTAAGACAAATGTAAATAGTTGTAATTACATTTTTTAAGAAAAGCAACAAATGTAGTTCCATGAGATATGCATTTTAGTTTAAATCCAGATATCACATGAACATAGCTAAAAGACATTTTAAAGTTTCCATCCTTCATTCTAGCATCAGATTCAACAAGAGGAAGCCTAGCTCTCTGGTCTTCCATGGATTCACAAGTATCCCCAGAACTCAGAGTTAAAAGAATTTAAATGTACAAATGGTTTTGTATAGGAATTTGGAGGCAATAAAATACATATAGACATAGGAGTTGATTCATCACTAAAAATAAAAATACTTGTTACCTCTGTGTTGCTAAATCTAAAAGTCAGTTTTTGCTGGTTCCTTCTTCATCCTTGTTCTCAGTGTTGAAATGCTCCAATGTTCAGTCCTTGGACCTTCTCCCAATTGATACATCTGTCAGTGTATCCAGTCCCAAGGTTTATCTGCTCTTAGCTACCAAATTTACATCTTTCTAGCCTGAACGTTTTCCTGAACTCCAGACTCATACACCCAACTGCCAACTGGATACTTCCATGTGGAGAGTCTACAGAGCATCTTAAACGTGGTATATCCAAACCTGAGCTCTTGATATCCACCTTCGAACTCCTCCTCTCAGTCTTCCCCATCTCAGTAAATGACAACTGCAATCTTACAGTTACTCAGGCCAAAAATTTCAGTCATTCTCTCTCTCACCTCTGACAGCTAGTGAAGTCCAAAAAGAGTTGATTCATCAACAAATCTTTATGGCTACATTTTCAAAACCTATCCAGAATCCAAACTATTCTGAGTCTATATAATTTTTCATCTAGTTTATTGCAACAGACTTCTAACCTAACTAATCTCCAATGCTTCTGCTTCTCCTTTTGGCCTTCTTCAGTTTAGACTCAACACAGCCATAGAATGATGTTGGTAATCAATTCATGTCACTCCACTTCTCAAAATGTTTTAATGGCTTCCCACTTCCCTCATAGTAAAAAACAAAGTCCTTGCAATGGTCTTCAATGCTCAACATTAACTGCTCTTTATCCTCCTCCTTCCTACCCCCCCACCCCACCATTAATACTTGATCTTATTGCCTGCTACTCTCTCCCATGCTCACTCCACTGCAGCCAAACTTGGTGCTCCTAGAACACCCTACCCACACTCCTGCCTCAGAGCCTTTGCTCTAGGTGTTCCCTTTGCCTGGGAGGCCTTTGCCCCAGAGAGCTGAATGGCTTACTCCCTCAAATTCTTCAGATCTTGTCAGCTTTTCAGTGATATCTTCCATAGCTAGCTTATCTAAATTAAAGCATTATATAGGTACACATACATGTATTTCTTATTTCCATCCTGCTTTACTTTTCTCCTTAATTCTAGTCACTAACATACTATATATTTGTACTTATTTATCTTATCTATTGTCTCCTTACCCTATTAGATTGTAAACACCATAAGGACAAGGAGTTTTATCAGTTTTGTTCATGATGTGTCCCAAGTACCTAAAACTACCTGGCATATAGCAGACCCTTAATAATTATTTGATAATTGAATTAGTTAATACATGTTTGGATTGTTCTTCTCTATCACAGAAAGAAGATATGTACCTATGACCATATAACAGGAAAAAAGACAGTTGAAATAAAGAACTAGGATAACCTGTGTTTATATATACATCATCATAGGTAAGTTTACCTGGGTAGACCTACTTAGTGAGTCATATATTAAGAATAAGTAAATTTGGGGGATGCAAAATGCTAAGAAGAATTATGAATATGATTTTGAGAGAAGACAGAAGAATAATACTTGTGATGCATAGGTTCCTCCATAAATGTTTGAAGAAACAGAGCCAATTAGTTGACAAAGCATGAAAAAAAGGTTTTGAGTCAAATAGCACATATACTAACTTCAAGGGGAGACATGACTTGTAATCCTAGTCTTGCTTTCTGCCTATTCAATTTCATGGTTTAAAATTTTGACTTCTTACTTGCCTTAGACATTAATATTTTTATTAGCAGCTTTTCAGCTCTTATATATCCATTCATTTTTTAAAAAGTAAAATTAAACCAGTTTTTAAATTATTTTGACAATAAAATGTATAACATTTACCAATAGATATAAGCTTACAATTTTCTCTAACAAATTTATTTATTTTGGAAATAGTATTAAATACAATTAAATAATGCTCCTCAGGTAGTGCTTAAAGTATAGAAGTTTCAAATTTGAATGCGAATTAACATGTATAGTAAATAATTATTTTAATATATTCATTTCAAATAAGTAAAGATTATACATAAATAATTTTGGGAGGCTGGGCAGTAGACAGGGACTCCATCTGTGAAAAGAGAAGCCAAAAATTTTGTATAGTACTACCACAAAACTGAAGAATTTAGTTAATCAGCCTAAGAAAATTTATTTGTAAAATTGTTCCCCATTAATCCTGTATATCAAGATTTTGTAAATAGCACAATAACACTGGAAAACACTAAAAGAAAGTTAATTGCATATAGAATGGTAAAACTATATGACACAGAGAATTTCTATCCGCAATAAAAAATATAAATCATGTACAGTAGAAAGTTACAGAAAATGTCTCTGTGAAACCACTATAACCTAATCTGGATGTCCTCAGAAATTCCTAGCCCTCTTGAGTCAACTGGATTTCTGTTGTTTGGGCTTGACTGCATTTTCAGTCACCTCCTGAGAAAAGGAACTGAAGAGAGGTATTGGTGAGCCCCACCCTCTAAAATAAAAATAGAGGATCAAAACTACCATATGACCCAGCAATCCCACTACTGGGCATATACCCTGAGAAAACCATAATTCAAAAAAAGTCATGTACCACAATGTTCATTGCAGCTCTATTTACAATAGCCAGGAGATGGAAGCAACCTAAGTGTCCATCATCGGATGAATGGATAAAGAAGATGTGGCACATATATAATGGAATATTACTCAGCCATAAAAAGAAATGAAATTGAGTTATTTGTAGTGAGGTGGGTGGACCTAGAGACTGTCATACAGAGTGAAGTAAGTAAGAAAGAGAAAGAAAATACCATATGCTAACACATATATATGGAATCTAAGAAAAAAAAAATGTCATGAAGAACCTAGGGGTAAGACGGGAATAAAGACACAGACCTACTAGAGAATGGACTTGAGGATACGGGGAGGGGGAAGGGTAAGCTGTGACAAAGTAAGAGAGTGGCATGGACATATATACACTACCAAACATAAAATAGATAGCTAGTGGGAAGCAGCCGCATAGCACAGGGAGATCAGCTCAGTGCTTTGTGACCACCTAGAGGGGTGGGATAGGGAGGGTGGGAGGGAGGGAGATGCAAGAGGGAAGATATATGGGAACATATGTATATGTATAACTGATTCACTTTGTTATAAAGCAGAAACTGATACACCATTGTGAAGCAATTATACACCAATAAAGATGTTAAAAAAAATTTCTTCCTCACAGATAAACAGGAAAATGAGAATTCTATGTCATGCTGCAATCATTATCTGGTTTTCTGGAAAATTAAAATATCCCTTTAAATTAATAAACGGATGTTCTGAAAAAAAAAAATAGAGGATCAAACCCCAGTGTGCTTCTGATTTCGATCCGAGAAGAGAATCAGAATCCAGCAATCCTTCACCTCCACTGGGATCAGTAATCCATTAACCCTATCACATTTTCACTATCCCTTACCTACGTCCTCTCTTCCCTTATTATCCAACTTTAATGCTGTGGTCAATCATGATAATCCCTTCTTGTGATCACCCTCAGCTCCTCTGTCTCCTCTTGCTTCCTCCTCATTTCATGCATGGCAAGGTCACAACCTTTATTAAACCCTTATTAAAACTTAAATTAAATCCTTATTAAGCTTATATCTGCCCTGTGCCTTGCAGCTCCGTTTGACTAAAGGAAAATGCACAACTGTGCGGTTAAGTATTCCTTTAAATGTATGTCCACGAACGCTAATGGCCAATTGTACTGTATTTCTTAATCCATGACTTTTCTACTCACCTTATTGGTGAGAGCTTTTCTCACCATCCTATTTAAAAGAGTAACCATCATTGCCACCCCTATACACTCTGTCCATTTCCCAAATTTTCTCCATAGCATATATAGCCATCTGACACATAATATAGTTGTTTGTTTGTTCAATATCTATCTCTTCCTTGAATGGAAACTCAGAGAATGGATTTTTGTCTGTTTTGCTCACTAACCTAGTAGAGTATCTGGCATATAGCAGGTGTTCAGTTAATAGTGATCTAATAATGAACAAATGATTTGTTCCTAAAGACCTCCTCTTTTTTATCATTAAAGTATAGTTGATTTGCAATATTATATTAGTTTCAGGTATACAACACAGTAATTCAATATTTTTTATAGATCATACTACATTTAAAGTTATTATAAAATTTTGCCTATATTCCCTGTGCTGTACAATACATCCTTGTGTCTTATTTTATACATAGTAGTTTGTAACTTTTAATCCCCTATCTTGCCCCTCCCCCCACCGTTCTCCCCACTGGTAACCACTCGTTTGTTCTCTATATCTGTGTTTCTGTTTTGTTATATTCATTTGTTTGTTTTGTTTTTTCAGTTCCACTTATAAGTGTTTGTCTTTCTCTGTCTGACTTACTTCACTTACCATAATATCCTCCAGGTCCATCCATGTTGTTGAAAATAGCAAAATTTCATTCTTTTTTATGGCTGAGTAGTATTCCATTGTGTTTATACACCACATCTTCTTTATCCATTCATCTGTTTATGGACACTTAAGTTGCTTCCATATCTTGGCTATTGCAAATAATGCTTCTATGAATATTGGGGTGCATTTATCTTTTTGAATTAGTGTTTTCATTTTCTTTGGATGTATACCTGGGAGTAGAATTGCTAGATTGTATGGTAATTCTATTTTTAATTTTTTGAGAGACCTCCATACTGTTCTTCATAGTGGCTGCACCAATTTACATTTCCACCAACGGTATACTAGGGTTCCCTTTTCTCTACATCCTCACCAACATGTGTTACTTGTGGTCTTTTTTTTTTTTTTTTTTTTTTTGCGGTACGTGGGCCTCTCACTGTTGTGGCCTCCCCCGTTGCAGAGCACAGGCTCCGGACGCGCAGGCCCAGCGGCCATGGCTCACGGGCCCAGCCGCTCCGCGGCATGTGGGATCCCCCCGGACCGGGGCACGAACCCGCGTCCCCTGCATTGGCAGGCGGACTCTCAACCACTGCGCCACCAGGGAAGCCCCACTTGTGGTCTTTTTGATGATAGGCATTCTGACAGATGTGAGATTTGTGGTTTTGATTTGCATTTCCCTGATGATTAATGACGTTGAGCATCTTTTCATGTACCTGTTTACCATCTGTATGTCTTCTTTGGAAAAATGTATTTTCAGGTAAAGACCCACTCTTCACCAAAGGTGAGAATGTAGGGGACAAAAGAGGTAAAGGGAACAGAGAAATCCTCTTGCCAAAGTGAAAAGTAGGAGACAGTGCCCTTAACTGGCCTGAGAAGAGGCCTGAAGTTCCCTGATGAGGCTCTATATTGACTGCAGAAGAGATATTCTTGTACTGAAGAGTGGATTAGGGAGCTCCTATATATTTTCTGGGATTGCCCAGCAATTTAAACAGGCAACTAGCTTTCAAATATTGTTGAAATTGTATAAACCCTATGTATCTAAACTTCTAATAATTGGCTGAAAATTGGCAAATATATTCTCTATTGCATGGAAAAATCAAACAAACCAAAGGGAAAAATTTACACATGGAGCAATGACCTTGTCTTTTGGCTGCCTTTGACAGTCATGATCCATGTAATGGAAAAGAAGAAGATTCCTTCAGTAATCCAATGAGTCCTTCCAATATCTGAATTCTTTGATCAGAACTAAAATAGTGGTTCATAAGGGGGAAAAATCTCCCCTGACCAAATCAGAAAAAGAGCCATGATAGCAAAATTAGTTACAGTGTTTAAAAAAATTCAAAGTAAAGCAAACCAATTTGTCAAAATTCTTTTATTGCTTATTCATTTGTTTCTTAGGAGGCTTTGTGTTGTTAATTTTAGTGAATTCTGACCCCTTGTTTAGGCTTAACAAATTCTGAGGATGCATTTCTAATGGAGAATTGTACATTGTAACTTGGCCATTTCTTAAATTGTTGTTGACACATAGGTAAAATTTATAACGTACATGAAGGCTCCTAAGAAACAAATAAGCAATAGGGGAATTTTATTTTGACAAGCTGGAACACAGATCATGAAAGGGGAAGAAATTCTTATTCATTTTGCTTTGTTTTCCTTTGAATTTGTTTTACTGTACTTTTGAGGGATGATTATTAACACATAGGTAAATTTTAAAATGTTACTAGTGGTGAAAAGATTTTTGACCATATTTAACATGATAAAATTTCTTGACTAAAAAAATTTTTGTATAGCTAGAACCTCAAACATATAACTTCTATGTATTTATTTACCTAGAAAGGCTGAGATTTGCAAATAAGTCAGAATCAATAATGCTTATGTTTCTTGGTCATAAGGTTCACCAGAAAATGATGCAATTCAAATTAAAAGTGATGAGATAATGTGTTATAAAATCTCTTAGGTTAATAAACAAATTGTCTCTCAAAAGCACAGTAAGGTAATGTAATATTCAGAGATACAATTACCAATGCTACTAATCTGGAAAACATGTGCCTTTCCATTTATTTTACTTAATGCTGTTGCTGTCTCTTTTATAAAAGTAAGTCTTCAATACAATTGTTGAAGAATGAATAATTTGGGGGTTTTTTTCCACCATAATTTATTTAACGAATACTTGAGTATAGAATCTAATTGGTATACCTACCTTTTTATGCTTTTGGATTGCATTCGAGTAACTTAGTAAGGTCAATTTCAAAAAACATCTTAGAATTCCAGATGGGAGGTTTCAATTTTTAGAGCTTTGGGTCATGTCCCTGGGTTGTGCCCCTGCCAAAGTATCTGTCCTGGGAACGTTGGAAACCTCTAACCAGGACCTGCAGGGCACTCTGCACAAAATAATGAGGTCACTAGCATGAAGGGCTCTGGGCTCTGAAGCAGTTGGAACAGGGTTCTATAACCTTTCCCAGTATTAGATCCCTTCCAGGCTAAGGGTCAGGGAAAGGGAAACCGGAAATGAGATTGCCCTGCTGGGTGGATAGAAAGACAAGGGCAAGGGACCATAAGTTATGAGAGGAAAGAACTGTTCAAGAAGATTGAGGGGGGAATTCCCTGGCAGTCCAGTGGTTAGAACTCCACCAAAAAAAAAAAAAAAAAAAAGCTTGAGGGAGTGGGGAAGGGAGAGGGATGTGAACAGAGGAAGAAAGCTCCCTTTGAGGTCCTGGCGGTCATGCAGTTCTAAGTGAGGACCAGTCCAACTGAAACAGCTAGCAGGACCCTGTGGGGCCTTCCTGGGGACAACCTCCCCACCTTCCCACTGTGTCCCCTCCCTCTTGTTTGTAGAAAAGCTTTAGCCTCCTAGGCCTACCCTGATTTTTTTTTTTTTTTTTTTCGGTACGCGGGCCTCTCACTGCTGTGGCCTCTCCCGTTGCGGAGCACAGGCTCTGGACGCGCAGGCTCAGCGGCCATGGCTCACGGGTCCAGCCACTCCGCAGCATGTGGGATCCTCCCAGACCGGGGCACAAACCCGCGTCCCCTGCATCGGCAGGCGGACCCTCAACCACTGCACCACCAGGGAAGCCCCCTACCCTGATTTCTAAAGAACAAATTTAATCAGAGAAGTGAGAAAATGCAGAAACAAAGGAAAATAGTCAAACAAGACAAAATAATAATAGTTTAGCCATAAAACAAAGTCAGGGACCTTTATTTCCTCCTCAAGGGCTGTAAATAATATCCTGAACAATATCCTTGAATTGTTTTGGAGATGCTAAAACCCCTACTAGGTGAAAAAGTTAACTGCTTGCTGACCACCAGCGAGTAGACCGCAGACCAGGTGGAATCAGAAAGTTGATGACTGAGATTCCGGAAACATCACCGTGTTACCTCACCATCAACCAATCAGAGAACTGTGCACAAGCTGATCACACACCCTGTGACCCTCTACCTCACACTGTCTTTAGAAATCCTTCCCTGAAACCTATCGGGGAGTTTGGGTCTTTTGAACAGTAGCTGCTCATTCTCCATGCTTGGTCCCATGTGGGGTGCCTTGCAGTAAGTGCTATACTTTCCTTCACCACAACCCAGTGTCAGTAGATTGGCTTTGCTGTGCATTGGGCGAGCCAAGTTTGGTTCAGTAACACAACGGGGGTAGATAAAAAGCAGTGGAAATAAAAGTCTGTTTTTAGGGAATTCAGAAACTGGGACGCAAGAGTCTCCTGTAGAAGGGCCATCTCTGCTGCTCTCCTTCTGTCCATATTCATTCATTTCCTTCCATCCATGTCTTCTGTCTCTAGTTTCTTCCTCCAGTTCACTAAGTAGACAAAACCCCTTAAATAAAGTAGCCGGTGGTATGAAATCCAGGTTTTTCACTAATGCTGGTTTTAATTTATCATGAAGTCTATGTTGAAATGCTGCAAATCTGGATTAAATTATGGGAAGCATTTCACCATTGACTTGAAATGCGTCACAGACAAAGCATTAAATTACAGGGAATCACATGGTCATAAAATTATTCCACGTTTCTCTTTCAGTCATTCTGATTATACCTCCAGGAGAATACCTCCGTTTGTTGAAAGCTGTTTGTCTTGGACACAAGGCTCAGGCAACAGCATTTAAGGAGTACTGTTGGGGGATTCTGGTGTAGAGGTCTATAGACTGCACTTTGGAAAACCCTGGCCTAGACAAATACAATATTATTTTGCATGATCAAATAACCCATTAGTAAAAATAAGTTTAGCAAAACCCACAATATTTAATGTAATGAGTGATATAGTGAAAGCAATGTAGCATTTACACATATTTGCTAGTTAAAAATTTTTTTTTTGGTTAATGCTTTGTGATAAAGATCTAGTTCAGTCAGCTTTGGTATTTAGTTTTAATGACAGCCCTAGCTGATAAAGCTATCTCACCAAGATACAAAGGGTCAAATGGAAATACACAGTTGTCTGTACTTACTGAATCTTGATACTCATTTTTCAGTTCAGTTTACCAAGTTTTCAGGTTTTGTTAAAATCTGGCTAGTAAATTTCTTTCTTTTTTGGTGTCAATCAATATTTTTGTGAACTGGGAGATTGTGCTTTTTTTTTTTTTTTTTTTTTTTTTTTTTTTTTTTTTTTTTTTTTTTTTTGCGGTACGCGGGCCTCTCACTGTTGTGGCCTCTCCCGTTGCGGAGCACAGGCTCTGGACGCGCAGGCTCAGCGGCGATGGCTCACGGGCCCAGCCGCTCTGCGGCATGTGGGATCTTCCCGGACCCGGGCACGAACCCGTGTCCCCTGCATCGGCAGGCGGACTCTCAACCACTGCGCCACCAGGGAAGCCCCATTTTTAATATTTTTAACAAATAGTTTGTAATATTTTTAACAAAACCCATTGAAATTTCTAAACAAATGATAAATTATGTCTCCAAGTCTTTTTACCATGCAGGTGAGCTTTAGATAGTTACATTGTTTGGGGGGAAAAAATTACCAAACAACGGAAATAATTTCACACATCAATTTTCTAATGTTCTTTCAATAACATGAGTTTCTTTTAAAAAGCAGATGTTTTCTTATTCATTGGATAACTGCTTGTAATATCTAATTAGACTGACACACTCTTTTGCCTGCCTGATGGAAAGCTCATAATATGTCAGTTTTGTCATTTTCTTATTAGCTTCTGTTTGCATTATTATTATTTTCAATATGTGTCTACTTTGCAGGAAACTTTAAAGTCACACTAGATAATATACTGTGTGGGTTTCCTGACACAAACAGTCCTCCAATTTTCCAACACCAACTGGGTTTCCAATAATTTAATTCAATTCTGACACTAAGTGTCTGGAGTTAGCACAGACCCTACAGGTTAAGGGCTCTGTCCCACAAGACTGCCTCTATGTCAGATGCCATCCACAAATAGGGTACCAAGGCTACCCACAGTTCTGCCCAGCCAACTACAAATTTGGGGGTTCCCATGACCCCCTCCTCAGATTTGTAATTCACTAGAACTACTCACAGAAATCAGAAAAACACTTAAGTTTAAAGGTTTATTATAAAGGATACAACTCAGGATCAGTCAAAAGGAAGAGATGCATAGGGTGAGATATGGGGACTCGTGGTATTGCAGGGGGTGCGCAAAGATTTCATGCCCTCTCCCAGTGACCATGCTCCCAGCACCTTTTGACTAACAGGGAAGCTCTCTGTATCTCCTTGTTTAAGAGTCTTTAAGGAATACAATCTTTAGTCCTTCTTCCCGTCCTTGGAGGTCAGGGATGGGTTGAAAGTCCCAACCCTCTCATCAAGGGTTTGGTCTTTCCAGTGACCAGCTCCTAGCGATCTAAGGGGCCTCACCCTGAGCCACCTTATTAGCATAAACTCAGGTGTGGTCCCAGGGGCCTCTTGTGAATAACAAAAGGCACTTCTGTCACTGAAGAAATTCCAAGGGTTTTAGGTGCTCTGTGTTAAGAATGGGAGAAAAAGACCAAATATATATATTATTATATATATAATAATATACATTATATAATATATATTATTATATATATATACTATATAAATATGTATATTATACCACGTAATACTCTATATGACTCTTAACCAGGCCCACGTAAATTGCAACTGCGATGTACTTAAAGTGAACAATTGGGTAAGGGTACCACTGTTAGCTCCCACTTATGCCCAGGATACCTCACTGCACCAGTTAGGGTTTCTAATTGTAAAGAACAGAATCCACCCTAGCTAATAAATAGGAAGAGCGTTTATTGAACGACAGAGCTCAGAAAAACATTGCTTATGTTTACCAGTTTATTCTAAAGGATACAACCCAGGAACAGCCAAATGAAGAGGTGCATAGGGCAAAGTGTGGTGGTGGGGAGCACACCACCCTCCCAGCATATCAACGTGTTCACCTAGAACCTAGAAGCTCCCTAATCCCATCATTTAGGGGCTTTTAACTAGGTTTCATTTCACAGGCATAACTGATTAAATAACTGGCCATCGATGATTGAACTCAAACTCCAGGTCCCTCTCACCTTCCCAGGAGTCAGGGAAGTAGGGCTGAAATTTCTAACCCTCTCGCCACCTGGTTGTTTTTTCTGTCGATCAGCACCCCATCTTGGAGCTATCTAGGGGCACCCACCCGAAATATTTCATTATCATACAAAAGACACTCTTATCAATCCAGAGATTCCAAGGGTTTTAGGACCTCTGTGCCAGGAACTGGAACAAAGACCAAGTATTTAATTTTTATTGTACCATAATTTCATTTAAAAAATACAAAATTTGTCATGGTTTTGTGAATGAAAGGTCCTCCTCCTCTAAATTTTATCTGTCTTGTTGGGTGTGAAAGTTAACAAGTGGCTATGTAACATGAAACTGCAGCTGTAGTGATTTGTCTGCCTTTCACTGATTCAGAAATTTTTGTCCAAGCAAAGTTCATTTTAAAAGCAGAATCATATATATATACATATATACATATATATGTATATATGTATATATATATATGTATAACTGAATGACTTTGCTGTATATCTGAAACTAACACAACATTGTAAATCAACTATACTTCAATTAAAACAAAAAAGAAAAAAACAAAAGCAGAATGAGTGTTTTATATGAACCATAATCAAAAGAAGTGCTTTAATTTTAACTGATTTACCATGATTGGTACTTGGCTAGCAAATGTCCATAACATAACAATTTTCTTAAAGTGGAGAAGGATATAAAACACTATCTCAGGAATAAAAGACTAAGCGATAGTACTTTCTAAGAAGGCAGACCTTATAAAAGCCATTGTCAGTAGGTTAAAACACTCCTCAGAAAGAGTAAATTTAAGTTGTGAGTCCATAAATAAAGGTGATGTTTTCTTCTTGTCTGGTTGATCTTTAAGGATATTTATGTGACATTTATTTGACAAAATGAAATGTTTTATATAGCAAGCTAGGAATGGTAATTTCAAAGTAAATTGGGAATTTTTCTGGCTTGTGCAGTCGTTACTTTTTTTAAGATAGTTATTTTTAAGAGATATTGCATTAGTTTGTTAGGGCTGCTGTAGCAAAGTACCACAATCTGGGTAACTTAAAAGAACAGAAATGTGTTCTCTCAGTTCTAGAGGATTGAAGTCTGAGATCAAGGTGTCCACAGGGACGTACTCCAGGGGAGAAACTGCCCTATGCTCTTCTTTCAGCTTCTAGTGTTTCCGGCAATCTTTGGCATTCCTTGTCTTATGGACATTCCATGTTACATCTTAATTATGTCTACAAAGACCCTGTTCCCAAATAAAGTCACATTTGCAGATATGGGGGGTTGTGTGTGCTTAAGACTTACACATATCTTTTTGGGAGATGCAAGTCAATCCACGATTTAGGGTCCCTGGCTGTTCTGGAAATTAAAATAACAAAGGATAATGGGAGAAAAGCACACAAATTTTACCGAATTTTTACATGTACATGGGAACCTTCACATGAGAGTGAAAACCCAAGGAAGTGACCAAAGCAGGAAGCTTTTGTACCTTTAGACAAAGAAACCAGAAATTTGTGTAAAATTGACAAGACAAAGGGGTTTGAGCTAGGGGTAGTAAGTGGTGAAGAAGTAACTAGGAGGACAGGGGTTAATTTAATGAGAGGTTTATACAGATTTCTTGGCCCCAAATTCCCTGATTCTGGTGATGAGAATTTCTCCCTTCCTCCTGGTAGAGGGAGGGTACATTTCACTTGGGAGTTTTAAGACGTGTTTCAGGGAAGAAGGGCAAGAGGGTGAAGTTAGCGTGACTTTCCTGTTTCTTCTGCCTTTTTCTCAAACTTCTTCAGCTTAAGATCTTCAATGTGCCAAGGTGCCATATTTTGTGGTAGCATGTCCTGGACCCCATCAAGATAACAATGTCCTCACCATCACTTCCACTGTAGGGCATAGTCAGTGAAATATGCTAAAAGAAAGAAATTAGAGGCATAGGACTGGGAAGGAGGAAATAAATCTGTCATTATTAATAATAGATTTTAGCAAGGTGGCTGAATACAAGATTCTATACAACAGTAATAAGCAACTAGAAAATGTTTTTGAAAGAAGACATTGTTTTCAATAGTGTCAGAGAATATTAAATACTTAGGGAAGACATATAGGACTTCTAAAGGGAAAATTATAAAACTTTACTAAGAGACATTAAGGAAGGAAGATTCAAATAAGTGTAGAGATAAAACATGCCCACAGAAAGGAAGAAGGATCAGTATAGTAATGGTGTCGTTTTTTCCCAGATTGCTCTGAAGTTTCAATGCAATTCCAATCAACATCTCAAAAACTTTTTTATGGAACTTAATAAGAAGGTTTTAAAGTATATTAGTAAATAGATAGAACTGAGGAAAAATGGTTGTCCATTTGGAAAAAGATGAAATTGGATCTCTAATTTGCACCAACTCTAGGGACTTCCCTGGCAGTCCAGTGGTTAAGACTCCGAGCTTCCAATGCAGAGGGCACGGGTTCAATCCTTGGTTGGGGAACTAAAATCCCACATCATGCAGTGTGGCAAAAACAAAAACAAAAAACAAAATCAACTCTAGATGGATTAAGAAGTTAAATCTCAAAAACAATACTTCAAAACTTTAATAGAAAATATAGGTCATCTGAGGGAAAAATGTCTTAAGACATAAAAACCACTATCTATAAAAAGAGAATGTAGATAAATTAGACTATATTAAAGACTATATTAGACTATATTAAAGCATGGTCCCATGGTTCCATAAGGCTCCATCCCAATTTGGTTAGTAATTTTAGGAATCCCATAGGCTCACTGTCATTTTCCTGATGGTGATGTGCAAAAGCAATGGACAGGGGCCTCTGTTCTAGGTCCAGCTTCACTAACCAGTGGGACCTTAATTGATCTGATTTTCCTCTTGTAAAACAAGAGCACTGGATTCAATCATCTCCAAATTTCCTTCTAGTTCTTTTCTTTTCTTCTTTTTTTAACTGACATGAAACATTATATTAGTTTCAGCTGTACGACATAATGATTCAATGTTTGTAAATATTGCGAAACGTTCACCCCAAGATGTCTAGTTAACATCCGTCAATATACATAGTTACAAAAATGTTTTTCTTATGATGAGTTCCTTTCAGACCTAAAATTCTGAGTCAGCAATCCCAGGCATAACCTCTTGACTTTCTTGGGTGTTGTCCTAGAGCCAGGCCACAGCTCCTGGAACCTGCCCCTGCCCTGCTTCCCCTGCCTCAGTTCCTGCTTGACGTGTGTCCCTCTGCAGCTCATACATGAGCACAGCCTCTTCTCCCAAATGCTATGGGCTTGGCTCCAGCTCTCCTGCATTTATATGTTGCCTTGTGTTACCTTTGTATGTGCATGCATTTTTATCTCCTCAGGTGTATCTTAAGTGCTTTTAAGGTTAGAGCCCTGACTTCTAACCCAAACCGACCTTTCCAGATCACCTGCCTATAGTGGACATTCAGTAAATGTTTCTTCATTGAAGAGTGTCTTGAGAATTTATGTACCATTGTTATGAAAGCTTTTTTTCTTTTTTTTTTTTTGAGACAAGCTAGTAAAAATAGCATAGCTCTGGCTTGCCTGAGTTAACTTGTTTCAGTGTAAAGATACTATGCTTTCTTCCTCTATAACCCTCCTTGTGAGTTCCCCTAAAAGAACTGTCTTTATAAACGTTTTGAAAAATTTATGTTCTTATGGGAAACATTTCTCCCCAGGCATTCCATTAAACTTGTCTGTCAGGTTATTTGGTATTTTATGTTGTTTTGTCAGAGAGTTACTCAGAATTATTAGGTCGTTCCACTACTTAAAACCCTCCAGTGGGCTTCCCTGGTGGCGCAGTGGTTGAGAGTCCGCCTGCCGATGCAGGGGACACGGGTTCGTGTCCCAGTCTGGGAAGATCCCACATGCCGCGGAGCAGCTGGGCCCGTGAGCCATGCACTCCGCAACGGGAGAGGCCACAACAGTGAGAGGCCCGCGTACCGCAAAAAAAAAAAAAACAAGAAACCCTCCAGTGCCTTCCCGTCTCACTCAGAGTTCCCAATGCCAAATGTGAATTCCTGACCATGGCCTATACGGAGCTGGCATCCTTACCACCTCTCTGATCCTGATACCTACCGCCTCCTTACTCTCTGCTCCGCGGGCCTCCTTGCTGTTCTTCAATGACATCAAACATATTCCACCTCCAGGGTTTTGTACTTCCTGTCCTCTTGGCCTGAAATACTTTTGACCCCCAAATATCAGTATGCTTTGCCTCTTCACTTCCTTCAGGATTTTCTTTATTGAGTGGCCTTCCCTGATAACCCTACCTGAAGTGGAACACACATCGCCCTTCTGTTCACTCTCAAGTCCCTCAACTCTGTTTTGTTTCTCTTCATGGAACTCATCATCAACTAATATATTTCATATTCATCTACTAATTTTCTCCCCCACTACAACCGTAAGCTCCACTGAAAGCAGGAAATTTGCTTGTTTCTCTGCTGTAACTCTGGCACAAAGTAGCACCCAATAAGTACTCGCATGTTAAATGACTATGTGCTGGAAAAAAAAACAACAAAAAAACCCAGATCTGACTTGAAAAAATGTGGTGTCAGATCACAAATTTTAGTTCGAGTACATTACACTTATGTAATTATGTTGCTGGTGCTGTTTTTTCTGCTGGCTCTGTGATACAGCATTGATCAACTCAGTAAAAGTTGATAAAAATTTGATAAATTGAGAAGACTGATTCAAAGTTCCTAAAAATAATAACAAGATTTGTTTCATTAATTTTCTTAATATTAGCATAGTTAAAAATGAATTCTTTGTGTGGCCACTAGGTGACAGAATATACACACATACTTTGAAAATGGAAGTTTGTCTTCGGGTTCACCTTTTGGGAGCAGTGATACTAATCCCCTCTATTTGAAGAGTACTTTATAGTAGACAAAACACTTTCACAAAAACTATCTCACGAAGCCCCTGTGAAATAGGGAAGATAGGTATTTGTTTGTTTACTTTTAATCCGTTTCCTTTATTAATTTTTTAATTATTTTTTATATTTTAATTTTTTTTTTTTTGCGGTATGCGGGCTTCTCACTGTTGTGGCCTCTTCCGTTGCGGAGCACAGGCTCTGGACGCGCAGGCTCAGCGGCCATGGCTCACGGGCCCAGCCGCTCCGCGGCATGTGGGATGTTCCCGGACCGGGGCACGAACCCGTGTCCCCTGCATCGGCAGGCGGACTCTCAACCACTGCGCCACCGGGGAAGCCCCGTTTCCTGTTTTTAAATAGGAAAACTGAGGCTCAGAGTTTAAGGGATTTGCCCAAGGGAGTAAAGAGCAGGGCTAGGCCTAGAACCCATATCCTGGGCCTCCTAGTCCAGGGATCTTTTCACAGTTCCACTCAAAGATGGGAAATTTGAGTCCTGGAAATTTGCTGTTGGGTCTAAACTTGTCGTGATGAAAGAGCCTGAAAATACAAATAATTTCCAGCTTTTAAAAAGTAAATGAACCATAAAAGCTTTCCAACCTTCCCCGCTCCCCGCTTTTTCTTTTTTGGCTGCGCCGCACGGCTTATGGGATTTTAGTTCTCCGACCAGGGATCATATCCGGGGCTCCAGCAGTGAGAGCGCTGAGTCCTGATCACTGGACCACCAGGGAATTCCTCCAACCTTCCCTTTTGACTTGGGACAGATCCTGAAATGCTTCTCTTTTTGGATCTCCCCAGACTTCAAAATACGTTTAGGGGAAAAAATAGTTTAAGTTATGAAGCTTCCACATTGTGTCAACAGACAGTCTCGGTGGGTAGGAGGGCCCCTAGGCACATGACAACATGTGCCTGATTCTTGGAAGTTTCTGCCTCCTAAATGGTTGAGTGGTTTGGGGGCTGTTTTCTGTGAAGAGCTGGGGTGTGTGATCCCCATTAGCATCAATGGGAACTGCACATGTGTTGAGCCCTGGATGGATCTGGAAGAACACTCGTGGAATAGCAAAAAAATCACCTGCACATAAAAAATATCACTTAAATTCATTAAATATTGCTCTTAGCTTTATCATAAGCAACCTACTGGTGTATTTTTAGCACAGATTTCTATTGACAGAAATGGGATGTAACAAAGTCTCCTTTACTAATTGCACCTTGCTACAGTGCCATGTGGCATATTAGAAATAACTTAGGCTTCGAGGCTAAATTCTGGGGTGTGATTCTAGTTTAGCTACTTAGTGGTTGTGTGATCTTCAGCAAGTGATTCAGCCCCTCTAAACCTCACTCCTCCTGTGTAAAATGAGTATAATAACTGCTTCACAGAGGCAGTATGGAGATGAAATGAGATAGTAATTATGAAAAATGTTTATAAACTAAAATCCTTGTATACAAAGTTATTGTTTTTATCAGAGAGGCAGGGAGAAAGCATGTTTTTTTGTTTGTTCGTTTTGTTTCATTGTTTTGGGGTTTTTTTTCTTTCCTTTTTTTTTTTTTAATAAAACTGGAGGTATTGGGCTTTGTCATTACTAGCTGTTGACCTTGGGTTACTTTATTCAAATTGCTGAGCCTCCATTTTCATGTGTGTGTGTGTGTGTGTGTAGGGGTGGATGGTGAAATAATCAGCAACTCATTTATTGAGGACTTCCTAAGTGCCCGACACTTGTCTAAGTTCCTGACATAATAACTGACTTAATCTCTACACCTACTTCTGAAGTGGATTTGTTAAAATTGATTAATTGTTAAAATCTTGGCATATCAGAGCTAGCGGAGTCTTTAACTAGTGTGCTCTACCCTTTTGTTTTATTCATGAAGAAAATACACTCAGGAGATGAGGTAAAGTGCTGAGGTCACCTGGTTAGCTGTGAGGGCAGCTGAGACTAGAAAATAGCCAGGCTGGTTTCCAGGGCATTTCATTGTCTCAATTCCTGTAATGTCAATTCAAAGAAATGCAAAAGGGAGAGTTACTCTTGTACCTTTTAGTATGGTTGGAGGGATGAGTAGCGATGAAATTGTGGGAGAGAGCAGAGTGGTAAGAGAGAATAACAGAGGTGGAGGGCTTCCTGCAGGAGAAGAGATTTGAACTGGGTGTAGAAAAACAACTA
The DNA here is from genome assembly GCF_949987515.2 of Delphinus delphis. NCBI lineage: Eukaryota > Metazoa > Chordata > Mammalia > Artiodactyla > Delphinidae > Delphinus > Delphinus delphis. The sequence goes on along the minus strand of NC_082683.1, from coordinate 80,322,117 downwards.
GGACGTGGTAAACAAAAGGAGGGAATAGATGTTGCAGGAGAAAATGGCGTAATTCAAAGAGGGGAGGAAGATAAGAATACGGAAATTGCAGGCACTAAAGCTTCCCCTTAAGGAGAAGTTGCAAATGAGGGAGGATGGGTGGTAGGTGAGGACTAGAGGCCAGGGACCTGGGATACCAGGCAAGATTTGTTCTTAATCCTATAATCAATGAGAACCATTATTTAAGCAATTCATTCAGGTGTTTGACAAAGGTTTATTGGGCATCTACTGTGCGCTGTGTTCACTTGGGCACTGGATATATAGTGCTGAACAAAAGGGGCTCTGGCCCTACCTTTGGGGGGCATTCAATCTAGTTTGGAGAGATGGACAATAAACTAGTAAGTCAATAAAAACTGAGAAATGCCAATGGAAGTCCTGGACAGGGTGCTGCCTTAGAGAGCAGGGGAGAATGCCTCGTTACACAGGGAAGCCAGGGGCAGCCTCTCTGAGCAAGTAAAGAGGCCCACGTGGCTAGAACACTGTTCGTTTGGGGCTGGAGGACAGCTGGGGAAGGGAGCTGGGTTGGGTAATGCGGGACTTTGTTCTAAGTGCAAAGGGAGTTCTAAGTGTGCTGGAAGTTTAGTTATAGGTTAGTTTAGTTATAGTTAGTTTAGAAGTTTAGTTATAGGAAGTTTAGTTATAGTCTGACGTAAAAACTGTAGAAGCCATTCTTGGCTGCTCTATAGGGAATGAACCATGGAGGGGGGAGGAGACCAGAGTGGAAACAGGGAGACCAGTGCTGCTAGGGGGCCATGGCAGAAATTCTCAAGAAAGACAAAGGTACCTTGAATTGGGGTCATAGCAATGAAGCAATGAAGCATCGCATCTTCAAAGCAATGAAGATAGATGGGCTTGGCTGAGTGAGAAGATGTGAAGGTAGGTTCTTCAGAACTTGTTGATGAATTGGCTGTGAGGGGTAATGGAGAGTGTAGTGGGTTGAATGATGGCCCTCAAAAAGATACATGCATGGTTTAATCCTTGGAGCCTCAGATTGTGACTTTATCTGGAAAAAAAGTTCTTTGCAGATGTAATTAAGGATCTCCAAATGCAATCATCCTAGATTATCCACATGGGCCATAAATGACAAGAGATTTTATAAGAGACACAGACAAAAGTGGAGCAGGCAATGTGAAGACAGTCAGAGGTTATAGTGATGTGGCCACAGGGAATGTCTGGAGCCACCAGACGCCGGACTAGGCAAGGAAGGATTCTCCCCTGTAGCCTCCAGAGGGAGCACAGCTCTACTGACACATTGTTTTCAGATTTCTGGCCTCCAGGGCAGTGGGAAAATACATTTCTGTTGTTTTTCAGCTACCAAGTTTGTGGTAATTTGTTAAGGCAGCCACAGGAAACTAACACAGAAAGGGAGGTGTCCAGGATGACCCTCAGGTTTCTGGGTGTTTGGTGTTGATATTTACTGAGTTGGGGAAGTATGGGCTTGGAGGGGGTCCAGGGGGCATCAAAAGTTCTAGTTAGGTGAAATAGATAAACAACAAAGGCCTACTGTATAGCACAGGGAACTATATTCAATACCTTGTAATAACCTATAATGGAAAAGAATCTGAAAAAGAATATATATATATGTATAACTGAATCACCTTGCTGTATACCTGAAACTAACACAATTTTGTAAATCAACTAGACTTCAATTTTTAAAAAAAGACAAAAAAATAACAAGTAGTGGCAAGGATGTAGAAAATTGGAACTCTTGTGCACAGTTGATGGGTATGTAAAATGGTGCAGCCACTACGGAAAACGGTATGGTACCTCCTCAAAAAATTAAAAATAAAATTATCATATGATCCAAAAAAAAAAGTTCTAATTTGGATGTGTTAAATTTGAAATGCTTGCGAGATGTCCAAGCAGAGATAGGTCGGTACGTAGCTGGATGGAGGAGTCCGGAGCTCAGAGGAAGGATTGGGAGGGAAGGTATAAACTCGTCAGCGTACAGATTACATTTAAACCACAGAAACTGATGCATTATTTTAGAAAGAGAGCATATTGTAGAACCTCGAAAAATTTGTGAACGGTTGCATGCAATAGTTCAGTCCATCTGTGGGAAACTCCTTAATCTTTGCCTCATGTTTTTTCTTTTCTCACCTCTACTGCCCACATGCTGTAAGAGAGGAAAATTATAGGAAGAGCATGGCTGACTGGGATGGTAGTGTAACTTCAGGGCAAAACAATGCCATATGCCTTCCCAAATAATTTATCTGTTGACTGATGGCTGGCCTTCCACGATTAGAGATTTTTTAGGTCTTAAAATGTAAATATTCTTTTGGAGAAGTCAGGTACCACCTTTTCCTTTACATCTACCTCAGTGAGAATTTGTTTATCAGTCAGATACTTTCCTCAGAGCAGGTTACGACCTGGTGGTGACAGGAGTATGAGAGAACAAAGGCATAAAGCCTGGGGCTTAAGCTGGGCCAGCTGAGTACAAACAGGCAATCAGAACGCAGGGACCCTGAAGCCTGGCCATGACTGCTCCACTGCTTTGCCAGTGAGGGGGAAATCAGCGAGAGAAAGATTCTCCCCTTCTGTACCTAAAACTCATGCTCAAACTTCTTTCCCTCACCCCCTGGAGTACCCCTGATGGAATCGGAGCTGACATGCCCTTCTCCAGTATGAGAAGTCAGAGAAACACCAGTGGTATACAGCAGATGGTTTTCCACAATTATAAGAAGAAATCTATGGCATGGACTTTGCAGCCTTCTGGTAAGGGCTGTTCTGAAGTTTCTCCTCTTTCCAAGGCAAGGGCTACTTTCACTGGCCTGTTGATATTATCTCCTCTTGTCTCCAAGGCTACCATCATCAGTCTAGCACCAGCCCACTGGGACTCCTGAGGTACCGCATCAGATACCCACACAAGGCCAGATTCCCTGCAGCCCCTCCACCAGCCCTGGACCTTCTTGCTAGCTCTGCTATTGGAGGGAGGGTTTCAACATGAAGCATGCTTCTCACCCTTCAGTGTCTTCGCACTAATCCTTGGATAAAAAAACTATAAAGCTTGATCTAACTATTCTGTACTTCCGGCTTCATATCATCTCCTGCCTCTACACACTGCTCTCTGAGACCCAGCTGCAGAACTTTCATTCAGTTTTTCCAGCTGCATAGCTCTCTCCTTGCTCCCTGGTCTGGAATGTTCTCCCTGCCTCCACCTCCCACTCCCTTACTGGCCTTCCCTCCCCTACCCCCTGCCCCAACACAGAATCACACACTTCATTAGGGAAGCTGTCCTAACTGCTCCCTCTACCCACCATATCAAATCCCCCTATTTTCAGCCTTATAGCTCTGTATACCTTTTCTGCCTAGTCCTTTTGATAGTTGTAGTTGTATATATAATAATTGTTTAAAAATATATTTGTATTTTTGTTAGTGGACTTATTTATTTATTTATATTTTGGCTGCCTTGAGTCTTAGTTGTGGCACTCGGGATCTTCTTTGCGGCTCTCAGGCTTCTCTCTAGTTGTGGCGCGTGGGCCTAGTTGCCCTGAGGCATGTGGGATCTTAGTTTCCCGACTCCTCTGTATTGGCTCACGGGCCCAGCCGCTCCGCGGCATGTGGGATCTTCCCGGACCAGGGCACGAACCCGCGTCCGCTGCATCGGCAGGCGGACTCTCAACCACTGCGCCACTAGGAAAGACCGGAAGGCGGATTCTTAACCACTGGACCACCAGGGAAGTCCTTTGGTGGGATTATTTGATTAATGTCTCTCCCTACTAGACTTAAGTCTTCGCCAGGGCAGGTGTCTTGTTCATAGTGGCATCCCTAGCATCCAGCCACCTTTAGCCTGTGACAGGGTCACATTGTACGTTGGCTGAAGAGATGAAATGAATGGACATATATTGCCACTAATTATTGAGCTGCTAGATGAATTCTAAGAATTGTCAGGATGGGTCTCTTCTGTGTGGCTTTTTAGGGTTTGAAAAGTGATTCGTAATGATATTGAGTCTGATTGTTTGCTGGGGGAGAATGCTCATTCCCAGACAGCAGGAAGGAGAATAATGTTATCTATCAGTTTTCACTTATGATCATCAATTCACACCCCCAAATGAAAGGAGAGAAATTCTTGCTGGTCCCAGGAGAAATGGAGTCTCTTTTTGATAGCAACCAGCAGGACGAATTGCTCTGTGACAGTCACTTTTGAATGAAAAGAAAGCCCAGTGAAGGGCTTGCTTTTCCTCCTAGCCTCTGGAGGTCCTCCTGCCCCCACCCCACCCCGCCCTCACACCTTAACAATGTGCAGTGGTTATCTGAGAATGCGTTTGACCTCCCTGAAAGAAGATGATAACCAAACTCAATCACTTTAAATAAAAAGAACACAGGGGCTAAGCGTGATAAAACTACCAAAAAAACATTAATTAAGGGGAAAAATCCAGTGACATCTCAAATGTAGTTCAAATGCTCTTTCTTTTGAATATTAAGTCTCCAATACATGGCTCTAGTCCGCAGAGTGATGAAAATATGGTGTACATCTGTACATTTGTTTTCTCATGGCTTGTGTTTAATTATCCACAAAGAAAAAAGATTCACAAAATGTTTCATGTTCTTCTCTTTTAACTGCCAAAACAGGAACTTCTGAGGCTTTGACAGAATTGGTTGCAATCCCTTTGAAAGTTTTATTAATGTAGCCAGAGTATGTTTTTAATCTTTCATATTTTGATCACTAAAATGTATTTCCTATGATTTGTTCATGCTTGTTTCTACCGTATTTTAAGTAAACAAGGAATGAGCAGTTCTTACCTTGTAAAATATATTGGGCTTTTTTTTTTTTAATGCAGAACTGTGATGATTGATGAACAAACTAAATATTAAATCAGAGGATTCTTCTTTGTCTAGGACATAAAGGAAGTCTTGAGAACGTTTGAGAGATTGGTATCTGCATTCATTTTAACGTAAACATCAGAGACATTCCACTGCGAACATATTTCGTTCCTCTAAAAAATTCTGTATGTGGATGCTGTATTTTCTATGTATTTGTGGATGTAAAAAGGCAAATAAATGAAAGTGCTTATTTTTTGTCTCAATTGATATTTTTTGATACTTCAAGCGTGTGTTTTTAGTAGAGTACTTTAAAAAATAAAAGTGTGCCTGAGAAAATATTGAAAATGTACTCAACAGAATCTATTATCATAATTATCTTTATTATTCCTATTTTTTAAAGGTTCATTCCAGTTTCATAGATCTCATTGTTTGGGGCGTATTTAAAGTATTTGGAGGATAAAGAGCAGGCTACCTATCCATAATTGCCTGAACAGAAAAACAAGGTGTCTTGTCTTCTGGATGACAAGACATCTTGTTTATCTCAAACAAATTAGAATTCTTGGGTTAACAGTCTCAAAATAGGCATAACTAAGGTAGTTTTAATGTACTGCCCAAACAAGAAGGCATTTAGTAGAGCTACAAGTCAAAGCATTTGATTGAGATAAGGTAATGCCATCTTTTTAAAGCTAAAAGTTTTGTCTTTTGTTTTTTTTTTTTTTTTTGGTCGTGCCGTGGGGCATGTGGGATCTTAGCTCCCGGACCAGGGATCGGGATCGAACCTGTGCCCCCTGCATTGGAAGCATAGAGTCTTAACCACTGGACTGCCAGGGAAGTCCCTAAAAGTATATTTTTTAATTAGTTATTTTGACTTTGCAGAGTCAAAGCCTCAAATCTTTGTTTCTTGTTAAAATTGCACTATAATTTGTACCTACAAAAGTTTATTTAAAAAAAAAAAACAGTACTTCAACAAATCTCACCTGTGTTACTAGGTTTACAGAGACGTAGACACTCTAGCCTAACAGACCATTTAAAGATTGAAGAGAATGCCTAGAAGTGGAAGGATAACAGCTTCTAAACATCAGGCAATCTGAAATAGGATTTCTGACAGCATGTCATAAAGAACCGTTTTTCATCCCTCTTTTATTCACTAACTGAGCAAGTATTTAAGTGCTTCCTACATATCAGCCACTGTTCAAGGTGTTGAGGATACAGAAGTGAACTAAAGAGTTTAAAATCCAGCCTCAGGGATCTTCTATCCTGCTAGGTGGAAGTGAAATGCTTAACATTTAACCATATCTTTTCTTAATCCAATACTCAATCACATGTTATTAAAATATCCCTAGATTTCATCATGGATTAAGTTCAAGGACACCTATGAGATAAATATTATACTACAATATATTACTTTTCTTGTTTTAAAAAAATATATGAAATTCATCCTGTTAGCTCACTTAAAGTTTGCCGGATAAGTGGTAACTTTATGATTGAATTTGTCTACATCTTAGAAAATTATGCTTTTCTCTGTATTTTACAAAGGAAAACCAAAATGTTTGTTACCTAACTAGTTAATGGTGGAGCTGGTAATAGATTTTGATGTTTTATCTGATACCTTTGATCTTATTAGTCACTTTACTTTAAATTTAGAACCTTGTTAGAGTGATCTGTTCTGAACTGGAGAGTGGGAACTGACATTTATTTAGTATCTACTATGAGCCAGGTACTTGACATATGTGGAGAAGCAGGCATGATCAGACATAATTCATAATTCCTCATAAGGAGGAGACCTCTCTGAATACAAATTGATAATAGGTAACAAGGCTGAAGTCTGGACCTTGGCCTTTAGCTTTCTACTGTGCCAAGCTAGGGCTAAATGAAAACCGTACATCTGTTTAAATTTAGATTGCCTTTTGAATCCAAAATAGGAATAATAATCAACTTTTAAATTAATGTCTAACAACAGATTCTAATGATAACTAACATTTAATAAGTGCTGTGCTAGGTGCTTTAAATGAAATGCAATGTATCATTTAATCTTCACAGCAACAATTATTATCCCACTTTTATGGATGAGGAAAGTGAGGTTTAGAGAAGTTAAGTGACCTTTGGTCACACAGTTAGTAGAGTCAGGATTCAAACTTGAGATTGTTGCACGCTAGAGGCCAGACTTCAACTGATTTCTTCAGTAAATGTCACCCAAAGGAAATGGAAAGAGGGGCCAACTGAGGGAGCACTGCTACTTCTGGGACATCACACGTGCTGGGACAACCTCTTCCCTAGTAGGAAAATCCCCAGTAGGATGCACAGTGAGGTGGGCTGTCCCCTTCTTTCCAACCCTTAAATTCGTTGATCTGACTCAAGGAGACTTAAAGAAAGGAAACTGCAGCTGGAGACTGGCTGTAGTAGATTGGGTGGGTGAAGTGAGGATCTATAATGAGTATACCTGGAAGGTAACAGAAAGGAGTAGTTCTCTGCGTGAGTCATGAGCATTTCCTAAATGCTCCAGTGAAAGAACAAAAAATGGTTTCCTCACATTTGCACAGCAAGATGGGAGTTGGTAGCAGTGTAAATGCTGGCTGAAAATATGTGTTGGGGACAGTATCTCCTTTTGGTAACTTTTCAGAGCTTTTAGTCATTCATTTAAGGCAAACTTTCTGAACACCTTGTGTATAAGTGGCTGTGTGCTAGGCAAGGTGGGGGACATGAAGGCATACTTTGCAGGAGATTGGAAGTGAAAAAAGGCAGATTGAATCTTAAGCCAAATCTGAATGAATTCAACAATCTAAATCAAAAATGAAAGAGGGAGTTTACAACGAAATTAGAATGTTTAGAGAAGAAACTTGATAATTCAAACAGAGATCTAACATAGAATTATCCAGAATAGAATAAATATCTATCTTAATTACATTGACTGAATAGATTGCACAGTCAACTTTTCACATTTGGTTGTATGAATATCATCACTGAAGGATATTACATTTATACCCTATTTAGGTAAATTAGGACGGCACAGGTGAGTTCCTGAAACTCTCATGGTAGAACTTAGTAAATATTTTAAGAATATTAGAGGAAAAATTAGATTTTAATAAAGTGATTCTAGTTAACTACCATGTATAATACGGCATACTATGTCCATTCTCCTTCAAAAGGGCTCTGGATATAAACCAAAAAAGTCTTGACGATATTTCATTTCTCGGATGCCAGTTTATTACATATTAATTAAGTAGTTAATGTTTGAATTTGATGCCTTCCAGATGAGATTTTGTTGTGGTTGTTAAGGCAAAATACAAACACAGACTTATTAAATCCTGCTCAATTCCCCAGTGAAGATCCTTCATTACAAAACAGTTTTCCACACAACTTCAAGTTAAGAGATTGGCATCAGATGAGATTTTTTTTTTTTTGGTAGCAAAGTTTTATTGTAAAATAAGAAATCAATATAAAAATGGATCAGATGAGATTTTTTTATGCAATATTCTGGTGATTTAGGAAGAGACTCTAATGTTATCAGTAATAAGGTTTCAAATTTTGGGTGTGTCACTCTTGGGAAGATATCTTCAGATGGCTCATCTCATTCTTTTTTGTGTTTCCATCGCAGAGGATGACTTTGCTTTTTTCTCTCTCTTTCCCCATATTTTGTGACTATTCCCTGTTTGGGTTGTGTACCCCCATATGTGAAGTTCAGAGAGTTTATATATATACATATGTATATAGAGAGAGGATTTCTTTTGGGCTTAAAAAAAAAGTTGTATTATGGAGCTTATGTAAATATTTTCCTTTTTCTCCTCCCTGATCATAAACTTGCCCTCACTCCTGGATTTGGAACATAACCAAGCTAAAAGATGAGATCATGTTTGCAGTGCACACTGAGGTCTCAGCAAGAATCTTCTAATTTGAGAGGCATCAGTATTTTATGCATTCATGTGCTGAAATGCTGAAGAATGAAATCAGGAGTTTAAAAGTTATTTTCGACATCGGGACTAAACAAAGGAGATAGGGCTTTCCTTTTTTGTATTTTTTAATATTCAAAATAACATTTTCTGTTGCAAATGTATTTCTGTTTCACTTAGAAAAATTTAGTCAATAGTCATTTGCTAATGCAAGTAATGCTAATGTCTTCCTTTTACTTTATTTTTTAGTATTATGTAAATTGCCCAGAGAATGTTAACTCTTTTGTTCTTATTTTGAAACAGGCAAAATTTTAGACTATTTTTTATCAATTGTCTGATTTGCTTTTTCATCCGGAGAAATTTTTTCCTTTCTTTTTCATGTAATTGTACATTATTATTTATTACTGGTCTTATTTGCTTTTTCAATATGGAAAGATATATTTCCCCCTTTTTCACGTAATTACACATACTATACTGCTTAGGATGTAGAACATATGAGGATAACTATTTTTTTTTTTTTTTTGCAGATGTTTACCACATGTGGAGCTTAGCATGAAGAATAAGCATGAATCAAGAATGTCCCACCCCAATGCCCTTTTGAAACATTTTTATGTGGTTCCATGAAATAGTGCGTATTTTAATAGTTGCCATGATGGCCATGCTGAGGTCTTTGGTCTCAGACAATCCAACTCTTACTCTCTGCTCTGGGCATCTAACGTTTTTACTTGCTCATTCTACCATCTTCATTTGTCAGGAGTCAGGTCTTGATTTTCTTTTGGGAATCACCTCTCCCTAGGCCATGTGGTCCTAGTGAAATGACTACAGTGTCCCACCTACTCTGAAACAAGAAGAATCTTCTCTAAGATTTGTTTCTGTAAGATTTATAGCTTCTAGGAGAGAGAGGAGTTCCTTTTCTCTGGGTTCTCCAGCTGAAAGAACCGTATTTGCCTGAAGCTTATGGTCCTAACCTCAGGTTTCGTGGAAGAAGTTCTCTGTAGAATGATGCCAACACATGGAGAGAACTAGAGCTTTGTCAGCATTTAGCACCATGTGAAGCTAGATCAACCCTTAAAGTCCTCAGTTACTGGAGGCAATACATTCCCTTTTACTTAAGCTAATTTGAGTTGTATTTCTATTATTTTCAACCAAAAGATCTTTGGATATTGTTTTTCATCTAGAGGTGAGAATGATCAACTTGGTACAAGCAAAAGTAACTTGCCAACAGTTCTGAGTAATAGAAAATACTATCAAAATCTCTTTTGGATAAGTAGTAAGTGTTTGTTGGTTTGGGATCCTAAATTTAGAAAGCTCAAATAACTAACATTTTCTTGTACCCTAGAGACGTGTTGAATAAACTAACTGATCCCAAGGATTATTCAAAGATGTAATTTCAGGGTATGTCAGAGTGTCATTATAGATTCAACTTAATCACCTACATTTTCAACATTAGTAGGATTGTTCTACAGGAATTGATGCCAAGAGAAGTGATCCCAAGGCCCAGTGCTAATAACAGCTACAACATATTGGCACATTCTATGTGCCAGGAAGTGTGCAAAGCCTGTCATTATTTTACATTTAATTCTCAGAAATCCTAAAAGGTGGGTGTTACTGTTCTCCTTTTACAGATAAGAAATCTTAGTGAAGTTCAGCAATGTTCTCAAGCCCAGGTATGTCTAACTTTAAAGTCCAGGGTTTTAACCACTGTTTTCTCTCTAAGTTTCCAAAGTTCATAAGAATTCACTCAATTACTGATTTTTTCAACACATTTTGGAGATACACCTGGCTCATGGTAGGTATATCTATATCTATATACATATAATAGATAATATGTAGTAGATATCTATAAGTTTATATATATATATATATATATATATATAAATATATATATAATCTACAAGGAGCCAGTTATAACTATCTTTAATTCACATGGCTTATTCCAAAACTCTTATGGATAAACCATAATTTGCCATCAACAATTCAATATCTGAATTTTTAATTCTTTCTCTTACAAGAGAAAGAGGCCCAGGCAGCCATTTAAAGAAGAAAAAAAACTGAGGCAACCAATCCAGCAGACTGCTAGCAGAACATGGTGTTGCAGCTTCTTCCAAAATTGCACAAACCTTTGGTGGTTTTGGAAGACTTGGAGGGCCTCTCTGCTGATCTAATGAGATCCAAGGGCGATCTGAGGCATAGCAGGCAGGAAGGAGGGAGTGGAGAGCCTGGCCCTGGCCCTGTCCACAACCTTCTGTCATAAGCCAAGTCCCGTGTGTGGATGTGTGCTCCTGACCTGTTTCTGGATGTGTGACAACGCCTTGTTTTCATGTTGACTTTTCACAGCTGGGAGCTGTACTGGCACCGAAAGTTTGTTTTAACTTCCCACACAGAGTCCAAAATGTAATTAATTGAGCCCTTATTTGAAGAAAAGATGTGTTTGGTGTATTTAGAGACCCCAAAAAGAGGTAAAAATAATATTTGCAAAACTGAACTAATTCAAATAGAACTATGTTTTCTAATGGAGGAATGAAAAGAAGTAGGGATTTGGAGAGAGAACACCTAGCTTTGAGTTTCAGTTAACCACTTATTAAATATACATCTTTGGGCAGATTGTTGTATCTCAGTTTTTCAGCCCATAAAGATGCTGGGAAGATTAAGTTAATGTTGATAGGAAAACTTCCTAGAAATCCCTTGAGTCTCAGGGAACACACACCATTCATTCATTTTGATATGCTTATTTCCATAGAATTTCATGAACAGTTAAAAAAGTCAGTTTAAAATTTAATATCTTTAAACACATTACAATGCAGAATACAATACTGTTTGCAATGTTCAATGTTCAATGCTATTATTTAAACAAATAGCTAAATAAAAACAGATTTAAATCCTTGTCATCTTAATCATATGAAAGATCAAGCAATTGCAAAAAATGATTAACTTGTTTTGTTCTGATTTTTGGGCGTAATTTCCCTTAATTGCATATTTGTAGATACTGGTTCTTACTGTGCTTTCCTTTCATGCTGGAGAAAAGACTTATTTCTCTTTAGACACCACTTGTATGTGTTCCAGGTAATTAAATATTTAGATTAATGAAGAACTATTAGATATTTTTCTCAGAATTAGAACCAATAAAAATACACCTAATGAAACTATATATGACTATCAGAAAAACAGAAAATAAGTGTTGTGATCATGTGGAGAAATTGGAAACCTTGTGCACTGTTGGTGGAAATGTAAAATGGTGCAGCTGCTGTGGAAAACAGTATAGAGGTTTCTCAAAAAATAAAAAAAAATAGGATTACCATATGATCCAACAATTCCACTTCTGGGTATATATCCAAAAGAATTGAAAGCAGGATCTCAAAGAAGTAGTTGCACACTCATGTTCATTGCAGTATTATTCACAATAGCCAAAAGGTGGAAACAACTCAAATGTACATGAATGAATGAATGAATAAAAAAATGTAGTACATACAATGGAATATTATTTAGTCTTAAAACAGAAGGAAATCCTGTCACATACTGCACCATGTATGGACCAGAGGACATTATACTAAGTGAAATAAGCTAGTCACAAAAAGACAAATATTGTACGATTCCATTTTTATGAAGAATATAGAGTAGTCAGATTCATAGAAACAGAAAGTAAGATGGTGATTATCAGAGTCTGGGGGAGAGGGAGAACTGGGGAATTGTTTTTCAATGGGTAGAGAATTTCAGTTTTGCAAGATGAAAAAGGTCTGGAGAGCTGTTGCACAATAATGTGAATGTACTTAACACTATTGAACTGTAAACTTAAGCATAGTTAAGATGGTACATTTTATGCTGTTTTTTACCGCGATAAAAAAACTATATACAAATGCAGTTTAATTTGGGGGATGATTCAGAATACTTCTTTATTATCTTTTCAGGCCTGATGATAATTCATCTTCACATGGGGCCTCAGGATAAGCAGCTCAGATATTTGCTTCAGATTACAAGGCACAGAGGTGCAGATGTCCTCAAACCCAGTGTTTGACTTAAGTGGATGGTGGTAGTGCCGCAGGGCAGAGAGTTTCTTATCAGTTTGTAAGGACTAAATCCAAGGCCATTTGTAGGGGTGGGGAACTGAATTTTGGTCCAGAACTCTTTCTCTGAAGCATGTGAGCTGGGGAAAGCATTCCAGAACCTCATGTTAGTAGATATCAGTCATCGATAAAGGAAATATTTGTTGATGAAATACACCAATGAAATGCACTGTTTAAATCAAATAAATCATGTTTGTTATTGCATATCAGAGTTTCCCTAACTGTGTTCCGTAAAACATTAGCTCTGTGGGTATTACATTTAAAAAAAGGGTTTTGGGGTCAAAAAGTTTGGAAGATATAGGGATAAAAAGAGTTAAAAATGTGATTTTTTACTCCATAACTTCTCAAAGGCTTTACTATGTTAACATTAATGTTACTATACCAATATTAACTATTAGATGTTAATATTTAACGTTTGATAGGTTGACATTTATGTTAATGTATTCATTAATATCCATGTTAATATATTAACATGTTTTTCCATATCTCATATAACCAAGGAAGCAGTCCTCAGCACACCAGTGTGAGAATGCTGCCCTATATCATAAAAGTCATGATATTTTTGTCACCTGCTTTCCTTTAAGATAGTAGCTTTCTTTCATTTCTCCTGGGTTTGCTGTGAAGCCCATCTCCTTCACCATGAGCACCACTGGGGAAATATCCAGAGAGTAGGGCAGTTGCAGTTTTAGTATTCGTTGTTATGAGATACTGTAAAGCTATATGATGGATGCAGCTTTTCTGTACTTCCAGCTATTTTCCAAACAGAGCATTAATATTGGACAAACTTGCAAGAGTGTCAATAGAAAAGAGTGAGTCAAGACGAATACATATTGCAAGGTGAAAATGGTCAAAGTGTGTAGTTTCTTCAGTGGGATAACTTTTTTGTTTTATAAGAAAAAGCTAGCTACTGCATTAGGAAATTATAGTTAGCTTATTTTGAATTCTCATTCCAGAGATTTTAAATGTTACTGTTACTAAAATGATGATAGCTCAGAAATGGCCCATTTAACAGCTAACTCATTAGTTAAAATTAAGCTTGATATGAATGGAGTAATCTCTAGAGGGAGTATATTTTAGAATATTAAAGAAAGAAACAACTACTACAAGTATCTGCCCACAAAATCCAAATCAACTGAGCAAGAAGAGAGTCAAAGCAGTTTCTTGATAGTTTGAGAGTCCTTATATGTGTTACTTTTTCAGCTGAAAACTCAGGGTTGCTACAACTACACTCAATTAATATTCTTTGTTTTATTTGTAGTCAAAACCAGGACACACCATCAGAGGGTGGGCAGGGAAGCCTTGTGTGTAGAACTTTGATGGTGAGTCCCTGATACGTCATCTAGGTTAAGTCATTAGCATTAGAAGCATTTGATTTTGAACCTGAAAAGTGGAACCATGAATCTAAGTCATTACAAGAGACAGTGTGATTAGCAGAAAGAAGTATTGGCTGTGTATTTTTTTTTTTTAGTGTATAGTTTTATCTTTACCAGAGCACTTGTTCTGAAATGCTCCTTCTGAAATTACCTCTTGCCCTACTCCTTTTATTTTTTAATTTAGCAGGTTTTTATTGAGCACCTACTATCTGCCAAACATTGGGTGGTGCACCGAAGATATTTGTTTTGCTACCATATTTAAGAAGTATATTTTTTAAAAATTAATTTGTTTTATTTATTATTTTTAATTTTTGGTTGCATTGGGTCTTTGTTGCTGTGCGTGAGCTTTGTCTAGTTGCGGCGAGCAGGAGCTACTCTTCGTTGCGGTGCGCGGGCTTCTCATTGTGGTGGCTTCTCTTGTTGTGGAGCATGGGCTCTAGGAGCGCGGACTTCAGCAGTTGTGGCACTCGGGCTCACTAGTTGTAGCTCACGGACTCTAGAGCGCAGGCTCAGTAGTTGGGGCGCACGGGCTTAGTTGCTCCACGGCATGTGGGATCTTCTCGGACCAGGGCTCAAACCCGTGTCCCCTGCATTGGCAGGCGGGATCTTAACCACTGTGCCACCAGGGAAGCCCTAAGAAGCATATTTTTATTTGCACTAAGAAAAATTAAGACAGATTAGTCCCTATGATGCACAAAAATGAAAAAAAATACATTAAGATACCAGTTTAAACATTAGCAACCTATATATCAAAATTTTGGTATGATTGCTTTTTGAGAAAGTGGTTTTCAAATTCCTTTTAAGATTTGCTTTGTCTAGGAAATGAACATATATCACAGCGGAGGAAAACTGAGTGGTTAAACATATGAAACCATGTTCAATTTTACCAGAAGTCAGAGCAAAACAAATCACTCTTCAGATTAAAAAAATTGGAAAGTATCAACCATTGGCAAAGATGTGGACAAGTAGCATGGCTCATTCCCTCAGTGGAAATCTAAATTAATATACTCCCTATGTAGTACACATTGATAATACCTACAAAATTTTAATTGTTTATACCCTTCAACCCAGCAATTACACTTCTAGTTATACATTATAGACTAGAGAATTTGTCTCATGCGTGAAGTGGAAGATAGGTGTAAGAATCTCTTGTTTGTTGAAACATTGTAATAATAGAAAGTAGAAACATTTTCAATGACCATCCTCAAGGAAACTTGAAACTTAAATTTAAAATGGTATAGTGGGGCTGCCCTAGTGGCACAATGGTTGAGAGTCCGCCTGCCGATGCAGGGGACACGGGTTCGTGCCCCCGTCCGGGAAGATCCCACATGCCGCGGAGCGGCTGGGCCCGTGAGCCATGGCCGCTGAGCCTGCACGTCCAGAGCCTGTGCTCCGCAGCGGGAGAGGCCACAACAGTGAGAGGCCCGCGTACCGCAAGATAAATAAATAAAATTGTATAGTGTGACAGTCCTCGCGGAGAGTCGCCGCGGTTTCTTGCTTCAACAGTGCTTGGACGGAACCCGGCGCTCGTCCCCCGCTCTGGCCGGCCGCTCAGAGCCAGCCCTCGCCACCACCTCACGGCGCCCTCCGACCGTCCCAAGGTCCCTGCCGCCGTTACAGCGCCGAGCAGCCACCGCCACCGTTTCACCTCAGCCGCCCGCCATGACGACCGCGTCCCCCTCGCAGGTGCGCCAGAACTACCACCAGGACTCGGAGGCCGCCATCAACCGCCAGATCAACCTGGAGCTCTACGCCTCCTACGTCTACCCGTCCATGTCGTACTATTTCGACCGCGATGATGTGGCTTTGAAGAACTTTGCCAAATACTTTCTTCACCAATCTTGTGAGGAGAGGGAACATGCTGAGAAACTGATGAAGCTGCAGAACCAACGGGGTGGCCGAATCTTCCTTCAGGATATCGAGAAACCAGACCGTGATGACTGGGAGAATGGGCTGAATGCAATGGAATGTGCGCTACACTTGGAAAAAAGTGTGAATCAGTCACTACTGGAACTGCACAAACTGGCCACTGAGAAGAATGACCCTCATTTGTGTGACTTCATTGAGACTCATTATCTGAATGAGCAGGTGAAATCCATTAAAGAATTGGGTGACCATGTAACCAACTTGCGCATGATGGGGGCCCCCAAATCTGGCATGGCACAGTATCTTTTTGACAAGCACACCCTGGGAAATAGTGATAATGAGAGCTAAGCCTTAGGCTGGCTTCCCGTAGCCACAGGGGTGACTTCCCTGGTCACCAAGGCAGGGCATGCATGTTTGGGTTACCTTACCTTTTCTGTAAGTTGTACCAAAATATCTACAAGTCCTTTCCTTAGTACCGTTCCTTCAAATAAAGTAATTTGGTACCCACCCCCCAAAAATGGTATAGTGATACTGTGGAATATTATCTATCAGCTAAGAGAAATACCACAAAGATGGATTTAAAAATCATAAAGTTGAATAAAAAGGGCAAGTTGTAGATTATGTTCTACTTATGTAATATTTTTAAATGGACAAATACATTCATATTATAAAGAATTGATTTATTTCTATATGTATGCATATATATGTATATGAATATACAATACAAACACATATATGTATATGTAATAGTATAACAAAACACACTGGAAGGATACACCTAAATTCATAAAAGTGGTTTCCTCTGAAGACACTGGCAGGGTAGTCGGTTTGGACTGGAGTTGAGGGGAATGGTCAAGGGGACTTGAATTTTATCTGTAATGTTTTACTTCTTGTATAGAAAGACAAAGAATTTGTCAAAATGTTAACAATGTTCAGTTCTGGGTGTTGACACAGGGGTGTTTATGAAATTCTTTTTGTTTTTCTATATTTTGAAATTTTCTTATAAACAAGATCTTTTTTTTCTGGAAATCAATCTTCTACTTTGTGCCTAGGTTTGATAAGTTGTGCACATTTCACACAATAGTAATGAAGGGGTCTTGGAACAAAGCGTGTGTAATTCTCTGCATAGCTGCCTGGCACATTTTCACCAAGCCAGCCTAAAAATAACTGAAAAGTAAAAGTATGATTGGGTAGAGGGCCCCTCTGCTGACCTTCAGGACTTTTGGGTTGTCCATCAGTTAATCTTGTCACAATCACATAATTATGAGGTTGGTTTGAGCTTGATGAACCAATATATACAAGGAAAATACGCTATAACCAGAACTGTGCCATGTCAAAGCCCTTGGGACACGATGATTTTCTGGTGTTTCTATGTGAGGTTTTCCTCAAGGTAACAAGGCTTTTAAAAATAACTTGCTTTTCAGGCATATCACCCTTTCCAAAAAATATGCCTCTTCTCCAAGCCGAGTTGTATATTCCCCAAAATATGCTGATGCTGTGTGTCCATCACATAAATACCCAAATGTCACACCATACCCCAGCAGGTTACAGTTGGGCAGTACAATACCTTTAAAAGCAGTGGGGCTGCAGAATTCTATAGAAAAGACCATTACATCCTCCTCTGAAAGAGAATCTCATAAGCTGAAATACCAGTTAATAAAAAATACAGGACAGAGAAAACTAACAAGGCAAGGATACAAGTGCACTCAAGCGATACTCAAAATTCCAGCTGAGTTGAACTTAGAGTTATTTAAGAAAAGTCAAATATCTGAAGAACTAGTTTGGGAGCCTCAGTGTGTCTTTTTTTTTTTTTTTTTTTTTTTAAGGTACATACCACTTAGCTCTCTGGAAAAAAAAGTTGAAAGGGGTTTCTAACCAACAGAATGAAATCTGAGACTGAAATCTCAGGTCACATGCAAAGTTAAAACTCAACATTCCCAGTAAAGGTTTCTTCCTTCTAAACTTTGTATTTTGAAAAATTTCAGGCCTTGAGAAAAGTTGAAAGAATACTCAGTGAAATTCTGAAGGTATTTGGCACAATGAAAGACTGGAAAATAATTTACATGAGGAAAAAATCTATAAAATTTACTAATTCCTATGTTTATTTTTACAAATGTGCACAAACTCTACAAATGTATATGCTTTGCTTATGCATTTAAATTTAGTAAAATTACATTTAAGGAAAAGCAGGAGGAAATTTGGCAAAAAGAGAAGAAACAAGAGTAAGGAACAAAAAGCCATATAGAACGCACAAAACCCTGCGACGCTTCGGATTTTTAAACAGGGCCTGAACAATTGGTTTGCTTGATTTTTAAAACAGAGTTGAAGTTGTTTTAATATTCTATAGAGAAAACTGAAGGGGATCCTAGTGGGACTGTGTAGTGTCAGAGACCAGAGGCAAAGAAGGAAGTACGTTGTCCTTTCTCAAAGGGAAAAGTGAGTGGGAAGGGAGGAGGCTGTTTAAGTTAATGAATGCTTCCTTCCTTTCTCTCTCACTTCAGGAGTAGCCAGAGACCAAAGACCTGCTTCCTTCTCCTTTAGTATCTGTGCCTTTAGCATTTAAAGATGGCCAGCATTTTCCAGCAATGTTAATAGTAGTGTGGATATGATTTTTTCTATCAACATAGTATAAAATAAGAGTGATATGCAAAGGCATTACATTACACATTATTTCTACTCTTAGTGGCTCCTGGCTCTTTCTCTCCTTTCTCTCAAGCTAACTTGAGTCAGCAGCCTTATTTGCTCCAGCCCAGGGACTTGGTTTATCTCCTCTTTGTTAATGGGTCTGACTGAGATCAGGAAGCCCCTTTCTCATGCTAAACCTGTGGCTTCCAGGTCAAGCTTCATTCATGCTGTTTATACCACATACTTGCTTCCTGCCTGGGCAAATTGGTTCCAGTTCTTCCAGGTCAGATGTATTCTGCTGTCTCCTGAGTCTTGGCTTGCGTTAACACCCAAAGCCCTTGTGTCAGTGTCTTGTTGAGCCTCTAGAGGGGCATGTATCTCAATGGTTGTTGCAAGACTTCACTATTCTCGGTCTCTAACTGTGGGTATCTATCTGTGGAATGAAGCCGTCCATAAATTCAATAATTTTTATTGGATACTTGTTAGAGGCAAGGAGCATTGTACTCTGCTGGGAGCTGGGAATACAATGTTGGTTAAGATAGCCATGGTTTCTGCTCTCATGGTTCTTATCGTCTAATGTGAACTTACACAGACAGCCTGCTCCAAGGAGGGGCCAGCTTTTATTCACTAACATGAACTGTACACAGAAAATACTGAATAAGTACATGTGTTTATGTTAGTGGGTGGGAAGCAAGATTAGAAGTAGGGAGGCTAGAGCTATCACAATTGTACAGGTGAAAAAATTGTATAGGTTAGATAGTATTTTGACTGCAATGGAAATAGTGAGAAGTGATAATTTGAAGATAGAGCAAACAGGCCTGGGTTTGTTATGGGGTGTGAGAGACATAGAGGCAGCAGTGAAGACCCATTTGTTTTTGACCTGAGTCACTGAATGAATGGTTGAGCTATTTACTGAGATGAGGAGATGGAAGATGTGTTCATGGGAATCAGGAGTTTAGTTTTTGTCATGTAACATTTGATTTTCCTACTGAACACATTGAGTAAAGATGTTGAGATGTCAACTAAATACACGAGTTTGGAATTCAGGGGAGAGGTCCAGTCTGGAGATAAAATTTTGAGAATTTTCAATGTGTGGATACACTTAAAGAGATGGGTCTGGATAATAACACCTTGAGAGAGAGAGTCTTAATAGAGAAGAGGATCAAAGGTACTGCCCTGGGACAGTCCAACATTTAGATCCTGGGAGAAGGAAGAAGAGCCAGCATCGGTAACTTAGAAGGTCCAGCCAGGAGGTAGGAGAGAAACCACTAGTGCTCTGTATCCCTGTAGGCAAAGGAAATGTCTCAAGGAGAAGGGAGTGAGTACCTGGGTCATAAGCTATTGAGTGGTTACGTAAGATGAAAACTGAGAATTGGCTACTGGTTTGGCCACAAGGTGACCTTGACAAGTGTGGTCTGATTGGATCTGGTTGAGGAGAAAATGATGGGTGAAGAATCATGGGCACCAAATGTAAATATCCCTTTTGGAGTTTTATTACAAAGGGAGTAGAGAACTGGGAGTGAGATGGGTATGCGGGGTCAAGTAAAATTTTCTAAAATGGGAAACATTACAGTATGTTTGTAAGTTGATGGGAATGATCAGAGAGAGAGAGAGAGAGAGAGAGAGAGAGAGAGATCTGAGGATGCAGGTGAAAAAGGAATTACTACAGTATGAAAGCCCTTGAGTAGCTGAAGAAATGGAATCCAGTACACAGGTGGAGGGAGAAGGGCCAACAAGAGAGAAACCAGAGCAGAGAAGAATAGACACAGATAAATTTGCAGATGTGGTGGTGGGAAGCTGAGGGTATTTATTCAGAGGGCTTTGATATTCTTAGTATCAATAAAACAAGAAATAAGAAGCAGGGTCAGCAGTTGAATTCAGGTAAAGGGCCGAAGGTATTGAAGATTTGAGGAAAGAGGAGGAGAAGTAACATAAACCTCTTGGAGAATAAGAGAGTGAGCTGATAAGGAAAATATAGTAGGATTGCTGAGCAGTGCTAAGAACCCATTGAGGCTTGCGGTCATAAATTTAAGTGAGACCAATCGTGGTTGCAGATGGTAAAAAAAAGTAGTAGGGACAATGGATTAGAGATCCTGGTGGGGTCAAATCATTGTTGGAATCAAGATACTGGAGGCAATGAGTTGGAACAATAGAGACTGATGGTCAGAGAGGGGTGCTTGAAATTGAGATCTGGGAGGCGGAACATTTATTTCTGATGAAAACGACCTGGACATAATCATGTTTCTAGGCGACTGAAGTGGGATGGAAGAACAGGTTGCTGGAGGGGAGAAAGTCAAGGAACTGAGAGGCCAGAACTCTCCAGAGGTGGAATATACAAGGGATCTTGTTGGTAATTTGTCATAAGTTCTAGAGGGCACCTGGAAAGTTTGGAAGGTTGAGAAAGGGAGAAGGATTGAACAGGTTAGGGAACATTCAGAGCCGTATGGTGATAAGAATCCAGGTGTGAGCAATGACTAAGAAGGCTTGGATTTCTCATGGAGACTGAAGGAAACAGGATTGAGAGGTCCTAATAGTCTCTTCAGGGAAGATGAATAGGCTGTTCTCATTCTATTATTCTAGCTTCTTTCTTGGGACCAGTCTCTCAGGTGCTCCTGGCATTATAGCCTTTGCCATTGTTCAGAATGTTCTTTTCATCTTTTGCATCTGCTGAATCCTCAGCTCCCTTCTTATCTTGCTCCGATCATCCCAGACCAAGGATCGTCTCAGTTCTTCTAGCACTTACAGTCACATTTGATACTTAACATATAATACTGTTCTGTTCCTCCTGGAAAAGTGGTACAGATGAAACGGTTTGAAGGGCAGAAATAGAGACACAGATGTAGAGAACAAATGTATGGACACCAACGGGGGAAAGTGGTGGTGGGGTATGGTGGTGTGATGAATTGGGAGATAGGGATTGACATGTATACACTAATATGTATAAAATGGATAACTAGTAACAACCTGCTGTATAAAAAAGTAAATAAAATAAAATTCAAAAAAAAATAATACTTTTCTCTTTCTCTTTATCATGTTTCCTGTCATCTCTATATGTATCTTTCACCTCTTAATATGGCTTAGCAAATATCAATGAATATTGGTTGATTTTTCATGAAAGAGGCTAACATCTTCCAGAAATTATATGGGTAAGCTGGGGACATGGTAAAGGAAATTTTAATTTAAATTTTTGCAGCAAATTTTTCAAATGTTAACAATGTAAGGACACTTTAGAAGAAAAAAAAATTCTTAAGCATCTCTGGAAATGAATTTCCCACTTCGAAAAACATCAACTTAAGAAAAAAGTCTTTTGTTATGGGAAAGTCTATTGGTTTTTCTTTCTTTTTTAATTTATTTATTTATGTTGGCTGCATTGGGTCTTCCTTGCTGCACGCGGGCTTTCTCTAGTTTCAGTGAGCAGGGGCTACTCTTTGTTGCAGAGCACGGGCTCTAGGCAGGGGCAGGCTTCAGTAGTTGTGGCACGCGGGCTCAGTAGTTGTGGCTCATTGGCTCTAGAGTGCAGGCTCAGTAGTTGTGGTACACGGGCTTAGTTGCTCCACAGCATGTGGGATCTTCCCGGACCAGGGCTTGAACCCATGTGCCCTGCATTGGCAGGTGGATTCTTAACCACTGCGCCACCAGGGAAGTCCAGTCTATTGGTTTTTAATTATCCCTGTCCTCCTCCCCCACAAAAGAGGGTAAATGCTGCTTTTTAATATTACCATTAAAACAAAAATACAAAATGAAAACAAATTTCTTATTGAAATTATTACCGAATTCTAAAGACTATGTCTGCGGGACCCAGTTGAGGCACTCTCCTCCTTAGATTTTATGGTAAAAAACATTGGGTGAGTAACCTAAAGAAATGTTATAGCAGGTAATTTTAACAAATACGTGGAACTATCCATTTGCAAAATATGTTAGGAAATAAATTTTATAGGGCCAAACTTATAACAAGGGCTTGCCCAGAGAAAGTGCTCAATAAAAGGTAATAATAATAACAGTAATAACAGAAGATCAATAACAATAGCAATAATAATTTTTAAATTTTGGTGTTTTTACAAGTGGAGTTTCAGCATTTCTTATATTTGCTAAATGAAGGTAATAAGATTTGTAACATTCACAGATGCTAATATATGTCCTGGGTCCTCCTGGTCTTTTTTTGGTCCCCCTGTCACAAAACAACGTTTTCCATTTTTTTCTCTTCTCCAGGCCAAAACAAAAGTTCTCTGCGGGGCAGCTATGGAGGTGGGGGCCAGGACGAAGCCTTCCCTCTGGAACCCCTGCTCCTGAGGCAGGGAGAGCAGAGGCTCTGCCACATCCCCTACGGAGCTAAGACCACAGGGATCTCAGGGGAGGTTGCTGTTCCTTTGAAATGGTGTGAGGTTTCCTTCATTGTCAGTAGACCCGCTGAGGGGGAAATTAAAGGGGCATTGTGGAAACTGCTATTGGAGGCTCTGCACAGGCACAGGAAATGACAAGTGTGCAGGAACCCGGGCTTACTGTAAGGGAAATTGCTTTGGATTTTTATTTCCAAATTCTCTGAGGAATCCACCAGCCTGAATCAGGTGTCTGTTTGGGGCTCTGCTCTGCAAACGGGTTCACCTGACAGTATCTTTTCCTCATTAATTTGAAATTTGCTGGCTGCAAATATTATCAGTGAAAACCATATTCTAATCTTGGATATAGATATAGAAAATGTGGCTTTAGATTATGGCCTTAGGTTATGGTGATATATAAAACACCTACAGGTATGAATTAGAATCTTTATGGGCAAATTTTAGAAATAAGGTACTAAATCTGTCTGTAATAATAGGTCAACTGAGCAGAAAATAGGAGCACAGGCTGTAGTTTGTAGACCAGTATCCTGTCACAACAATTTTGGAACATTTGGTTCTTGTTCTGTCACACATTCTTAAGAGTAGTTATGCAACTGCCTCCAAGATGTTGGCTGTTTCAGACAAACTTTGAAGTTAGCGTCCCTTCGCCTCTCTTTCTTGGGTGAAAGGAATCGATTTTTATGTGGTGGTCGAGGGTCATATTTCTCCTCAACAAACTTTATCTTTTGAAACTTTTAAAGAATTGAGCTTTAAAAATATAAGACTCTTGCTCTGAGGGAAAGGGGGCTCATTTTCACCTGTGGAGCACAAAGCGGAGGTTCAGGGCGGACTCTGGAGTCACAGCTAAGTCACATCCTCATTCTAATCTGTAGAATGAGGATGACAGAGCTGTTACAGGGTTTAATGAGTTAGGATTTGTAAAGTGCAAAGCATATGCAGTACTATATGAGGACTTGTTAAAAAAGAAAAACAACCAGATGATTTTCTACTGATAAAGTCTTTTAGAACTTTGAGGTCTTTGCTTCTGTAAGGAACACAAACAGGTTATTATGAATTTGTTCAGCTGTCTGCTAATCAACACAATCTGGGGACTTGCCACTGTCATAAATAAGTGGGTCCACACCTATAGGAAGGGTGGTTCCTTGCGAGAAATACAGTCTCAGTAAATTTGATGCTCTGCTGTCAAACGTTTTTATGCAAGTGAGATAGAGTGCACCTCTATATCTCACCCCCCTGCTTGCAATTCTTTTTGAAAAAATTTGGAACGAATGACCAAGATACCACCTTGAACCAAAGAAAGTTTGTATCTTATGGTAACAAATACTGTAACTTGAACAAAGTCCTAATTTGTAAGAGACCAATGAAAGGAGAGGATTCATTCCCCCTAGAAATCAGTTAATATTGCATTATTAAAATGTAGGGGAAACCCCTTTTCTAGAGCTTTGCTGGGGAACCAGAATTTTTAGTTTGTTTTAAACCTTTTCTCTATGCTTCAGGAGTCTGTATTTCTGCAAATAATATCACATTATTAGTGTAAATATTTAGAGAAAACACCTATGTAGACATTGTTGGTTTTGCAAATACTGATATAATTTCTTGTGTTTTTCCGTATCGTCTACAGAAAATAATTAAATAGCCCAAAATTTTAAAGATGTTTTGAGAAAAAAAAAATCCCAGCCAACCAAACAAACCCCCCAAACCTTTCATTTTGCCAATAATGTAAAGCTTTTGATGACAGGTGGTATGTCCTGTTGGTTGAAGACTTGGGCTCAGAGCTAGATGGATGTGGGTTTGAATCCTGACTTTCCCACTTATTAGCTGTACTATCTTAGCAAGTTGTAAGGCCTTCAGTATATAGGTAGGTTTCTACATAGGCCTCAGTTTGTATACAGCCTTATAGGGCTGTGAGAAGTAAATGTGTTCATATGTATAGAATGTTTAGAACTCTGCCTGGCACAGAGTAAGTGTTCACTGTTGAGTTACACTATTAGTTACAGTAGTGTAACTAACTGGTTACACTATTGAGAATCTGACTACTGTGAACAGTTACTTTATCACTCTTTAAAGACAAGACACTGTTAAGTTATCTAGGACTTGGTTTTTCTCTCTCTTCTATGCCATTTATTTTCTTTTTGTTTCTATGCCATTTTATTTAGAAATTAAAAAGCCTTAACGTGATTGATATGTTTAAATGTAGGATTAAATATCCCAACACAGCTCACGTGTTCATGTCTGCTCTTGAAACTAAAACTTGACAATTTGAGGCACGAATACTATGTCATTTGAGTCTATGAGAAATCTAAGGCCTTGAATCTAGAGAGACTGTATCATAGCTGAGGCTAACTCTACCTAGACTGTTGCTCCAACAGGGCATTATGCCTATGGGTTTCTCCAAGGCCTCACTCAAGCCTCTCACACAGTAGGTGTTCAATAAATATTGGTAAGGAATGAATTGTTCATTTTAGAGATTTTTGCAGGAATCCAGTTGATCAATAATGATTTGACTTTTGTCAAACTATATTCAATTGGGTGAGTTCTGTATGTATAGGTACAAGCGAAAAAGGAGGAGAAACACTTCCTCTTTAAGTAGGGAAACCCAGTAACTTTCCAAACAATAATACTGCGTAAGTAATAATATCAGAAACCTCCCCATTCTACTCTCCAACGTTTTGAAGGCCTAGGACCATAACATTTTAGGACTGGAAGAGGTCTCCTAGGCCAAGCTCCTGATTTTACGGAGGAGAAAACAGACTTGGAGAGTTTAAGCCGATCGTCCAAGGTTCCACAGCTCGTCGAAGGGCAGAGTCAGGACTGGAAGTCTGGTCTCTGAAACCTGTCAGCCCAGAGTCATTTCACCAGCCTCTTGGTAAAACAGTGCCCTTTGATTTAAGCATATCTTTTAATAGACAAACCAGGTGTAAAAAAGGAGTATCAAAGTGGCGTACTGATGACAGCATTCGTCAACTCTTGCAGCGACCAGTTCACCCGCGCATGTATGCAGGGAGTTGTACGCCGCCAACACCTTCGCTTATATCGCGCCAACCTTAGGGTAATGCTAGTAACGCTGACCTGCCTTCTTTATTTGTATTCATTTATTTAGCGAGCGGGGGCAATGGCTGGGTAATGCACTCTCAGCTGTTAAAGATGAGGAGGCAAGACCCACCATCGGAGCGCATCTTGAGAGAGCAAACAGCATTGGAGGCGGGAAAACAACCAGGGGCAGAATGAATGTGTGCGTGGGGACTTTTGCTAGCGAGTGGGCAAGAGGGCGTGATCAGATTACTGGAGGTTTTAGAATTTTTAGATCAAGACGGAGGGAACCAAATAACCCAACTAACTCTTCCAGAGAGCCCTGAGAAGTTGGAAGGATCTAGTTTAAGGGAGGGAATCCCTGCAGCTCGCGCCCACGTTCCACCCCCCCGCACCCCCGCCCCAATCCGGCTCTTCCCCGACGACTGGGACCCCCCCCACCCGACGCCCCAGCCTGGGCGCACAGCAGCACAGCAGTTCCCGGTACTCCTCTCCTCTCCCTCCCTCCGCGGTCCGAAGGGAAAGGCAAGCTGTGGCAGCGCTCGGGGTTCATCCGTCAGCCTGAGAGGAAAAGGAGGAGGAGAGAGAGAGAGGAGGCGGGCGGCGGGAGGAGGAGTTTCTCCGCGGCCCGGAGCTCCCGGGGGGACCGCGGAGGAGGAGCGCCCTTCCCCCCGCACGCTGATTGCTGTGGCGTCCTGCCCGTCCCCGCCCGCGTGTGTGAGGGGGAGCGAGTGCGCTGGGTCGGCCCGATGGGGGTAATCGAGGGTTTCGGGGACGCCGAGCGGCGCTTTCCTCTTCCCAGTGAGTGAGGGAGGGAAGTCGGCGGCTCTCGTGCCCGGCCACTTTCCCTGCGCGATTCCCTGAGCTCCCTGCAGGAGGAGAAAGTCCCCGGCGGGTCCGGATGGCGTAGTTGTGCCGCGGCGCAGCAGCTGCCGGAGCTCGCCGCCGCCGGGCGCGGGGCGGGGAAACTTCGTTCTGCTTCGCTCCAGCTTGTGGCGGGTGGATCTCCGCTTGACACATCGCCTCCAAGGTACGCGCCGGCTCGGCCCCGCGGCACTGCCGCCGGCGCCGGGACGCCCTTGGCCGCACCGCTAGCCCAGCACCCGTTCCGGCCGAGGGCTCTGCAGGCTGCGCGGTGCCTGTCGGCGTTGCGCGGTGGTCCGCGCCTGTTTCCCGGCCGGGGGTCGCTCCGGCCGCCCGGACCCCCGGGCTTGTGGGGGCGGTGTTGGTCTGTTAGTGTTTACACTCCGAGGTGCGTGGGCAGCGGCCGCCCCGGGGTGGGCAGCGCTCGGGGCGCTGCACTGTGCTGGCGAAGACATCTACTCCGCGCCTGCCCTCACTCTTCCTTTCCGCGGTTTCTTCTGACCTCCGCGGGGCGCGCTGGCCACTTCCCACTGAGCTCGTGACAGCGTCGGTGGGAGAGATTTGTTGTGGGTTTGCACGCAGTTGCCGTTGCAGAGGCTGCGGCCCCGGGACTTGAGCACCAACGTGAGCTACGCTCACTGCGGGCCGCGCCCTCGGGGTGCTGTGCTGGAGGCGCCGAGCGCTGCAGCTCGGAGCCCCGCAGAGAATCCTTCTTCCCGCGTTAACTTACTAGCCACCTTAGCCAGCTTATTTGGTTAGAATACGCTGGAAAGTTGGACTGTTGCTAGGAGAATCTTCTTGCAGTCTTGTTCTTATTAGGGCGTTTGCCTCACTTTCCAGAATCATTTAGTGTAGGGAACCGGCTTGTCAAGCTTGAATTACCTTGACAGAGTAGAACTTAATGTGCCTACAAAAAGAGCTGAGAGAAATGGGAATTTCTCTTAGCTGTGAAATGGGAATAATAACAGTATTGGCCTCATAAGGTTACTGTGAGGATTGAATGATTTAAAATATATAAAGTACTAGAGCAGTGCCCGGCTCCAGGCAAGCGCTGCATGGCTATTAGCGGTGCTTGTCCTGAGCCCAGTGGGGACGAGAAGAGCAGGGAGGGTACGGGATGGTAGGAATGACAGACTGAGATAGGGAACCAGGCTTTTTCTGAACTCCGCATCCCTTCCAAGAGAAGTAAGCGAGCGGTTTGGGAGGAGAGAAGTCTCTACAAGTAGCAAAGCACATGTCAAGACCTTTTAATTTTTCTGAAATGGTACTTTAGATTGCAAACAGGTACTTCAGTGTGAAATTAGCTATTAATTTCTGATAATAATAATAGCTCACGTTTATTGGGCTCAAACTCTGTGCCAGACACTCTCCTAATACTTAGGGCACTTAATCGTTACACCAACCCTCTGGAAAAAACAGTATTAATAGCCCTATTTTACAGGTAAGACACTAGAGGTTAGTTCCTTAACTGAGCTATTACACAACTGTTAGTTCTGTCTGACTCCAGGGCTATCTTAGTCACTCAGCAGAGAGCAGCAAGTGCAGTCAGATTTGTGTGCAGTGAGTCCAGGCGTCTTCTCCCATCCTTCAGCTTCCCATTTGAGTTGAACACAGATCTCCTGAAACACAAATCAGGTATCTGTGATTACTTTAGGTGATCTGCCCAGGGGGGCGCCAAATTACAACTCCTCTGAAACTGACCCCAAGTAATTATACATAGAACTCTGATTTGTATTAATTAGTTCAGATCTTTAATCTTCATTTCTTTTATTAATTCTCCGGACATCGTTGGTCAGTGTTACATGGCTTCCTTAGGAAACAGCTTGGGGTTGGCACAGAAGGCAGGGAAATAATTCTTACCCCCTTAAGGGCTATTAAAATGAAATTGATTTCATGCCATTGTGTCAGCTAAAGGATGTTGCTCTGTTTCTTGATGTTCTCTGCTTTTGGCTATAATTCTGCATTGTTTAGTGTTTCAAGGCTTCAGCATGTTTTCAGCTCTTCAGTTTGTCTTTGTCAACTTTAATTTTTCCTGTTTTGATGGAATCTGACCATTACATGGCAGCTTTGCTTAACAACTGTTGATCCAGCTCATGTTTTTAAACATAAAAATCACCAACTTACTTTTGAACCCCAGCACTTCAAAGGCAACCCCTGGGGAATTCATTGTTATGTTGAATATTAACCAATAGGGGGAGCATAACACACTATGTATTGATGTCCGTTAGGCACCTAAACCAGTTTTTAGAGTATTAAACATACATTTCAGGAATGGACAATGTGTGGCTTTATCTAGCAAAATAACCAAGTTGCCTTCCGAGTTGACTATGGAGAACTGGGTTTAATTTCAACTGATTACTGTTAAGAATGACTGACGACAGGGCCTACATGTTGGATATATGTCAAGAACTCTCTGGTGTCCAGACAGATATTAAGTACACACACAGTTTATTGCCATTTGTTTTCCTTAAGAGGCATATGTAAAACGATTTTGTGTACTTTGAATGATATTTCAGATTATCTAGGAGAACTGGGAGTCTGGAGAGATCCATTGTGAATCCTTTTGTAATGATGCTCATTTGTCTTTCGTAGAAAACTGGATATAGTGAATTTGTTCTCAGGGAGGTTGGTGTACTCACAATCCTGTCATTATCATTTTTCATTAACATCTGAGTGCAAGACAATAAGGGATTGTTATGCTGAGTAACAGCATTTCTATTCCAGTGCATTTTTCAGAGGCTTGTATTTTAGTATGGCAATAGTTAAGAAGTATCATATTTGTTGAGTATAGATACAGTGTGTCTATAGATAAATATATAAACCATATTTAGGAATTAACATGCTTGCAAAAACAGTTAAACTGACTTTTAAAAAAGGTTTTCAATCTTTGTCTGAATTTTGTAGGCCAGTTTCCTTTCTTGTTTCTTGAGTATCAGGTAGTAGGGACTTAACTTTATTTACCAAGTTAGGGGTCAGGTGGATCCTACTTTATTTTTATTTATTTATTTTTTTGCGGTACACGGGCCTCTCACTGTTGTTGGCCTCTCGCGTTGCGGAGCACAGGCTCTGGACGCGCAGGCTCAGCGGCCATGGCTTACGGGCCCAGCCGCTCCACGGCATGTGGGATCTTCCCGGACTGGGGCACGAACCCGTGTCCCCTGCATCGGCAGGCGTACTCTCAACCACTGCGCCACCAGGGAAGCCCTATTTTATTTTTTATAATTCGTTCCTATTTATTTATTTATTTATCTATTTATCTATCTATCTATTTATTTATTTATTTATGGCTGCGTTGGGTCTTTGTTGCGGTGGGCGGGCTTCTCACTGCGGTGGCTACTCCTGTTGAGGAGCACGGGCTCTAGAGCGCAGCCTCAGTAGTTGTGGTGCACAGGCTTAGTTGCTCCGCAGCATGTGGGATCCTCCCAGACCAGGACTCGAACCCGTGTCCCTTGCATTGGCAGGAGGATTCCTAACCATTGCGCCATCAGGGAAGCACATGGATCCTGTTTTAAAATACCTTTCAAATTTAGTTCTTTCTTTCTAAATCTCAGCGTTGCAGTTACACTTCAGAGTAGCATTTTGTTTAGAGTCTAATTTAGTCTTCCAGGGTCTCATCTAGTTTACTTATTCAGCAAACATTTATCAGGCCCCAACTCCCTAATAGGCTTAAGGTTCCTGGTGTTGGAGTTTGGCAAATTAACTATCCTCTTTCAGTCCTCTGATAGCAGGAGGCCTTAAGGCTTCCTAGGGCTTAGGAAAGCTTATACACAGTGACAAAATTTTTTGCTTAAAGAGAACTATTGTCCCATTCTTTTGAAGACTCAAAGGAATTAATCTTTCTTTTTTGCATGCAAACTTGATTGTATCTTGTAAAAGTCAGGTGACTCTTGCTTTTCTGAGGGCCTGCTCTGGGCCTAAGTGCCTAGGGAACTCAAATGTCCTTTGAGTACTAAGAAGGTGATCTCTGCTGACTTCTTTAGTACCTAAGTGATGACCAATTTCTTGGGATCATAAATTTGTGGAAATTCCTGACTTTACATCTTAAGCTTAACAGACAGAACTGTTAAAATTTAGAGGATGACTGCTAACAGTTAACATTGCTGTAATATTTTTCCTGGATGAATTTGCTCTGTGGTCATTTAAAATTACCCCTGTTCTTGATAATCCATTTTGAAAATGTATTTTTTCTTCTTTCATTGCTATTGGACAAAAACTAATTATAATCGTCAGGTTCATTAGTTAATGAGGACAGTCTTCATTTTTTCTTTTCTTTTTTTTTTTTTTACTCAACAGTTATTTTGAAAATGATTTTATCACTGTTTCAGTCTGTCCACTGGAGTGTTTTTCTTATGTTTTTCAACTTCTTTTGAAATTTTGAAACTTAAAAAATGTTAACTACTTTTTGAACTTTGCATGACTCAAGTTAGATAATGTTTTTAAGGGTCTTTAGCTTAAAAGCAATCTTATATTGCCTTTAGGAACACGGATAGTTTGGAATATAGAAGAGTGAATCTAAGGCATTTGTGGCTTTGGAAGAGAATTACTGCACCAAGATTCATGGCAGTAATTTCTCTGGTTCCACATCTTCAGAGTAACACTTGGAATGATAGCATTGTCTTTTTGTAGCATTTCATAAAGCACAAGCTTTTGCTAATATGTTTGGTTTCTAGTAAAGCAGAAATAAATCAACACAGCTTGGAAGTGCCTTACAGAAAAGGATTTGGGTCCATTTCCTGGGCTCTGTCCACTTTTAGATTTCTTTTATATCTTTTGAAATAGCACATTTGTTTGTTAACTGACATTGAGATTTATTTTCTCTGCAAAGTTTTAAGATTTAGCACAGATTTCTGAGCATTCTTCCTTCTCTTAGGGAGAAATTTTTATTTCTCAACCAAGATGTGTGCAGTATTTAATGTTTGAAGCAACATTCATAAAATGTCTGCATTGAGGCCCCTCTTATTTGGACCTTATTTTACTTGTTTTATCCTTCAGTTTTCCAGGCCAAACAGCAAGACTTAATAGGCTGACAAGTAGGGGTATAAGGGATGGAGACCATATTTAAAATTGAGATTATCCCTGAAGGTCTGAAACGTGGGCTCCAGAAGCACACCCTTAGGCTATCCTGATATCTCCTGTTTAAGATAATTATAAGAAAAGAAAGATTAAAGTCTGTTGTTAGTGCTGGTAATTCCTTTAATGCTGAAAGCTTCAAGTCTGGGAAGAGGACTCAGAGTGATATAAAAGTTCATTTTTAGGATTTAATGTTAAATTGTTGCCACAGTAATAATTTAGAATCAAGTCTGAAGTGTTAGCTCTGTCTTCACTTTAAGGAAAAGGATGGTAATCCAGAAGCATATACTTTCCCCACCTCTAGGACACTGGGCTCTGGGAGAAAAGGGACTTAAGAATTTGGTGCTGTTTGCAGAAGAAGGAAGAATTGGGTGCTGTTTGTTATGTCCTTCCAAGCACATAATTCATTTTTCTGGTACATGCTGAAGGTCAGGTTTTTGTTTGAATTTGCAGATGGACCATTTGTAAAAACACATTCAAGTTGATTTAGTCCCTGAAAAAAAATGATCTTTAGAAAATAGTCTTTACAGATCCTAGTCCTTGAGTTTTCCTGTGATCAGATTGCCCTGGGAGAAGCTCTGGAGTTTACAGTCATGATGACTAACCACCAGTGATGGGTAAGAACACCAAGTGGACCAGGTGGAGGGTCTAGCAGAACTTTGGAGTTCTTTTTTAAAATTCTTATTATACTATTTTATTAATGGAAACTTGATGAATACTTAATTTCATTTGGTGTGTGAAAAGATTCCCTTTTGGGAGTATAATTCAGTTAGCATTTTTAGTAATTTATGTGTTTTGACATATGAAATTGGTCATTGGATGCAAAAATACACTGGTGGCTGTTTGCAAATTTCATTTTATAATTAACTGCATGATGATTGCTGGAGCAGAACGTTGCTTTTTTTTTTTAATACTTGGAAGGTTATTTGGGGTGAAATACTTAGATTCCAGTCTCAAAACCCTGTGTTCATGTGGTGCCCTAAGTACTTTTGTGTGATACTCCCTGTGTTGTTTTATCTCTTTTCTGTTTTTTTTTCTTTAAAGCAAAACATACTCAAACACAAAACTCTCCTTCTAAGAGTCCATAAAGAAAAAACGTCTCATTTTGTTATATTCTACTTTGTGCAATTGGCTGGCACATGAAATTCAACTTCGAGGGAAAGCACCATTGACTCATTACATACATTTTGCATCACTGCAGTGTAAGGTCTTCCCTATGTGTGTGGGAGAAGTTTCTGATCTTCTAAATGGGCATGTTTACTATTGCTGGTCTATCATTTTTGTCAGAGCCTTTCTGAGCAGACATTCCTCTTAGTTTTCTTATTTTTGTGTCTTTATAGACATAGTTACTTGTTGTGTATTCATAATATACCATGTGAATCACGAAAAAATATGTAGCACCTGCCATTTTGTTTTGAGTCCATCATACTTACCCATTACAATACTGTGCAGCCATTGGATGCATCATGCTTTTGACACAGGAGCCAGGGGAAGGATGACCTACTTGATACATTTCTTTTTTTTTTGGTACTTATGCCTTTTTCAGTTTGAGGCATCTTTATTTCATTATTAGAGTGGCTGCTCTCTATGATATTCAAGGTTTTAATTTCATTCAGTGTGGGCAAACAGGGAGGTTTCATGTAGAGGCAGTTCTACTAAATAAAAACAAACAAACAAAAAAACCAAAAAAAACCCCACTTCCAGAAAGTATCATATATAGATATGTTGTTGGGTAAGGCTTTGGTAATGTTCAAATGGGAGATAACTGAACACACAGAAGGGTCCCACTTAGCTTAACGAAGTAGGGAGGCTAGGAGAGAGAGGGGAGTGTCTAATTTATTAGGAGAAAATTCACTTTTGCATAATAATAAGCATTTAAATGTTTTCTTTGGAATTAATATATATTTCAAGTAGTTATACAGGTAAGAGATTTGCAAAAGAAATTTTGCTAAGGTTGAAGTTCTGTAGTTGGCAACTCTTTTAGCTCTGAAGATCCTGTTCTCTGAAGCCAGGAAAAAACAGCCTGTTTCCAATTATAAATCACAAAAATAGGGAAATTAGGCCAAGAAAAATGATCATTTGGGGGTTGGGTTGCTTTTTTTCAGAGGGTAAAGGAGAAAGGACCATAGATGCACATTTAAAAAAATCTGCTAGTTATTCTGTTGGTTTTCAAATGCTTTTCAAGCATTCTATATTGGAAATTAAGAATAATTTTAGGATTAAAGACTCTTCCTCCTTCAGCTCCTTTTTGTTTTTCAGAGAGCAAACAGAAGAGCAGTTAGGCAGCTTCTGCTGAGACTGAGGGGCTTGGTCTCAGTGTTTTGGGACCCCGCTGGTATTACTGGTAAAGCCTTTTCCTGTCTGAATGGTGCCAGGTTATGGTTCCAGCATCATACCAGGTAGTTGATGCTATGGTTTTTTGTTATACTTTATACTATGCTTTGAACGGAGATGTAGTCCCTGTGGATTAGCATTACTCTGCTCTGGGAGAAAGACTAGCGATGCTAGTGTGAGAAGAATCAGAGGTGAGAAGCCTAACTGGGAGTTGGACGATGTGTGGGTGAAGATATTGTCCTCAGCACTTGTCGGAAGCAACTAGCCTTTCTTAAATAAAGCCTGCTGCTAGTTTCAGGATTAGTGGTCCCATGAGACGCAGGTGTTAACTAAGAAATCTCCTTTGTACCGCCAGAAGATCACCACCAAAACAGATCCTAGTTCCTGTTTCTCACACCTTACACCTCCAGAGTGCTGAATAAAACTTTCCTGATGGTACAGAATCTTTGATAACAACGTAGTCCGTCGGGGCCAGTGGTGTGCAGCTACTGGCTCTTTTCTTCTCACCTCGGGTTAACAACTCGGCCTGCGGCAGGCAGGCTCCCACGCCCACTGCACCGTGACCCATGATGGGCGGGCGCCAGAAAAGGTGCGAAGTGCAAAATTCCGTGCTTGTATTCAGTCAGCATCTTCATTGTACTCTCTTTGGTGCCTCTGCTGCTTTAGTCTCCCCCACGTTTTATTACCTTGGTTTCCGGGAACTACTTGTCCTGGTTTTCCCCATTTCCTGCCCGATCTGTCTTCAGTTTTCCTTCTCAGTGCTCGCTCCGTGCGGGTCGGCGTTCTCCACCTTGCATCTGCCCTTTCCCTCCTCTCCTCGGTTGTTCAGTGGTTCATGTTTCCATGCTTCAGTGGCCACGCCTATGCCAGTAACTCCCAGTTTTATACGCTATACCCTATTTCCAGCAGCTACCTGGCTATTCTGTAGGTTTTACTGTTAGAACTAAGTCCCAAACCCGACATACAATGTCTCTGTGGTCCCCAGTCTCAACTCCTTTATTTCCCATGTCAGTAAGTGGCACCAGTTATCAAGCTAGGAGCCTCAGGCATACTCAGTTTCCTTTTGCTTACTTGCCCCAGCTGAATCCCGCAAATCCCATGGTGTCTTACCTTTAGCAGATCTCAACTGGCATTTTCTTTTTTTCCCCGAGTTCCAGGAAACTTTATTTATGGACACAAAAAGTAGAATTTCATATAATTTTCAATGTATCATGACATATTATTATTCCTTTGATTTTTCTCCATCATTTTAACATGTAAACACCAATCTTAGCTCTAGAGTAGGAATTGGCAAATAGACCTGTAGGTCAAACCCTGCAATTGACATTTTCTTCTCCATTTCCAAATCATCATCTCACCTGGACTATTGCAGACATATTGAAGTTGGTTTTCCAGGCTTCATCATCTCTATCTCAAATTGTTCATCCATTATGATTGGTACCTTCTAAAATACAGATCTGTGTTTTCCTTTCTTACATTTTAAAAGTGTCTGCTGTTCCATTATCCTTGGCATGGGATATCTGGTTATTTACAAGGTAGCTCAGCCTACTTTTTCAGCCATCATTCCTTCACTTCTTCTGTGAACCTCACTGTGCTCATACCAGACTCCTTCTGGTTTCCAGAGCATGCTCTGTGCTCTCATGCCCTGTTTCTTTAGTACTGGTCTCTTCTCTAGCATACTCTCCTTTCCCTCCTTCCTTGTGGCTCCCTGCTTACTCATCCAGGCTATCTCCATGGTCAGCTTTTCTGGTGAAGCTTCACATGGCTCTTCCCTGGCAGGTGGTTGGTTGCTTCCTCCCTGTATTTCTCTTGCAGCGTTTCTCCTGCTGCCTCGTGAGAACTTACTTTCTTCTTCTGCCAGATTGTAGACTTCTAGAGCAGGATTGAGTCTCATTATCTTTGTATCCTAGGTGTGTGGCATGGGCATGACATACATGTTGTCAAATTGAATTCTTCAGCTTGGTTCCATTTCTGTTAAAGCTTGGGGGAAAGATCAAGTTTACAGCTGATATAAATTATAACTTTTTGTAGAAAAGACAAAGGAAATAATCAACTCAGAATCACAGAGTTTAACATTAGATTGGGGCTTAGAAATAATTCTCTTGAGGTCCCTCTAAAGAGGAGGACAACCAGGTACAGAGAGGTTAGGTGGTCTGCCCAAGACTGCACAGCTGGGAGTACTGCTTCCCTCTGCCCCTCTGCAGTATTCTCCACCCAGTAGCCAGAATGGCCCTGATAAAACCTAAGTCAGATGCTGTTATTCCTCTGATTAAAACACTCTCTTGTTCCTGCCTTTCTCAGAGTAAAAACCCCAATCCTTATAATGATCCATAAAGCCCTATACAACCAGCCGGTGACTCCCTTGCCTGTTACCCCTTTGACCTCACTTCTCTGCTTTCTGGCTTGTTTACTCTGCTCCAGCTGCTTGACCTGCTTTACCTTCCTCATACTAGACATACTCTGTCTCAGGGCCTTTGCATGTGCTGTTTTCTTTGCTTGGAATGTTTTTCTCCCAAATATCTACAGAGCTCATTTAATTTTTTTTGAATTTAATTTTATTTATTTTTTTATACAGCAGGTTCTTATTAGTCATCCATTTTATACACATCATTGTATACATGTCAATCCCAATCTCCTAATTCACCACACCACCACCACTCGCACCCCCCGCCGCTTTCCCCCCTTGGTGTCCATACGTTTGTTCTCTACATCTGTGTCTCAATTTCTGTCCTGAAAACTGGTTCATCTGTACCATTTTTCTAGGTTCCACGTATGTGCATTAATATGCAATATTTGTTTTTCTCTTTCTGACTTACTTCACTCTGTATGACAGTCTCTAGGTCTATCCACGTCTCTACATGTGACCCAATTTCGTTCCTTTTTATGGCTGAGTAATATTGCATTGTATATATGTGCCACATCTTCTTTATCCATTCGTCTGTCGATGGGCATGTAGGTTGCTTCCATGTCCTGGCTATTGTAAATAGTGCTGCAGTGAACATCAGGGTGCATGTGTCTTTTTGAATTATGGTTTTCTACAGAGCTCATTTCTTGTAGGTCCTTACTCAACACAAAATAAACAAACAAACAAAAAAAAACAAAGACTCCCAAATACTTCCTTTCTCTCTTCTCTGCTTTATTTGTTTTCTTAGCATTTATCTCTACCTCACGTATAATTATATATCTTGTTTATAGTCGGTCTCCCCTGACTAGAATGTAAGCTCCACAAGGGCAGGGATTTTTATATGTTTTATTCCCTGTTGAATCCTCACACCTAGAAGAGTCCTGCACTGACTGAGCAGGCACTAGATAAATATTGTTGGATGAATAAATAAATGAGAAGAAGCAAGATTTGTGGATTTCTTATACATCCAGTTAAATGTACATTTATGGCATTAAAAAGGGAAAACCATCAGATATGTGTAGAAGGAGAATCTGATTTTTAAAAAGCCTCATTCTAGACCTGTCAGACTAGAACACTGACCTCGTTAATTGTCTGACTTGATCTTTAATTGTCTGACTTGAAGCAGCAACCGTGGGTTCTCCTCAGCCTTAAAAGTGGTTTGGGAAGACTCCCATTTTACCTCTAAAAGGCTAGGGCTTGCTGTGGTTTCTCTCTGCCTGTGGTTTGCCCTTTAACCCATCGGACTGCAAAGATGAAAAGTAAACACAGCATTAAAGAAAAGAGCTGGGGGAGAGGGTATGGGGCAGAGGAGCAGAATTTCCTTGTGGCCCTGACATCTTCCCTTGGCTCTGGGCCCATGTACAGGGCTGCTCACTGGACCTTCTAGAGTTGCTTTGGGGCTGTGCTCTAAGAAACAGTCTGGAGACTGCCAGGCCAGACTCTTAAGTTTTGCTTTGATGTTCCTATTTCTTTGAAAAGAAATGTTTAGTTTAGACAAAAAGGACATTGGAGAAAGGATTTTTAAAAAATTAAATTACTGTCTTAATTTTGCAGAGAGGTTTTTAACCCTTTTCAAGACAGCAGTTGAAATTACCACTTGTGGACTTCCCTGACGGTCCAGTGGCTAAGACCTCTGCGCTTCCACTGCAGGGGGCACGGGTTCCATCCCTGGTTGGGGAAGTTCCACATGCCGTGAGGTGCGGCCAAAAAGAAAAAAAAAAAAAAGAAACTACCACTTGCTTCTCTCAGTGGTGCTGGTGGGGATCTGGTCCTTTGAATCCAATGACTTAAATCCAAGGGGTGGTAAATCATACTTCTGTAGAAGCATCCAGTTCTTGCGGGTGGGGGCTAGGTTGGGTGTAGAACTCATTTATGTTAGTGTAACAGTGATGGTAGAGGCATTTGCCCCCCTCTCTTTTTGTGCTAACATCAGTATGGTTCCTACAGAGCCCTCCTCATCAGGACAGGAAGTCCAGCCAAGGAAGTCAAAGGCTTAGTAGGATGTTATTGGCCATGTACGAAGCTGCAGCATAATTTAACCCTGGGATTCAAAACCATCAAATTGAAAGTGAATTGTCTTGAATGGAGCTGTTGTCAATGACCTAGTTAAAAATCAAAGCTACCATTTCCTGAACCCTAAGAACCTATGAGGTATTAAGTGCTTTATATGTTATTAACTTACTTAATCCTCATAACAACGCCATTAGGGAAATAGAATCATTATCTCTACTTTATAGACGAGGCATGGAGGTGTTTATTGAGTTGCCCACAGTTACACCACTGGAAAGAGGCAGTGCAGAGGTTTGAACCCAGGTAGGCTGGGTCCCCACCCTTTCCACTATATTATACTGTAGTCTGCTCCCGGAGCACACCAAGCATGCTGTCAGTGCAGGGTCTTTGCATTTGCTATCCCTACTGCCTTGCATGCTTTTCCTTCAGATATTCATAGCTCTGCCTCTCATCACTGTGCTCAAATGTCACCTCATCTGAGAGTCCTTCTAAAAAGGGTTCTGGTCACTGATCCCACTTTGGGGGACTGTGTTCCCTCCACACCACCAAGCAATTCTCAGACACTGGCAGGGTGTCTAAGAATTCAGCTCAGCTCTGACACTATCTACTGTCCATCCAGAGATAGCATCATCTTCCACAGGTTAAGGACTCAAAGACCACTGTCCACTTCATTCACCAGTCAAAAGCCCAGGTTATTACCTGGGATTTTGACCCACTGGCTGCAGATTGGAGGTTCCCAGGACCTCCTCCTTGGACTTCAGACACCAGTCCCAGTCACAGGTCCACATTGTTACCTGTACTTCTGACCAGGCTGGCTATAAATCAGAGATTCCCATGACCCCACCTTGGATTTGATTAGTTTGCTAAGAGCAGCTCACAGAACTCAGAGAAACATTTTACTTATTAGATCACCACTTTATTATAAAAGGATATGAGTCAGGAACAGCCCGATGAAAGAGAGGCATAGGGCAAAGTATGTGGGAAAGGGGCGCAGAGCTTCCGTGCCCTCTCCAGGTGCCCCACTCTCCCAGCACCTCCATGTGTTCACCAACCAGAAGCTCTCTGGACCTTGTCCTTTTGGGTTCTTATGGAAGCTTCTTCACGTAGGCACAATTGATCAAATCATTGGCCACTGGTAATCTCCCAAGGATGGGTAGGGGTAGGGGGCGGGACTGAAATTTCCGATCCTCTAATCACGTGGTTAGTTCTCCTGACAGCCACCCCCCCATCTTTAGGTGGGGTCTAAAACTGACCTCATTAACATAACAAAAGACACCTTTCTCTCTCTTGTCACTTAGGAAATTCCAAAGTTTAAGAGCTTTGTGCCAGAAACAGGATGAAGACCAATTACATATTTCTTATAAATCACAATATCACACGTTCCCTGACCACCCTTTCTAAAGTAACATTTCTCCTCTCATCATTCTTTCTTTTTAACCTGCTTTATTTTTCCTTCACAGGATTTACCACCATTTGACACATCATTATTGTCTGTCTCTCATTAGAAGGTAAACTCCATGAAAACAGTGTCATGTTTAGTTCACTGCTGTGTCCTCAGCTCTCTGAACAGTGCCTGGCACATGGTAGGTGCTAATAAATAATGAATGAATGAAGTAAAAGAGAACTGCTGATTGAGCCTCGCCTCCATGGCTTCAAAACAAAATAACTTATCCCGTATGTCAGATCTAATCAGACTGGCCCTATCAGAAAGTGAATGTCTCTGCAGGGCCTGGTTGGTGTCCATAGTGGAGGAGCTCCTGTGTGTAGTGGTTAAGAGCATAGGCTGTGGAATCAGACAGACCTGGGCTCAAATCCTGGTGCCAGGATTTATTAGGTGGTGACCTTGGGGGTGGTTTGACATCTTAAGCCTCACTCTTCTCACTATAAAGTGGAGTTAAGGACATCTGTCTCCTTGAGTTGTTAAGAGGTTGAAATGAGAAATTGTGAAAAACAGTGCAGGTGTTCAGTAGATGTTAACTGAGATGTTTTGTGAGGTCAGAAGAAGAAAGCAGGGTGTTAGCCTCTAATCGGAAGGCGAATGTTGTAGAAACACGGGAATGACCACAGAATAATTACAAAGCGGCCTGTGGATAAGTCTTGGCTGTGCTACTTACAAGTTGTGTATCAGTGGACCAATCATCAAGCCTTTCTAATTCTTGGTTTGCTAATCTGCAAAATTAAAGGCTTGGAGTACATGTTATCTTTTTCGAACCTTCTGACTCGGCTCTGAGCAGAAGATAACATGGAACAAATCATACACAAGATGTTAAGGAGACGGTGTTTACAGTGGGCTGGGATTGTTCAGAAGTGGCTTTTGGAATGAGGTGAGGGGAACGAATAGATTTCGTGGAGTTGGAGGAGTGGAATAAAAATGGCAGTTTTATTTTATTTTATTTTATTTTATTTTACATCTTTATTGGAGTATAATTGCTTCACAATGGTGTGTTAGTTTCTGCTTTATAACAAAGTGAATCAGTTATACATATACATATGTTCCCATATCTCTTCCCTCTTGCGTCTCCCTCCCTCCCACCCTCCCTATCCCACCCCTCTAGGTGGTCACAAAGCACGCGAGCTGATCTTGCTGTGCTATGCGGCTGCTTCCCACTAGCTATCTACCTTATGTTTGGTAGTGTATGTATGTCCATGCCTCTCTCTCGCCTTGTCACAGCTTACCCTTCCCCCTCCCCATATCCTCAAGTCCATTCTCTAGTAGGTCTGTGTCTTTATTCCTGTTTTACCCCTAGGTTCTTCATGACATTTTTTTTCCCTTAAATTCCGTATATATGTGTTAGCATACGGTATTTGTCTTTCTCTTTCTGACTTACTTCACTCTGTATGACAGACTCTAGATCCATCCACCTCACTACAAATAGCTGAATTTCGTTTCTTTTTATGGCTGAGTAATATTCCATTGTATATATGTGCCACATCTTCTTTATCCATTCATCCGATGATGGACACTTAGGTTGTTTGCATCTCCTGGCTATTGTAACTAGAGCTGCAATAAACATTTTGGTACATGACTCATTTTGAATTATGGTTTTCTCAGGGTATATGCTCAGTAGTGGGATTGCTGGGTCATATGGTAGTTCTATTTGTAGTTTTTTAAGGAACCTCCATACTGTTCTCCATAGTGGCTGTAGCAATTCACATTCCCACCAGCAGTGCAAGAGTGTTCCCTTTTCTCCACACCCTCTCCAGCATTTATTGCTTCTAGATTTTTTGATGATGGCCATTCTGACTGGTGTGAGATGATATCTCATTGCAGTTTTGATTTGCATTTCTCTAATGATTAATGATGTTGAGCATTCTTTCATGTGTTTGTTGGCAGTCTGTATATCTTCTTTGGAGAAATGTCTATTTAGGTCTTCTGCTCATTTTTGGATTGGGTTGTTTTTTTGTTATTGAACTGCATGAGCTGCTTGTAAATTTTGGAGATTAATCCTTTGTCTGTTGCTTCATTTGCAAATATTTTCTCCCATTCTGAGGGTTGTCTTTTGGTCTTGTTTATGGTTTCCTTTGCTGTGCAAAAGCTTTGAAGTTTCATTAGGTCCCATTTGTTTATTTTTGTTTTTATTTCCATTTCTCTAGGAGGTGGGTCAAAAAGGATCTTGCTGTGATTTATGTCATAGAGTGTTCTGTCTATGTTTTCCTCTAAGAGTTTGATAGTTTCTGGCCTTACATTTCGGTCTTTAATACATTTTGAGCTTATTTATGTGTATGGTGTTAGGGCGTGATCTAATCTCATACTTTTACATGTACCTGCCCAGTTTTTCCAGCACCACTTATTGAAGAGGCTGTCCTTTCTCCACTGTACATTCCTGCCTCCTTATCAAAGATAAGGTGACCATATGTGTGTGGGTTTATCTCTGGGCTTTCTATCCTGTTCCATTGATCTTTCTGTTTTTGTGCCAGTACCATACTGTCTTGATTACTGTAGCTTTGTAGTATAGTCTGAAGTCAGGGAGCCTGATTCCTCCAGCTCCGTTTTTCGTTCTCAAGATTGCTTTGGCTATTTGGGGTCTTTTGTGTTTCCATGCAAATTGTGAAATTTTTTGTTCTAGTTCTGTGAAAAATGCCAGTGGTAGTTTGATAGGGATTGCATTGAACCTGTAGATTGCTTTGGGTAGTAGAGTCATTTTCACAATGTTGATTCTTCCAATCCAAGAACATGGTATATCTCTCCATCTATTTGTCTCATCTTTAATTTCTTTCATCAGTGTCTTATAATTTTCTGCATACAGGTCTTTTGTCTCCTTAGGTAGGTTTATTGCTAAATATTTTATTCTTTTTGTTGCAGTGGTAAATGGGAGTGTTTTCTTGATTTCACTTTCAGATTTTTCATCATTAGTGTATAGGAATGCCAGAGATTTCTGTGCATTAATTTTGTATCCTACTACTTTACCAAATTCATTGATTAGCTCTAGTAGTTTTCTGGTAGCATCTTCAGGATTCTCTATGTGTAGTATCATGTCATCTGCAAACAGTGACAACTTTACTACTTCTTCTCCAATTTGGGTTCCTTTTATTTCTTTTTCTTCTCTGACTGCTGTGGTTGAAACTTCCAAAACTATGTTGAATAAGAGTGGTGAGAGTGGGCAACCTTGTCTTGTTCCTGATCTTAGTGGAAATGCTTTCAATTTTTCACCATTGAGGACGATGTTGGCTGTGGGTTTGTCATAATGGCCTTTATTATGTTGAGGAAAGTTCCCTCTATGCCTACTTTCTGGAGGGTTTTTATCATAAATGGGTGTTGAATTTTGTCAAAAGCTTTCTTTGCATCTATTGAGATGACCATATGGTTTTTCTCCTTCAACTTGTCAATATGGTGTATCACATTGTTTGATTTGCGTATATTGAAGAATCCTTGCATTCCTGGAATAAACCCCACTTGATAATGGTGTATGATCCTTTTAATGTGCTGTTGGATTCTGTTTGCTAGTATTTTTTTTTTTTTTTTGCGATACGTGGCCTCTCCTGTTGCGGATCAGAGGCTCTGGATGCACAGGCTCAGCGGCCATGGCTCATGGGCCCAGCCGCTCCGCGGCATGTGGGATCTTCCCAGACCAGGGCATGAACCCATGTCCCCTGCATCAGCAGGCGGACTCTCAACCACTGCGCCACCAGGGAAGCCCCTGTTTGCTAGTATTTTGTTGAGGATTTTTGCATCTATGTTCATCAGTGATATTGGCCTGTAGTTTTCTTTCTTTGTAACATTCTTGTCTGGTTTTGGTATCAGGGTGATGGTGGCCTCATAGAATGAGTTTGGGAGTGTTCCTCCCTCTGCTATATTTTGGAAGAGTGAGAAGAATAGGTGTTAGCTCTTCTCTAAATGTTTGATAGAATTTGCCTGTGAAGCCGTCTGGTCCTGAGCTTTTGTTTGTCGGAAGATTTTTAATCAAAGTTTCAATTTCATTACTTGTGATTGGTCTGTTCATATTTTCTATTTCTTCCTGATTA
Organism: Delphinus delphis; assembly: GCF_949987515.2. Classification (NCBI taxonomy): domain Eukaryota; kingdom Metazoa; phylum Chordata; class Mammalia; order Artiodactyla; family Delphinidae; genus Delphinus; species Delphinus delphis. Next base: position 80,277,990 of record NC_082683.1, on the reverse strand, counting down.
AGTCTTGGCAGGTTGTGCATTTCTAAGAATTTGTCCATTTCTTCCAGGTTGTCCATTTTATTGGCATAGAGTTGCTTGTAGTAATCTCTCATGATCTTTTGTTTTTCTGCAGTGTCAGTTGTTACTTCTCCTTTTTCATTTCTAATTCTATTGATTTGAGTCTTCTCCCTTTTTTTCTTGATGAGTCTGGCTAATGGTTTATCAATTTTGTTTATCTTCTCAAAGAACCAGCTTTTAGTTTTATTGATCTTTGCTATAATTTCCCTCATTTCTTTTTCATTTATATCTGATCTGATCTTTATGATTTCTTTCCTTCTGCTAACTTTGGGGTTTTTTTGTTCTTCTTTCTCTAATTGCTTTAGGTGCAAGGTTAGGTTGTTTATTCGAGATGTTTCCTGTTTCTTAAGGTACGATTGTATTGCTATAAACTTCCCTCTAAGAACTGCTTTTGCTGCATCCCATAGGTTTTGGGTCATCGTGTCTCCATTGTCATTTGTTTCTAGGTATTTTTGGATTTCCTCTTTGATTTCTTCAGTGATCACTTCGTTATTAAGTAGTGTATTGTTTAGCCTCCATGTGTTTGTATTTTTTACAGATCTTTTCCTGTAATTGATATCTAGTCTCATAGCGTTTTGTCGGAAAAGATACTTGATACAATTTCAGTTTTCTTAAATTTACCAAGGCTTGATTTGTGACCCAAGACATGATCTATCCTGGAGAATGTTCCATGAGCACTTGAGAAAAATGTGTATTCTGTTGTTTTAGGATGGAATGTCCTATAAATATCAATTAAGTCCATCTTGTTTAATGTATCATTTAAAGCTTGTGTTTCCTTATTTATTTTCATTTTGGATGATCTGTCCATTGGTGAAAGTGGGGTGTTAAAGTCCCCTACTATGAATGTGTTACTGTCGATTTCCCCTTTTATGGCTGTTAGTATTTGCCTTATGTATTGAGGTGCTCCTATGTTGGGTGCATAAATATTTACAATTGTTATATCTTCTTCTTGGATCGATCCCTTGATCGTTATGTAGTGTCCTTCTTTGTCTCTTCTAATAGTCTTTATTTTAAAGTCTATTTTGCCTGATATGAGAATTGCTACTCCAGCTTTCTTTTGGTTTACATTTGCATGGAATATCTTTTTCCATCCCCTCACTTTCAGTCTGTATGTGTCCCTAGGTCTGAAGTGGGTCTCTTGTAGACAGCATATATATGGGTCTTAGTTTTTGTATCCATTCAGCCAGTCTGTGTCTTTTGGTGGGAGCATTTAATCCATTTACATTTAAGGTAATTATAGATATGTATGTTCCTATTCCTGTTTTCTTAATTGTTTTGGGTTTGTTATTGTAGGTGTTTTCCTTCTCTTGTGTTTCTTGCCTAGAGAAGATCCTTTAGCATTTGTTGTAAAGCTGGTTTGGTGGTGCTGAACTCTCTCAGCTTTTGCTTGTCTGTAAAGGTTTTAATTTCTCCATCAAATCTGAATGAGATCCTTGCTGGGTAGAGTAATCTTGGTTGTAGGTTTTTCTCCTTCATCACTTTCAATATGTCCTGCCAGTCCCTTCTGGCTTGCAGAGTTTCTGCTGAAAGATCAGCTGTTAACCTTATGGTTATGGGGATTCCCTTGTGTGTTATTTGTTGTTTTTCCCTTGCTGCTTTTAATATTTTTTCTTTGTATTTAATTTTTGACAGTTTGATTAATATGTGTCTTGGCATGTTTCTCCTTGGATTTATCCTGTATGGGACTCTCTGTGCTTCCTGGACTTGATTAACTATTTCCTTTCCCATATTAGGGAAGTTTTCAACTATAATCTCATCAAATATTTTCTCAGTCCCTTTCTTTTTCTCTTCTTCTGGAACCCCTATAATTCGAATGTTGGTGCGTTTAATGTTGTCCCAGAGGTCTCTGAGACTGTCCTCAGTTCTTTTCATTCTTTTTTCTTTATTCTGCTCTGCAGTAGTTATTTCCACTATTTTATCTTCCAGGTCACTTATCCGTTCTTCTGCCTCAGTTATTCTGCTATTGATCACTTCTAGAGTATTTTTAATTTCATTTATTGTGTTTTTCATCATTGCTTGTTTCATCTTTAGTTTTTCTAGATCCATGTTAAATGTTTCTTGCATTTTCTCTATTCTATTTCCAAGATTTTGGATCATCTTTACTGTCATTATTCTGAATTCTTTTTCAGGTAGACTGCCTATTTCCTCTTCATTTGTTAGGTCTGGTGGGTTTTTATCTTGCTCCTTCATCTGCTGTGTGTTTTTCTGTCTTCTCATGTTGCTTATCTTACTGTGTTTGGGGTCGCCTTTTCGCAGACTGCAGGTTCGTAGTTTCCGTTGTTTTTGGTGTCTGTCCCCAGTGGCTAAAGTTGGTTCAGTGGGTTGTGAAGGCTTCCTGGTGGAGGGGACTAGTGCCTGTGTTCTGATGGATGAGGCTGGATCTTGTCTTTCTGGTGGGCAGGTCCACGTCTGGTGGTGTGTTTTGGGGTGTCTGTGGATTTATTATGATTTTAGGCAGCCTCTCTCCTAATGGGTGGGGTTGTGTTCCTGTCTTGCTTGTTGTTTGGCATAGGGTGTCCAGCACTGTAGCTTGCTGGTCGTTGAGTGAAGCTGGGTGTTGGTGTTGAGATGGAGATCTCTGGGAGATTTTTGCCGTTTGATATTACGTGGAGCTGGGAGGTCTCTTGTGGACCAGTGTCCTGAAGTTGGCTCTGCCACCTCAGAGGCATAGCACTGACTCCCGGCTGCAGCACCAAGAGCCTTTCATCCACACGGCTCAGAATGAAAGGGAGAAAATGTAGAAAGAAAGAAAGAAAGAAGATTAGAGAAAATAAAATAAAGTAAGGTAAAATAAAATAAAGTTATTAAAATAAAAAAATAATTATTAAGAAAAAATTTTTTTTTAAAAAGCAAAATACCAAAAAAAACAAAAAACAAAAAAACCGGACAGATAGAACCCTAGGACAGATGGTGAAAGCAAAGCTATACAGACACAATCTCACACAGAAGCATACACATACACACTCACAAAAAGAGGAAAAGGGAAAAAAATAATAAATCTTGCTCTCAAAGTCCACCTCCTCAATTTGGGATGATTCGTTGTCTATTCAGGTATTCCACAGATGCAGGGTACATCAAGTTGATTGTAGAGATTTAATCCGCTGCTCCTGAGGCTGCTGGGAGAGATTTCCCTGTCTCTTCTTTGTTCGCACAGCTCCCAGGACTCAGCTTTGGATTTGGCCCCGCCTCTGCGTGTAGGTCGCCGGAGGGCATCTGTTCTTCGCTCAGACAGGGATGGGGTTAAAGGAGCCGCTGATTCGGGGGCCCTGGCTCACTGAGGCCAGGGGGAGGGAGGGTACTGATGTGGGGTGAGCCTGCAGCGGCGGAGGCCGGCGTGACGTTGCACCAGCCTGAGGTGCGCTGTGCATTCTCCCGGGGAAGTTGTCCCTGGATCCCGGGACCCTGGCAGTGGCGGGCTGCACAGACTCCCCGGAAGGGAGGTGTGGAGAGTGACCTGTGCTCGCATACAGGCTTCTTGGTGGCGGCAGCAGCAGCCTTAGCGTCTCATGCCCGTTTCTGGGGTCTGCGCTGTTAGCCGCGGCTCGCGCCCGTCTCTGGAGCTCATTTTAGCAGCGCTCTTAATCACCTCTCCTTGCGCACCAGGAAACAAAGAGGGAAGAAAAAGTCTCTTGCCTCTTCAGCAGCTCCAGACTTTTCCCCGGACTCTCTCCCGGCTAGCCGTGGTGCACTAACCCCTTCAGACTGTGTTCACTCTGCCAGTCCTGTCCCTGCGATCCGACCGAAGCCCGAGCCTCAGCTCCCAGTCCCGCCCGTCCCGGCGGGTGAGCAGACAAGCCTCTCGGGCTGGTGAGTGCTGGTCGGCACCGATCCTCTGTGCGGGAATCTCGCCGCTTTGCCCTCCGCACCCCTGTTGCTGCTCTTTCCTCCGCGGCTCCGAAGCCTCCCCCTCCGCCACCCGCAGTCTCCGCCCGAGAAGTGGCTTCTAGTGTGTGGAAACCTTTCCTCCTTCACAGCTCCCTCCCACTGGTGCAGGTCCCGTTCCTATTCTTTTGTCGCTGTTTATTTTTTCTTTTGCCCAACCCAGGTACGTGGGGAGTTTTTTGCCTTTTGGGAGGTCTGAGGTCTTCTGCCAGCATTCAGTAGGTGTTCTGTAGGAGTTGTTCCACGTGTAGATGTATTTCTGATGTATCTGTGGGGAGGAAGGTGATCTCCGCGTCTTACTCTTCCGCCATCTTCCCCTAGATCTTCCCCAAAATGGCAGTTTTTATGAAATGGGCAGAGCTGACAAAATTCAGGTTTTGTGGTTGCTTGCATTGCTTGTAAGAGAATTCATTAAAAAATTTTTTTTGTTTTGTAAGTTGTGTGTTAAAAAATAGCTAGTGTAGTATTAGTATTTTATTTATACATACATTGTCAAGTTGAATGTTTTTCTGGGATAATACTTTCTAGTGTTGTTGTCATTCCCGCTAGCCATTACATGATCATGCATTTCAGATTTCCACAAGTGTGTTTGAAGTTTCATTTTATAGGAGAGATTCAGAATTAGTTGTTAGTCCTTATAACGGCAATCATAAGTAAGGTAGAGAATAAAAGATTTTCTTGTTTAATCTCTTCATATTAGAGATGAAGCAATTAAAGCTCCAAGTGAAGTGACTTGTCTGAGCTTGTAACACATGTTGATGCCAGAATTCTTGCCTCTCATGTCCCTTTCAGGCTGCCTGCTGTGTAGGTTCTTTCTTATATTCAACTCTTACTTGTTGGCTTATCATTTATTATTGAGAAATGTTCTGATAATTCACCATCTTTTCATACTGTTTCTCATTTTAATGTACAAGATAGTATTTTATACTTGCGATCCATATGGTACATTCATTGGATGCCTACTATATGCCAGGTGAGCCAGGGAGACTGTCATCCCGCTTTCTGGAGTGAACAGATGAGTGCAAAAACCATACCCGGAAGGAAATAATTACATGGAGATTTACCAACAGGGTTGAATTGCACTACGTTCTACTTCGAGAGAATCAGAGGAGGCCTCCTTAAAGAAGTAATGCTTATACAAAGACCTGAGGCCTTGAAGGTGTTTGAAATTGACCATATTAGGGGGACCATGGAGGGTCATTGAGTTGCAAAACGTGAACATCGCTTCTGGAAGAAAGGGGTTGGCCCTTGGGTAAAACTGAATTAAGGTGAGCATGGCTGGAGAAGATGCAGAACATGAGGTGGGATTAAGTTGGCAACACCCAGCAACCATGCAAAGTGTTTTGGTCTTTATCCTGACCGCAGTGGGCAACCATCTAAGGGTTTTAATTCTTAATGTTTCACAATGCCTGGGCTGCTGAGCCCTTTCCTTACCAAATAATATCAGTTAAGTGATTGAAATGTATCTGTTGAGGGATTAGCCCCACTCAAGAGAAAGAATTTTATATTGGAAGTCAGTGAGAGGAATTAAAAAATGTGCTTAATTGTGATTAGCAAAATAGTCTGTTGCTGGAGTGTTTATTCTAAATTCATATATTTGCAGAATCCCTGCAAATATAAATAAAGATGTGAATCAAATATTTTAGTAAATTAGTACATATTGTACAAAATAGTCTATTGGAGGTCTAGAAGGTGTAGCTTCCCCAAAGGCTTTTTTTTTGTTTTATTTTATTTTTATTTAAAAATTTTTTTCCCCAAAGTTTTTTTTAATGGCTTGGCGCTTGCTAGGGCCTGAGAATATTCAGCTGTGCTGACTTTGCTGGAATAACTGCAGCTTTGTGATTTAATAAGCCCTTCTGGTGATAGCCGATTCCTTTCTCTAGGCAGCTGGGTTAGTTTGGTGGCAGTGCCAGGCTGAGCTCCGCAGCCCCCAGGCTAAACCCCTGCAGCTAATTTGGGAATCAAAAGGTAGAATTGAGGAGGGCCGTTCAGCCGGATCCCTGTAACTTAACACCAGAGCTGTTGAGGCAGCAGCTTTACTACCCTTTGGGAACAGCATTGCAATATTAGGACTATCTTTAGGACTAATACCTTACATTAGGTTTGGAATCATTTTTTGGTGATGAAGGGAATTTTTGAAACTCTAGATGACAAAGTCTAATCCTAAAATTAATACAAACTTTGATGTAAACTGTGATTTTTTTTTTGCGGTACGCGGGCCTCTCACTGTTGTGGCCTCTCCCGTTGCGGAGCACAGGCTCCAGATGCGCAGGCTCAACGGCCGTGGCTCACGGGCCCAGCCGCTCTGCGGCACGTGGGATCTTCCCGGACCGGGGCACGAACCCGCGTCCCCTGCATCGGCGGGCGGACTCTCAACCACTGTGCCACCAGGGAAGCCCCTAAACTGTTATTTATATTATATTGTTACTGGTAGTTTGCTTGGTTTTTTCCCAAAGACTAGATGTATTTTAATCATAATAACTGCAATGACTGTTATTTTTAAAAAATGTACTGTGTGGGCCAGGTGTTGTTTTAGGTATCATGCCCATATTCTGTCTCATATATTACCATCAAAATATCATTAATATTTTACAGATGAGGGGGTGATGGAGGCTAAATGACTTGTCCAGTGTAAGACATCTGGGTAAGCCAGGTTTGGAACCCCAAGAATAGTTCTCTATTAATTCTAGCTTAAAATTATAAGCAACGGAAATCTTTGGATGCAGAAATATTAAATGTGAAAGGTAGTTCCTGGAATACTGCACGGGTGGGTAAAAAAATCTGTCCTACTTCCCTGGTGGCGCAGTGGTTAAGAATCCACCTGCCAACGCAGGGGACACGGGTTCGAGCCCTGGTATGGGAAGATCCCACATGCCGCGGAGCAACTAAGCCCGTGTGCCACAACTACTGATCCGGCGCTCTAGAGCCCACCAGCTGCAACTACTGAGCCCGTGTGCTACAGCTACTGAAGCCCACACGCCTAGAGCCCATGCTCTGCAACAAGAGAAGCTACCACAGTGAGAAGCCCGTGCACTGCAAAGAAGAGTAGCCCCCACTCGCTGCAACTAGAGAAAGCCTGAGCGCAGCAGTGAAGACCTAACTCACCCCAAAATCAATAAATCAATAAATCAATAAATAAAATCTGTCCTAGTTTGTGAACTTGAACAAAACCTGGTCTTCACAACCTTGTGAGATGTGTACATGCCCACCCTCCCCTCTTTGCTGTATTTTCCTTGGGCAGTGAGGTCTGCTGTGCTTGGGATAGACAGAGGGCTTTTAAGGACTGACTGAAGGTCAGCCCCAGCTGGGGCCAGAGATGTGTTGGTTATACTCTGTGTAACCAACAGGAATGAGGGTGGGCCAGGCCCTAGAGGGGCAGGGGAGAGCAGAGCCCAGCTTCTCTGCACATCTTGTACCCTCTGTGCTTCCTGCCTTCCTTTACTGGGTCTTCATGTGGAATTCCTATCCACAAGTATAGGTAGTTCAAGAGTAATCCTTTTTTTTCCCCTTCCACTGGCAGCCATAGAATATTGGGACTTTCTTAGGCTTCAGGATAATTCTCTTATGTAGAGACTGCCGGCTAATGATAAGTAATGATAGCTTTTATGCTGTTATGTGTACAATTTCATTTGATTCTTGTAACGGCCCTGTGATGTACGTAAGGTTAGTTTATTTTCTTACAAATGAAGAAACTGAGGCTCCGTTCTGATCCAAACCACCTTTCTTATCTGACGTGCTGTCAGAGTCTTAACTGAACATCCAAGCACTCTGGGCTCTCTTCAGTCTCTTCTCCACATGGTACCCAGGGAAATTGTTATTTATTTTTAATTAAAATTTTTTTCAGTTTTATTGAGATATAATTCACACATAACATTGCATAAACTACAACACAGTGATTTGATGTATGTATGTATTGAAAAGTGATCACCACAGTAAGTTTAGTTAACATCCATTACCTCACATATTTAATTTTTTTTTTTACTCATGTTAACATTTTTTTTTTTGGCTGCATCATGCAACATGTGGGGTCTTAGTTCCCCGACCAGAGATTGAACCTGTGCCCACTGCAGTGGAAGTATGGAGTCCTAACCACTGGACCACCAGGGAATTCCCTACTTGTGTTAACTTTTAAGATTTATTCTCTTAGCGACTTTAAAATATACAATACAGTATTGTTAACTATAGTCGTCATGTTGTACATTACACCCCCAGAACTTATTTATCTTATAACTGGAAGTTTGTACCTTTTGACCACCTTCACCTATTTCTCCCACCCCTCACCCCCACCTCTGGCAACACCAATCTGTTCTCTGTTTCTAAGAGTTCAGTTTTTTAGATTCTACATATGTGTCCTACAGTATTTGCCTTTCTCTGACTGACTTATTTCTCTTAGCATAATGCCCACAAGGTCCATCTATGTTGTCGCAAATGGCAGGATTTCCTTCTTTTTTATGGCTGAGTAATATTCCATTGTGTACACACCACATTTACTTTATCCATTCATTCATCAATGGACGTTTAAGTTGTTTCCATGTCTTGGCTATGGTAAACAATGCTGCAGTGAACATGGGTTTGCAGATATCTCTTTAGCACAGTGATTTAACTTCCTTTAAAGATATACCCAGATGTGGAATTGCTGGATGATATGGTAGTTCTATTTTTAATTTTTTGAGGAACCTCCATACTGTTTTCCATAGTGCCTATACCAGGGAAACTTTAAAAACATAATCGGATCATTCCACTTTCCTGCTTAAACTCTTTCTTGAACCTGTTCCTCTCTTTTCCCTTTGGCTTTGCAGCCATGCTCCCTTCAGCATCAGTGACCTGTAATGTTTCCTCTACTGTAATGTCATCCTTCACCAGAGCTTTTAAATCTCTACTTATCCTTCAGGTTGTGGATACCTTTTCTTTAGGGCCCTTATCATAGTGTATAATTACATATTTGTGTTTATCCCACCACACTTTAAGCCCATGAGGGTAAAAGAATATGTCTCTTTTCATGGCCATTATATTCCCATTGCCTGGCATGAGTAAGCAATAAATAAAGATTTACTGAAGGGAGAAATGAAGCTCAGGAAATTAAATATCTTGCCTAATGTACTAAATGGTGTTACTTTTACTAGAATATAAGCACCATGAGGGCAGGATTTTTGGCTCAATTTTTTTTTTTACTACTATATCCTTGGTATCTTCAACAGTGCCTGGCTCCTAGTAGTAAATATTTATTGAATATTGATTGTACTTAGATGCAATTCCAAAGATTTCTTATCCAAATCCAGGATTTTTCTCCTCTTTGTGCCAAATCTGTCTGAAAATGGGGATTTGGAAGTAGCTAGTTTCTCTGTGTAGTAGAGAAATCTGAGAGTTGCGACTCAGTAAGGTGGCTTTGCTCTCTCTGTGTACAAGTCTTAAAGGGCATCCAAATGTCATCGGACAAACAACAGTATCTGTTCTACATGTTGCACACCCCTTTTTACAGGCTGCCAAGCTAGATATTGATGTCCTCCACCCTGCCTCTTTTCTAAATCCCCTGAATAACATGTTGAATATCCATCAGAACAATTCTTTTACCAGCTTTTACTTAACTATTTGCAGACTTAACAGTATACCTTTCTCAAAAAAATTCACTTAAATGACCAGACTAGAAACAACTTAATGATCTGCTAGAAAACCTTTTCATATTGAAGGTACCAGAAAATCAGGTGTTATTTACTATTTGAGTTTAGGGAATGGCCATTTTTTATTCCACTCAATATATCTCTGTCTTTAAGATCTTCACATTTGTTGAATATTTTCCTTGTTGGGGGCTAAACAGTCTTAGTGTTAAGATATGATTGTGCAAAGATTTGTGCTTCATCTTCACAGAACTTGAGTCAAACAACATCACCAAGGATTGTTTATTTATTATAGCCGCCACCCACAGTCCTGAAGTCAAGTCATAGTTTGTGATCAGTAATGATTTGTGCAGAGTACATATGTCAACATGGAAGTACCAATGTCTGGTGGCAGCCATGGCAGGCTTCCCCCTCTCTTCGAAAAAAAATTCTGTTTCCAGAGATTGAGTATGGAGGGAGAGAAAATGGTTCCTAGTTTGTGGCAACAGACCTGGAACTGCAAGGTAGGATGCTGGTCATGGAAAAACCTGGTTTCTAGTCTTGACTCTGCCCTGTTATTTGGGGCAAGTGCTGGGCTTGGAGTTTGGGCTCCTCTTCATCCATGAATCCTGTTGACTTCTTCTAACTTTAAAAGCTGTTCGTGTTATCTTTAGCATGCTAATTCTTTTAATTGAGAAATTGATTGGCTGGAAGCTAATTTAAGTTCTGATTTTGAATAATCTCATGTTCATAGCCACTGTGTTAGCCATCTAAGGGGAAGTTAGCAATTTTTCTTGCTGGCTTTTAGCCTATTGCCAGACATCGTTTCACCACATTTTTCCACTAAGACAGAGCAAGATTTTCTCTTTAAAAGACATCCTGGTCAACTCAGGGAATACTGTTCCCAACCAATTCCTTTTGAACATTAGTTTAACCCGTAATGGTTTTTGGGACTTGTTTGGGTAGGGGTTTTCAGCTTATCCTGGTCTTTCCCTGTGAATTCTGTTGGATCACTAGAGAATGTGGGGCAGCACACAGTTTAATGGCCTTAGAAATAGATACAGGGGAAATTAGAAGAATTAGTATCACATTCCTTTTTTAAAAAAATCCGTTAAAGTCCCTCTCAGAATTGTGTTCTGTTCATTTGCGGATACTATAAGTTCTGGTACCCTTTGAATGGAATACATTACTTTGAAATGTGGGTGAAATGACTACTACACAGTAGACCCCAAATTGTTCATTCAAGATTTCAGAGTACCCTATTTATATTCTAAAGGAAGAGTTTAGTTCTTAAAGTCCAAAGAGATACAGTGAGGTCAGAAAACCAGAGTGGCGAGTCCCTGGTCTTTGCAGACTGAGTGTGATATAACATCAGAGAAGGAGAAGAGTTTGTATTTCCCTAGTTTTATTCAAGATCTGCGACTTTTCCAAAGCCTTTGATCATCCTGCATTCTTCTAATTGGGGAACTGATCCCTAAGTCGTGTGTTAAGGCGCTGATGTATGCAAGTCTTGGCCAAAACTGGAGTTCCACTGAATGGAATGACATGCTTCCTTTTTTTATTCTCCTCCGCCTTAGGATCCTGTCACCACATTGGGAAGATTAGACAAAAATTCTGTGCAGTTTATTTTCTTTTTGAACAAGTTACATTATGGAGGGACTTTTAAGCTGAAAGAAGAAAAGCTCCCTCTTTGTTTGAAGCAGCAGTATGTAAGTTTCAACTTGTCTTGGACTTCCTTGGAGATGTTTTAAGATCCGGTGTAAACTTGCTGTGGTTTGCCTTTGGGCATCAAACTGTTTAGCTTGGCTCTATTGTATCTGTAATTGCTGCATTTTAATAATTACCCAATATTCTTGTCAGCAATTTGCAGTCTACATTTTTAATAGAACCATTTGCCTTTCTTTTCCACAGGTTCATTCAGACCTGGTTTAAGCCCCAGATTAACGTGCACAGCTCCACAGAGCCTCTGCAGCTGCGGGCAGGGGGTGATACAAGCTCATTAAATATTCCCACAAGCCTCGTGCTGGTTATATAGATTGTGTGCACCATAAAAATCCTCTGGGAAGTCATCTTCTTCTGAAATCTCCTTACAGGGTTTTGCTTTATAAAAGTTGCCCTTAGTATTTGTTGAAATAGCATATTCTTTTAGAGTTTTTCTTATTGATCCATTCAGGAAATCTAATTTAAAAAATTTAATTTAATTAATTAATTTATTTTTGGCTGTGTTGGGTCTTCGTTGCTGTGCGCGGGCTTTCTCTAGTTGCGGCGAGCGGGGGCTACTCTTCTTTGCGGTGCGCGGGCTTCTCATTGCGGTGGCTTCTCTTGGTGCGGAGCATGGGCTCTAGGCGCGCAGGCTCAGTAGTTGTGGCGCATGGGCTTCGTTGCTCCGCGCATGTGGGATCTTCCCTGACCAGGGCTCGAAACCGTGTCCCCTGCATTGGCAGGCGGAGTCTTAACCACTGCGCCAGCAGGGAAACCCAGGAAATCTAATTCTTTGAAGGGAAAAAAATAGGGACAAATTCTCTTTGCTGTCATTGACTTTTAGGTTAACAGAGGAGACTTCCATTACATCTGAGGTGATGTGGAATTATGGTGACAGAAATTTTGGACTTAAAGGGATGATTGAAGTCAATTTTATGGTGTCCAAAATTGTGTCTATAATTTAGTCAGTTTTTGAGATAAGACCATTGTGCCACCAATGGATTGTGCCTCAATTTGACTGGCAATTTTTTTCCCTTAGTGATTCCACTCTTTAGCTTATCTCCTTTTTGTGTCCATTGTAGTGTTTATTTAGCAGCAAACAAAAGACTAAACTGGTTTTCCAGTAGCTAAGAATTATGTCAATAATCACAACCTACTTTCTCCACTTTCTTGGTATAAATATACCTCAAAGGGAATGGACAAGCATGATAATAATAGCTAACATTTATTCATTGCCTATTATGTGCTAGGTACTGTTGTAGCAATGTATATATATTAACTCCTTTAATCCTCATGGCAGTCCATAGGATAGTTTCATGCATGAAGAGTATTGTGGTCAACATCACCCATTTGGTAGGTGGCAGAGTGGATCCACACTTAGGCAGACCTTTAACTGCCATCATAATCTATATTTACTCACACTAGGCTTTTAAAATCACTGTCATACCAAGATTGAACTGCAGTGCCTCCTGCATATGTAATAGTTTAGTTTTAAAGCATATCTAAAATTTATTTTTGAAATTAGGACTTTATTGTTATTTCTGGGTAGGTAATACCTGTAAAACCCAAATGGGAGTTCAGTGAAAAGGTTCCTGCCCCCTCCCACCACTGTCCCCCAATCACCCTGTTTCTCTCCTTCTCAGAGGCCATTAGTGTTACTACTGTAGGAAACCATTTTAAATATCTTTCTCTTAACAATCGATGCAGTGAACTGAGACCATTTGATTAGAAACTCATTTTTCCATTGTTTTTATATTTTTCTACTGTATCTACAAGTGCCCAAACTGGCTTTGTCTCTAAAGGTAGCAAACTGGTTCTGGGGATGCAATTTTCTGGATGAGAGTAACAAGGCTGCAATCTCTAGCTCTTTGAGGTGGGTCCTAGAAACTCTGTGATCTTGCCTTGCCCAGGGCTTAGATCAGGCAGGGTCTTTATACTTTTTTCCAGTTGTTGGGTAATTTTTTTCCCTGTTAACAGGAATCATGTCCTCACACAACGCCTGGAACATAGTAGGTGCTCTGTAAACATTTGTTGAATTGCACCTTCTATGGGTTGTGCCAGGCTCAACGAGATAAGGCTGGAAATACTTTGGAGTGTCTAAATGAGGTGATCTTTAGGGCCATAGGAGGATATTCCAGTTCAGCAAACCTTCACAAAACTCACCATTCAAGGCTCTGGATAGGAAAAGTTTAGAAAAGACCTTCTGGATCCTCTAGTCATGCAACCAGATAGTCTCAGATGGGGTTGAGAGACAGGGAGAGACATTTTTGCTTATTAAAATGTTGGCAAACAGTTGAAATAAGAATCTTGTCTTTTAATGGTTCTTTATTTTTTCAGGTTGACTCTCAATGTGTTTCAATTTGATCCCTGTGATAACTCTGTCACTATAACATTAGATTGAGTTCTTTTTTAAAAAAAAATTATTGAAATATAGCTGATTTATTAATTGTATTAAATAAATTAAATAAATATAGCTGATTTATTGATTGTATTAATTTCTGCTGTACAGCAAAGTGATTCAGTTATACACATATATATTCTTTTTCACATTCTTTTCCATCATGGTTTATCACAGGATATTGAATATAGCTCCTTGTGCTATACCATAGGACCTTGTTGTTTATCCATCCTATATATGATAGTTTGCATCTTAGATTGAGTTCTAATCAGAGTTGTTTGTGTTTTTTTGCTGGCACTAGGGAGTTCATGTATCAAGTGTCACTGATTATTTTATAACTGATGATGTTATATTATAGGTGTACCTTGATTTTCTTCTATATTCTTGAAAATTTTATATAAAACCAAAGATTTAAAATGTCAAAACAGCATGTATTTGCAGAAGTATTTGCTATAAAATTCTTTATTAGGTAATTACCTCCCCTGCACCCCCAACATTTGCTTGAGTGCTGTCTAGGCACACAAGATAAATTTATCTTATACTTTTTAGAAATTCCTCATTTCACTTTCATGTGTATTTATCAAAAGAAATACCTGCATTAAGTTTTCTTCTTAAAATGTTTATTTTTATAGGCAATTTGAAAATTGGCAAGAAAGATTTTAAGGCCACTTCCAATTTGCAAAGATTATTTATAATCTGAAGAACTGCAGGCTGAGGTGACTGAACGGGACACACTTTTGGAGAAATAAAAATGGCTTCTCATTGTGTGATTGCCATGTTTGCCCTGATGAGTTCCTGTTTAGCAACTGCAGGTAAGTTGCATAATATAAATTGCATGTTCATTATATTCTTTTGGATATATTTTTCTTCAGTCTCTTCAGTCTAGAAACATTTAGGACATGGGATATTTATATAAAACTTGAGTATTTGTGTTCTTCAAGGAAATAAAATATTTGCCTACTCTACAGATACATAGTATGTTTGCCCATGTTATATTTTACTAGACAAGTGCTAGACATTCTAATGTCAGTAACACAGATACCTAACTGACCTTCAGTGTTGAGGTGGCTAGAGAACAAATATGCGGTTTAATACCACTTAATTTTGTTACATGCATTGATTACATTTACTTTCTTGTCGTAAATAAGAATTTCAAGAAAGGCTTTTTGTTCTTTATTACAAAATAAATAGATCTTTTACATAGAGGTGACACTCCTAGCATGGGCTACTTAGGAAATATTTAATTTTGCCTATTTCAGGTAATTTTTAAAAAAGTAATTTTTAAAAAAGTACAGAGGGAATTCTCTGGCGTTCCAGTGGTTAGGACTCTGTACTTTCATTGCCGAGGGCCTGGGTTGGGGGACTGGGATCCCACAAGCCACGTGGTGTGACCAAAAACAAAACAAAACAAAACAAAATAAAAAAGTTAAAAATGTACAGAAATACACTGTGCTTCCTAGAGGCCATCAGAATGGGAGCTCAGAGATGAGAAGAAGCAAATGATTTGGTTGGAACATTGTTGCTTAAATAAGAGTGTCAGATCCCCTAGGCAAGGTCTTAGTGTGGCAATCAGGGTTACTTAACAAATTTGGAAACTTAATTTGCTCTATTTTGTTATAATTTGCTTTGTGTCTCTTCTATAATGAGCTACATAGAACTAATTTGTTGGGCCAGTTCTGGAAACACATTGACTTAAAAAATGATTAGCCTCTTGGTTTTAGCTGTTGAATTGCACATACAGATTACATGAGAGTGATAATAATAACCATGTATTGAGTGTGCACTGCAGCCAGGTACTGTGCTAAACAAGTATAGCCTCTAACAATGAGCAAGGATATTCTTAGTTCATGAGCTCACTTAGTCACAACTCTGCTCTTCACCTCTGCGTTATACTGAAGAAGCGGGACCACCATTAATGCTCCAGTTGACTCAGACCAGGAGTCATATGCAGGCACAGACTGAGTGGAAGCCAGTTTGCAGAAGCTGGTTTATGAGATTGGAAAGCAGAATGTCCTCCTTGTTGCAAATATCTTGAGAGAAAGTTGCTAGTTTTTTTTTTTGAATGCTGGTGTGTGAATTTGAACTGCCCATTCTCTCTGTCAGCAGTTTCATTTTGTCTCATGATTGAGAAGTTATTTGCCTTTTAGCCTGTGTATTAAAACTTATCTTAATTAAAATCTCACTGAAAAGTAGTAGGAAAAAAAAAAGAGAGAGAAATGGCTTGATGGAAAAATGTGCTGTTTTGATAACAAGATGTATAATTATACCTGGTGGGTTTGAGGCAGAATTTTCTGCTTTCATTGATGAAAAAACATAACTTAAGAAGGTACTTCATGGGAATGTGGTGAGTTTGGTGGTTCTGTATAGCCTTGATGTATTCGATAGTGAATCAGTTTTGCTTGAGACCTTCCTTCCTCTGTCCAGCCACTGGTAGAAATTTTTTTTGAGTTGTGTACACACTGAAAGCTTTGCTGAAGTGTACAGTAAGATTGAAGGTACAGTAGAATTACAGATTTTATAACAAACTGAGGCAACTGATCAATAGTACAGAGGTAGAGATGCTTTTTTGAACAAGCTGACGGGCCAAATGAATGAAGAAGAAGGGAGAAATGTTTTGTATATAATACTGACATCCAGTAGCTTTCTGTATAGGCTCAGCATACTTTGCAAAATACTTTTTTGGGGCATTCTGCATGAGCTGAATTTCAAGAAGATAGTAGAAGATAATATAATAATGAATATTTATAATAATTAATTAATTACTGTGTATCAGGCCCTGTTCAAAGTGCTTTAAATGTATTATCTCATTCCATCCTCATAACTCCCCTAAGAAATGTAGGTTCTTTGTTTATTCTCAGTTTGTAGATGGGGAAACTGAAGCATAGACAGGTTAAGTAACTTCCTCAAGGTCCTACAACTACTAAGTGGCAGATTTAACCAAGAACCTACTGAGTCTAGGTCTACAGATTGAGCCTTTAATCTCTACACTATGAGGGAGTCTTGATCAGAAAGGTGTTTTAAAAAAATGATAATGGGTTTGCTGTGTGTCATCTGTGCCCTTTTGAAGCATCAAGTAAATCACTTATTCACTGAGTCTCCACTGAGTGCAAAGCACAGTACTAGTCACTTAGGGATATAGAAAGAAATGTAAGATTCATCCTTCTTTTGAGTTGTTTATACTTTAGTTCGGCATATAAAATATAACCAAATAATCAATGCATGGTGAGGAAAAGCCAGAAGACCTCAGGGGGGTCAGGAGGGTGGATTAGAGCAGCTGGGGAGGGCTTTGTGGAAGCCTAGGTGTTGAGCTGTGTTTTGAAGACCAGGCAGAATCTAGAAGGCGAAAGGCATTGGGGTGAGCAGAGGGGAGAACAGGGCTTAGCACAGAACAGGGCAGTTAGGTGCTTGATGTTGTTTTAAAGAACGGATGACCCAGAGAACTGGTTGGGAATGTAGAGGAGGTCTGTTTGGAAGGAAGGATGGGGGTAGATTGTGGAGGACCTCAAATGTGAGAACAAGGCTGTGGATTTCATTCTGAGGTTTGGATTCTCTCTTCTTCCATCCCCCTGTAGCCAAAAGCATGCACTGTTTAATCTTAGAATTCAAACTGCAGCCTCCCAAAGTTAGACTGAGAATATGGCCTTCTTGGCTACAAAGGCAACAGTGCCTGGCACATAGGCTGACATTCAGCTAGGGCTTGATCTCTGCCAGCTAATTTATTTTGTTTTTATAAGAAAACCCTGTGAGGTGGTATTAGTATTACTATCATCATCTGCATTTTACTCACAAGGAAACTGGGACTCAGTAACTAATAAGTGGGCCTTCTCTGGTGGTCCAGTGGTAAAGAATCCGTCTTACAATGCGGTGGGTGCGGGTTTGATCCCTGGTCAGGGAACTAAGATCCCACATGCCGTGGGGCAACTAGGCCCGCGTGCCACAACTACTGAGTCCACGTGCCCTGGAGCCTGCACACCGCAGCTAGAGAAGAGAAAACCCGAACACCACAGCTAGAGAGAAGCCTGCACGCCACAACGAAGAGGCTGCGCCCTGCAACGAAAGATCCCACGTGCCTCAGTGAAGATCCCGCGTACCCAACTAAGACCTGACACAGTCAATAATAAATACATAAATAAATAATAAATCTTAAAAAAAATACATTTTATAAAAAAAAATCTAATAAGTGGCAGAGCAGGGACTTGAACCCAGGCAATTTGGCTCTAGACTCCAGCCCATCCACCACTCCACTAGAGCCTCTACGTAGGAGACACTCCGTGGGGAATGAATGAGCCTCTTCCCTTGATTGATTCAATACCAGGTGAGTAGCCACCAGTGAGACATCCTGGAACCAGATGAAACCCCTTTGGCCTCAGAAGAGACGTATGTAAGTCATCAGAATGGAAAGACCCTCAAGTAATGGGCCTTTATTCGCGTTCTTCTTTCACTGACGGGGCTGTGGAGCTCTACAGTAGAGTTCTTGGCAGCAGAAGGGGTGAAGTCCTCCTTTAGACACGCGGCCAGGGAGGAGAAGAGCACAGCACCTAAAATGAGCCTGAGCTGGAACAGTAGGTGCCTGCGTGTGGGCCTTCAGTGAAAGCCTTCCTTCCCTGCTTGTGGCTGAGGGTGAAGGAGGCGGAGGCAGAAGCCACAGCCCAGGGTTAGTGGTTGCTTTGACAAAACTCATACTTTTCCTTCCCTCCCTTGTTCCTTGGTTATTGTACAGCATGTGGGGAGAGAGGGCCATGCTCTTGGTGAACAAGAACTGTGTAAGGACCATAATGCCTTCTGATTAGAAATTACCTTAGGTTTTTAGTGCCTTATCTTAGGTCCTGTAATGTATCTAAGAAAAGTGGGAAGTTACAAAGGTAAATGCTTGCTCCTGTGGGCTTAAGGCTCACTAAGTTTTCACTTTAAAAACTGTTCTGCTACACATCTTTAAAAAATATTAACTGCTGCCTCTGAGGCTTGCCAGAGTTAGGTAGGGCTGTGTTCCCAGGAGCCTTAATAATGAGAAAAAGAGGCATGTATGGAGAATTCAGGGAAAACAATTTGGTAGGAGGGGATGGACTTGTCTGTGCCCTACTGGTCCCTTGTGTCAGGCCAGAGGGGTGCTGCTGAGGGGAACTCTGCAGAAACGCTGCTGGCCTCTGTGCTGGCCAGTGTTGATGGCTTGGCTGTCTCCCTCATTCCGTGGTTTCCATTTGGTGCCTAGGTGTATCCTTTTAGATGCTTGCCTATGACCCGCACACACATTTATTTCTATTGAACGAACTCATTTCTTTTTATCTTTATTCCAGGATGTACCTGGAATTCCAGGTACAGTCCACAGGAAAACAGAGATGTTTTTAGTTGGAGCTATTTTCCTGCTAAGAAATCTCTGAACTCTTCGGGTCCGTAGGACAGCAAGCAGAGACACTAGCTGGTTAATACTTGGTTTGGAATGGAACAAGCTGGCAGCCTTGAGGGGAGGCTAAACATAATAATATCATTTTATTTTTATTGTTTCCAAAATGCTTTCATGTCTAGTGTTTCATTTGATTCTCCTAGCAGTCCCTGGGTGGGCAGGGTTGTTTTCTTCACTTATGGAATGGGAGTAAGGGGCTTTAGAGAAAGTAAGCAATTTAGAAAGCTGGTCTGCCTCTTGATCGAACCGAACCCAGCACACTTCTGCAGATGAACTGCACTGTTGAGTCTTAGTGCGCCCCTCAGCACCTCTTGAAACAATGCAGCCAGGTGCTCTGCTGGGTACTTTGCACTAATCAGTTCATTTAATCCTTATAGAAACCCAGTGAAGTAGGTATTCATCATTATCACTGTTTTTGTAATTATTACTACTGCCACCACCCTTACCATTATTATTATACTAATTTTACAAATGATGAAACTGAGGCTTAGAGAAGAAAAATGTCATATATAGTGAGAGACAAATTTTTTAAAAAGTTAAAACGGTCCTTTAGGTAATAATAGTCATACGATGAGTAAGTGGCAGCATGGCAGCAGACCCAGAGTTCATGTTCTTTCCATTGTGCTGCCCAAAGGGAACTGGCACTCTCTCTCTCTTGGATTTGAGATCAGTGGTCTGAGGACCGCAGAGGTGGTTCTGCCATGGTTTCCCTGCTCTGCCAACTGAGGGATCAGAGGCTGGAACTCATAATGGCAGAAAGGGAGGGAGGGTGCCGGTGGGAGCTGCCACCAGGAAATGTGAAGGGTAGAGGAGGAATAGACTTGAAGGTTCAAAGCAAATTCGAAAGGCTCTTCTCTTGCTAACCCCTAAGTCTTTGGACACAACTAGTTGATTTGGTCTGTGATTATTATTGTTTATAGGTGGTTATTATAACCACTTTTGTGTTTAATTCCACTTTTGGATACATAGGCAAAAGATCTTGTCAGTTGTGATGCCAGCTATCACCAGGGTGCCAACTTTCTATTTATTTTAAAGGCAAAGTAATGTTATTAAAAGTCCCAGAGTGAATACCATTTTAGGTAGTGATTTTAGGTAGTGATTTAGGTAGTGATCTCTTTGGGGGGGACCATGCACACCCTAGCACGATGAGGTCCCTGCCTCCCTTTCTTTAGTTTTGCACAGAAACAACACACACACACACACACACACACACACACACACACACACACACACACACACACACACACACACCACACACACACAGAGTTGGGGCCGTTAGCTGTAGTCAAGAAAAATACAAGTTCATTTCTCAAAGATTACCCTGCCCTGCATATTCCACCCACAGAGGTGGAATATGATATGATATCAAATAAAAGGCCTTTTTCTTTTTCATTTGCAAGGAGAGTAGATAGTTGGGTAAGCAGATGTTCATATAGTATGAGAAAGATATTTACCAAGAGTGTGTGTAAGATTATACATAGATTTGATGTCAGACAGGTCCACAGAACCCAGGTTTCCCTCTCCTTTGCATCCTTATCCTAGACTGTATCATTGCCACCCAGCTTTCTGAATTGTTGATTTATTTGGGTTATTTTAGGGTACCAATGATGGGGCATTTTTGTAAACACTGATCAACTTTTCCATCAGGACAGAGCTATCTGTATGTGACCACATAGCTGTTTAATTGCTCAGGGCTTATACTCTCACACACTGTGGATTTGGGAAATTAGGCTTTCTCGGCTTGTTTGCTTTGATAACTAAACCTTCCTACTCTGGGACCACCTTGAATCATTGCTGGACTCTGAGCTCCGAGTGCTGGTTTTGGAAGTGTTGTAGGAACAAGGCGGGTTCCAGGAAGTGTTTCACTGTGGTGCCTTCCCTCAGGACCGGCCCTGCACATGGGGGCCTCAAGGCGTGGAACAGTTTGCCTGTCTTGGAAGATTGGCCTGACCGGCACTGCGTCCACGTGAACCGCTGACTTTCATTCTCTTTAAAACATTCTCTGCCAGAGTGGCCTAAAATAGATTTATCCTGAAGTCCCATATAATCATATTTTTGTTCTCTGAGAGGACATTGTAAATCAGGCAGAATTCTAGAAGGCTTAAAAATGCACTTGCTCTCAGAATGTTCCTTCCAAGGACTAGGCAGCAGGTGCTCTGGGGACTGAGGCCCAGCTATTCTCCTGTCCTATCCTGCCAACTCCTAGAAATCTTAAGGAAAAAAAAAACAAACAAACAAAAACACTAGAGTAGAATGTGGAAAACCTTACTGCCTTCAAAGAAAAATATTGATTAAAAAAAAAAAGTTATTCTCTCTGTGGGCAATGAAGGGAACCATATAGCGATAAGTGGTATAGTTATGGCAAAAGGAAAAAGTTCCAATAAGCCTGCCCTGAGTTCTTTGTGTTGCTTCCCTTTGTCCTCATGTGCCTGAATAACTTAGTCCTGGTCTGGACGATAGATGAGCCATGAGTTGTAGCAGCTCCCTTCCTCCCTACCCTCCTGCCCCATCCGGAAAGATGCTCAGGTAGCAAAGGCCTCAGGAGAGAGCAGAGCACCTGCTTCTGGAGTCAGTTCGTGCTCTGTTGCTTCCAGTGGTGCCAGAGCTGCTCCTGGGATGAGCTGTTCCAGCGGGACGCATCTGTGTGGCCCATTTTGGCATTTCGTTGCTGCTTGGTAAAACAGAATGCCACATAGCTCCCATCTGCCCCTTTCTTTTTTTAGACGAAGGAACCATTTATCATTTCACCGTTTCTTTCAACTTTTAAATACTGCTATGTTTAGGTGGGAGGTTGTAGTCTGGTGAATTAGCTTTGAGTGCATACCAGATTTCAGGTAGTTTGCTAGCTTCTGTGGCACAGAAAGGGGATACTTTGGAGTTAGTGCAAATAATGAGTTTTTTCCACCTTCTAACATGGTTGTTTCCTAAAGTGTTGATTGATTTATTCAGCAAGCATCTACTGAGCACTCTAGACACTCTTCCAGGTGTTGGAGGTACAGCAATGAACAAAACAGACAAAAATTCTTGTGCACCTGAGGCGTACATTCTAGTGAAGAGAGAGAGAGACCAGAAACAAAAAATTATGCGTATTTTAGCAGGTTCAGTGGAGAAAAAGCAACCGGGCTAGGAATTACTCCTGGGGAAGTATAATTTAAAGTAAGGTGATCAGGGAGGGACTCACTGGGAAGATGACATTTGAACGAAGTTTTGAAGGAGGTGAGCTAAGTG
Source organism: Delphinus delphis (assembly GCF_949987515.2). NCBI lineage: Eukaryota > Metazoa > Chordata > Mammalia > Artiodactyla > Delphinidae > Delphinus > Delphinus delphis. The sequence goes on along the minus strand of NC_082683.1, from coordinate 80,255,729 downwards.
GATATCTGGGGAAACGAGGACTCCAGGCAGAAGGAAAAGTACATGCAAAGGTCCTGAGGTGGGAGCTTGTCTGAAGTGCCCAAGTCCTAGTAAACAGGCCAGGTGGCTGCTGGAGTGGAGAGTCAGAGGGTTACCTGGGGGACAGGTGTAGGGCTGCATATAGCCTTGTAGGCCATTGTTAAATTTTTACTCTGAGTGAGAAAGAGCCATTGGAGAGTTTGAGCAGCAGAATGGTGTGATCTGAAGGATATTGTAACAAGATAACTCTGGCTGCAGTGTTGAGAATAGACTGTTGGGTTATGGTGCATTTAGGGATACTGGCTGGTGGCTATTGTAATAATTGAGGCAAGAGCTGATGGTGGCCAGAATCAGATTTTAGAGGCAAGACCCTTGGGAGTGAAATGCTTATGAAATTAAGAATGATTTTATGGTTTTCTTTCAATTTGTTCCTTTTGAGGAGGAGATTATAAAGACAGATATATCAGTGGAATACTATGCCATAACTTAATAGTAAAGATAATTACTTCTATGTAACAGTAAAAACTGTATCTTAAAACACAGAACAACCCCCCAAACTGTCTAAAGAAAATCTCTTCGCGCTGTGAATGACTGTCCTCGAAAAATCACTGTCTTAAAAGCCTGGACCCTCTCTTCCTAATTTACCTACTGTCCTGATTTCCAAGTCTCATCCTTTTCATTCACCATGTGGTCTGTTTTTCAGGATTATGGATTTTGACGGTTTTACCACCTTTTGCAAAATTGCTTCTCATAGCAAAATTAGCGTTTCAGAGAAATACAGTTGCATCCAGCTTTACATAGTAAATAAGCGTGTTGTGTGTAAACTCATTTTTATAAATTAAATTACATATTAGGTGTGAGCAAGGAGCTGGATACTTACAGTAAACTTTATTCTGTAGAGCAAGTAATTACTTTAAAATATGTTTTATAGTATGGGTATTCATATTGCTTTTGCCTGAGAGTGGTATACCCATTTCGCTTTTGGAGTTGGAAGTTAAAAACAGACAGACATTAGACCAGTGCTTTCTAAACTTTAATGTGCGTACGAATCACCTGGGGATCTTGTTAACATGCAGATTCAGTTTTCATGGGGTAACAAACTGCATATATATTTTTTACCATTGAATTGTATGTGTTATTTTTTTAAATTAATTACTCAATGCTTTTTTTTTTTTTTTGCGGTACATGGGCCTCTCACTGTTGTGGCCTCTCCCGTTGCAGAGCGCAGGCTCCGGACGTGCAGGCTCAGCGGCCATGGCTCACGGGCCCAGCTGCTTCGCAACATGTGGGATCTTCCCAGACGGGGACACGAACCCGCGTCCCCTGCATCGGCAGGCAGACTCTCAACCACTGTGCCACCAGGGAAGCCCTCAATGCATATTTTTTTTTAACAGGCCCATATGATGTTGATGCTGCTGGTCTGAGGACCACATTTGACAGCATAGATCATCTGTTTTCTCTATGCACAAATTGTAACACAGAACCTGCAAATACCTTCTAGAAAAAGTCTTACTGTCATAAAGGGAGCTTGGTTTTAGCATCCTTTTGAAACAGCTACCTTGAAAACCTTTCAGTGAACTCATTTGGGTCAGAGAGATCCATGTGCTGGAAGGGAGATTGGTTTGAAGGAGTGAGCTCCACAGACACCTTTAGCTCTCCAGCTGTAGGTGTGGTGCACCTGCAAATACCAGGTGCATCTTCATTGGCTGGGGCCACACCTTGAAATAATGGCTGTAGCTATAAGAAGAAGGAATTTTCCCTCAGTTCTTCCTTTCATGTGCCTCTTTTGCCTTTTCCCATTTCTTGCCTCGTGACTTAGTAGGTAATGGGGACACTGATGCAGGCAGCTGTGGCTGAGGAGACTCTAGGTAATGCGGGATGGTACCAGCTGACTGGATAACAGGGAGAGTTGAGGTAGGTTAACAAGGGTGTTAAAAAAAATCCGGAATGTTAAGTGGGGCACACCCCATTTCTGCTGGAGCCGTTCTAGTATTTTTTTAAAATTAATTTATTTATGGCTGTGTTGGGTCTTCGTTTCTGTGTGAGGGCTTTCTCTAGTTGTGGCAAACGCAGGCCACTCTTCATCGTGGTGCGCGGGCCTCTCACCATTGCGGCCTCTCTTGTTGCGGAGCACAGGCTCCAGACGCGCAGGCTCAGTAATTGTGGTTCACGGGCCCAGTTGCTCTACGGCATGTGGGAACCTCCCAGACCAGGGCTCGAACCCGTGTCTGCTGCATTGGCAGGCAGATTCTCAACCACTGCGCCACCAGGGAAGCCCCACCATTCTAGTTTTTAGCTCTGGCTTCCTCACTGATTCCTATTTTATTCCTGTAATCAGATTCTAGGCTAGAACTTTAAAAAAATTAACAATTTACAGAAGGGAAAAAACTCCCCAAAGTTGTTATTGATATTTATTAAGCATCAACATCATATTTATTGAAAATTGGGATAAGACACTGTGAAGATTTAACCTCCGTGCCTGAAAAGTTGTCTTTTAAAATAACTTGTTTATTTATTTTGCCACTGAGTAGTTTGTAAAATTTTCTGATTTGCTTTCTCAGATCTCATCACTGTCATCGTAGGGGTGGTAGGGGCTGGGTTTTGGGGTGGGTGGGCAGCGATAAGCAGCTTAAGTTTGGCCCTGGAGCTCTCTATAAGCCCCAGGTGGTGGTCGTTCTGTTTTTGAAACTGGAACGGAAAAGTCCAGAGGAATGCAACAACATTTTTACTTCTTGCCCCCCTGCTAGCTTTTTTCTAGGCCTCCCAAAAATGTGTTTATCTTGCTGGCCATGCATGTAGAGCAGCCTGGAATTCTGTGTGGCATTAGATAGTAAAAAAATCGAAAGATTTCTCACATGACTGAGGTTATGGGAGTGGGAAATCGTGGATTATGCAGGACTCTTTGATTGAAAGAAGGGAATTTTGGGACAAGATTTATTCTAATATTTAGTTTTAAAAACTATTATTCATCCCCCCCTCTTTTAAAAAATTAAAACCAGTCTTTCGGGGGATGGAGGTATGGAGGTGTGGAGGTGTGGATTAAAAGCAATATAAAACTTTTAAGTATCAAATTAAGAATTTCCACTCATTAGAAGAAAAAAATGTCTTTAGGGTGAAGAATAATTTTGAACTTTAAGAGCCTGATAATGATATAATTTGAGAGCAGGGTCTGGCATATTGTGGAGGACCCTAAGGGCCTGACCCCAGCAGCCCCCCACTTTGTCACCCCAGGATCGTTTCCAGGATGGCTTCACTGTCAACAACCAGGTCTCAGCCTGGCCCTCTCGGGTGCCTGGGGAGTCTGTGTCCTCTGGTTTGCCACGTTTAATGAGCTCTGGAAATATGTTATCAGAGGCTGTCTGGCAATGTTTCATTAATGGTATGGGGTGAATTCAAAAGCACTAATTAATTGTTTTAGATCATTTGCAAAGCCCATGCTGAAAAACCTAATGACTGTAGGAGAAAGTTGGCAGAGAGGCTGTTCAGAGATTAGCCTGGACCTTACCCAGCTCAATTGCCTTTTGGAGTTGGGCCAAGAGGGGAGTTGTTTTTCTTTTTGGAGAAGTGCTTGTGGTCACACTGTTCCCTAAATTCCCAGTTTACTGCTCCAGGCTCGTGGCTGATGGAGCTCATATGGACCTTGCAGAGCTAGGGAGCCCAAAGAGCATCTTCTAGAAGTTTTTTTTTTGTTTTGTTTTGTGAGTAAAACACAATTACTTAACATTCATTAACTAAATAAATACTTCCCAAGGGTCTCTTCTTGGAGGGAGGAAAGGGAGCTCTAGTTTATTATGAAACAGTTTAGGTTCCAAGTGTTAACTGTTCAAAAGGTACCAGGATCAGGCCTTAAGTAGTTTTTTTTTCTTCCTCTTAAAATAAAACAAATCAGATTCCTCATTTCCTCTGTTTGGCCGGCCCAGGGCAGCAAACTGCTACTGCGTTTGGAAAATGGTGTTCAAAAATCTCAGTTTGAAATCAAGTGCACACAATATAAGTTCAGAGTATACTGTATGTATGAAGGATAAAAATAGACTTGCATCATTTTGTTACATTTGACATATGTTATAGAATAATACCTTGAATTAGCTCAATCTGATGAATTATAGAAAAATAATGCAAGTCCTTGCCCCTTAAAGATGAGAGATATTTGAGGCTTGTTGAGCCAAGTGCCAGTTCTGGTGACTCTGAGAGCAGTGTAGGCAGTTGAAAATGAAAGCAGAGAAGAGTATTTCAGACTTATCTCAGAGCCAGTCAAGTGTTCTGTAAGGGAGCTCTTTTCTTTTCTAAGCAATATATAGCTTTGTTGGAAAACATTTATCCAGAAATCTGACAATTCCTGGGCCTGGGCCTGGCCCTGCCTCCTACTGACAGGCCTCAGTGTCTTTTCCCCGTCCTTCTGGGCTTGAGCTGCTTGTGAGTAAGTAGTTACGTATGAATCCGAGGCCAAATTGTACTTTATTAACATGATTCAGGAGAAAAGAATTCTAATGAAAAATTTCAGAGGACTGTGCTGAGCTATTTCATGATAATGTCAGATCTTCCTGAACTCAAGAAGGCCCAAGAGCATCTATTATTTCTGTTTGTTCCTCAACTTGGAATCTATTGGAAAAAACTTACATGCAAACCTCAGGAGAGTATGTGCTGGTTGAGGAATTTATTCCTGAGTGCACAGCGGCTCTGTTTACTCTGTGTGAGCCTGGCCATCCTGAGGTTCCAGGAAACCTGCTTCCTCCTCAGCCAGCAAGCATGGAGTAGCAACTTTGACTTTTAACCCTTTCTGCAGATGGTCCCCAGGCAGCTTGATGGAGTTGATCTCAGAGCTGTGAGGAATCATGAAAGATATTTTTAAAGTTGGGAATGAAGCCTTTGAATGAATAAATCACTGTGATTTTTCTTTGCTGCTTTGTTTTTTTCCATCTCATTACACTTTTATTTTAGAAAGTAATTCTGTGCCACAATGTCAAGACTTGCTGGTATATCCCAGTTAAGTTGTAAGATACCATGAGTAATGTTACTACTAATAGTTAAAGTGCTGACTTTAAAGAGTGGTTTTTCTTTAAAAAGACGAGATTCAGGTTTACCCTAACCATGGTTATTTGCGTTTAAATATATCTGAGTGAGAGAGAGAGAGGTTAGGATTGCCGTTGATAGAATGAAAAGAGTGGTACATATATACAATGGAATATTACTCAGCCATAAAAAGGAACGAAATTGGGTCATTTGTAGAGACATGGATGGATCTAGAGACTGTCATACAGAGTGAAGTAAGTCAGAAGGAGAAAAACAAACATTTCATATTAACGCATATATGTGGAACCTAGAAAAATGGTACAGCTGAACTGGTTTGCAGGGCAGAGACACAGATGTAGAGAACAAACGTATGGACACCAAGGGGGGAAAGTGGCGGGGGTGGTGGTGGTAGTGGGATGAACTGGGAGATTGGGATTGACATAAGTACACTAATATGTATAAAATAGGTAACTAATAAGAACCTGCTGTATAAAAAATAAATAAAATTCAAAAATTCAAAAAAAAAGAATGAAAAGAACACAGAATCTGTAGCATGTAATATCTGTTTTGCCATCCATGAACATGGTACACCCCTCAATTTAAGTTTTCTTTAATTTCTTTCAGTACTCCTTGGAGTTTTCAGGAATTTATTTTGAAGACTGTAGTGTGTCCAAATGTGAACAATGTTCATTATGCATGTCTGTTTCATTAGAATTAGGTTTGAGAACCTCTGTTTTAGAGACAATAACTCTGTCTTCTTTAAACTACCCTTGATTTACAGTGATAAAAATTAATACTCCCTCTGGCCATCTGGAGAGTGAACTCAGTCACAGATAACTAAGGCCTTCTGCTAAAGAGAGTTATTGGCCTGGTGGCTTTGCTCTAAGTTGTAGGAACTCAGAGCTCAGTGTGTACTATAAGAAATATGTCCTTTGGGCTTCCCTGGTGGCGCAGTGGTTGAGAATCCACCTGCCAATGCAGGGGACACAGGTTCGAGCCCTGGTCTGGGAAGATCCCACATGCCACGGAGCAACTAGGCCCGTGAGCCACAACTACTGAGCCTGTGCGTCTGGAGCCTGTGCCCCGCAACAAGAGAGGCCACGACAGTGAAAGGCCCGCGCACCGCGATGAAGAGAGGCCCCCGGTTGCCGCAACTAGAGAAAGCCCTCGCACAGAAACGAAGACCCAACACAGCCAAAAATAAATAAATAAATTAAAAAAAAAAAAAAAGAAATATGTCCTTTAGCTGAGGCTTAAACTGGTGTTGCTGAGCAGGGGAAGCCATCACATCTCTTCAGTATGGTAAAGTGAGCACTCTTGTTCCTTTGGACAGTCTCAGAACCCAAAGATTGAAAATTGTGCCCTTTTGCCAGGCCCTTGGGTTTTCCCAGCAGAAATTTATTTTGGGACTTGTAACTAAAGGATTTTGTAGAGATTTTACCCTCCAAATGTGAGCAATACCTAAGGATTCCTGTTACACTTTTATGTAGGAAAAGTAATTCTCTACCACAATATCTAGTCTTAACAGAGATGTATTAAAGTCAGAGAGTCAGGATCTTATGGTAGTTGTGACCATGGGCTTTGGATTCAGACACAGGTTCAGACCCAGGCTTTGCTGTTTGCAGGCTGCATGACCATAGCCTCAGTATCCTCATATATAAAATAGAGATATTGATTATATCCACTGCACTGTGTTCTTGTGAGGAATATAAATGAGATAATGCATGTAAATTAGAGGGTCATGTTTATTTAAAAAAAACTATTGAAAATGGTGTTCTTTGAAAAATACGAGCATGTTGAACATATTTACCCAGTCTTTTAAGTTGGAAGTCTATTGCTTAGGCATATTTTTAGTGCGAAAATCAGATCTGATCCTGAAATCCAGTGTTGCAGACAAGACAGACTCTATCAATGCCCAGTTTCTTTATTTTCCATATGTTCTGCTCAGAGCAGTACAGTGGGACTGATGAAGTTGGGAGGAGGTTGTGAATAAAAAGCTTTCTTCTTTTGTTTTCTGTATTGAAGATTTGAATTTGAGTCCCAAATGTATGACTTTCAGAGCTTCTGTTGCCTTATCTATAGATTATTGCTAATTATACTTATTCTGTTGATTTTTATGAGAATTAAATAACATGTAAAGCAGCCAGCAGTTTATGGCACATAGTAGGTCTTCAAAAAGTTATTCCTTACTTAGAGAATCTGCGTGTTTAGAAAAAGAAAGAGAGCTAGAACAAACGTAGCAAGGGCAGAATGAGTTTGCTGTTTAGCTCTGTGCTCCCAGCAGAGAAAAGGCAGGTCAGGGTATTTTTCTGGGAGATGGCTGATTTGCTGTTGGCTGAACCAGGGCTCAGGTGGCTTTGAAATGAAAAGAACTAAATCTGGGGCCTGGATAGAAAAGACCTTATTCCTCTTGAGGAAGTAGCTTGGCCTTTAGCTGGAAGTTGGATGGTAAGCCTGAAACTTCAAGAAAGGTGGTAGTGGCACTGAGGATGATGCCTGGCCGAGGACAGGAGAACTTGGAAACAATGGAGTGAGACCACCTATCAGCAATTTTCCTCATCTGTGGTGGTACCCCTGGGCTCAGTCCCACCCTAACTACCTTATTTAAAATTGTAATCCCTCTCAACCCCTGGTATTCCCATTCTTATAATCTTGTTTTATGTTTTCCCTCGTAGCACTTATCACCTTAAAACAAGTTTATGATTTATTTTGTTTATTACTTGTCTTCCTCCACAAAAGTGTAAGCTCCACGAAAGTCAGGTTGGTTTGCTTTTGCTCTGGTATATCTCTTCCATCTATATGAAAACTCACAAGTAGAGGAGTTTCTATGTTTTTGTTTGACCCTTCTTGAATGTGACCATTGTGGTAGAGCATGGGGACAGTTCACTGATAAATCCCTGGTCCCCAGCACATAGTGGATGCTTAATATTTATTGAATAAATCGCTAATTATAACTCTTGTCCATAAAGTACAATAAAGTGAAACAACTTTGCTAAAATAATAAATCTCAAGGTTATTCCATGAAGAGCGGGTGAGGGTCACTGTCTTTTCAGATAAAACAGTGTCTGAGTGACATGTGGGCATCTATTTAAAGACAGATACTCGATCTGTCACTAGATTGTTATGAGTCTTTGGCGGCAAGAAGCTGTTCTTTCTTTTTTTCTTATATAAATTTATTTGTTTTATTTATTTATTTTTGGCTGCGTTGGGTCGTCATTGCTGTGCACGGGCTTTCTCTAGTTGCGGTGAGCTGGGGCTACTCTTAGTTGCAGTGCACGGGCTTCTCATTGCGGTGGCTTCTCTTGTTGAGGAGCCTGGGCTCTAGGCATCCAGGCTTCAGTAGTTGTGGCTCATGGGCTCTAGAGTGCAGGCTCAGTAGTTGTGGCACATGAGCTTACTTGCTCCGTGTCATGTGGGATCTTCCCGGACAAGGGCTCGAACCTGTGTCCCCTGCATTGGCAGGAGGATTCTTAACCACTGCGCCACCAGGGAAGCCCCAAGATGCTGTTGTTTCTTGGGAAACATTCTATGAAACTTAGCATAGGGACTTCCCTGGCAGTCCAGTGGTTAAGACTTCGCCTTCCAGTGCAGGGGGTGCGGGTTCAATCCCTGGTCGGGGAGCTAAAATCCTACATGCCTTGTGGCCAAAAAACCAAAACATAAAACAGAAGGAATATTGCAACAAATTCAATAAAGACTTAAAAAAAAACCCAACAGCATAAGACAGTACTTTACATGTTGGCTAAAGTAGTGGTGCTATATTTCATTCAGGAGCTGAAGGTTAACTCTTTGAACCATTGATTCTCAAAGTGTGAATTGTAGATCTGAGACCTTTTCAGGATGTCTGTGAAGTCAGAACCATTTTTATAATAATTCTAAGATGTCTTTTTCCCTGGGTTAATATTGCAATGATGATATATAAAAGCAATACTGGATAGTACTGCTGGTGCCTTATCAGGAATTGAGGCAGTGCTTCACTGCCACACACCAGCTTCATTTAAGAATATTCTTGTTGAAGCAGTAAAACCCCTCAAATACACGTCTTGTTCATATTCTGTATGATGAAATGGGAAGTATGCAGGTAGCACTTTGATACTTCAAAGTACAATGGTTGGCTTGAGGAGAAGCACTTGTGCAGTTGCTTGAATTGTGAGCTGAACTAGTCTGTTTATCATCAAATACCATTTTGCTTGAAAAAACGAGTGACAGACAAATGATGGTTATCTAGACTTTGCTATTTGGCAGGTATTATTCAAAAATAAACAGAGGGAGCATATTATTTCAAGGAAAACAACTATTTGTTGCTAATGATACAATTTTATTTTTCAAGTAAAAATTAAAATTTTGGAAAATTTATATCCATCACCATGACCATGGCAGTTTCTCAGTAGTTAAATGCTTTTCTGATGAGGTCAATGGAGATATTAACAAATGTGATTTTTTGATATCATATAAGAAATACTTCAACATTTGGCATATTTGTATAACTCAGTGAATCATTATTTTCCAGATGACCAATACCTGCTGTAATAAAATCATGTATGGTTAAAAGATCCCACATCTTGATAGTACAAGATAGAGCAATTGATTTTTTTTAAAACTTCATATTTTGAGATTATTTTATTTTATTTATTATTTTGGCCATGCTGTGCAGCTTGCGGGATCTTAGTCCCCCAACCAGGGATTGAACCCGGGCCCTCAGCAGTGAAAGCACGGAGTCCTAACCGCTGGACTGCCAGGGAATTCCCAAGATAATTTTAAACTTACAGTAAAGTTGCATATATACTACAGAGAGTTCCCATAATCCCTTCACCCAGCTTCACCTTACAACATCTTATATACCCATAGAGCTATTATCAAAACTAAGAAATTAATTTGATATAATATTATTAACTGAAGTATAGAATTTATTTGAATTTCACCAATTTTCCCACTAATGTTCTTTTTCTGTTTCAGGACCCAAGTCAGAATCTCACATTTCATTTAATTGTCAGGTCTTCCTTTTTTTTAAATTTTATTTTATTTTTGGCTGCATTGGGTCCTTGTTGCTGTGAGTGGGCTTTCTCTAGTTGTGGCGAGCAGGGGCTACTCTTCGTTGTGGTGTGCGGACTTCTCATTACGGTGGCTTCTCTTGTTGCAGAGCACGGGCTCTAGGCACGTGGGCTTCAGTAGTTGAGGCGTGTGGGCTCAATAGTTGTGGTGCGCAGGCTCTAGGGTGCACAGGCTTCAGTAGTTGTGGCGTACGGGCTCAATTGCTCCACGGCACGTGGGATCCTCCTGGACCAGGGATCGAACCCGTGTGCCCTGCATTGGCAGGTGGATTTCTAACCACTGTGCCACCAGAGAAGTCCCTGTCATGTCTTCTTAGTCTCCTCCGATCTGTGACAGTTCTCTGTCTTTCAGTGACCTTGACACTTTTTCAAGAGTACCGGTCAGTTTTGGAAAGTGTCCCTCATTTGGGGTTTATCTGATCATGATTGCGTTGAGGTTATGTTTTCTTGACAAGAATGCCACAGAGGTAATGGTCCCCTCTCAGGGTATCAAATCAGGGTTACATTATGTTAGTGTTGAATAATAGTGGCTAGAGTGGACATCCTTGTCTTGTTCCTGATCTTAGAGGAAATGCTTTCAGTTTTTCACCATTGAGAATGATGTTTGCTGTGGGTTTGTCGTATATGGCCTTTATTATGTTGAGGTAGGTTCCCTCTATGCCCACTTTCTGGAGAGTTTTTATCATAAATGGGTGTTGAATTTTGTCAAAAGCTTTTTCTGCATCTATTGAGATGATCATATGGTTTTTATTCTTCAATTTATCAATATGGTGTATCACATTGATTGATTTGCATATACTGAAGAATCCTTGCATCCCTGGGATAAATCCCACTTGATCATGGTGTATGATCCTTTTAATGTGTTGTTGGATTTTGTTTGCTAGTATTTTGTTGAGGATTTTTGTGTCTATATTCATCAGTGATATTGGTCTGTCATTTTCTTTTTTTGTAGTATCTTTGTCTGGCTTTGGTATCAGGGTGATGGTGGCCTCATAGAATGAGTTTGCGAGCGTTCCTTCCTCCGCAATTTTTTGGAAGAGTTTGAGAAGGATGGGTGTTAGCTCTTCTCTAAATGTTTGATAGAATTCGCCTGTGAAGCCATCTGGTCCTGGACTTTTGTTTGTTGGAAGATTTTTAATCACAGTTTCAATTCCATTACTTGTGATTGGTCTGTTCATCTTTTCTATTTCTTCCTGGTTCAGTCTTGGAAGGTTATCCCTTTCTAAGAATTTGTCCATTTCTTCCAGGTTGTCCATTTTATTGGCATAGAGTTGCTTGTAGTAGTCTCTTGGGATGCTTTGTATTTCTGTGTTGTCTGTTGTAACTTCTCCTTTTTCATTTCTAATTTTATTGATTTGAGCCCTCTCGCTCTTTTTCTTCATGAGTCTACTAATGGTTTATCAATTTCATTTATCTTCTCAAAGAACCAGCTTTTAGTTTTATTGATCTTTGCTATTGTTTTCTTTGTTTCTATTTCATTTATTTCTGCTCTGATCTTGATGATTTCTTTCCTTCTGCTAACTTTGGGTTTTATTTGTTCTTCTTTCTCTAGTTCCTTTAGTTGTAAGGTTAGATTTTTTGTTTCAGATTTTTCTTGTTTCTTGAGGTAGGATTGTATTGCTATAAACTTCCCTCTTAGAACTGCTTTTTCTGCATCCCATAGGTTTTGGATTGTCGTGTTTTCATTATTTACCTCTAGGTATTTTTTGATTTCCTCTTTGATTTCTTCAGTGATCTGTTGGTTATTTAGTAATGTATTGTTTAGCCTCCATGTGTTTGTGTTTTTTACGTTTTTTTCCCCTGTAATTCATTTCTAATCTCATAGTGTTGTGGTCAGAAAAGATGCTTGATATGATTTCAGTTTTCTTAAATTTACTGAGACTTGATTTGTGATGCAAGATGTGATCTACCCTGGAGAATGTTCCATGCGCACTTGAGAAGAAAGTTATCTGCTGTTTTTGGATGGAATGTGCTATAAATATCAATTAAATCTATCTGGTCTATTGTGTCATTTAAAGCTTGTGTTTCCTTATTAATTTGCTGTTTGGATGATCTGTCCATTGGTGTAAGTGAGGTGTTAAAGTCCCCCACTATTGTTGTGTTACTGTCAATTTCCTCTTTTATAACTGATAGCAGTTGCATTATGTATTGAGGTGCTCCTGTGTTGGGTGCATATATATTTATAATTGTTATATCTTCTTCTTGGATTGATCCCTTGATCATTATGTAGTGTCCTTCCTTGTCTCTTGTAACATTCTTTATTTTAAAATCTATTTTATCTGATATGAGTATTGCTACTCCAGCTTTCTTTTGATTTCCATTTGCATGGAATATCTTTTTCCATCCCCTCACTTTCAGTCTGTATGTGTCCCTAGGTCTGAAGTGGGTCTCTTGTAGACAGCATATATATGGGTCTTGTTTTTGTATCCATTCATCAAGCCTGTGTCTTTTGGTTGGAGCATTTAATCCATTCACGTTTAAGGTAATTATTGATATGTATGTTCTTATTACCATTTTCTTAATTGTTTTGGGTTTGTTTTTGTAGGTCCTTTTCTTCTCTTGTGTTTCCCACTTAGAGAAATTCCTTTAGCATTTGTTGTAGAGCTGGTTTGGTGGTGCTGAATTCTCTTAGCTTTTGCTTGTCTGTAAAGCTTTTGATTCCTCCATCAAATCTGAATGAGATCTTTGCTTGGTAGAGTAATCTTGGTTGTGATCTTTGCTTGGTAGAGTAATCTTGGTTTTAAGTTCTTCCTTTTCATCACTTTAAGTATTTCATGCCACTTCCTCTGGCTTGTAGAGTTTCTGCTGAGAAATCAGCTGTTAACCTTATGGGAGCTCCCTTGTATGTTGTCATTTTTCCCTTGCTGCTTTCAGTAATTTTTCTTTGTCTTCAATTTTTGCCAATTAGACTACTATGTGTCTTGGCGTGTTTCTCTTTGGGTTTATCCTGTATGGGGCTCTCTGCACTTCCTGGACTTGGGTGGTTATTTCCTTTCCCCCCGTTAGGGAAGTTTTCAACTATAATCTCTTCAAATATTTTCTCGTGTCCTTTATCTCTCTCTTATCCTTCTGGGACCCCTATAATGCGAATGTTGTTGCGTTTAATGTTGTCCCAGAGGTCTCTTAGGCTGTCTTCATTTCTTTTCATTCTCTTTTCTTTAATCTATTCCGCAGCAGTGAATTCCACCATTCTGTCTTCCAGGTCACTTATCCATTCTTCTGCCTCAGTTACTCTGCTATTATTCCTTCTAGTGTATTTTTCATTTCAGTTATTGTGTTGTTCATCTCTGTTGTTTGTTCTTTAATTCTTCTAGATCTTTGTTAAACATTTCTTGCATCTTCTCAATCTTTGCCTCCATTTTTTTTTTTTGAGGTCCTTGATCATCTTCACTATCATTATTCTGAATTCTTTGTGGAAGGTTTCCTATCTCCACTTCATTTAGTTGTTTTTCTGGGGTTTTATCTTGCTTTTTCATCTGGTACATAGCCCTCTGCCTTTTCAGCTTGTCTGTCTTTCTCTGAATGTGGTTTTTGTTCCACAGGCTGCAGGATTGTAATTCTTTTTGCTTCTGCTCTAAATCATGTTTTATTTTGGAAAATAGTTGTTTTTTCCTAAATATACTATTTGTGTTCACATGCAATGGGTTTATTATTATTGGTTTTAAATGAATTAATAAATATTTTAAAAATTGCTGTTTTAATTTCTGTTTTGGTAAATCTTGATAGATAGAACTCATATCAACAAAGTCTCTGGAGTGCTCAGTAATTTTAAAGCATAAATGAATCCTAAGACCAACAAGTTTCAAAATTCCTGTTTACTGAATACTAAAGAGGAGCTATCTTGGTGTAGGGGTGGAGAGTCCCTAGCGGATCTTGTCTTCTGGCCCAAATGAAGATTCAAAGGAGACATGACCCTGAGGGAAGTCACTTACTTAGCATCTCTGTCATCAATCCCCTCACCTGTCAGATGAGGGAGATTGGCCTAGGGATCTCCAAGTTTCTTTCAACTCCCAAACTATGACTCCAAATCACTGTGGCTGTCAAAGAAGCCATGCTGGTAGCATGGACATTATGCAGCAACATAGGTAATTTCTAGATATTCACAAGGTTAAAGATGAAGATCTCATGTGGAGGATGTGACACAGTAATATTTGTGAGAACCTTGTTCTGACTTTTTGGGCCTGTAAAATTATTTTTTTCATCGTCACCTTCAGAAAATTATAGTTTAATTATACTAAATTTTACTATAATGACGAAAGATTTAAGTTATTGCTGAATATTTTTGTCAGTTTATGTATATCACAAATTAAGAAGTGCATGATTTCCTAGAAGTTTTTTGCTATAATATTCTTTCTCCGTGTATGTGTAAGCTTATTTTGTGTGAATATATATAAGTATTTGCATAAATCATTTTTATTTGTTTAGGGTTCTTAATATACCACTGATATCTATATTGAAGCAGGCTCAAGTTGTATATCCATTTTATACTTACTGATCATCTTCATGAAATTAATTAGTTACTTTGGTACTTTGGTTTTTAAAAAATATGATTAAGACTCTTTGGACATCATTGATATTTATAAATATAGACGTAGAAAAATGCCAGGTGGAATGTATTAATAATCCCAAGCTGGGCTTCCCTGGTGGCACAGTGGTTAGGAATCCATCTGCCAATGCAGAGGACACAGGTTCGAGCCCTGGTCCAGGAGGATCCCACATGCCGAGGAGCAACTGGGCCCGTGCGTCACAACTGCTGAGCCTGTGCTCTGGAGCCTGTGAGCCTCGGCTGCTGAGCCCCCGTGCCACAACTCCTGAAGCATGCTCACTTAGAGCCCGTGTTCTGCAGCAGGGAAGGCAGCCACAGTGAGAGGCCTGCGCACCGCAGCTGGGAGTGGCCTTCTCTTGCTGCAGCTGGAGAGAGACCCCGTTCAGCAACAAGGACCCAATGCAGCCAAAAATAAATAAATTAAAAAAAAAAAAAGAGAATCCCAAGCTTTGAAACTAACACTTTTCCTTTTTTAGTTTAAATGGAAGGAGACTTGATGACATAGTTTTTTAAGATGAGGAAACAAAAGGGAAAGAGAAGCCGGTAGTAAATTGTCATATTAAGAATAAGTCTAAATCAGTTTTTAAACAGGATCCTGCATTCCTGTAAAGTGGATTTTGTAATGGAAACTGCCACAATTGAGGGCCAGCTCTGTCATAACCACCAATTTGGGCATCTCTGATGTTTAACAGAAATATAAATATCCAATGCAGAGTGTGTTTGTTACACTGTCATAGGAAAATTTTGTAACTGATTTTGAGCCAGATTCTTCTAGTGTTTAAGCTACTACTTGGAAATAAGACTTGGAACCTGCACTAACTTTCTGAGCACTTCTACAATTTAGTAGTAATAATAATAATAATTTACCTTATTATGATGAGGTAAATTTAGTATATATTATATCTAGAACAGAAATTTATGATTATCTTATATCAAAAAGGTTTCACTTATCAAATTTGAAAGGTTTCTTTAAGTAGTTAACTATTTTAGGATATTCATGTCACTCAGTCTAAGAGAAAAATGCTCCCCAGCTCCCAACAAGACAGTTTAGCAGAGCACGGTGCTTCACAGCACAGACTTGAGAACCAGCTGCCTGGGTTCAAATCCCAGGTCTGCCATTAAGCAGCTGTGTAGCCTTGTTTGCTTCAGTGTTCATCTGTAAAATGGAGCTAATAATAGTATCCATCTCACTGCGTTGTTTTGAAGATTTAATGAGATAATATGCTTCAAGTGCTCAAAACACTGGCTGGCGTTTATTAAGCACCAATAAGAAGGCTGTAGCTTTTAGTATTTGTGTGCTTCTAAAATTATTGCTTAGTTAATACATGGTATGTTTTTGGTTCCTTATCTCTTCATGACATCTGACTTTTTAACTCATTAGTGACATTATCCTCAAGTAATGTTTTAGGAAAAGTTACATCTGGAAAGATTTTACATTCATAGGGCACAGTACAGCTCTAGATTTGTGGTATGTTGCTGGTATTTTAAGGATCCTTAGAGATTACCTGGTCCAACTGAGCTTGATACATAAATCACCTTTCTAATATCCTGTTGACTGAGCCCCCAGCCTTTGCTTGAATTTAAAATATCTCTGACTCTCGGGAAATTCTTCCTTGTGTTGTGCAATTCACCTCTACTCTCAGCACCAAGCTTTGTGCAGTAGAGCTGCATAGAATTTGGCTAACAAATAACCCATCTGAATAGTGACCGTGAAACAAATGGATTCTGGATAATTCAGGGTTGTCTAGAAGTGACCAGATAGTATAATTCAAAGTTGAGGGGCTCAATGGACTTTGCTGCCTGTTGGTAAAAGAAGTAAGGCTGCTATTTGTAGATGGAGTTGCCCTGAGCTAGTTGGGAACACATTTGGCATAGAAATTTGTATCATTAAGCCTGTGGTGGGGCTATAAACCAGAGAGGGGAAAGGCAGTGCCTGGATCTCTGGGCCCCCCTTGTCCAAAACACCCCCATGCATTGTTGTGCATGTCCTTTCCTGGAGGTGGAGCTTCTTTGTGTTTTAAAAACCTGATCTTCCATATTTAAAAATTTTTTGTCTATTTCTTTTACGTAGAATGGAAGCTTCACGAAAGCAGAAGAGAAACTGCTTACTTTTTTCACTGCTGTATCTCTAGCAGCTACAAGAACTTGGAATATAGTAGGTGCTCAATATTCAAATGATGGAAGCAAAGATTGAACACTTGAATGTGAATATATTTTCAATTTAAATAAATAAATGTCACGTTCACTTTTATGTCATGGCCCCATTCTTTGGGTCTTGAGCTGAAGGAGAACCTGTCAGAGGATAGGATTGAGAAAAGTATCTGTTATTATTATTTGCAACTTTCAAATATGTTCAGAAAAAAAGTATCTTTTCTGTTTTGATATGTGAGGATTTTCTAGAAAGGAAATAGAGGTTTCTGATATTATCAAAGCCTGAGGTATACCATGCTATGAGTTTTGGGTTTTTAAATCAGCCCAGCTGGATAGCAGCTTCAGACTGTAGCCTGGGCAATGTTATATGAACTTAGCTGTACTCTGAGTGCTAATGAAACAAGTTTGCCAGACACATGAATGGTAAAAAGCCATCAAAACATTACAATGTAGAAGAAAAATGTAGTGAAAATTCCAACATATAATGTCTAGATGGTTCCTTTTTTCTGAAGGCTTTAAAGATTTTTCTTAGGTAATTTGCAAAGACTATCTGAGGTTGTATAAAATATATGTAAAATTAAAATGACATTAGTTGAAATCTGAGCCTCTTTTTTTTTGGTGTATCGCTCTTTAACGTGCTAGTAGCTGAGTTTTCTGTAGCTTGAAGATATATATTTAGGTCAAAACTCATTGGCATATTCCTTGGGTTATCTTGATTTGTCATCTTCTCTGGGAAGAAACATTCTTTGATTTTGGAACCAGAAGGCTGGTTCCTGCGTTCTAGCCCAGGTCCCACCCTCCCTCGTGTGCTGGTCTTGGCTTAGTTATTTGACTAAGTCTATAACTTATGAAGACAGTAACTTTTGTGACTTTGAGTGAGTTACTTAACATCATTCTACCTCAGATTTTTCATCTGTAAAATGGAGATAATAGAACTGTATCTCAAGGTTGTTGTAAGGAATAAATACATAAACACATATAAAGTGCTTAGAAGAGAGCCTGGGACATTGTAAACAACCCATAGATAGTAACATCATTGTTGTCAAAGGTGGATATTTTGAAGGTAATTCAGTGGAAAATAGATAAAAGAGCTTTGGAGATTTAAAATCTCTATACAAATTCAAAGGAGTATTGATTATTTGTTTCCATGGTGACCTTAGTATTTGCAAAGTTATTTTGCACTTAGGGCCACTCACTGTGCTCTCATTTACATGTTTCTCTGCAGGGGTGTGGAGTTAATTCCTAGGGTGCTTCCTTAATCATGAGCCAGGAATGCTCTGAGGAAAAGAAGTTTAAGTACTGACTAGTTAGAAAATGAAATAACTTTGAATTTTCTAAGCTATACCTTTACTTGGAATTTTAACTTTGTAGAATTTCTAAGTAAGGGGATAAAAAAAAGACTCTATTCCATTTGTTCATAGGCAAAATGGAAAAAAAAATAGACAATTCAAGGAGAAATTTTTTTTGGCCATGTTACACAGCCTGTGGGATCTTAGTTCCCCAGCCAGGGATTGAACCTGCACCCTCGGCAGTGAGTGTGGAGTCCTAACCACTGGACCTCCAGGGAAGTCCCGAAGGAGAAAAGTTTTGAAGGGAAAAGTTTTAAAAAATAATTGTCTACATTAATCAAATTCCATAGATCTTGTATCTTAATTATCACTTTGTTTATGCAGAGAATGGAGTAGATTTTGAACATGCTTTTTTTTTTTCCTTAAAATATATTGGCATTATATTTAACAGGATCTAGGTTTTTTAAAAAATAGAGGTAATTAATTGTGAAGTATTTTGATGTTCAGCAGGCAAAGGAAACACATTACTTTGTGTAAACAGAGGTTAATATCGAGTCTTTGAAGTCTAAATTATTGAACTGTTTGCCTAAGGACAAACTTCTTAACTGTTTAGGTTTCCTCTGGCCTGTAGTAAACTACAGGGGTGGGAATAACACAAAAATATTCTATGTGTAAAACATTTGGAGTCTGTTTGCAAAGGATGTTTGATCCAAATTTTCAGGTTTCCCTTTGAGTTACACTGACGAATTAGGGAACTTTCATTCCATTTTCCTCTCCTTGTAGCAGTCTAATTGGCTTATGGTTGATAAAGACAGAAGCATGTGTTTCTGGGAAAGGTAAGCCTTCATTTGTTTAAGTTTTAAATGATCTCTTGCCTCTCGAACTGGCACAGGGACCAAAGAATGTTTATTACTTCCATGTCGTTAACATGGGAATGGATCTGAAAGATGTTAAGTGAGGTTTATGTCCATTTCTCTTCTATAGCTTCCTTGGGCCCCAGCCAAGGTGACTTGGTTTTGTAAGGGCCAAGAAGGCCTTGCTTAAAGAGTAGACTATTTTTTATATCTGTTTTTAATCTGAAAATATCTACCTCGAGGACAGAGCTCTACTTTGCAGAGTAAAAGACAATTATTGACTGATCTTAGCAAATGGACAACTACCAGAGAGGTGGGCAGGGGCACACGTGTTTCTAGACACAGGTTGTGTCTCACACCTGCTCTGCTTGTGTTACTGGTCAAGCAGATCTTGTGGCCTTTGGACAGGGTTGCTTTGGGAAGGTGGAAACACAATAGTGTTGGTTTCCAACTTAGAAAGACCTTTGGGACTCCAGTCCACAAGTTTTTTGACGTGTGTGTGCCAGGTGGGAAGTAGAGTGTGTGTCCTGCTGTGAGGGTCGGGGCGTGGGGGGAGCGGTGGCCCACCCTCGTGGGGAAGGGAGAAAGCATCTGATTGGCACGTGTGATTCAGAAGCATCACTTCGCCACTCCACATTCACTTTTCCAAGATCCTTCCCTTTGCCCTGAGGTCTGCCCTGCCCCCTTTCACAGCTCTGGGGACTGTGGGAGCAGCAGGGAGGAAGTCGCCATTCTTCATGCCCTTTACTCTGCGTGTGCCTCCTCCCTGAGATCTGTCAGGTGGGACTGGGCCTCACCCAAAATCCCATTTGTATTTAGCAGCCTGCTTGGCCGTTCCCGCTCAGGGCCCAGACTCCTGTCTGAAATACTGGCTGGCGTGACAGCAGCTCCCGTTGACCCTCTGTTCACAGAGGCATAGGAACAGATAGCCCCAGACTGTAGAACCCAAAGAAAGCTCTGGGTGACCTCTCTTATTTAGCAGCTGATCCTAGCACCAGTCACTGTGGCAACTGGGCTCTGTTTATGAAAATGAATGAGGACCTCAAGCCTGGGGCATGCACACCATGGACAGAGCTCCCCCTGGAAATACATCGCCTGCCAGATTGCCAGGGCTAAACCAAAACAAAGATGAACCAAACAAAAGTAGCCAGGGAAGTGTTCTGCCCTGGAGAGACATGAGCCATGGCTCAACTGCCTAATTATCCTCCCTTACCAAGCAGAGCCATGCCAGAGTGAGCTTATCTCGGTTATGCTAGAGGAAGACTGAGGCTAAGACCCTGGAACTGGTCTGGGCAGTTTTCTGAGCTCATCCTCGCATAGCACTGGCCGGGCCTCTAGCTGTGGGTTTAGAAGGAAGCAGTGTTTAGTACCAAGGATCTGACTTTTTGAAAAGCTTATTTTAGATCCTGCCTTTACGTAAACTGGAAAGCTATTTTTGGGTCTGCACCTTTGGAATGGACCCTTGTCTGGAAAAACTGAGGTTGGAGTTTGTCATCTTTGAGTCCTGGCTTTCACAGTGTCCAAAGCACCCTTAGACGTTATAACTCTCCTTGGGAAATGGTGAACCCGTGGATGTCTTTGAGAACTCTGAAACTGGAGCTTCGTTGGAGAACTCTGAAACTGAAACTGCTATGTTCTGGGTGCTTCTAGCCTTCTTAGCTTTTATGATTCCATGGCTGGACCCGTCCAGCATATGTGTCCTTTGGTCTCACTTAGATGTTCCCTGGGGTACTTCACTGAAGTACAGATAGATGTGGAGCTAGAAGGGCCTGTAGAAATCATCAAACCGCCCTCCCTTATTTTAAAGATCTGTAAGCCAAGGCTAAAGTTCACGTGGCTAGTTTGGCAAAGCCAGAGCCAGTGCGTGGGTCTTCTGATGCCGTGGCAGAGCTCCCTTCCCCACACCGTGCTTCGTCGTTGTGAGGGTCTGTTTGGGCCATGGCTGAGGTGGAGGAGGGAGAGTTGGGGAGCTTGAGAGGGCTGGCACTGATGGTTCGCCAACAGAGCAGAGGTGCTTAGAAACATGATGTACGTTCAAAGAAAGAGGGATTCCTCCACATCCGTGTAAGTCAGTTTTAGCTTTAAATTTGGAAGCACCCGTTGGCTGCATTGAGGAGGCCTTGAGGTCGGACGTACCTGCTCTTCTTGATCTGATCAGATGTCAAGGAGTTGGGGATAAAGGGGGAGAGGGACCCGCAGAGGGGATGCTACAGGTTTTGACTGCAGTGAGAAGACCATGGGCTTGAACCAGAGCTCCTTCCCAGAAGAATTCAGGTCCGCCTCTGCCCCAGCAGCCCTTTACCCCTAACTTCGGCCGCATGTCCTGGGGTTTGAACAGCTCCTACCCCTCATGAAGGCAACCCATCGAGAGGGACCCTTGCCTGCGGGGAAGGGAGTAAAGCTAAGCCCTTGCTCCTTCAGCAGTCAGGCCCGTGCAGTTACTGAACGGCTGCCGCTGTTTGCGGATGGTAATTCCTTATGGACTCTCCTGTTGATAAATCAAACCAAGTCAGTGGTAGTTTTCCTTTAACTGAGGATTTAAGTTAAAGTATAACCACAAGTATCCTGTTAGTTTCCATTCATGTCAGTGCTGAACATTTGTACACTGGGCTGTGGAGTTGATGTTTCTGAGCTGTCTCGGCTGAGATACCTGTGTGAAATGTGAGTTTCCTCTGGCTGGTCAGTGAAGCGAAAATAGACTGGTTGATTGGTTATTTTTGAGAGTTTTTCATGGGCGTGAATATTGGCACAGGTAAATCCTGTGTTTCACTCTGAGTAATTGTAATCAGGGGAAGAAGGAAACTTTTCCAGGTTTGTTCTGTAACTATCATGACATTCGTGTTCCTTGGGGAAAGGATAAGGAAGGGGTTTGTTAGAGGATGTCCTGTGCTGGTGCTGTCAGGCTTTGAAAAGCAGACCTCAGGGTGAGCTGAAAAGCCAGTACCCTGGACTGGATGAAGCCATGAACTAAAATGATGTTCTGAACAGTCTGAAGCTGAACAGGTTTTCTCTATTATCTATTCACAGTTAGCCGGTGAGGTTAATAACAAGTTAGCTGGGAGTCAATGCCTGCACTGGTCATAACTCACCTGTATTCTGGATGGGGGTCAGAGAAACTGAATAGATTTATTCATTCAGTGAGCAGTGAGTAACAGCGGCCTTAGCTGCAGAACCAGCTCTTTTCAGCTTTTTGATGACATGTATTATTATTGTTGTTAACCGGTTGGCTAAAAAGAACCTGGAAGAGTCAAGGCTTTGTTCCTCTTTTTCCAGCACTCAGATGTGTTCTCCTAGTTAGTCAGTAAACATTTATCAGATGCCTACTGTGTGCCAGGGGCTGTGTTATCACAACGAGTAACTTATTATTAGTTAATGAACGATCTCATGCAGCAAGCATACAAAGAAGCCTTAAGAAGAGGAGGATAATTGGGATCTTGTGTGTCTCTTCCTGCCCATCCTTTGGTGCCTTCACACCAGGGAAAGGAAGCGGAAGTTGACTTAAATTAGTTTACTTTGGTAATAGCAGTTTTAGCAAAGGTTTGGAGAAGGAAATTGAAACTGTTGAGAAACAGGAGGTTTGGGGATTACTGCTGGAGTTTTCTTATTCCTTCTAGCCCAGGAACTCTGTCCCAGTTACCAGTGATAATGGACCTTTTTTTGTGTTTAACTGTCTTGTCAGGAAGTCAGTGACACATGCTGAGAATAGAAACTTAGTACCATTCCATGTTGTAATCGCTAGTCCATACATGCCCCACTGCTTCTGTTGTTGTGACTGTTGCTATGATGCTTCACATCAAGTGTCAGCCGTTAGCTCGCCGCTTTACATCACACCTGCATGGTCCCTGTTCCAAGCAGTTTACCTGCCCTAGAAGCCCAGGGCTTTTTCCACATTGGCACCACAGGAAGTGATTGAGGGGAAGGGACAGGAACCTTCCCTTTGTGAAATGTGGTCCTTGCTTGAGTCAATAAAGGGAACTGTGTTCATCTGTTTTAATAGGGAAGGCTTTTACTGAGGTAAATTTTTTTTTCTGTTAAATTCTGCTTTTTAAAGCGTCTAGGGTTGGGTGTAACAAGAACAGAATAACACCTCTGTTCACTGTTTTCTGTTCTTTCAGAATATGTGGCTTGCAATGGTTGACTACGTGCTAGGCTCTGAGGGAGGAAATGAAACAAGAGATGTAACCTCTAGTCTCTGCTCTGTAGGTGTTTCCTGACCAGTGAGGGAAGAAAAAACATCAGATGGCGTTGTCAGGAGCTTCTTAAACTTAAGGTGGACAGGAGAAAATTTCATTCAGTTTTTAGGTTGTTTTGTCTCCACTTTCCTGGCCATAACGTTATTGTAACTGGAGATGGATCTGCTGGTGGTTGTAGGAATGGCTGGCAGTAGGTATCAGGGCTCTGGGCTTGTTTATAGTTCAAGGAAGTGTGATGCTGCCTTTGGCTTTCTTAAGAATGTGACAGCCTTTTTCCCCAAACTCCAAGCATGCCTCTCTTTGCATTCACTGGCAATTAACTTAGCCCCGCCCATCCAGGAACAGTCATTGGTGAAGAGTAATGGAGTTGCTGTGATTGGCTTAGACTGATCAGCTGGAAACTCAATCACATTGCTGACCACAGGGGTCTCCTACCAAAGTAAATGCGGGTGTACCTTACAATAGAAGAAATGTGAATCCAGCAGGACCCTGACGTAGGGATAAGAGGTCAAGAAGTAATGGAGAGAAGGTCCTGGCCCTTATTTGTGTTCCCTCAGTTCCCTAGACATCCCTCTATGGGGCCCTCTACTGTGGCGCTGCACTGTGGACCTACCTGTCTCCCCACTCTTAGAGTATAGCTTCTTAAGACTAAGGCACTCTGTCTTATTCAGTATTTGTGGGCATGCCTGGCACATCATAGGAACTTAACATGGGGTTTAAACAAATTGATTGAAAAGGAATGCTTTGAATTCCTTTGTGTTTAACTTTTATCAAACTTGAAATACGTGGACCACTGATATCCTGTTGTTCATTAATTTATTTTATAACAGTTTTATTAAGATATAATTCACATACCATGCAATTCATTCATTTAAAGTGTACATTTCAGTGGTTTTTAGTATGTTGACAGAGTTGTGCAATCACCAACACAATCAATTTTAGAACATTTTCATCACCCCAAAAAGAAACTCCATACTCATTAACAGCCACTCCCCATTCTCACCTTCCATCAGACCTTCTCCTTTTTATGGCCAAATAATCTGTTGTATGTATATACCACATTTTATTAATCCATTGTCAGATGATGGACATTTGTGTTGTTTCTAGTTGTTGGCTGTTATGAATAATGCTGCTGTGGACATTCGTGTACAAGTTGTGTGGACATATGTTTTTATTTCTCTTGGGTATATATATACTTAGGAATAGCTGGATCATATGGTAACTCTATGTTTAAGCTTTTGAGGAACTGCCGAACTGTTTTCCAAAGTGTTGTGCTATTTTACATTCCCAGCAGCAACATTTGAGGGTTCCAGTTTCTCCACATCCTTGCCAACCGTTGTTATTATCTGCTTTTTGATTATAACCATCCCAGTGGGTGTCAAGTGGTATCTCGTTACATGTTCATGGATTAAAAAAAAAATAAACAATTGGATGTGGCGGAAGCTCTCTGTTAGGTAAAAAGACACTGAGTAACTTTTGACCCTTTCCATCTTTCTGGCCTCATCTCTTTCATGTATTTTTCTTTTTTTTTTTTTTAACATCTTTATTGGAGTATAATTGCTTTACAATGGTGTGTTAGTCTCTGCTTTATAACAAAGTGCATCAGTTATACATATACATATGTTCCCATATCTCTTCCCTCTTGCGTCTCCCTTCCTCCCACCCTCCCTATCCCACCCCTCTAGGTGGTCCATGTATTTTTCTCTTAATTCATATTCCAAGCACACTAAATTATTTTGTAGTCCCCACACTACTGTGTTGTTTCCTACCTCTAGGCCTTTGCTTGTGCTCTTCCTTGTGCCTGGAATATGACTACTAATGCTAATGCTAATACTAGTAATGATACTGGGTAATTCTTACACAGCCAGTAAGTCATAGAGCTAGCAGTCTGGCTCCAAGTCTGTGTTCTTTTTAATTTGATTTTATTTATTTAATTTAATTTTTTTAGAGTTTGTATTCTTAAATATATAAATATATATTTAAAATCAGTGTTATGGGAGTATATTTACATAGATTAAAAGGCACACATTTTAAGGGTACAGTTTGATGAATTTTGATAACGTGTATATCTTTGTAACTACCACTGCTATCAAGATATAAAAGATGTAGATATTGTCCTATTCCCCGTTCCCCACCATCCCAATTCTCTTATGCCCCTTTGTAGTCAGTATCCCCAGTCCCCAGGCTCTGACTGATCTGCATTCTGTCACTATGTTTTTGTTTTTGTTTTTGCGGTACGCGGGCCTCTCACTGCTGTGGCCTCTCCCGTTGTGGAGCACAGGCTCCGGACGTGCAGGCCCAGCGGCCATGGCTCACGGGCCCAGCCGCTCCGCGGCATGTGGGATCCTCCCGGACCGGGGCATGAACCCGCGTCCCCTGAATCAGCAGGCAGACTCTCAACCACTGCGCCACCAGGGAAGCCCTGCATTCTGTCACTATGGATTACTTTTGCCTGTTCCTGAATTTCATGTACTCTTTTTGAGTCTGGCTCCTTTTGCTCAGCGGAATGTTTTTGAGAGTTAACAACCAGGTTATTGTGTATATCAGTCGTTTGTTCTTTTTTGATGCTGAGCATATCCATTGAATGGATATACCCCAATTTGTTTATTCATTCACCTGTTGACGGACATTTGTGTTGGTCCCTTTGAATACTATGAAAAAAGTGGTTATGGACATTTGCAGACATGTCTTTTTGGTGCACGTATGTTCTCATTGTTCTTGGTTATATACCTATGAGTGCAATTGCTTGGTCGCATGGTAACTGTATGCTTAACTTTATAAGAAACTACCACCTAGTTCTCCAAGTAGATGTACTTATATTGATTTTAATACAGATTTGTCCTTTCCTGTCCTTTTTGTTTAGGTAACTTCAACTAATTCTTAAGAATTAACTGAGGGACTTCCCTGGCAGTCCAGTGGTTAAGACTTCATGCTTCCATTGCAGGGGGCACAGGTTCGATCCCTGGTCAGGGAACTAAGATCCTCCAAGAAAAAAAAAAAAAAAAAGAGCCCAAGAATTAACAGACATCACCTGCTAGGAAGTCTTTTCTGACCCCTTCATTTCCCCTTCCTTGAGATGGATTTGAAGAGGCTGCTCCTTTGTGCTCCTGTTGCACCTTGGTCATTGAAATTGTTCACTTGTCCATCTTTCTCATTAGACTGTGAGCTCCTTGAAAATGGAGAATGTGTTATTATTTCTGTATCCCCAAGATGGGGGATACTTATCATCTAGCTAGGTGCTCAGTAAATGTTTGTGAATGGGTGACTGAATTAAACATTATTCGGCTTATAAGGGAGTTTACAGCCCCGTATAGGAGTTGAAACTGGCATGCAAAGAACTGCAATGTATAGTAGAAACTGATAAAGTTGAAGAACAAAGTCTATGTGAATTCAAAGAGAGAGATGACTTTTAATGGGGAGAATTTGGGAAGGTTAATAAGGGAGGTGGAATTTCCACTAAGCATCAAAAGATAGGTTTAGATGTACAGAGGTATTATTATACATTGGTTCTAAAGTGATTTGACTTGAACTTCTGTTCAGAAGATTGAGAGGCTGGAAAATGAAGGCTGTGTTTGGGAAGGTCACACTAAGATCCTCTATTTTGTAATGCTTTGCTATTCCCAGTCTACCGCAGACACTAGGGGATATTTTCCATTTGGCAATAGAAGAATATGAATGTGTCTGTCTGTCTGTCTATTACCTTTCCAAATTCTGAGTCTTCTAGACTGGAGAAAAAAGCCTTCTTGTATCCTCTTTTCCTCTTACCCTGTGCGGTAGTGGTCACACAAGTCCCACCATTGCCAAGGCTCTGCCTGGGAGGTTGTCTTTGGTCCCAGCCACCTGGCTGCACTTTTTAGCATGTACTTGTCCACTTTTCTTTTTTAGCACATGTTCATAGACTATTAGAGCTTTCAAAATAATCAGGTATCAGGCTCTTGTTTAACAGATGAGAATTGATCTTGAGACCCATAGAGTTACCTGGTTAATAATAGTCATGATAAAAGCTGCCATTCGTTGAGCACTTAGTGTGTGTCATATAATCCCTGTGACAGCCCTACAAAGTGTAGATACGTCCCCATTTTACAAATGAGAAAACTCAGGCAAAGTCTCAGATGGTACACAGCAGAGCTAGGAGTCAAAGTCAGATCTTTTCAGTATAGCATCCTTCTGAGCCCAGGCAAGACCCTAGGTCTGCAGGGTCACTGACCACAGAGAAGGAGGAAATCAGGCCAAAGTCCTCAAGCAGAGGAGAGGCTGTTGTCACACAGGTGGAGTAGACTAGGGTTCTCTGCTTCTTAGACATTGGGTGGTGGGTTTTTTTTTTTTTTTTTTTTTTTTTTTTTTTTGCGGTACGTGGGCTTCTCACTGTTGTGGCCTCTCCCGTTGCGGAGCACAGGCTCCGGACGCGCAGGCTCAGCGGCCATGGCTCACGGGCTTAGCCGCTCCGCAGCATGTGGGATCTTCCCGGACCGGGGCACAAACCCGTGTCCCCTGCATCGGCAGGCGGACTCTCAACCACTGCGCCACCAGAGAAGCCCTGGGTGGTGGTTTTTTTGAACCACTTATGATGCTGTCACAAAATAGAGACATCAAGAGCAGAAAAGTAATCAACCAGCATTGGCTTTTATCAGAGTTATTTGTATGATAAAGTATGGTATATGTTCTTAGTTTTTAATTATACAAATACAATTGTTTATCTTCATTATACAAGTAATGCTTAAAATACATTTGCGTGGTAAAGGGGTTAAATAATGTGGAAAGACAGAGAGCAAAGTCACAGTTCCCATTCATCTCCCCGACCCCACTCTAGCACCATCCCCACCTTAGGTAAGAACTATTTTAGTTAGAATTATGTGCTTAATTTTTTTTCTATACACATGTAGACATATACATTGTTTTAGGAAGTTAATAAATTGTATCATTCTTTACATATTTTGTTTACAATTTTTATAGAGGCTTAACAACATGCCATTAACAACATGCCATTTTTGTCAGTACTAATAGACTATTTTAACTGCAGCAAGTGTATTTCATGGTACAGATGTACCCGCATGAACGTTTACAGCATTTCTAGTATTTCTCTATTGTAAATACTATGGCAGTTAACACCTATGCATGTAACACTGTAATACCTTTACGGTTAATGCTGTAAAGTTATGGTGTAATACAGTTGGTGTATTTACAATTATACCAATTGTAATTGGTAAGGTGTAATTACAGTTATGGTGTAATACCTTTACAGGGCTGTTGGGCACTAACCAATCCTATCTGAGAAGGTTGTAACAGGTTCAAAATGTTCCTATTGGCCTTTATTATTGAATGATCACACCCTTTGAAAAGTATTAATTGAGCATTATCATTGTTTTATAGGTAAAAGGTTAGTAAGTACGTAATATGTGGTAGGTACTTTCTTATGTATTATCTCATTTAAATCTTTTAATAATCCCAAGAAAAATGTGCTACGATTTACCATTTTCTGAAACTAAGACTTGGAAAGATTGTGACTTGTGTAATGTGACATGGCTTCTAAGAAGCTGGTTCAAAATTTGAACCTCATCTTCTGATTACCAATTCAGTGTCTCTTTCCCCATTGTTCTGAAGCTGGTCCATTTCCTTCTACGAGCCTTTAAGAAGAAAAACGTCTTTGAAATAATGGAGTTGTAGCATGAGGAGAGAAAGGAAGAGAGGGTATCCTCTAGGTTGGGGGTCAGGGTGGCCTGGAAGCCTCTGCTCCTGTCATCAGGCTTGGAAGTGAGATTCATGACTTCAGGAGGTTGTGGTAGTGGCGACAGTGAGAGGCCTTGGTGCCCTGACAGCAGTGTCCTGCTATTGTAAACTGTGGATTTAATATCATGCTGAGAAAAATAAATCACCACCAGGAAAGGCTGCGTGCTTAGATGCAGCCGGCTCCTGGAGGCCCTCTCCCAACAGGAGAACGGCCCTCAGTGGATGAATTGTCTCAGCTTCCTTTGAGTTTTAATTTCTATATAGATCAAAGGGTTATTTTCAACCCGTGGGATGGCTTGGCCCTTTGAGAAGTGGCCCCTTTTACAGGCGCCGTGGAGTGGGGTGATGGTCAGGATTTAAGGGTTGTTTCAAGCTCTTCCTGGATGCTGTTAAGTCCCCTGAAGTACATGTGAGCAGCCTTTTCTCCTAGAGGCGGAATTTGAGCGGTTTGGGTAAGGGGAATCACTTCTGCTCTCTGGCAAAATGATTTGCATCCATCGATCCTGTTGGCAGTAAAAAAAAATTTTGAGAATAAGTCATCACATGTGTTTGAGGAAGAAAGCTTAGAAAACCTGAAAACAAAACACAACACAACAGAACACAAACCCATAGCAGAGTAAATAACATTCTTATAATGAATGTGTCAGCATTTTTAACGGAAGTGTACTCAAGCATGTGGTGATGCAGTATGTGTATACAAGCGAAAAGCACAAATGTAGTCAATGTTTACATTCAGCCTCCCACCTCCAAAATACACTCACCAAAGCTCCCACTTGTGTATGTGGAATTACATCTCTGAATACTCCCTTGGTCCACTCCTCCCCCTCCTTTCCTCAAACACATATTTTGGTTACTTCCCTAAAGAGACATGATATATATGAGGAAACACCTCTCTGAGTAGTGTATCAAGTGTAATGTTTTGAAACACCAAGGACGTGGGTCCACCGGGAATCCTGAACACTGGTTTCCAGCCACAACTGTGCTGGAATGAAAATAGAAAACAATGAGGCATGTGCAGAGTCAGCTTTACTTTGTATCTCAGCTCAGCAGTTTTCCCGCTGTCCTAAACTTTCCAAAAAAAAAAACCAAGGAAAAAGAGGAAATGATCCGGTTTTAAAAATCCTACTAGTGAAGAGTGAAAATATCAGATGGCAGCCAGGACTGTGGGGACACTTATAAAAAAAATCAAAACTGAACCAATGGTGAAAAATCTCACTGTTCTTTGCTTGGTTGTGAAGACTCACGTATGTGCGCACACCCCATAGTAAACACCTCACTGCACACGTAAGTACACACGCAGTCATGCATTTTCATGGTGGTGTGGTACAAGCTGTATTTGGTTATCATGACGTACTAGTTTTATTTCTGCTGACCGCTTGCTGTGGAATCTTGGAAATGTCACTTTTATTCATTAATCAAATAATTCCATTTAAAATTTTTTTTAATTTTATTTTTGACTGCGTTCAGTCTTCGTTGCTGCGCACAGGCTTTCTCTAGTTGCAGCGAGCGGGGCTACTCTTTGTTGCGGTGCGCGGGCTTCTCGTTTTGGTGGCTTCTCTTGTTGTGCAGCACAGGCTTTAGGCGCATGAGCTTCAGTAGTTGTGGCATGCGGGCTCAGTAGTTGTGGCTCACAGGCTCTAGAGCGCAGGCTCAGTAGTTGTGGTGCACGGGCTTAGTTGCTCCGCGACACGTGGGATCTTCCCGGACCAGGGCTCGAACCCGTGTCCCCTGCATTGGCAGGCGGATTCTCAACCACTGCGCCACCAGGGAAGCCCCAAATAATTCCATTGAACAAATATTTATTGAATGCTGGTTATGTTCAAGGCCCTATCTAGGTGCTGTGGAGGGTTAGATCAATCAGAAAACATGTTGTGTGACTTGAATATGCTTAGATGCTGGGGGAATCATGAAGAAATGGTCAGCGTTGAAGCTTGCTGCTACGGTGCATGCCCGTGAAGGAAGAACCAGCCTGCTGCAGGAATTCAGAGGAAAGGGCATGGCTATATCTAGCTGAAAGAGGCTTCTTACAGGCAGTGAATACCATTGAGGTGGGCTTTAAAGGCCAGGTGGGCGTTTAGAGATGGGGAGGGAAGATTGATTGCCAGAGCTGGGGAAGCATGAGGCCTTTTGGATGACCAGGCCGCAGAAGAAAGTGGGGCTCTGTTTTGGTATGTGCTGACCATGAAGTTAAACTGTGTCTTAATTTCTCTAGTCCTCAGTTTCCTCCTCTGCAAAAAAGACGGTTGAAATTTCTTTTTGTTTCAGTGTGCCAAAGAAAGAAAGAGAGGATTATGTTTGTGGCCAGGCATGCCAACTGCCACTGGTCTTAGGCCTTAGTGCTTGAAAACAAATAGGATTTTAGCCCTTTATAAAAAGTAGACATCAAAAGGCTTTCTCCCCTCTTTCTTTTTTTAAAAATTATTTTCACCCCCTTTTTATTATTTTCTTATTTTAACATCTTTATCACTAGGTTACTATTTACTATAGGATGGGCTTGTGGAAACTTATTTGGTAAAGAGGGGAAAAAAACCTAAGTGATGTGCCAAGCCTTTTTCATGAATGGCGCAGAAATCCAAATTTACATAGTGTAGTTTAAGTTGAAAAGTTTGTTAGTGAAGTATTATTTCAAACATCTGTATATGCGTCTGTAAAAGGAGAAAAACGAAGACAGAAGAAGATGTGAACATCAAGTACATTCACATTTTTTCCCTATTATCAGTAGCATCCTTCAGAAAGTACTGATTAAAAGTGAAGGCCGTTTCCAGTTCTTGGTTTACTTGCCTCATAGCACACTAAGTCAAGGCTAAGCTGGGGGCCACCTTCCAGAAAGCACAGACTTCCTTTATGGTTGGAAATAATCCATATTTTGTTTGACCTTCAGAATACTCATGGCCTTGCTGGAATATATGGGCCAACATTTGTCCTGGCAAGGCCAGGGCAGTTTAAGTTTGGTGTCTTCAGGGATGGCTTTATAGGCCATTAAAAGCAGTGGGAGGAAGGGGACGATAGTAACTCAGACATTTGCATCCTTTCCGACTAAAAAATCAAGGGGGTGATTTAAAACAGGCAGTATTTGAAAACAAACAAACAAAAAAACTTCTTGCAGTTCCTATTTGTCTGAACTTCTGAGAACTCTCTCAAGGTCAGAGTGTTCTTTTGCAAATGACCTTGTCATGAAGAGGGGATTGCATCTCATTTATTACACTGTATTAATATCTGAAATCCTCTTCTGACTGTCAAATATGGACCATGGAAAGAGCACAGTTTCCATGCCTTTTGAACAATATGTTCTTCATGATGCTTTGTTTGTAAAAATATTGTCAGATGGTTAGGATTTGCCTGACGGTAGTAATATTAATTGGAATTAGGCCTCATGGTAGCTTTTTCTGCTTAGGCCAGAGGCAGAGTCCGAAGCCTAAGAGTGAAAAGTTATTGCTCTGTTTATTTTTTCACTTTAATAGATGGCACTTTTTCTTCCCTTCCAATTTTATTGAGATATAATTGACATACGGCACTGTGTAAGTATAAGGTGTACGGCATAATAATTTGACTTACATATATCATGAAATGATTACCACAATAAGTTTAGTGAACATCCATCATCTAAGATACAAAATAAAAGAAAAAGAATTTTTCTCCTTGTGTTGAGAACTCTTAGGAGATACCCTCTTAACAACTTTCACATATAACATACAACAGTGTTAATTATTGGGTTGGTCAAAAAGTTCATTCAGTTAATGAGTATGTTCAATAAAGTTCTTGGTGAAAATGAAAAATATATCTTTTATTTTTACTTAAAACCGAACGAACTTTTTGGCCAGCCCAGTATACTAATCGTCATACATCACATCCTAGTTCTTATTTATCTTATAACTGGAAGTTTGTACCTTTTATCTTCATCCCATTTCCCCTCCTCCCACCTCTCTTATTATTCTTATTTTAAAGCAAATACATAACTAAAGTTATTGTTGTATACTGGGTTTTTGAGTACTTAGTGAGGTCAGTAATGCCCACTACTTACGGCCAGTTCGATTGTCAGATGTGGTGTTGCAAAGATGATAAATGATAAGGTAATCAGGGATTAGATGGATTCATATGTGGCAATATGAAGATATTGTCTTTAATAAGAATATCCATTATATGGGCATAATTGAAAATAATTGTAATTTAGTTGAAATCTGGTATAAATTTAGGGGAAAAAAGTAAAATAATTACTTTTTTCCTGCTCATATAAAGAGATATAAAAGAATGCATGTAATTAAATTTCTTAATGCTTCATTTTGCTTTTGATGTGCTCACACCAGGTGAAGTTATACTTGAATGTTAACGCTCATAGCGTGAGTCTAAAGTTTCAGTTGCAGCCAATAGATGGGAACCACGGTTTCTAGTGATTTTCAAAATACGATCCCATAAAGATGAAGAGACCCCACAACTGAAACAGGTGGTGTGCTTAGTTTAAGTGAACATTTGGGAGTCCAGAAAGAATCCGACACTGTCTCATCACTGTCAGAAGTGATTCCAACACCACTGCTGTGCACCAGCCCATGTTGTTGGCCGTTAGTTGTACGGATGTTTGCTGTTCACTCAATGACAAAAGCAAAATAGCCAAAAAAAAAAAAAAAAAAAGGATATAAAAGAATATGTCATACACTGTTAAGTTCACATATATATGTATTTTCTTTTTGCAGTTGAGAAAACAGGATTGGTAAGTGAAGCTCAAGGGTTAGGTATGAAAAATAATTGAGAGAAATGAATAGAAAGAAAGAAAAATTGATGTTTGATAATCTTTGTTAAATATGTTCTCAAAGATCAGCCTCAGATTTAAAGTATTATGTACCTGTAGACTTTGGTCTCCAGTAGTTTTTTTTTTGTTTGTTTAAATAAATGTATTTATTTATTTATTTTATTTTTGGCTGTGTTGGGTCTTCCTTGCAGTGCACGGGCTTTCTCTAGTTGTGGCGAGCGGGGGCTATTCTTCATTGCAGTGCGTGGGCTTCTTATTATGGTGGCTTCTCTTGTGGCCGAGCATGGGCTCTAGGCACGCGGGCTCAGTAGTTGTGGCTCGCGCGCTCTAGAGCGCAGGCTCAGCAGGCTCAGTAGTTGTGGCACACAGGCTTAGTTGCTCTGTGACATGTGGGATCTTCCCGGACCAGGGCTCGATCCTGTGTCCCCTGCATTGGCAGGCAGATTCTTAACCACTGCACCACCAGGGAAGTCCCTCCAGTAGTTTTTTGATAGGAATTCAGCCTTGAGTTGAACTTTGAGATACGTTCTTTTCTTTTCTTTTTTCTTTTTAATTACCAAGCGACCAACCTTTTGTAGTTTGTTGATCTATTTTCTCCTCTTACTCTCTTTCTGTTGCTTTCTGCAGGTGCTGCTGTTTATTCTGGAATGCTGGGCATCCATATGTAGAATTAGGGTTTGCCCACCTCTGTCTTAACCAGTAATGGAGAAAATCTGACCCAATATTTTAATTCACAAATTGAAGTGGACTCATTGGGGTCCTAATCCAGTTCCTTGGTCTAAGCTCCAATTTCTAAAGCCCCCATTTCTTTATGTAATAAGTACATGAGTTACCACTGTTTAGGCTTCTCCACTCCTCTGTCTTTGCTTAGCCTTCTGTCTTCAGGTGTTTAGGAAGGGTCTTATCACAGCCAGCTTCTTTGCTTGTCAATGGATTTTATAACAAAACTATTAAAGTCCAAACTCTTTGTTAAGCAAATCCAATTCATTAATCTATTATATAGATATCTCACTTTATAAGAATTATAGAATTCTTAAAGAATTATAAGCTTATAGAATCCTTTGCTACCCATTATGTTAGTTCATTTTGGCAAGACAGGTAGTATTAGCCCCAGTTTCCCAGGGAGGAAACCGAGTGAGGTGGCCCAGGTCAAGAAACTCGTTAGTGGCAGAGCTTGGTGTAGAACCCAAGTCTTCGAAATCCAAGTTCGACCTTCTTCTGTGTTTCTGTGGTCCATGTGGTATGTTATGAGCTTCTTTTCTGATGGGAGAAGGTAGGATGGTAGGGAAAAAAGTGGTTCATTCCTGTTGATTTTTCTTATGTTTATTAGTAATTTCTTTATATTTGTATAGCATTTCCTGATTTAATTAAAAAAACCCAAAAACCTTTTCATTGTTTTCCTAACAACCCTGGGGATTAGCTAGGACAAGTAATATCCTTATTTTATCTTATTTTTTTAAGGTTTTTTTTTTAATGTGGACCATTTTTTAAATCTTTATTGAATTTGTTACAATATTGCTTTTTAAAAAATTTTTTTATGTTTTGGTCTTTTGGCCACGAGGCATGTGGGATCTTAGCTCCCTGACCAGGGATCGAACCCACAACCCCTGCATCGGAAGGCGAAGTCTTAACCACTGGACCGCCAGAGAAGTCCCCTATCCTTATTTTGAAGATGAGAACACTGAGGCTCAGTGAAGTGAAATGTTATTAGTTGAATTGGAGCCATAGCCCAGACCGGGTTGGACTAAGACTAAAGTGAATGAGAATTAAATGTGAACCGTTCCTTTCTGTAACATACATGGAGCATCTATAGTGTGTCAGTTGCCATGTTAGATGTCGTGGATTTAAAAATACCTGTTTTTAGCAGTTTGGGAGTAACAATATACACACTACTATATATAAAATAGATAACCAACAAGGACCTACTGTATAGCACAGGGAACTAACCTCAAAATTTTGTAATAACCTATAAGGGGAAAAGAATCTGAAAAAGAATGAATGAATATACATATAACTGAATAACTTTGCTATACACCTGAAACTAACACAACATTGTAAATCAACTATACTTCAATTTAAAAAAATTGAAAAGAAAAAAAATACCTGTTTTAAAATTTGTCACAGTATGTCAGAGGTTTTTAGAGTTTGTGGGGTCGTGCTGGGGGTTACTTTTGTTTAAGGAAATCATTTCTCTAGTATGGAGGAGGGGGTAAATTTGGAAGACATTATGTTATAGAACTGCAGCCAGATATATGTTTACTTTTGTGAGTGCCCGTTTTATTTGCTGGTTTATTCATTTCTATGCATTAGGATAGAAAAATAAATATAGTTCTGTTTTGGCTCCCTGAAATAGTTTTTATATTTTCTGGAATTTCCTCACTTATTGTCTTTAATATTCCAAAGTTTTACTATGACTCATTTTGGCCATCCAATAATAGAAGAAGTAGGTGTAGGCCTGTTTGAAGAGGCTCATTAAGTAATT
Organism: Delphinus delphis; assembly: GCF_949987515.2. Taxonomy (NCBI): domain Eukaryota; kingdom Metazoa; phylum Chordata; class Mammalia; order Artiodactyla; family Delphinidae; genus Delphinus; species Delphinus delphis. The sequence goes on along the minus strand of NC_082683.1, from coordinate 80,219,664 downwards.
TTGGGGAAATATGTTTTTGAAGTCTGTAAATGTTAATTTTTGCTTGCTGTCGAGATTTGTGTCATGGGTATCAGTTTTGCATGTTCCTATATGTTTTGGATGGGAGAGGATGAAAAGTTATGCTAAAAGAGCTTAGTTATTTTTCTCTTTGGCTCAAATATGTGGTTTTACCATAAACTACTGAAAGTTTCCTGTTCTTGTTTGATAAAAAGGCCACTTCCATTCATTGTTTCCCTGCAACTTCCTATACTTTTCACAGTAAAAAAGGTTGAAATTGAGGATAAATTATGAGTTATCTCTGGGAGCAAAGAAACTCTATTTCATTTCAGGAAAAAACTTAAAAAAGTGAGCCTCCCTGAGTCTGAAACTGCAGTAATCCTCATTATATGCCTTTCCATACATAATCATGATTTGCAAGGAGTTCATTCTGATCCATAACTCAAACTAACATGAGAAGGCGAGGAAGAGTCATGTCATGACTTGATTTTAGAAAGCCACAGGATGGTATCACTGTCCTGTACAGGGGCTTTCTGAGTGGCTTTGTTGTGTGTTTTCTTTGTGAAATGGCACTGGCCAGCACATAGCCTGCCCTGCGCTGTATTCATACCGTGGATCATTTGTACTGACTGGGAATAGGGACCACTGGTGGGAGTGTCTGATCTCCCTGACGGTGTCTGCTAGCATTGAGGGGAGAGTGAAGATGAAAGGAATAGTAGTTACACGTTCCATTGAGAACGGTGAATGTGAAAATGATGCTAAAATTGTAATTAATTGGGGATGTGCAGTTTGAATATCTCTTCATCCTGAAAACTAAAAAGAGGAGGAGGTATCATGAGAACTTTACATATATACACGAAACCTAATTGTATATTTGCTTTCACCTCTTCTTGAAAAGATAAAATTTCAAAATGCTTGAAGCCCTAGAGCACTAGGAGAATAGGGCTTCTAGCACAGTGGTTTTGTGAACTAAATTCCCAACAGTTCACCCTTAGTGTGTAAGCGTCGCTTTCTTTGATGCTTGCCATTCAAATTAGATTAGTGTGGACAGTGTCTCTAATATTGTTGCTAATATTGTCACTCACATTATTATACATGGTCAATTTTACACCGGGTTTGTGTGTCTGGAGCACATGAAGGAAGCCAAAATGTTTGGTGAGTTACAAGGAAGATAGCTGTCAAAAGCCCATATAAGTTACACTGGAGGTGGGATGGCCCTCATCCAGAGCTTGTTGGCTTACAATTGAGTATCAAAGAAGGCATGTCATGGGCTTGAGGCAGAGACACAGGCTTGCAGCCAGAGTTGAGAAAATAGAAGTATAGAAAGTATAAGCAGAACTATAAAACAGAGAAATATGGGACCATTTAATGTAGAGATAAAAACTAAAATCCCAAACCAAGTTTAATAAACTGTAATTAGTATCATAATGATGACCCTATGTCCTCAAAAAAAAAGAATTAATAAGTGATATTTAGGATGCTCAAAATATATACGATGGCCATGAAGTAATTATGTATGTAGTATGTTTTAGGTAGACTTACCTTAGAAATGACAGAAGTCACTTTCTTGAAAAGGAGTGAAGCCTTAGTTGTTTGGAAGATTTGCTTATGTGGGCTATCTCATTGCTAATCAGTGCTAATTAATGAGGCATTGATTGTGTGGCAGTCAGGTGGTTTTTTGGGCCAGTTGCAGTAGGTGGGAAGAAGGGAGGGAGAATGATATAAAATACTGAAAGAAGGAATTAATTATTACTGTAAATAATGGATTAGTGTAGTTTCGATATATTTTTCTGTGCAGATCTTGAAACAAAGCCCTTTTTGTTTTAGGAACTGGCATGCAAAGGATTTTATTTTCAAACTGACCATTTGAAAGTACTAGAACTTGTCTCCACGTGAGAAAAGGTGAATTCCTTCTGGCAGAGTGGTTTCCGAAGGTTTACTTGAGAGGAAAAGAGAGGAGCTAGTTGATCCAGAGTGGAAAAACACCGAAGAAAAGTTTTCCCCAAAATAACACACAGATTTCAGGAAAAGAAAAATTGCTTTGATTGAATGTGACAAACTAAAAAAAAAAGTTGAGCTTTGAAACATCATATGACACATCTGTTTTGAAAGGTTGCTTTGTCAGATACAGCTGTGTGTTTCACAGTACTTTATTGTGTGTGAAGTTTTATCATGAGCATGCTCAGTAGATACCTTTCTGAACAGGTATCTCATTTATCCCAGTTTTAAAATTTGGGGGGAGAGTTTATTAAACAACAGTACATTAATTTATTTTATATTTATCTTTAGTTTAAATGCAATGTGATTGAATCAAACCCCTCTCTTTTAGCCTTTTATTAAACTGATAGCTCTGTTTAGATTTTATCCTTTAACAAGTTGCTTGTTGACCCAGGAATATCCAAAACTTTTGATTTATTGCATGGCATGTTTTAAAAAATTGAGATCACGGATTTCCCTAAATAACTTTAGCAAACCAATGCCGCTTTGTTTTTTTGCCTTCGTACCTACAGTAATGTAAATTATTGGTTTAAAAAGTAAAAAAAAAAAAATCTTCCAATTCTAGAAAGGAGTTTTTGTGCATACTGGAGATGATTGCCTAGATCCCGGATTGAAACTCACTATAGAGTGTATTTCCTCTATTTTTAATGAGGCTGTATAAGAAAAGTTATGCACCTACGCTTTTTGTAAAATAACTCTTGAAATCACTGACCCTTGCTTTATAACGGGCCTCTTAAATCCAGACTTAGGAAGAATATTTTCTTATCCAAAGAACTGATTTGTTTCCTTTTTATGAGATCTTGGGAACGTCACATTTTCTTTTCTACCTCAACTGCTAGGAAACTCAGAGCTAGGTCTGGTGCTCAAATGAAGTTGTTTCCTAAGTTCTTCAATAAGGTTTGGTTTGGTTTTGGTTTTTTCATATCCACTTTTTAATTGATTGGCAGCTGAAGTTTTCTGGGCCTGTTTTTTTTTTTTTTTTTTTTAAATTTTTTATTACCAGCCCCTCAATTTCCTTTCTAGAAGTAGTTGAGTATATAAATAATAAAGGAATATATAGCATGACATTTTGGTTGGATCAGTAATTTTCTAGGAATAGAGTCCATTAAAACTGGGGACTCTGGTCAGACCTGTCTTGGTACATTAATTTTTGCATCGCTGGGACCAGAAGCCAGGGCAGAACTTATCTAAAAATTAGGAGGAATTGGAAGCAAAGGTCTTTTTACCAAAGATTTTATAGAGGCCTCAAACTCTCAGGGTGACAGTGAGGGCATCGAACTACATGGTACCAAAGTTCCTTTAAACTCTAATATTCTATGCTTCCTAATGCAAAAGGAGGTTGAGATAAGTTAAGAAGTATTTTTTTCAGAACATATTCCATAGTTGGAGAGATGATAATAATAATTATAGTTATATGATAATAAAAATGAGTTAATCCTAAGAACAGGTTTTGTTTGTTTGATTGAAGAATTCATTACTCAACAAATCTTTGTGAACACCTGCCTTATGCCAAGCGCCATGCCAAGCACCTGGGTGGATAGAGAGTTAGCAAAAGGAACATGGTCACTGCCTTCATGGGATTTCCAGCTAAGTAGAAGACACACAAACACATGCCAGAATAAATGAAACAATATGTTTATAACTAAAAGTTGATATTGGGTGTAAAGGAAAAGTGTAACAGGTATGACAGGCTTATGGAGTCGCTAAATTTAATCAGGTATGAAAATGTGGTTCTGGGCCAGGGCTGGTTATCTGGGCACAATCCTTCTGTCTTTCAAAGGTCTGTTGTCCCTCGGTCTACACTGAGAAGTCCTATCAGTGGTGCTGTTTGATTGGCCCATAACTACTGTGAACCTTGGAAATTTCAGCTCCATCAATACTCCTGAGGCTTTTAGCTTCACTGTGAAAGGAGCAAGAGCACATTAGTTCTTCATAGATTTCTCTACAAACTATCAGCTATTTCTTTCTTAACAGAAGCACCTGAGCAGCGAGCTAGCTTGCTTGAGGAAAGACTATGGTTTTGTATTGTAATTGGATTTGACGTATCACTGATGCTTGGTGATTTGGCATTCCTGGTAAGCATTCCTGCATTCCTTTAACAACCAATTGTTGAGTGCCCTGACTATATATAAAATCCTTAAAGTAAATGTATTTTAGTTCATGGCCCAGTTTGTACATATGGCTGTAATTAGTAATATTTTGCATGGCCAAACCAAAAGTTGGTAGATTTTCCTTTTTTAATCTCTTGCCTCCTATTTATAATCAGGACCAGTGGTTACAACCTTTGATTCAACTCCCGAACAGTTGAGGTTTCCCCCTTCCGTCCTTTCTGACCACTCCCCCACTTACAGCTTCTTGTCTTGCCACTTACCCAGACACTGCACCCCAGCCCTAACCAAGGGCTCAACCAGTCCCCGAGAATGCTTGTTGCAGCGTGTTATACCTCTGTGTTTCTGTGCATGTCCTTACCTGTGTTTTTCCCAGTTTTTTCTTTCTTATCAGACACCAGTTTACTAGAGGTAAAAAAGAAAAAAGAAAAGAAAAGGAAAGAAAATTAGTTTAGCGACTATCTTAAGTACAAGTCGAGGTCTGAGAGACAAATTTGGTGACGTTATCCCTCAGGGTTAATGAGGAGTGGCTTTCCAGCCCTGCAAGTTTCACTTTACCATAAAATGTTGCATTAGTAGGAATTAAATTATAATTTTTATTGGTTATGTACCTAAACTGAATTTAATATTTTGACTCCAGATCAATTATTTTCCTTTTAATAAAGAAGTATACTTAAAAAAACCTATTTTGTGTATCTCAAAAACACAGTAGGAGAAAACAGATTTCATTTTCTTCCATCCTCCAAATCTTCAGATTTGTTCTTGGTCCCTGTGCTGAACCATTTAGGCAATAACATTCCATAAGTTCTAATCTCCTCATAAATGAATTCTGTAGCTGGTTTTCCCTTCATTCCCAGCTTCCTTTAGACTTGTCAAAAAAACAGGAACAAGTGCACCATCTTATTGATGGAAAGTAAATGATGAGAAAGTTGACCAAGATGGTGCCAGATTACTGTCTTTCTGGATTGTGGGAATTCCCTGGAGGCAGAAACATGGCCTGTTCTCACCTTTGGGAGTTGTACTTCCAGATTGTGGTCAGAGAATAGGAATTTTTACCCTAATACTGAACATAGTTTTATTTTAATCCTTCCCAGGGCAATTCTTAGAAATAATTTTTGGGGAGTAATGGCTAGGGAGTAGTATGAGAACATTTTATCTTAGATATTTTATTAATCATTCTAAAGGCTCATAAAGAAAACATTTTTTCAATTGGAGAAAATATTTTCATTCATTTATTTCTCCCCCCCCAGGGGGCTTTATGTTTCTAATAGTAAATGAAATTTGTAAAGTATTTGCATGTATAGGGTTTCATTTGGTCTATGAGTCGAGCCTGTCATAAAGTAAGAGAAAGCGAGATTATGGGAATCTTAAAGACAAGGTCAAACAACTAATAGTTGGCAGACCTGGATTTAGAATGCAGTTCTTGGATCTCCTGGTCCAGTGCTCCTCCTGTACCAGTATGTCTCTAATACAAGGACTCTTCTCTTGCAATGCCCAGTGGTGACTTTTGGGGCGTGCTCCTTCTGCTACCTTTTCTCTTCAGGTTATAAAAAAATATGAAACAAAACAACCCCACAGCGCTTCCCTGGTGGTGCAGTGGTTGAGCGTCCGCCTGCCAATGCAGGGGACACGGGTACGTGCCCCGGTCCGGGAAGATCCCACATGCCGCGGAGCGGCTGTGCCCGTGAGCCATGGCCGCTGAGCCTGCGCGTCCAGAGCCTGTGCTCCGCAACGGGAGAGGCCACAGCAGTGAGAGGCCCGCTTACCGCAAAAACAAAAACAAAAACAAAAACAAAAAACAACCCCACATCCTCACAGAGTTGCGTAAATCCCCTCTGATACTTTTCCGTTGTATAGTGGTATCTTGCTTAGATGGAAGAGTAGAGTACCTTTATAGCTTGGCACTTCCCAACACTTGGAGAATTTAGATTCTTAAAGAAGCTCTGCCCACTGTTTCCCTTTGAACATTTAAAGACACAACTTGAACACAGGAAGTTCTTCAACATGGTTGCACCATGATTTCAACACAACAATATGCAGCTATGCACTGGCTTTTGGCCCAAGAAGTTGGCGGTTGACTTCTTGGAAGAGGGTTGGTTTGTCAAGAGAAAGGTTTGGATTTAGATATTCACTTGGAGAATGAATGAAACTATGATAAGATATGCTTAAGGAATTGTTCTGTTTAAAAAAAAAAAATCTGGCTGTTTTTTCCTGAGAAATCCACAGTACAGGTTTTAGAACGTTGTATATACACTCTTCTGCCTATCTTTTTCTTATCAAGGATAAGCTTTAGCCGTAAGCCAGGTTTTATTGTTGAAAAACCCAGGTGGAAGCTGTGGTAGAAGGTCCCCCTTTGGATTTTAATGGTGGTGCATTCCACAGCTCCATCCCCAAGGAGCCGTAGCTCCAGTGAGTTGTAATGTAAGATGGTATAAACACGAACATATGTTGTCTACACTGCATGAGCTTGGGGCCTTCCAGGTGCTTTTTCCTGGAACTTTGTTTTCGCATCATATCCTGATGCCTGTCACATTCCCTCTCATAAAGCTCAGTTAGAGCCAGGCTGTGCTATTGGCTGAGAAATCACCCTGGGTGTCCTTTCTTACAGATTCTTGCATCCTGTGGAGGTAGAAGGGATTTTCAGCTCAGGGGCAGAGTAGATCCTGCGGTGCCAGGCCCACAGTCTGTGGAAGTTTGTCCCTCTTCGCAGCTGACAGCATTGCGGAAGTCCCTGTGGGACAATAACAGAAACCCTTATTAACCAATGGTGTTGTTGGAATAAAATCTCCCCACTGAAGTGTCTTGGTCCCAGGCTATAATGTTACCCCTTGATTCCCTCTGCATCTTTACCACTTTTATTACAGCTGAACACACGCTCCTCATTAGTGCTCTGGGTGATATGGGGAATCAGTGTGCTGGAAATTATGTGGAATAGGTACCAGATGTTTGTGTCAACTTGGTATGCATTGGTGTTTAGAATGCTTAAGGATCCCATTTATTAAATGTGAAAATTACTTACTATACCTTCCCCTAAACAATAACTCTCCCCCTCCCCAACCCCCAATATTTTTCTCTGTGTTGCATGAGGTGTGATATTAATTTCTTTGGGGACAGATTAAATTTAATGTGTGTGCAGCAAATGCATCTGTTCCCAAATGCTTTGTCTGCATTTTGTCAAGTCTGAGGGCTGGCCTACAGCCAGTGGGGATGTGGGGTTCTGTAACTGAGACTGGAATGCTATGTTGCAGCTAAAGGATATAATGAAAGGGTGAGTCCGTTTACATTTTTTTCTTTAAGTGGAACTGGGAAGTTAGACATTCGCGTTATAGCCAGGCCTTAGGAACATTTCCCATGTGTGCAGATAAGCAGGCATTAGTGAGAAAGAGGAAGACAGTTGGTAAAATGAGAAATGAGCTTGTGCTTTCTCATTAAATTTATGAAGTCTTTTAAGTCAACCAAAAGGTTGCAAGTGTGAACCAAGCAGTTTATTTTATTATATTTTATTTTATTAGACATGAATTAATGTCTGTGTTTGGCTAAGGCATTGGCCTGTTCATCAAGTCCTGAGGTGAAGGAGTGGAGAATGCAGGGTAGAAGCAGGCAGTGCCTTGTCATGGGAAGAACTTGGATCTGGAGTCTGAGAGACCGCAGGTTCGAATCCCACCCTGCCACTTACTGATGGTATGTGACCTTTGGTGAGTTGCTTAACCTCTCTGAGGCCCAGTTTCCACCACTGTAAAGTGGGAGTTTTAGCACAATCTTTACAGTGGTGTTATGAGGATTAGAAACAGTATGTACACAGTATGTGGCTCAGAGAAGGTGCACGATAACTGTTTTCATGAAGAATTAAACCCTCGCTTATCACAGGGGTCCCACCATATGCTTCACAGTGTTCCTCCAGGTGGCCCAGCTGCTGGACAGAGGGCCCTGCTTGCTGAAGGAGGCCACTCGGTCAGGGCCACCTGGTGAGTTTCTCACCACAGGGTTTACTTGAATTTGTGCTGCCTTCAGGGCAGTAAACATTTTTACTCAATAGAAGTAGCATCTTATAGATGAATAGGGGCTGTGTGTCTGTCCTGGTGGCCAAGGAGGGTGTACTGAGCAGGAAAAACAGAGTCTGACTTAAGTTGGATTCTTTTGGGAATTACCCCCAAAGAATTCTGGACAGGCCATGTACTAGATGTCTGGAATAAACAGAAATATCCAGATTGGGAGGCAACAGTGAGGAACATCTCTGGGGGTGTGTTACTGTCAGGAAGCACTTTACTGAAATATTCACCCAGCTCTGTGGCTCGCAGCAATTTACTTATAGTGGGAATAATATCTGTTCTACCCACTTTACAGAATTTCTATAAAATGCTTTTTAATTATAAAGTACAGTGCAAGGTTAACAGGAGTGTTGCTTATGAATATTGTTGCTTTCAGCCAGCATTTCTTTTTTTTTTTTTTGGCTGCGTTGGGTCTTCATTGCTGCATGTGGGCTTTTCTCTAGTTGTGGCAAGCGGGGGCTACTCTTCATTGCGATGCGCGGGCTTCTCACTGCAGTGGGCTCTCTTGTTGCAGAGCACGGGCTCTAGAGCGCAGGCTCAGTAGTTGTGACGCATGGGCTTAGTTCCTCCGCGGCATGTGGGATCTTCCCGGACCAGGGCTCACACCCATGTCCCATGTATTGGCAGGCGGATTCTTAACCACTGCACCACCAGGGAAGTCCCTCAGCCAGCATTTCTTTCCGCCATCATCTGTGCCCTGTTGATTCTTACTGTGGTAAAGTAGCTTTTGCTGTGCCACTCAGCATCATCGCCAGAGCATGTGCTCACTTGCCTCTGGAGTGTGGGGGAGAGATTGCTCAGGGGAGGAAGGGCTGTGGGTTTCTAGCAGTGGCCACAAGAGAAGCTCCCAGCCCTCTGAGGCTGTCAGTGAGAGCCTACACTAGCAGAGCTCACAGGTCACAAAAGTGAGGAGGACATGAGTCAGGTCGGGTTTCGGAGCACGTTTTCCTGGTTTCGGAGCCTTTGTGACTGTGAGGTACTGTACTTGGGCCCTGTGGTGGTCATGTGAGAATCACGGCCACCTGCCTATTTCAGGCTTGTGTGGTAGAGCCTGGGGAGGGGATCAACTCTTCCCGGGTGGAAGCTCTTCTAACTGGAGTTGGATCTGACATTGTGTGGGCAGCCCGTTGTAGACACCACCGTGAGGCCGGTAGGGAAGGATGGGAGACCAGTTTCTGGAGGCAGGCCGTGGCTGCAGGAGAGGGGCAGGAGGGCCTGGGGGCTGACCCAGGGGGTGACAGGATGAGGCCGGCGGTGTGCTGTGCTATGGGAGAGGGAGGATTGTTATGCCACCTGGAGAGAAGGATATTGCCAGACCGTGTTTGGCATGAGAGGACAAAAACAGGTTTGCATTTCCTGCCTTCTGTGACATTTGAGGGTGGGGAAGCCCTGATGAAGACTTGATTCTTAGCAACCAAAAACGTCACCTGCTTCAGCTCATGATCGATTTTTTTCGCTTTACCATAAGATTGAAGCTTTGGCTACTAGGTAAAGAGTCGAAGGAAGAACTCTGAGATAGAGTCTCCTATTGGTATGAAATCCTTTGCACATGGATCGCCTCGTTGTTCTTTCCCTTTTCCTCTCTTACTCCCTTCCGTCATTAATATTTGAGTGCACACTGTGTGCCAGACAGTATGCTGGGCTGAGGGATACAGCAAAAAACAGAATGATTGGGTTTCTTTCTTTTGTGGTATTTGTAGTCTTTGGGTGTGTGCAGACGTTAAACAAATAATTGCACAAATAATTATATAAGTATAACCACATGAAGTGCAGTGAAGAGAAATAGAGAGTATGAAAAATGTATATCTAATGTTGTAAAAGAGGTAAGAGAAGCTCCCTTGAGAGATCTGAGTAGGAGTTCATCACACCAAGGCAGAGGAAAGGGATAGGAATGGTAGGGAAAGTGTTGCTGAAAGAAACCTTGTATGTGCAGGTCCTGGTGGGAAGAAGGTTGAAGTAAAATAAAGCCTGTATATTAATGAAGGCAGGTCAAGCTGTAAGTGTCAGAAAACTCAAAACAATATTGGCTTGAATAAGAGAAAAGTTACGTGTGTTTCATATTAAAAAAAAGAAAAACAAAAAACAGTTCAGAGCTAATTCAACAGCTCCATGTTCATCATGACCCAGGCAACTTCTGTCTTATTGCTTTACCTGACTCAGCATGTTGCTTCCATCTTATGGCCTAAAATGGCTGCTTTAGCTCTGTTCATCACATCTGTATTCCAACCAGCAGCAAGGAGGAAAGGGCAGAAGAACACAACTCCTTCCTTTCTTAAGAAACTTCTTAGAAATTGCATGTATCACCTCTGGTTACATATTATTAGCCAGAATTTCATCACATGGCCATACCTAGCTGCAAGCATTAGCTAGAACTTCCAGTACAATGTTGAAAAGGAGTTAAGAGAGGGGATGTCCTTGTCTTGTTGATCTTAGTGATCTTGATCTTAGTGAGAAAGCTTTTAGTTTCTCACCATTAAGTACATTAGCTGTGAGATTTTTTGTACACGTTCTTTAGACTAGAAGTTCCCATCTGTTTCTAATTTGCTGAGTTTTTTAAATCATGAATGACTGTTAGATTTTGTAAAATGCTTTTTCTGCTTCTATTGATACGATCATGTGATTTTTCTTCTTTAGCCAGTTAGCGAGATAGATTATATTAATTGATTTTCAAATGTTGCATACCTAGGATAAACCCCAGTTGATTGTGGCGTATAATTCCTTGTATACATTGTTGGATTCGATTTGCTAATATTTTGTTGAGAATTTTTGCACCTATGTTCGCAAGAGATATTGGTCTGTAGTTTTCTTGCAATGTCTAGCTCTGGTATTAGGGTAATGAGTTAGAATGAGTTAGGAAGTATTGTTCCGCTGTTATCTTCTGAAAGAGATTGTAGAGAATTGGTATAATTTCTTCCTGAAATGTTCAGTGGAATTCACCAGTGAGCCCATCTGGGCCTAACATTTTTTTTTTTTTTTTTTGGAGTATAGGTGCTTTACAGTGTTGTGTTAGTTTCTGCCGTACAGCAAAGCGAATCGTTTATTCATATACATATACATATATCCACTCTTCTTTAGATTATTTTCCCATATACGTCATTACAGAATATTGAGTAGAGTTCTCTGTGCTTTATAGTAGGTCCTTATTAGTTATCTATTTTATATATCATAGTATGTATATGTCAATCCCAATTTCCCAATTTATCCCCCCCTTCTCCCTGGTAACCATAATTTTGTTTTCTACATCTGTGACTTTATTTCTGTTTCGTAAATAAGTTCATTTGTGCCTTTTTTTTTTTTTTAGATTCCATATATAAGTGATATAAGTGATATGATATTTGTCTTTCTCTGTCTGACTTACTTCACTCAGTATGACAATCTCTAGGTCCATCCATGTTGCTGCAAATGGCATTATTTTGTTCTGGGCCCAACATTTTTTAATGAAAACTTTCACTTTACAGAGATACTAGTCCTGGAGGCAGGTCTGAGTCTGAGGCCTTGAGCGACTGGGGCACGCTTAGAAGGGTTACTTACGTTCATTGAACTCACTTTCCTGTTCTTTACAATGAGGATAATACGACCTCCTTATGGTGGTATTGAAAGGATGTATAGCATGTAGCACTGCCCAGCCTCTAGTGAGCACTTAATGGGAGCTATTTATTTACTTACTTACTTATTACTTACTTGCTTACTTTCTTTACTTACTTACTAGACCAGACTGACATTGTGTGTTGAACTGTTGAAGGCACCATGTCTTATATACCCTTGGAGGATGGGGTAGATAGTTCCTGTTTTTTTCCTTTTCCTTTCCTTCCTTTCCTTCCCTTCCCCTCCCTCCCTTCCTCCCTTCTTTCCATTTTCTTTCTTTCTCTCTTTCTTTCTTTCTTTCCTTTCTTTCTTTCTTTTCTCCTTTCTTTCTTTCTCTCTCTCCCCCCCCCCCCCACTTCCTTCCTCCCTCCCTCCCTTGGTTCCTTCCTTCTTTCCTTCCTTTCTGGGGCTTTTTGGCTTCAGGATGTATTAATCATATGTTGAACTTTTTTCTTTTTTAAACTTGGAGGACAAAAAAATTCATCAAGGCACCTCAACAGCCAGCACTACTCTAGTGTGTCTGATGGTCAGGGACACTCTGTACCGAGCATATTTAAACATTGACCCCAGTGGGTCTCTGTAAAGTGCAGCTCTTCCGTCACTTGATCAGAGTAAGCCTTGTACATTGCTTTCTCTTTTTTTTTCAACCTTGGTCTGACTTGTATAACACGTGGCTGGAGCTGCAGCCCATAAAGTGGGGGTCTGCCCCGTCTTAGACTCTGGTAGGACAGAGAACAGACACTCTTAAGGCAAAGAGTGCCCATTTTCAGTGCTGGGGGCATCCCCTCTCTGATTCCCTCCACCTTTGGGTAAGACCTTATCCTCTGGTTTGTTGCCAGTGAGTTTTGCTCTCGCCCAGTGTGGAGATGAGCAGTGTGGTGACTTAAGACCCTAATGGGTGATGGTGGTATGTAAGGAGGAGGGCAAGTCAAGCAGATTGCAAGCCTTTTGCAGACGTGTTTTAGGTGGAACTATAGTCCAGTCAGAGCTTTGTACATACATACAAAAATGGAACTGAAAAGTATTTTTATTTGTGCTTAATTTGTGATAATGGGAAATTCATGGCAGGAGGCTGTGAAACCAATTCAGAAGGGTTTCCCAGTGTTGGTAGCAATAGCCACAGCAAGTCGCCAGGGTCAATTCCCTCTGCAGGTCCAGAGCCCAGCGCCCAGTGCAGGAGTAGGAGACTTCTTCTGGAGCTCTGGGCTGTGAGATATCTCACTGTGACTGGTGCGGGCAGGAGGAGTGGGTGGGGGCACCTGCTCATCCTGTTTGCTGTGCTTGGGGAGTTCAGGGAATCCTGCGTCCAGTACCTCCTGACTTTGCTGCTGTGACATCTTCCTTTACCCCCTCTGTTTCTCAGAAAGCAGCCGGGTGCAGGAGAGCAATACGGAGGGTGGCAGTGATTATTTGAGAAGGTACATACTTCATTTCAGATAACAGTTGATAACTGTTATCAACCTAGATAATTTCCGTGAGTTCTGAAATAGACTTGCACACCAGGTGGGGTATCTGCATATAGCACAGCAAGTGGGGATACAGGATTGTCTGGTTTGAACTGTATTTGCATTTTAGACTGGGGCTAATCCCGGAGGGTATTTTTATTATGTAGAAGTCAGGAAGAACTACTTGGAGTGCATTCAGGTCTTTTATCGGGTTCCATTTGGAAGGTCGGGGTTTAGGATGCTGTATGTTCCAAGTCCCAGTCTCCTCAGCTAATTGAGGACAACACCAAGCTTACAGAGGTATGTGAGGTTTAAGTATTGCTGAGTCCCTTTGATTTCTGGATGTCCTTCCCTATCAGTTCAGCTAATGTATGTCACACCACTGTAGCAATCTGTTTCCCCTTATTAGCTGCATATAGCCAAATCCAAGTCCCCAGAATGGGGCCCTAATCACTGATCAGAGAGGGGGCAGTGTTTTCTTTAAGCTCAATGATTCGTTTAATAAATATGTTTTGGGCATTTCCTACACGTGAGGCACTGTGATGGGTGCTGAGGATACAAAGAGAGTAACCCACAGCTGTCAGGGAGGTCCCACTGGACTGGCAAAGACGGACATATACACTGGTGGTTACAGTGTAGAAAATGAAACAGCCGAGACAGGCAGAGGAATTATGGGAGCACAGAGGAAGTGCCCCTTCCTCAGCTTGGGATGTTTGTTTTGGGGGTGGAAGTAGAGTGGACGAGGAATTTGGGAAAAGGAAACAAGCTTGAATAAAGACATAGAGTGAGAAACATCATGGTATGTTTCGAGACATTTAAGCCACGTGGGGTTCCTGGAGGCGGAGGGCTTAGGCTGGAGAGCTAAGAAGGGGCTAGATCAAGAAAGGCCTTCGTGTGCCAGGTGAAGGAGCACAGACCAGCAGTTCTCAAGGGACGGGACATAACTGCAGGGCTGGGCGGGGCAGGTCTTTGAATCTGGAATAACCATTCAGTTGAGGACCACGCTGGGTTAGGTGAACCTCGTCTGTATGGAAGGAAGCTCGCAGAGCTTGAGACCAGAGGCTCCTTTCAGGAAGATCTGCAGTTGTCTAGGGATGGAGACAGTGAGTGCTGCAGGAAGTAGAGACGGGGAGGAAAGGATGGATTTCAGATTTGAGTTCTGATTGCTTAGAGGAAGGGAGAATGAGGAAGTAGGAGCCAGGCATGCCCAGGGTTCTACTTTTTCTGTCTGAGGCTCTGCTCGTATCCTACCTCTCTTGGGAGGATCTTTCTGACCTCTCTCAAACTTTGCTGTACAGCTCTGGCCCCAGTTGCCTCTGCTCATTGCATCTTGCTTTTGTATGTTCTTAAGATTGTTTTGCTTTCCCTAAGAAGGGGAAGCACTTAGAAAGGTAGAATCTGCATCTATACCTTTTTGGGTGCAATTTTAGGTGTCTAATATTTATGCATAATATCATTGGGGCTTTCCACAACTTATTCTATTTATCTCTGCTTTTCTTCTAAGAGGGGAAGGAAGAATTGAACACATGTCAAATGGGAACTTTCCTCCATCCAGAGGAATACATTCGTGGCTTGTGTGTCTAAAAGGGAATTTAATCAAATACATATCAAAAGTATCCAAAAGGAGTTTAAGAGATTGGGATTTTACAAGAATAGACTAGCTTTTTTGCCATTTAGTTCTGGAAACAACTTACCTGGAAAGGCGCCTCTGGTGGGTTGGCAGTGACTTGTATATTCAGAACAATTAATTTAATCATGGCACAATTAATTGCAGATTCTGAGGGGTTCATGTTTGTGATTCCCTCTGCAGGTCCAGAGCCCAGCGCCCAGTGTGAACTGTCGCCTGTCAATGCCTCCCATCCGGTCCAGGCCTTGATGGAGAGCTTCACCGTCTTGTCGGGATGTGCCAGCAGGGGGACGGTGGGGCTGCCCCAGGAGGTGCACGTCCTGAACCTCCGCACTGCCGACCAGGGGCCCGGCCAGCCACAGAGAGAGGTAGGCGCAGGTGCCAGCTTTCTACCCACTGCCCCTAGGAATTTGTAAAGACATTTTCCTGGATGAAGAGTCCTTTTCTTCCTTTCTGGGTTTAACGAGGATGCTCATGTATGAACGCAAGTGGGGAGGAGGACACAAAGTACACTCAAGAGACAGAGAAGGATTTCATTTAATCCAGAAGGATTGCTCTCTGGACTGGGCAACTCTAAGACTTCGCTCTAGAGAGATTTTTCAGCTTTTCAACTTTCCTGGTCCCCCTCCCTGCCTCATAGTGGAAAGAATGTTCTTAAGAATTTCATTTTTAAAACATGGTTGTGAAAAAACAAAATAAGGTGCCATTTCTCTGTTATTGTAAAATGTCTTCCTCAACTTCTCCTGTGCCCTGTCTTTCATCTTTCTTTGTTTTGTCTTGTGGACCTATTGCTCCTGCAGGATGAGTCAGAGGAAACAGAAACACTCTGGAATAAGGATGGCAGTACCTTGTATGTGCATGAAAGCACTGGGGGTGGGTAGCTCCTTATGTTATCCAGGCAGCTTCTTGAAGACTGTGGTGGTCTTGGTGGTGGTGATGATG
Organism: Delphinus delphis; assembly: GCF_949987515.2. Lineage (NCBI taxonomy): Eukaryota > Metazoa > Chordata > Mammalia > Artiodactyla > Delphinidae > Delphinus > Delphinus delphis. The sequence continues at coordinate 80,203,913 of NC_082683.1, read as the reverse complement.
ACCCAAGCTCATAGTGACTCAGTATTTCCTCTATCCTCAGCCCTGTTTGAAGCACTCGTACACTTATTCCATGAAGTCCTATTACTACCCTCAATTTACAGGTGACAGGCACAATGGTAACTCACTTGCCCAAGGTCATTACCATAAGAGAGAAATGGTCTCCTCTTTCTTGTGGCTCAGAAATGACCTGGGTTGTGGATAATGGTCCCCCTGCTTCTTTTAAGATAACACACAGTTGTCATTCTTTCTGTTTCTAAGCTTCTGTGTCAGAAATGTTATCACTCAGTTATTAGCTCTTCAGGAAGAGAGAAACCACAATAAACCATGATCACAGTGAAGTGCAGAAAAACTAATATAGAGCAGAATTTATCTTCGAGCTTTCTTCTGGTCAGGAAAGTTAATTTCCGGAACTGTTTGTTTATGTGCCTCAACCACTCTTCTTTTTGGGGGTGGGGGGGTGGGTAGGAATAGGAGAGGTGAGGTGTGCAGAAGGAAAAGCAAACTGATTTTAATCTTGTGAAAGTGTGCAGAGTTGGCTCATTTCAAAGACAAATCATCTAACCTTTCCAGCTACATTGGAAATTATCATTAATACTCTTGGTTGCTTGCCATTGTTGCTGCAACACATATTTCAGGTTGGATTTCTTTATCCCAGTAATGCGTCTTTAATTCTTAACTTATGGGGGAGAATTTGGGTGGGAGGGAAAGGAAGGGAGGAGGAAGTGCAGTTCCTATGAAGCCTTGCTGACTCCAGCAATTCTTTAGCGGCAATAATTACTCATATTATATATGCTCTCTCAGAAGAAGCAAGAAAGAAAAGCAAGTCCGAGCGATTACAGAAGCGGCAGAAATTCTGCGTGCTAAATTGTGCGGTACTGTTGTTGATTCTGAAAATAGATTCACATAAGACTACTGAAGCAAAAGAAGAATACCTCAAGGAATGACAGCAGAGCTCTCCCACACTTATATTGACTATGTTAGATCAAAATAGACATGGCTCTACTGAAGATACGGAAAATTAGCTGGCGTCAAGGGACGTCGTACGTTCAGTGAAGAGGTAAAGAAAGTGGGCCTACGGGGGATAGTCTCTAAATCTTGTTTAAAAACCTGAACAATTAAGTATCTCTCATGTTCTTCACATGTGACTCTGGAGATACAGGACTGCAGCCATGCCAACAGCTTTTTAAAATCATTCGAACTGTATGACCCAGCAGTTCCACACCTAAGTGTATACGCAAGAGAAAGGAAAACATACGTCCACATAAAAACTTGTCCACGATTGTTCACAGCAGCATTACTCATAATAGCTAAAAAGTGGGAACAACCTGAATGCCCATCAGCTGATGAATGGATAAATGAAATGTGGTACATATATCCATACAATGGAATGTTATTCAGCAATAAAAAGGAATGAAATACTGATACGTGCTGCAACGTGGATGAACCTTGAAGACGTTACGCTGAGTGAAAGAAGTCAGGCACAGAATCCACGTGCTGTCCGGAGTAGACAAATTTATAGAGATAGAAAGTAAACTGGTGGTTGTTTAGGGCTGAAGAGCAAAAGAGAGACGTGGGGGCTGACTTTATGAGTACAGTGTTTCTTTTGGGGGGACAGAAATGTTCTAAAATTAAATTGTAATGATGGTTCCACAATTGAATATGAATCTAGTAAATACCATTGATAAATGTCAATACATGTGACTAACCAAAACCCATTGAGTTGTACTTTTAATGGGTGAATTTTATGGCATGTGGATTTTATCTCAGTAAAGCTGTTAAAAAATGAATGCAACCTGTCGGTATATTAATTACCCATAAAATTTACCTTAACTATATCCACTTTTTTTTTTTTAAAACTAGGATTGCTTCCTCTTCCAACCTAAACCCATTCAACTCTTTCTGATATTCTCAATGGATAACTTGATTTTTATAGATATGCTATTAGATATGGTCTGTGCTAAAAATCACAGCCAGTCCGTTCTGGAGGTAATAGTGGGAGGACCAGAGGCAGCCTTTGTGCATGTCTCTACGAAATATTAAGGGCAAATATTTTTCAAGATGAAATGATAAATGTTGTTGCTTATACATTAGAAAAGAATGCCCTACTGGCTCCAAGCCATAATTACTTTGACTCTTATGACCGAAGTCGTTGTTTTTCATGATGTCCTCCTTAAATGTGAGGGAATTACTAAATCAACCCTATCCCCACTCCCCGCCCCGACCGGCTTGTTTTGGTACAGGATTAGCATTAAGATCTGTTATAAATCATCCCTTCTCTAACATTTTACTAAATTCCTACCTCCCGGGCGCCTGAAGCTTCCTCAGCTGAGGAGAGGCTGCTGCCTTTCCTGTGTGGCGGAGGTGACAGAGCCTACACCTGGAAGTCATAACCTCAGCAGGTTGACAAGATTTGGGGAAACAGTTATACTTAATTAGACAAACAATTTTATAGGCCAGCAGAGAATTTGTATCAGAAACATACTTGATACAATAATGTATACAAAGCCCCCTGTGGCAAAGCATGGTTTTGCCATTGGCTTCCCTGCTGGGTTCTCATCAGGACAGCACAGACCTGTAGTTGTATTTTTCATCTGAGACCACACCTCTCATGTGTAACCATTGGTTTTGGAAACAACAGTCCTGGAAGTGAACCGGAAACTGGAAAAAGACTCTTTGGCGACAGAGGAGGGCAGAAGAGGGTAAACAGCCCTGAGAGACCAACTTTGTCTTTTAGAGTAAGTGGGGAGATGTCATCGGCTTCACCCTATGAAAACCAGCTGCCTGTGCCCTTTAACTTCAAGGTAAAATGTCCCGCCCCTCCCTCACTTCCTGCCCCTACTCTGTTCTGACTACCGCTCCATCCCCTGCCCCTACCCCTGAGTTCAGTCCCTCTGGGTGTTTCCTGATTCCTGAGAAGGGCTGTAGCACCACCAGAGGCTTGTTTATAGTAACATACGTTCATTAGTTGCTGGAATGGCAACAATTTTGTTTCCGATCCTCTAATTTTTATTGTGACCTGCTTTTTCCGGGCGATGCTTCTTTTCTATTTCCCGTCTATCTAACTGCTCGCTTATTATGAAAAGCCCTTAGTTAGCAGTACGTATGTGTATAACAGCTATGGACGTTTAAATTTATGTATTTGTTTTGACATTGAAGAAGCGACTGTTAATGGGCGTGCCAAGCCAGCGACTGGCTGTAGGGGTGGAGTGAGGATCTGGGAGGATCCATGGTCATGGGAAAGGGGCCAGGTTTAATAACTTTATCCTCACCCTTCAGAAAGCTCAGAACCGTCCATTCTTGTATGTATTTACTTATTCTCTGCTTCATTCCAAAAAGGGATTTGGGATGGGCTTACAACAATAGACATACCAAGAATGTAAGCAGAAAAGCAAAATGAGGACAAAAGAGAAGTGCAGTTTGCTAGCCATATGCGTTCTGTGGTGGGTACGACTGGGTTTGAAATTTGGCAGGCTTCTTGGCAGGCAGGGCCACGTGGGATATGCGGTTAATCACACATGTGACTCCAAGTTACTCTCCCTTGGTGCCTTCCCTGAGGACTGTGGCGTACAATTGTTCCTTCCCTGGTTCTGTTTGAGGGCGGGAGAGACCACAGTTGGGAGAAAGAGAAGGAAGAAAACACAGCCTAATGCTAACGGTTCTGCTTGCCTCTTAACAGCTCCCGTAGGCCCCAAATAACAGTAACAGTGACCACAGTGGTGGTGAAGTGCCAGCTGTGGGCTAGCCACCTGCCCGGCACCTGTGCCTTCGCCGCCCATCCTCACTGTCGGCTGGAAAGGGAGGGAGGCCTAGGGAGGTTTCACGGCAGACCCTGGGGCACGCAGCCCACCTCTGAGCCCGTGTGTGACTCTACAGTCCAAGGTTTTCCCACACGTCAGTCCACTTCCCTTTCACCTTTAGCTCTGACCTTGCTCCCAGCTATGAAACCTGCCACCCTGTCTCACTTGGCTCAACCTGTTCCACGAGGCAGCAGATCTCTCACCAAAGGTTTGGGTTTCCTGCATAGGCTCGTGATAGCTCTTTCTGATGCTCAGAGTTCCTTTTCGTTCCCTTCCTTGTGGCTTTGGGGCAGTAGTGAGGGTGTTTTTTTGTGTGGCATTGTCTCTTTGTTCCTTTCTGACTTAGAAGATTATCACGTCAAGTGTCAGTAATTATAAAATGCAGGACTCAGCTCAGGAGCCCTTGCACTCTATGTGGTTGTTAATCCTACACTAAATGTCACCTCCCATCTGTTTTTCACAGTTGGTCATTTTCCTCCCCCCACCGCCACCCCAAATAAAGCTTTCAGCTGCCTCCACAAAAAGTAACTCACCTGTCTTCTGCTGGTAATCCATGACTTGTAACCAAACTTGCTTGAATTGTGTGACAAGGGAGAACAAACACATTAAGGGACTCTTCCTGCTATGCGTGAAACGCAGGACCTTCAGTGTGTGGACTTTGCCATCTGATTTGACATCTTTTTTTTTTTGCGGTACGTGGGCCTCTCACTGTTGCGGCCTCTCCCGTTGCGGAGCACAGGCTCCAGACGCGCAGGCTTAGTGGCCATGGCCCACGGGCCCAGCCACTCTGCGGCATGTGGGTTCTTCCTGGACTGGGGCACGAACCCATGTCCCCTGCATCGGCAGGCGGACTCTCAACCACTGCGCCACCAGGGAAGCCCCTGACATCTTTTTTGCTTACTTTGAGGAATCTTGCAGTTCAGGGATTAAACATTTTGGAGAGCCCTACTACCTACCTACTTACCTATCTATCTATCTGTCGTCTTTCCCGTTTCCACAATATTAGTAAGTTGACAACTTCTCTCTTTTTGTTCCCCTTCCCCTCAGTTATTAAAAATATAATGGAACAGTGCAGGGGTAGGGGGAATGGGTGTGTGTCTTACCTTTACCCATCACAACTAAAAGGACTGATAAAAAATTTCAAGACTTGTTTTTTGGAGAGCATACACACGAGAGCAGGAATACCAAATGAACACTAGCACACTAGTTACCTTCCTTCTCTTATCCGGGACATTGTCCCCTCTGCTGTTATTCATGAATGACTTTCCAGTGCTAGTCCTGTGTATATGCTGGGGAAAAAACCTCAAACAAACTCAAGGCTATTTATATTTCAGAGATCTTGTGTGCAGTGTGTGCTAGTAAGCAAGCGTCACAGTAAACTCCTCACACACGGACACTATACACTGATGAAATTCAGTTACTAAACAAACACCTTCCATGTGTAAACACTGCCTGGTGTTTGTTTAAATGGAAGTTGTTTTGGAAATCACCCCAGGCTGACAGGTAAGGTTATCTTTGAACTGGCCGTTTTGTCACAGACCTACAGCAGATTTATGAGAAAGTTACACCGACAACGAGGGTCACGTTTCTCTAAAGGCATTCATCTCTCTTTCTCTCTCTTTCCCTTTTTCTTTCTCTCTCTCCTCTTCCCTCTCCCTCTCCCTTTCTTCTCTCCTCTCTCCCTTCCTCTTTCCCTCTCTCCCCTCCTCCTCCCTTCCCCCCTTCGTTTGACTGTTGTTCTGGAAATTATTTCATTAACTTGAAAGGCCACTGAACCTGGCTCTTACATAGGATTGGAGGCCCTAAATGAATAGGACAGTCACATGATTTAAAACGAGTTGCCACTTCACTTGAAGATACTCCGTGCAGGTTAAATGATGGCAACCTGCTGCGCAGTATGAAGGTGCCAGGCTCGGACTGGACAGAGGAGCAGTCAGGCCGTGGGGTGGGGCTAGCCAGGCCGCTAGACCTCCGGCTGCTGTTTCCACGGAAGGCAATGCAGGCCGGGTAGAACTGGCTACGCCAGTCATTGATGGTTTCTAACACGTTGGGGCAAGATGTTCAATCTGAAGCTACAGCTAACTTTCAAATGAGAACTCTCCAAAAACCCAGTCTTGGAATCTTAGAAAAAAGTGAAAGCAGAAATCAGAGCGATAATAGTAAACATCGAGATATAGCAAACAAATTAGGACACAAGAGGAAGCGAAGAAGTTATAACGTTCCTACCAATACGCTGGTTAGCCATGTGGCTTCAACTTTGCCATGTATCACAGTAACGTTGCCCTGGGAAAGCATGCCCCCTGTCCCACAGGAGGACTGAGCCTGGCTGGACTCTGCCATTTTAGCATGAGGTAATGCCAGTTATGTTCTTTGCTGGCTGGGAGCTGACACACTGAAAGAGCCTCTCTCGTTATTGCCTCTTCCCCAGTCTGGAGGAGAGGCTGCCTTGACTCCTTCTAAAATTTGTCCAGCAGCAGCATTTTCCAACCAGTGTGGTGTTTGTCTTTATGGAGGTTAGGGTTACAACCCTGACCCATACTGTTGTTGCCATGGTAACTTCGCTTGACTTTTAAAAGACTGTATAATTTCCCAAAACTGTCATTAGAAAATGTTTCTAACATTTTCTAGGAGCACCCTCCACATTTGAAAATGTGACTTTTTGGAGAGTATTTTAAGAAAGCAACAGACCAAAGTAAGGAGCGGGTGTGCAAATCTGAGACCTTGATGTGCCGATTGGGCAAAGGCCCAGTTTGTGTTGCAGAGCACCCAGATATCCAGCTTGTATTTTCTTGTTTCCATTGCTGATTTGCTACCTTGACATTTTATTTGAGAATGTCCATTTACTTGCTAATACCTCTGATTTAAATGCCCAGATTCTGCAGAAGAATTTATTACTTTCAAGAGTCCCACTCCTCACTGTGTTTTCTAAATATTTCTGTGAAAATTAGACACATGTTTAATTATTTTACTTTTCCTTTCTCCCACAGTGAAGGGGCCATGTGTGAACTTGGCCCTGCTGATCGCCTCTCTGTACTATCTTGTTTCTCTTTTCCTCGCCTATCCCACACCTTGAAGGAGTGAGTCTGTGTGTCCTGCCTTTCCCTTCTTTCCTCTCTGCAACCTGACTTCTGCTCTCCTGAACTAGTCTCTGGAGATGCCCTTTTGACCCAACTCATAGGATGCTGGGACTGGAGAGGTGCCCTCAAGACAACCTAGTCCTAACCACCTTGTAGAGCCAGGGGGTGAAGCGATGACTTATTCACCGTCAAACAAGAATCGGTGCCAGTGCTGGACTGGACCCCGGGGACCCTGACTCCTATCTCAGAGTTCTTTCTACCGCCTAGTTTTTCTGTTTCTTTCCCAACTGGTCTTTCTTCCTTCTCAGGGGTCTTGACTGAAGTGCAGTCCTTGGCCCTTGTTTTCCCCTGTCTACTCTCCCTGAGGTGGCTTGTTTGTTCTCAGGATTTGGGTTGTCACCTCCATGCCAGCAACTCCCAAAACTCTCTCCAGGGTCTCCAAATCTCCCTGCCTCTCATGTCTTACCTCAAGCTCCCAGGTGCCTGAGCTGTGCTGTGGAGGAGTGGCTATCAGTGTGCTTCTACCTGGTGTCAGATAGAGGGCTGACTTCAGCCCTGTCACTTCCCAAGCGTGTGACTCTGGGGGAGTTACTTAATTCTCTGAGCCCCAGTTGCCTCATCTGTAAAATGGAGATGATAGTAGTTTTTTAGGGGGTTCACTGACGATTGAGAGATGTCTCTGTGACCCCCTTAGGGCTGGCATGTGTGCCTGGCATACAATAAACAATCAAACACTAGCTCTTTTCTTATGTCTAAAATTGACTCTAAGGACCTTTCTTACCCCCATGCTGGTTTACCAGTCCAACTTCCCTGTCCCATCAGTGGCACTGCTACCATCTGTCTGGGCACTTTTGAACCATTCACTCAAACCTTATATTTGGTCAGTCACCAAGTTTTATTGACAGTCCTCTGGAATTTCCCGAATTTCTACGCTCCTCTCCACTTACCTGCAGCTCCTTAACCAGTATCCTGGGACTGGTGCCTCCAGCGTTAGGCACTGGCTCTTTTGGTTCAGCTTGTGGACCACTTCATAAAACTGATTTTCTCTAAATAATACTCCTATAATTGATTCATTTGTCCATTCCTTTACAGACTTATTCAATGAATTATTCATTGAGAACCTACTGTATGCTAGGTAGACACTCTGCTGGACTCCTACTCATCTTTATATCTTCAGCACTTATTGGGGGTGGAGGGAGAATAAGTTTAATACAGTGTGACAAATAATATGACCATTATTTGTTATAAAATTAACAGAAGTTTGCAGGAGCCCAACAGAGGGAGTGGTAACTCTATCTGCAGGGGAGGGAAGGATCCAGAAGAGAGCATTTGATGAGGGGCTTGACAGTCAAGTAGAAGTTACTGGGCAGAAGGGAAGGGAGGCTTCAACATGCACAGAGGGAAGAGCAAAACCATGTGTGGAGGAAAGTTCTTCCTTGTACATGGTGTGGCTGATGTACAGATCAGGGAGTGGCAAACTATGGCCTTTGGGCCAAATCCTGCCTGTTGCCCGTTTTTGTATGTATGTAATTTACATACCATAAAGTTCACCTGTTTAAAGCATACAAGTCAATGGTTTTCAGTGTATTTTATAGACTTGTGCAACTACCACCACAATCTAACTTTAGAACATTTTCAGCACTCCCAAACTTGGTACCCATTAGCAGTCATTCCCCAGTCCCGATGCTCCCACCCCTGCCCTAGGCAACCATTAATCTACTTTCTTTATAGATCTGAAATTCTGGAGATTTTTTATAAATGGAACCACACAATATGGGTGACTTTTATGACTGGGTATCTCACTTAACGTAATGCATTTGAGATTCATCCATGCTGTAGCGTGTATTAGTTATGTCATTCCTTTTTATTCCTGAACAGTATTCTGTTGTATGGCTGTACCACATCTTGCTTATCCATTCATCAGTCTGATGCTTGTTTTTGTAAATAAAGGGTTTTTTTGGGGGGGTGTAAATAAAGTTTTATTGGCACATAGCCATGCCCATTTGTTTATGTATTGTCTGTGGCCCCTTCCTCATGACAGTAGAAGACTTGAGTAGGGTAACAAGACTAACAAAGCCCAAAATATTTAGTCTGGCTACTTGCAGATAAAGCTTGCCAACCCCTGGAATAGAGGATGGGGCAGTGATGGGAACAGTGATGGGGGCGAGCTGGGGCCTGGGAGTGGAAGATGAGGCTGGAAAGGCTGAACAGGTAAGGATTTGGACTTAATCCTGTGGATCAGTGTTTCCCCAAGTGTGTGTGGGACGTGAACCCCCTGCATCTGAATCCCCTGGAAATGCTTAAGTGCAGATTCCTGAGCCTCACCCCTGACCTTTCAGCTGAATCTACTGCCCCACAGCTTTTTCTTAATTCCACCTGAACTTCTTTCTTAACTCTCTCAATCCTGGCCATGTTTGAAGCCCATGCGTTAAGTCTTAACTCTTCAGCACACCCTTTCCTGATTCCTTTATCCGCCTCCATTTCCCTCTTTTCTAAATGTTGCTCTGAATTCCTCTCCCTGCCCCTTCCAGTCTGAACTTCCGCAGAGAATGGGATTATATGTTTTCCTGTATTATTCGCTGCTGAATCACCTGTGTTAATCTTGCGCAGTCAGCTGGTGAGTGGACTTCTTAAGGCCAGGAGCCAAGTTGGACTCTTTTGCATTGTGATATTGGGCTTTTGCATAGTGCCGAGGACGTTAAAGTATCACTGTAAGTCTTCTTAAGCTCTTCCCCTTTTCCACAGTGTACTTTTATTTGATTTCATTATATCAGTGGACTTGGTGTTTTGTCCCCAGTCCCCCTTGACTGCTATAGCTGAGCAGGTGTCCTCCACTTTGTATTATGGCTTTGATTTATTTTTTCTAATTAAATCTCATGCTACTGCAATTTACCGTATATTCTCCAGATCTCTGTGTCAGCCCGTTTCTGAGTTTTTGTTACAGTTTTCTTTATTTTAAATATTTATTTATTTATTTGGCTGGGTCGGGTCTTAGTTGCCACACACGGGATCTTTAGTTGCACCATGTGAACTCTTAGTTGCAGCATGTGGAAACTAGTTCCCTGCCCAGGGATTGAACCCGGGCCCCCTGCATTGGGAGCGTGGAGTCTTAGCCACTGGCCCACCAGGGAAGTCCCACATTTTTCTTTACTCTTATGGATTTTAGTCCTCTGCTAGTACACTAGTTAGTCCTTTTCCTCAGATGGGTAAAAGCTATAAATGGCTTTTGACTCCATGCTACTCCCTTGGGTAGCTCATTTGAGTTGAGCCTGGTTTGAAGTTGGGCCATTGAGAACAATCTGTCCTCATGATGTAGGCGGTGATTCCTGGCCAATTCTTAATGTTGCTGGAATTAATTAAACTGATTCCTCCAATGGAAAGAGGACATTTTACTCTACGCTGTATCATTGAATTCTTAATAACTTGATTTTTTTGTTTTGTTTTTTTGCTCAGTGAGCACTTAAAATATCCCTGCCTGTATAGTAATTTGTTCCCTGTTTAATGTGGCTTTTTCCTTTGTTTACTCTGGACTCAAGTCTTTGTAGCTTGTTTTCTAAGTCAGCTCTAAAGTTGCTGGTCATTGGATTTGGCAGCCTTTTCAAGCTTTACCCACCAGAACCCTACAGGAAGTTGTGTGTCGGCCAGAAGAGTCTGTTTATTTAAAGCATGGTGTCCAGCAGAAGCAATCCATTTATGAGGGTCTGGTCTTAAAGATACAGGAATCTGAATCTGTTTGGAAGACCTGCTGCTTTGGCTTCCATTGCAGTTGTGTGCTCTGTGCTTTCCTTTCCAGGCTGCCCAGGCACCTCAGCTAGACGGGTGGTTAATTGAAATAGCCCTTTCCCTGAAGCTCCTTGGCCTTGTCTGAAATACTAAAACATCAACACCCAGGTACTAGATAGCCCTTTTAAACTCATAAGAATGAGGTTAATTTTAAAGAAATAAATTGTCTTTCGTTAGTTTAGTGCCATTTGCTAGTATTCTGATGGGATTTTGCTCTGAGGGCACTCCTGAGTTAGAATGCTAAAACTCAGGTGAAATGGCTGTACTTTTGACTTCTGGGGACTGTTCTTTGCCCACAATCGTCAGGCATTATCTGGGTTCTAGTCCAGGACTAGTGCTTTATTTATTTATTTTTTTTAAGATTTATTTTATTGAAGTATAGTTGACTTACAATGTTGTGATAATTTCTACTGTACAGTAAAGTGATTCAGTTTATACATATACATACATTTTTAAAAAATTAATTAATTAATTAATTTTTGGCTGTGCTGGGTCTTTGTTGCTGTGTGAGGGCTTTCTCTAGTTGTGGCGAGCGGGGGCTACTCTTCGTTGCAGTGCGCGGGCTTCTCATTGCGGTGGCTTCTCTTGTTGAGGAACACAGGCGCTAGGCGTGCAGGCTTCAGTAGCTGTGGCACGAGGGCTCAGTAGTTGTGGCTTGTGGGCTCTAGAGCTCAGGCTTAGTAGTTGTGGAGCGCGAGCTGAGTTGCTCCGTGGCATGTGGGATCTTCCTCGGCCAGGGCTCGAACCTGTGTCCCTTGCACTGGCAGGCAGATTCTTAACCACTGCGCCACCAGGGAAGCCCTATACATACATTCTTTTTCATATTCTTTTCCATTACGGTTTATCACTGGATATACAATAGTACTTTATGTTTACAGCATTTTCCACCTGAACTACAGAGTCCTTTGACTAGATCTAGAATTTTTACATCCCTTGGTGGAAGAGGCAAATTGCAGGTAAGATTTGGCTTCTTTTGAAGTTAGAGAGACTAGATTAGGTGTTACTGGGTCCAACGATAAACCAAGGAGAGCAAGCTATAGGATTCAGGATCACTGTAATAGCCTAATTCTTGCCTAGAGCCCAAATACCACACTGTGCACATTAAAGTTTAATCTTATTTGTTGATACAGGTGTACACGCATCTGATTCTTTTTGAATTTGCACAGCGAGTTGGTGATGTGGCTGTAGGTTTCATGTGCCTAGCACCTATGCACTGATTTAAAGGGAAGCTGCGTTCATATCTTAAGAGGTGAGCCCCCCACAAGGCCTCACTCCTAGGGATGTAAGCGCATATGCAGGTGCCTTGGGAGAAAGGAATAAAGAGATATGGCAGCTGCTGAGAGGACTGAGAAGTGAGAGGCAGAGGAAAATGAGGTGTCACACTTCTCAGCTCTAGTCATGCTCCTCTTGTCTTTTCTGGTCTACGGTTGGATGTTTTGTGAGGTGGAAGTTATATGAGATTCCTACCTCAGAATAGCTCCTAAAGAACCTTGACTTTTCTTGAAGTGTTTGGTAAATTTAAACCTCAATGAAGTTAAAAACAATACTTTACACATTTCTCTCTTACTCCTCCACATTTCTCTCTTACTCCTCTCAGCCTCAAGTAGATAGACATGTAGGCAAGGCCTTCCTTGGGAGAGAGTAGTTTCTGAAGATAAGGAGAAAGCTGAAGTCTAAGGGAGCCCAGGGTCCATCTGGACACGGACATGCAGGCCTTGGTGTGAGACATATGTCTCCTTTGCTTGCCATGCTGAGTCTCAGATTTGGGGGTCTTCCAAAATCCAAGGCGACTGAAGAGCTTAATTTCCAGTGGAGTCATGCGTGGGCATTTTGCCTCCGTCATCTGCCCCAGAGGACTTCTGGGGGCCAATTACCCTGCCTTCTACTCTGAACACCCCCCAGCTTGTCATCTGGTGCAGCTGACCAGAGGGTGCGTGTTCCCCAGCGTGAACTCTTTCTGCTGGGCCGAGAGGCCTTTAGAGGCTTTGCTGCTGGCCCTTTATTGCTCTTTGTATGTTGTTAGTGCATGTGTTGCTGTTTCTTTTGTTTCCTACCTTTCATATGGGTTGAAGATTCCACCCTTTTTTCCCTTATCACCCCTGGTTGTTAAGATAGTGAGAATCTCAGTGAAATGGCAATCTTACCATTGTGCACAAGTACTTCTCTGAAAAGATCTTTTTTGTTCAGTTTTAATGCCGATAATATCTAATTCCCAGTGTTTTAGTTGGAAGCTGTTCAAATTTCCCAATTCATAAAATCTTTCAAAGCCTACTCCAAGTTACTTTTTCTTGATTCAGTTCTCCTCCTTTTTGCATTTAAAAATAAGCCTATTTCCAAGTAGGGAAATGACCTATGTTTATTAGAGACCAGAATGATATGGACCTCTGATTTGCTGTGAGGTTTTTTTTTGATGTTTTTGGAGCAGTGTACAAGGGTAATTTTTAGTCCTCTTTTTGCCATGTGTTCTTATACGCATTTCCTAAACACTTTCCCTGGCTTGGTACTATTACTGTGTATATGTCCTACATGTGTTTCCTATTTTTGATGACTCATACTTACGGTACTCATAAAGATTTATCCTTTATCTTGGCTCTGAGTAATGAGCACACTTGCACATTTCCAGCAGAGATGTGAGTTGGGACTTTTGCATTTAATCCTGTAGGATAGGCCTCTTGAAGGCATAGTGAAGGAAGCATGACATATTCATCTAAGGTTCTACTCACTTCTCCTGCCTGAGGAAACAGTCAACTCAGTTTTTGTGAATTTATTAATTTGTGTTTTCCACGTTTTCTTTTCCCTTTGCCCCTTTTAGCCATTTTACTACTTATGAGCGAGGCCACCAGAGGGTGACTAGATGGAACAAATGTGCTACTCCTTTTCCCTGTTGGTAACTATGTTAAAGAGTTTGGTGGTGGAAGAAATGGAAATCATTAAACTGAAATGATATCTGTATTACATGTGGCAGCAAACATCCAGGGGGGGCCTTCTTGGGTTCAGATAAACACTTAGACCCAAGAGATTATCACAGGCCACAGGTGGCTTCAGACTACTAAAGGATATAGGGTAGGGGCTGCAGCTTGGAGCAGGGCATCATGGCCTTCCTCTTTTTTTTTGATGCTTGCGGCTACGTACACATGAGTTTATACAGCCATCTGGAGTGCTCCAACTGATGGCTCAAATGCTAGATCTACGTGGTGTGTGTGTATGTGTGTGTGTGTGTGTTCTGATTTAGAGGACTCATACTTCCCAGGAGCTAATAGGCAACTATGCTTATAGGAATACTTTCCATGATGTCCATGAAAAACATGCTGGTTTACAAGAGTCTCTGCTCTCAGGGAAGCCTCCAAATATCTCTTCTTATCAGATATTTAAAAATTTTCCAATCCCCATACAATTTACCAATCCCAGGGTTAGTTTTTATTATAAGCAAGTGGCCTTTTATTATAGTTGACATATGGTTCTAGATTACCAGGGTTATAGAGATAAGAGAGTTAACAGAAGATCAAATTCTCACATGAAAAAGGGATAAACTTTGCCAACTCTTTGTCCATTGTGGATTTTATTAGTTTTCTTATTATATGTATTCCTGACTCTGGTAGGCTAAATAGTGGCTCCCAAAGATATGCTCACATCCTAATCCCCAAAACCTGTGAATGTTACTATATGAATATTCAGTGGAAAAAGTCTTTATAGATGTGATTAATTGAAGGATTTTGAGGTGAGAAGATTCTCCTGGATTATCTAGGTGGCCTCTGAATGCAATCATGTGTCCTTATAAGACAGAGATTTGATGTAGACAGAAGAGGAGAAAGCCACGTGACCATGGAGGTGGAGACTGGAGTGACGGGGCCACAAGCCAAGGAATGCCAACAGCCATGAGAAGCTGGAAGAAGCAAGGAACGGATTCTCTCTTAGAGCCTCTGGAGACTCTGACGTCTCTGCTGACACCTTGATTTTGGCTCAGTAACACTGATTTTGGATGTCTGGCCTTCAAAACTATAGGAGGATAATTTCCTGTTGTTTTAAGCTACCAGGCTTTTAGTAATGTGTTACAGCAGCCACAGGAAACGAATACGCTCACTCCCCATATCACCTTAGTTTGGGGGATTATCTTGAGTTCCATGCAGCCCTCCTGTCCCCATTTTGTTCACAACTTGTGTTCTCCATCTCTGTAAAGGACTCTACTACCCCGTTGCCAAGGCCAGAATCCTTGGCATCATCCATGACTTCCTGTGTTTTCTCAGATGTCACGCCCAATCCTATCTATTCTACCATAGAAATATATTCTGAATCCGCCCACCTTTGGCCCCCCACTCTCCCACCCTTGCTACACCTCCCCCCATCTTTGGTCTGAGCCACCATCACATCTTTACTTGAGGCGCAGTGGACCCCTAACCCAGGTCCCTGAAGAGGGCAGGGTCTGGAGGTAGACTGCCTGTGTTGGAAGCATGGTTCCACTGTTTATGAGCTGAATTTGGGCAAGTTATTTAACTTCTCTATGCCTCATTTTCCCTCTATGGGGATAAGAATAGTATCTACTTCAGAAGTTGCTCTGACAATTGAATAGTTAAAATGGGACAAGTGCTTAGAACAGTGCTTGGAATAAATGTCAGCTACTATCCTTATTAGCTAGTAAAAATCTGTTCTCCACATAGCAGCTTGAATAATCCTTTAAAAACTTAAGTCTAATCACAAAGTTCACCAGCTCAAATGTCCTGTGGTGGCTTCCCACTACATTTAGAGTAAAATCCCCAATCCCCAGTGTAACTCTCACCCCCTTCTCCCATCACTCACCGTTTTCACAATACTGCAGTTGTTGGCCCAGATGTCTTTCAAAGGTGCAGAGCATGTTCCTGCCTCTCATCCTTTGCCTGGAGCACTTGCCCCATTTATTCACAGGCCTTGTTCCTTCCCTTCCTCCGGTCCCTGCCCAGCCATTACCTCTACAGAGAGGCCTTCACAGACCACCCCATTTAAAATAACCATATCCCCTTGCTCCCGCTGTCTCCAAACCCTGTTTTACTTTTTAAAAATAACTCATATCACCGCCTGATATTTATATTTAGATGTGTTTATTGTCTGTCCCTTGCATTAGAATATCCATGAGATGTTTTACCTTGTGCACTATCTCCAGTAATTAGAACATACCCAGCACAGAGTAAGCATTCAATAAATATATGTGAAATAAATACTTGAATGAACAGTGAATATGTTGATTGTAGCGGTTTAGCTTTATTCAATGGACTGAGTTAGAAATTTTTTATTTGGAAATTCCTTATATTAATTATATTTTCTGGAATGTTTGGTTATTGATATTGGTATGTATGGTTCAGTCATAATGTTTTTTGTGTTTTGGGGGGGGGGTCACTGCTCGGCTTGTGGGATCTTACTTCCCCAACCAGGGATTGAACCCGGGCCACTGCAGTGAAAGCACTGAGTCCTAACCACTGGACCACGAGGGAACTCCCTAAAGTAATGTTTCTTAATCCAGGTTTCAAGGAGTAGAAAATAGATCACTGGATTGTGCATCTTAATAAATGATTGGTTCTTCATTTATCAAGATTCTATTTAAACCTGAGCAAATCTGTAGACCCATGTGAGTCAGTTTCTTCATTTGTCGATATGAAGAGGTTGGGAAGATTGAGATCTAATATTTCTTTCAGTGTTATTGTTGTTTTGAGTCTACATTGAGACTTTAAGGCATATTTTTTTTAATACATTAGTCCAGGCCTCCAAATAAAAAACAGCATAACTTGCATTTAGTGAAAAATACCCATTGAAAAGTAGAATTGAAAGTGTTTCTGGAATTGTTAAACTAGAAAATATCCTCAGAGAAACCCTCAGCATACAGTGGGTTAGGAACCACCTAAAAACGAATGATATGTTTTCTTATGTGTTTTTAAAAAAACCTGTATTAAGTAGGATTTCCAGATCCGGGGGCCAATCTGGCCTCCAAATACTTGGGAAAATGCTCTTCAATTTCACTGCTTAGATATTACTGCCTTGCACAGTAGAAATTTCATGATTTCCCAAACAGCTCACTGTTTCATCAAGACAGAGTACACGCAAAGAATCTTTCTCCCTCTCTCTTTCATTTATTGAAATACAGAAGATTAGAGGAACGAATCATTTCAGTTTGCTCCAGCGAAGGCCCCTCCCCACGTAATTAGAACCAGGCAGCTGCACAGCCATGGGCCGCCGACTCCGAGCACTGTCCCCCAGTGCGAAGCATGGTGGGAGGGAGGAAGGCCGCAACCCGCAGAGCTCGGGCTCCACAGTGCGGACCCTGGCAAAGAACACCACCTGTGAACAGAGAGGACAGAGACATAGAAACATATTATTGCCCTAAACATACATGACAGAAACGGAACCAAGTAGATTTAATCAACTGCAGCTGGGTGGAGATAAACACAAGTGCTAAGGAATCAGGCGTGTTGGAAGGGGCTGGGACTGGGGAGGCGCATTGGAGTAATTGGAGCCGGGTGTGCTACTTGGAGGTGAGAATTTGGAGAGGTTTGAAATAGGGATGTGGTTTGGCTGAGGGCTAGAGGCAACGTTTTCCAAGACTAGGGGAGGAGGCTGGTAAATAAAACAGACGAATTGAGGAGTAGGAACCAAGTTAGGACAGCAAGTACCTTGGCAGCTGTGAAAGCTTGTGTCTGATGGCCTTGCCCGTTGGTGTTTTCAGTGGGAGAATGGGTGCCCAGCTGTACTGATGCAGGTCTTCAAAGCCAGATGAATTGGTTCAATCTTTAACGCTGGAAGGGGCAATTTAGGTAGACCTCTAAAGATAAAACTTCCCAGCCACAGACTGAGAGAAACCTCTAGCTTTACCTCATCCAGTGACTTCAGCTGCCTTGGAAGGAGTTCATGGCTTTAGCACTTCCTGTGTTCCTGTTTCTCTGGAAGGCATACTCCAGGATGGAAAGGCAGGCGATTGAATTTCTGTTCAGAAATTTGGGGTCTCCTTAGAGCAGATGTGGTGTTGGGGTCAAGCGTGGAATGAATGTGGTATTCTCAGGACTGCTTCTTGTTTGATTCTGAGCACAATTCCCCCAAATTGCAATGAAATTTGGAGAGCAAGACTTGAGCAAGACTTAGCCTTACCTGAACAGGAATCACTGGTGAAGATGATCGATCACCTTTGTGCTGCTTGTGAGCTGTCATTCGGACTGGGTCTTTGATGAGACCCAAATCCCAAAGGTTGAGGGGAAAGCTGGGGGATGGCAGAAGAGCCGCTAGTTATTTACTGGGAATCTAAGGGTCGTGTGTGCGGCTGTAATCAGTTTGTCATCCAGCTTCAAAATCCAGGGACCTGTAGGCAGGAGGTAATGGTACCACGTTGATCGGAGCCACAAACATTGGTAAACTGCTTCCTCAGAGGATTAAGAAAACTGGCATTCTGGTCAATCTCATCAACACCCTTGCAAGGGAGTCATTCGCACTAGTTTACAGAGATAGAAATTGAGGCTGAGAGAAGTTAAATATTCTCCCCAAGGTCATGAGCTAGGAAGGAATCGGTAGAGCCCAAGCTTGGATGTGCAGCATACATCTCCTATAGATGGGTCGATGTGCAGTGAGTGGCTGTGGGCAAGGTGGGCTCTCCCGAGGTTTAGACATTTGTTTGATCATTAAATCAGTGTTTATTAAGCACCTGTTACTAGGCAGTCCTGACACCCCTTGAGAATTTGCCAAAGGTAGCAAAGATAGAGTGGGTAGCAAGTTCTCCCCCGTCTCTGCTCCCGTTTAGATGATCTCAGCCTCCTTGCTCTTCTTAACTGTGGGCTTAAGTATTGCTGCCAGTGTTGTTTGTTAACTTTAATCATATTGGAGGTCTTTGAGCTGCAGTAAAATAGCCATCTGGTAAGAATTACATGTGACTAGCTGGGTTGTTATCTATAGGTTAAGCGCTTAGAAAGAGGGGCAGGTTGGGGTGTCCTGTTACTCCCGATAGCTCTGCTCTATACAAACAACTTTCTTTACCGGATTATCTGTGCCAGAATATTACCAAATAGCTTGGAAACAGGTTGGTGTTTTACCCTTTAGGGGAAAAAAAAAAAAGGACCATGGAGTTGAATTTGGAAAGGAATCTTGGAAAATATTTCAGTAAAACAATGTATCATTCACATGCCCAAAAATTCAGCACTGCGGGGCTCCTGCTGGCAGAATAAGGTGAGCTTTGAGATATATTATGGCTTGATCTTGAATCCCTTCATATCTGGAGTAGGCTGAAAGTTGGTTATTTTTGTTTTCTTGGCAATGACCTTTTGTAAGAAATGCTTGTGAGATATGGTTTAGGTAGATGCCAACAGGGTTTCTGGTAACTTTCTGTATCTACATCCACCTTCTTTTCCCTTCATTTTATAAAAACATAAGTGGAAGGATTTCCCAGCACCATGTCGTGGAGTCACCCCGTATGTTGGTTCATCTTTCCTTTGTCTTTCATACATTCATTCATTTATTCATTCTAAAAATGCGTGAGCGTTTGCCATGTATGGGCATTGTTCTAGGACTGGAGATAACAGTGGGAAAGCAGGCAGAGTTTCAGCGTTTGTAATGCTTACATTGATTTGAACATGAGGTACCCAGGTATTTAAGTGACACGAAGGTGTGGTCGTTCGGCTGGTTAGGAAAGGCTTCCTAGGTGGTACACTTGAACAGAGACATTAATGATGAAGAGGAGTGAACCATGCACAGATCCAAGGGAAGTATAGGGCAAATAAAAGATCTGCTTATGTCAAGGCCCAAAGCTTGGAAGTGACTTGTTGGAGGTGAATGAGAAGGCCGGTGTGGCTGGAATCTAGTGAGCAAGGAGGAAAGCATGGGAGATTGGATTAGTTAGTCAAGGGTCAGATCATATGGTACTTTGCAGAGGGAGAAGTTGTTTCTTGGTGTTCCTTATGTTTCTGTGTTCTTATCCAGTGGTTAAAAAGGCTGGCCCTGAACTCTAAAGGTTCAGGGAGACCTTCTTCTCCAGTATCAGAGAATCAGTTCTGTAAGGAGAGACATGGAAAGTTCCACTAGCAGGATAAGTAGAAGCTGGAACACTGGATAGTTGGGTTCTAGTCCCAATGATGCCATAACCAGCTGTGGAATTTGGGCATGCCATTACGTCTTTGGGCTTCAATTTCCTTTACAATAAATATTTGGAGTAGACTATATCTAAAATCTCCTGTATCACTGAAAGTCAATGATTTTATTATACACAAATTTCATTTTGTGTTTTATCCTCTTCTTTCAGATTTTTTATCAGTGCTGCTTACAGTAACCAAGTCTTGTTGGTTCAAAAAGTGGCAGGAAGAAGTAAAGAGTGGGGGGAAAATGAGAGAACTTCATAACTTCACACCTTGGATTCAGAGCTGGCCACAGTCATTGAATGAGTCAATTATAGTGACTAAGGCTTGATCTCAGCCTAATGATTTATGGTTAACCAAGAGCAACCGTTGTCCTCATTAAGAGAGATTATCCCATCAAAATAGTGTTTTTAGAACCTGACAATGTAATAATGTTTGTGTTGACGCCTTTATTTTTAAATCATATTTTGATTTATTGGAAAGATAGAAAGTAGAAAAATCTGCCAGTCTTCCTGAAATTCAGAATAAATCATGCAGCTCTCTTATTCAAAAGTATATCTAAAAGAAATTAGCAAAACCAAATAAATTAACTTGTTTTATAATCTTGTCAATGCTACCTATTTTAAAAGACCCTGTAAATCTTGATCTACCTTTAGGATTAGCCTTGAGAATTTTATGATTTATTTTGCTTCTGCCAAGCATAAAAGACTATAGGGCATACATTGACCCAGAGTTAAAGTGAAAAAAAAAAAAGAAAAGAAAAGAACGAAATTCTCTAAAAATGCTCACATTGGTCTGAAAAGTTTGATAAATTCATTTTGGAATATTTTCAGTTCTTAAAAGAAGAAAAATCTTCTATTTTAATCTCTTGCGTTCACTTTGGCAGGTTCAACTGAACTTTTGTCAATCTTTCCTTTTAATTGAGTACACAAATCATTTAGTGTGACCTGGCATTTATAAGTTGATGACTCAGTCACATCAACCCATTCTTTTTCATCAGCTACGTCTATTCCTAGGGATCTGCCTTGAAGACTGTTACTGACTCTACCAGTTGCTCAAAGAACGGTAGGCTTTGGTTTAGCCCCTTCATTTATGGGGAAACTGAATCCCAAAGTAGGATTCCAAAAGTTCTTAGGCAGAACTTTTTTTCTTTAAATGAGTGATATGTCCAGAATCTTACACTAGGAAGAAGACAAGTTTGGGAAGCACCAGTGTTTGTGGTTTATAATGAAAGTTCCTTTTCTCTGTTTCTCAGGCAAGGGTAATTAACTTCCCCCCAAGGGCAGACAGTAAATCGTTTTCTGTAAATCAGGCAATCTCATCTTCATTCCAAAATTACTTACCAACCGTTTACTTGCTTTCTCTTGTGAAAAGAATACTGTATGAGAGATTATGACCCAAATTTGTTTCAGGTGTGTACTGGAAATATTGGAAACGTATTGTTAGGTCTTGCCAGGATTTAGGAGGGCATCTCAGGAAGACATTCCTAGGGTGGAGAATGGAGACTTGTTGTCACTTTAGGACTAGTAAAGTAGAGGGAGCAAATGAGCTGGTTCATTTCTTAGACAGTAGAGAACTAAGGGTGGGATTTAAAGATTTTTCCATAGAATATTATAATCAGGACTGAATTACCAGGCCCGTGAGTTATTCCTTGTAAAAATGCTCAAGGCTAGTAACTCATAGTAGTTGCCTGGTTTATTCATTTTCTGTGGTTAAAATATATCCCAAACTCAACAAGTGTTTAGTGAGGGCCTATGAGCTGGGGACAAAGCCAGGGAACAAACTCCTCAGGTCTGGGAGACTTGGGGTTGAGGATTAAGATTTCATTTTCTCCCCTTGCAAGATACTCCTTGGTAATTCCTTAATAATGATACCGTATAAGACTTGGAATGGGATCCTATACAAAATGGGATTTAAAAAAATTTCTATTACTGACATATATTCTGTTGGGCAAAAAAGTGAAGTGATTGAAGGGGATTTAATAAATTAATGTACTAATGTGATTATCTAAGTCATACTTGATATGCCAGAAGTTGACGTACCCATTATTTATCAGGAGGCAAGCCATGGTCACATCTCAGTGAATTATATTACATGCTATTCTTTCAATTGCCTTCACTGATTAGTTAAGCTTGGGTTTCACGGCCCATTGAGATCTGGCCCCAGTCTACCTTTCCAACTTTATTTCTCTATATTCTTTTGTATATTTCCTCAGCTCTATCTGAATTAAATGTTCCCCAGACCTACCCAAGCTGCCTGCCTTCCCTGTCTTGACATTTCTCTCGAGGCTCTCCCTGCCCTCCTTCCTGCCCCCTCCCCTTAGTTCTGCCTGCTCTGCCCTGTTCACTCTCAGGGACTAGCAACAGCGCCCCCTTTCTGCTCCCCTGGACACATTTACATCTGAGCATCTTGCTCAAACCCCAGAACTTGTGCAAGTGGACCTCCTCTTCACGATAGATTCAGGAAGCAGCACTATACGTGGGATGCATCTAGAGAAGAGGAATGTGATGTGTGTGTACACATCACATTGTTCTAAACAAATTTCTAAATGTTCTATTCAGGGTAATTCGAGTTACAGATTTCTCCCTACCAATAATTTTTTTTTTTTATTAATGGATTGTGTACTACCAATATAATTGAGGTTCTGAGAATTTCTTCCATAAATTATTGCTAATGGGAATAATGGTATATTTTTCTTACCTAACTTTTGAGGATGCTGTAAGGCTACACAGGTGTATCACTTTGAGTTCCTTAAAATAAAAATGTTCTGTATATTAAAGCTATCATAAACATAGTTAATAATTAACTTTAGTCATGTTAATAAAAATTGAAGGCTTTTATAAATCCATGAAGAAATACTCTGTAGTTGCTGCTTCTATGTGGTACAGCTATAATATAGTATATTCTTATTCTTATATAGTTTCTTATTTGCTATTTAAATTATAGCATAGATTGATGGTAGTAGATCAGAGACCCTAGAACAGGTCATTTTCTCCCTTAGCGTTAAATAAGGTTTAGATAATTTTTCCTTAAATTTATAGGAATTAGTCCAGGTAAGGTCAGTATGGAATAAAGTCTGTTTAAGATTTTATCAGAAAAATCACCTTCTCTCTTTCTCTCTCTCTCTCTCTCTCTCTCTCTCTCTTTTTTTTAAATCCAGGGTTGGGATCAACAGCTGTTCTAGCATGGGCAGGGTAACTTGATATAATGGCATACATTTTTACCCTGGTCTGCTCTTAGAGCAAATTTGAAATGGTTGTTTTGGAAAATGTGCTATGAATTTATCTCTAGACCTTCGCACCAGAGCAGTTAGTTCAGCCTAGCAGAACCTTGGCACTTGATGTGCATCTTTCATAACAGAACTCTGATGCTGTGACTTGATGCCTTGAAATCAGCACAACAAAATGGTGCTTGAAGAGCAGTGTTTACTTTGATCATTTTTCAACTTCTGTGCCCCAGCCTTTCACGGAGTACAAATTGCTTTACCAGAGTTACGGGGCTGAAGCCCACGGACTGTTTTTGTAGTCTGGTTGCTGTGGTGATTCTTAGTCTTCCATGAAACTCCGTCTCCAGGGAAACAGAAACCTTTGCAGCTGTCTCAACCTTTTTGGTATCGTATCCGGTGGAGGTCTTCACCAAGCTCCGTAGCAAGCCTGAGAGTGGTTGATTTGTGTCAGCGTAAACAAATATGTGGAAACAGGACATCTCATTCAGTACATGCTGTATTTCAAAACAAATAGCTCCCCTATCCTTCTCCCAAATCATATGGGGACTTTGAAGTATCTCCAAGTCCGGCTGAAGCCAGAGTTTAGTGAGCCATCGAGATGTTGTTGGTCACGATAATGATACGAGTAAGAGCTTTGGAAGAATGACTGATGAAGTCTGTAGAGTTGCCAGGTGGGGAAGAAAGTGGTGGCAAAGGAGAAGCTTAATGGGGCTTGTGTGTGCCCAGACAGGAGAAGCTGGTTTAGGAAGAGAGGCGGGCTGAGTCTAAGGATGCCAGCAGTTTGATGTTTAGGGAACAGTGAGAAAAAATGTTTTGACTTTAAACTTCAGTGGAGAACAATAAAGACAAAACCTTCCTTCCATAGGAACCAAGGGAATGGAGAAAAATTGCCATGGTTTTAGAGGGTAGAAGTAATAATAGTGAACACTTAAAGAGCACTTACTGGGATTTCCCTGGTGGCGGAGTGGTTAAGAATCCTCCTGCCAATGCAGGGGACACGGGTTCGAGCCCTGGTCCAGGCAGATCCCACATCCTGCGGAGCAACTAAGCCCGTGTGCCCCAACTACTGAGCCTGCATTCTGGAGCCCACAAGCCACAACTACTGAGCCCACGAGCCTAGAGCCCGTGCTCCGCAGCAAGAGAAGCCACCACAGTGAGAAGCCCGTGCACCACAACTAGAGAAAGCCCGCAGCAATAATGACCCAACGCAGCCAAAAATAAATAAATAATAAATTAAAAAAAAAAAAAGAAAGAGTACTTACTATAAGTGCCAGTCACTGTTCTAAGTGTTTTACACATATGGCATGTTTAATCCTTTGACATTTGATGGAATAAGCACAAGTATTATCCCCATGTTACAATGGATGAAACTGATGCCCATAGAGTCTTAACATGCTCAAGGTCCTAAGGCTGGTAAATGGAGAGCTGAGAGTCCAACTGACTCTGACCAGTAGGTCAGAGCTCTTAACCAGTAGGTCAAACTGTCTGTAATTTAGGAACGAAGGCAGAATGACCCAAAGGATTGGATTACAGGAGATACTGGCCAACTTGGAAGAAAATGTAGATCTTGGAAGAAATTAAATTATGCTCTAAAATGTGTTTATTGATTCATTCATTTGTTCATTCATTCATCATTAAATATTATGTAGTGCCTTCTAAGTGCCAGGTATTAGACTAGGCTCTCAGATGGCAAGAAGACAAGTCCCACTCTCTCCCCTCAGATAATGTGCGTGTTAACTTAATACAAGGCAGCAGGTGCTAGATGCTATAAGAAGGTCAACTGGACCTAGGTCAGGAGCATCCACTGGGAAGAGCTTCCTTCTGCCTTCTAGGGCACTGATGACTCGAAGCCTTCTTAAAGAGTGTGATATTTTTCTGGGAGGTGAACAAAATTGATCCCAGGTGAAAATATGAAACTGTAATTAAATTCAGTATGTTAGTACATACCTCTACCTCGTTCTAAACAGAATTGAGAGGTCCCATTTGATGAGTTTACATATAGTTGCATATAGTTTGCTCTTGAGGATTTCCAAACCACAGAAGAGCAGGATGTCCAATTTGTAAACAGCACTGGCAGGAGTGGGTTCCAGGGTAACAATGGAGAGCACTTTACAGGAAGGGAAGGTTTTGAGAAGGCCTGGGAGATCCATCTTTATAGGAAGAAGTTCCCATGATGCCTCAGGTGATGACTGTGCAAAGTTCCTGAGATATGTTGAAGGCCTGTCTGAAACTAATGGATGATTTTTAACTATGGGGGCAAGCATGTTACTAGTGCTTTACAAGTATTAACTTATTTATTCCTCGTAATAACTCTAAAAAGTAGGTACTATTCTGTTTTTTTAGGTGAAGAAATAACAGCACAGAGAGGTCAAGCAATTTGCCCAAGGTCATACAGCTAAGGAATTAATGGAGCTGGAATTGAACACAGGGAGTTTGGTGCAAGTGTCAATGCTCTCAATCATTATGCTTTGCTGATTAGTCATATTTCACTTTATGGGTCTCATTTTAAGCCATAAAGTTAGTCTGTTAGATGCAAAGGCATTCTTAAGTTTAGTTTGAGGCTAATGTCAGACACCCCCTCCCCATGAAACATCTGGTCATCCACTGTTCTAAAAGGGACGATAACCTACTTTGCACATCATGCTTTATTTCTCAGGGCTGACTGGGAACCTTCCATAGTAAGTGGATAATTAATAGAAAAAAGAAACAAAAATCGCAGAGTTTAGCTACTTGTTAACTCTGGTTGAAAAGTTTGTTTGCTTAAGAATGTGGAATCTGATGGTGACTTTATCAGGTTTCTCTATTTTAAAAACAGTTATTTTAGAATATTATCCCTTGAAAATGGGTCTGAGAAATTTAACTTTTCATCATCTTTCTTTCAGAGAATAATAACATTTCCTTCACACGTTAGAGTTCACAAAGAATTATATTTGTCATAATGTAAATTATTTAACCTTCTCAACTATCCTACGTGATTGCTCTTAATCTCTTTTAAGGTTAGAGGAGATTTAATTTAATATCTTATGAAGAATAATGGCTTGCTCAAAGCTAGTTCTAATTTTAGAATCTGGGCTTAAAAGCAAGAGGCAACAAGCTCCCACAGACTCAGATATACCAAGACATGGACAGATGTGACCTGAACCTACCAGGAAAGTATTCTGAACTCTTTATGAGATACTAAAGAACTGTCATCACTTCCCTAATAGGTTTGCTTTATCCTAGTATCATTTTCTTTTGAAATAATTACTGTTGAGAAGTACTCTCAAGTATTTTACTGTATTGCTTACTAAATATATGGACTTTAAAAAACAAATTTAGCAAACTTCTATAGAGAGTAAATGAAATAGGAAGTGGGTGAAGTGATTCTGAAAGTCTTAAGAAAAGTATTCAGTAATGAAGTCATGGAATCCCTAGATTCTAGGATCAGAAGGGATCTTTGTGGTCGTCCACAAAATATTTATTTTATTTATTCCTTGTTTGTGAATTTTGTTTCTAAAATATCTCTGGCAAGTGCTCGTCCAGCCAATCCAAGTCATTCAGAAAATTGAGAAGGATTGGAAGAAACAAGAAAATTGATGACGTTGATAGATTTTGCCTGTTTCTTTCAGAGAAGTTTAGGTCTGATTTGTCCTGCTTGGGAGCCCCGCCCAGCCAAGCTTCTATTGCCTCTCCCGATCCTTGACATCTTCTCTCCCCACACACCCTGGACATACCTCAGTCTTGGTGGTGTATTCTCACCATCTCTTCACGTGTCTGTCTTCCTCTGGACTGTGGTGAGCACACTGGGGAAAGATAGGTTGCATCTTACTCATGTTTCTGTTGCCGGTAATTGACATGGTGCCTGGCGCATCATAGGACTTAATTTATGTTGTTTGAATAAATGAAAAACATGCACAGGAGACATAGTTACTGTCCTAAGCTAGCTTAGTGTGTGCCTTGGCTTTGATCACCTTAGATCTGAAAGCCTGAGGATTGATGTGACCCTTCAGACTTCTAAGATACTCTGAGTTCCTTGTACTGTCACATGAAGCTCTTTCTCGATAAGATTTGAAACTCAAGACTTGGTCAGGTTCATCCTGTAGGAAAGTTCAAATCACATTTTTTTGGTGTGTGGTAAAAAACACATAATATTTACCATTTTAGCCATTTTAAAGCGTACAGTTCAGTGACATTTGTAGACTCACAGTGTAGTGCAAACATCACCACTGTTTTGTTCCAGGACATTTTCGTCCCTCCAAAAACAAACTCCATACCAAACAGCGGTCAGTCCCAGCCCTGGAAACTACTCTGTCTCCGTGGATTTGCCTGCTCTGGACATTTCATACACATGTAAAATCATACAACATGTGGTGTTTTGTGTCTGGCTTTTTTCACTTCACATAACGTTTTCAAGGTTCATCTATGTTGTAGTATGTGTCGGTGCTGTACTCTTTTTATTGTCGAATAATATTCCATTGTATGGATATACCACGTTTTGCTTATTTCAGATCATATATATATATATATATATACATATATATATATATATATATATATATTTTTTTTTTTTTTTTTTTTGCGGTACATGGGCCTCTCACTGCCGTGGCCTCTCCTGTTGCGGAGCACAGGCTCCGGACACACAGGCTCAGCGGTCATGGCTCACGGGCCCAGCCGCTCCGCGGCACGTGGGATCCTCCCAGACCGGGGCACGAACCCATGTCCCCTGCATCGGCAGGCGGACTCTCAACCACTGCACCACCAGGGAAGCCCATTCAGATCATGTTTTTATAGAGAGATTTGTCATTGTGAGTCAGATTTCTTACTTCTGGCCAAATATCATGAATGGCAGAGAATCTTCATTATTATCTACAAGATCCTGGTAATTTTGGAATATTTAAATTTATAATCTAAGCCTGAATGTTTTGTAATGCAACACCCCCACCCCTTCTGCTTTTCCCATTTTGGCTCAATTTACTTCTTATTAATGGTATTTTCAAAGGACGAGTCAAAGACAGAATGGGAGACTATAGTAGTTTTGCTGCAATTGAGAAGTAGAAGACTAGTGGCTGTTGACTTAATAGGCATTTGCGTCTTCCCTGAATTATGAAATAGAGCTTAAGCTATCTGATTTTGATATCTTTTAGGACCTTCCAGACTTTGGTCAGGATTAGAACGTTTCTTTAGAGATGTATTATGGAAGAGTAGCTTGTACTTTTCTCTATTTGCATGGGAAACTAAGGCTTTGTAGTACTTTCAAACTCTGTTTAAATACAAGAGCTCCAGCTGTGCCTTCCATGTTTAACATACTGAGTAAAATTCAGAGATTATGAGCTTTTTTATAAGTCATTTTACATATAAAAAATGAGACTGTATAAAAAGTTGACAATTAATATTTACAAATATTAAGGCAGAACCTCATATTTCCTAATGTCAAATAGGGAAAGCAGTTTTAATTATTCACTTAGACATGAACTGATATTGTTCCCCTTTCTGTTGCTCTGCACATTCACTAATTCCCAGCATTATGACTTGATTCACCAGGGTTTAAATTTGCTGACTATGTGTATGGTGTTGACAGAATTACAGTATCTTCATTATTGGGAAACGAACGACTGTGTATAAGTTATATGACTTGAAAATCAAATGGTTTGTGTTTGAATTTTATTTATTGATGGATTGATTGATTGCCTGCGTTGGATCTTTGTTGCTGCGCGTGGGCTTTCTCTAGTTGTGGCGAGCGGGGGCTACTCTTCGTTGTGGTGTGCAAGCTTCTTATTGCGGTGGCTTCTCTTGTTGCAGAGCACGGGCTCTAGGCGTGCGGGCTTCAGTAGTTGTGGCACGTGGGCTCAGTAGTTGTGGCTTGTGGGCTCTAGAGCACAGGCTCAGGAGTTGTGGTGCACAGGCTTAGTTGCTCCACGGCATGTGAGATCTTCCCGGACCAGGGCTCGAACACGTGTCCCCTGCATTGGCAGGCGGATTCTTAACCACTGTACCACCAGGAAAGTCCTGGTTTGTGTTAGAATTTGCACTTGTTTCATTCTGAGGTGAAATCTATTCCTCGTCCCTGCTATGACACTCAATTCTGATTTACTTGTACATAAATGTCAAGAGGTTCCTTCTTGATCTAAATAAGGAACGTTGTTCAGACTTCTTACAACTTAGTCTTTTGCTTCTTTCTTTTTTTTTACGTTTTATTTTCCTTTTTCCTTCAGGTTATTAATTAAGTGCTGAAAGGTTTTTAAGGGTATAATGTAACTATAATGAATTTGTCACCAGGTGTCCACCTCTTTACTGTAGCTTTGTCCCTTTCCAGTTAGAACAAATGTATTGAACTACTTTTAATGCTGCCTGAAGAAAATAGGAAATTTAAACCCTTCAGTACTGGCTCTGGGAAGATATGATCCCATCTT
Source organism: Delphinus delphis (assembly GCF_949987515.2). NCBI lineage: Eukaryota > Metazoa > Chordata > Mammalia > Artiodactyla > Delphinidae > Delphinus > Delphinus delphis. Next base: position 80,174,567 of record NC_082683.1, on the reverse strand, counting down.
AGACACTTATCACTTACAGCATGCCAAGTTCTGTAGGCATATTTTGGCAACTTTCCCTCTGCTTTCTGTGATCATAGCTCTTACCCTGAAAACTCATTTCAGGGCTTGGGGAGAACTGATTCTGAGGAGGAAAACAGGCAACGGTACTGAACTCTAATGTAAACACTGCAAACTGCATTTGCTCTGTTGTGCATTAGGCTGTTCTGACACAGTTCATTGCCTGAATTAAAAGCATTTAAAATTCTGTGCCTCTAAGAGATAATAGAACATTTGATCAAAGAACATAATGCTTTTTCAGGAAAAATGTTCCCAAAACACAGACAGATAACATGTTCTCCCACCTTTGACCTCTGGAGTATTTGTTCTCCCTTTCTCCAGATAGGCCATGTAATGTTGAAACTATAGTTCCTCTAAAAACATTTCCACTTAAAATTATAACCTGGCTGGATGAGACCAGAATACTCTTAGGGGACTGGTACTGTGAATTTCAGGAGTTGTTTTGGTTAGAGCTTTCAAAGGAAATCAGACTTCACATTATTCCCAATTCTACTGTAATCAGAATTTAGTTTCCTTAGAGAGTGACTTGGTCTAATCCACACATCAACTGGGAGGCCCTGGAGCTCAAGGAATGATTGACTCACACCTCTGCTAATTCCGCGGCGTGAAGAAATCCAGAGGAGGGTATATTTCTGCAGATTGCCAGAGCCTTAGCATTCTTGTGGCCCTCTCCACTTCCTGGGTTTATAACTCTATATGTTACATGGCTGCGATACACTTGATTCACTTGGATTTGAAATGCAACCAACACTATCTTGAGTTCCATAGTGCCTTCGTTCACGAGAACAGTAAGCATTATTAGAGTTTTTGTAGAGGAGATAGAGGGGAACTCATATCAAAGCAATTCAGACAACTTTAGCTGCACTGTAGACATCACTATTCATAAAAATACTTGTTGACCCATCCCTGTGGAGTTTCACTGACCTCTCGGCTTGTGCTGACCTCCTGTTTTCTTGCTTACAACTCAGTCCCCTTCCTTTCTTCTTTGTCTTTCCCTCTTTTCCAGAAGCAAAATAGTTCCTGGCTCTTACTTCTGTAGAGCAGCTCCCCATCAACCCCTATGCCCTATGGCCAACACCCAAGATTAAGAGTGGGATGGGAAGGTAGGGAGAAAGGAAGAGTCAGACATTTCATTCTGTTCTTAGGAATAGAATATGAATATTCTTATGAATGAGAGACGTTCATTCTATTCTTAGCATTGCCACTTTCTAGCCATATACCTTTGGATAAATTATTTATCTCTAAGCACCAATTTCTTCATCTTTAAAATGGGAATAACTAGATAATTATGCAAAGCGTCTCTTGGTGAGAGTAGTGAGTCTTAATCCAGTAGATGGACCCAGGGGTCTGCTTATTGTCTTTCTTTGGGAGGTGATGGCTGTCACTACTGTTGGCACCACTATTCCTACTAACAACAACAATTCCAAGTGTAGTGTTTTTGAACATCCATATCTCAGTAATTACTCCTCTCTAGGTTTCTCTTTTGTTCTAGAAAGCTAACACTGTGTGCCCATTCAGAATTCCTTACCAGGTAAAGGTTAATGTACTAGCCCAGGGGAATCCAAATGCCATCTTTTGACGCTTAGAGCATCAAATTAAATTTAATCACTACCTGAACACTGGTGTATTTGCTAACTGTAAGATGGTGCATAGGCAGCAATCTTTATTGAGATCTGTAACTACAACTGGCAGATGGAAATGATTAATCCAGTACTCAGATCATGTGGGAATTGGGTTCTTGCTGTGCCTACCTTTTAAATTAGCTTCTACTGGTCACCCCATGATTCTCTTTATTACACAGTTCTGTTTACCATAGTACTGACAAGCAGGCCATCCTGACATCCTATTATTATAGACATATACATGTCAAAGGACTGGCTCACTAAACAGGTAGCAAAAACAATTTCAAGCCCATTGTAAAAAGTAGACATTGAGAGGAAATAAATTGACACGGTACATATTATATGGAACTTCTGTTAGTGTTCGAAACAATAATAAAGTGTTTGGAATCGATCTGTTTATTAAGTGTGACAAAGGAATATGAAAAAATAAAAGCAAACTTTTTTTTTTCACATTGGTCAATTTGCCAATATTGAGTTCCTTCAATTTGTCTAGAAGTTCAGTTTCTAACACACTTCATTGCCTGAATGAAAATCATTTAAAATTCTGTGCCTGTAAAAGGTAGTAGAATATTTGGTCAAAATTTTATCTTTGTTATCTACCCCTGAGAAGGTAAACATGCTCCAAAGTTTTCTTCACGTTTCACATATTTGTATTTGCATAACTGTAAAAGATAATAAATAAAAACATTCTGTTTTCTTTGTTTGCCTAGTGTGATTCCCCTAAATGGCATAGGTGGTGCTCTGCCCTGGCCTATACACACAACAGAGGATGATAATCAGGGCAGTTATTCTCACAAAGCCTGGGCGTGGCCTTGAATTCTGTCCGACACACGTTCCAGGCAGCCCCTACCATTTGTTTTGGAAGCACGAGCTGGAATCTGTTTGCTTTCCTTAACTGTGTTTTAAAGTTCAAGTAGAACTGGATAGTGAAGTTAATGTTCTCTTTACTAGATGCATCCCCCCATCACTTTATGGCCAGGGAAGTGCAACCATATGACTCTGTAACCATTACTTGAGTCACATTTCATGAATAACTGTTATTGGTGCTTCCTTTTGTTCATCTTTCAGAAAACTTGTTGCCTGCTTACTCGATGTCTAGCCCTGTGCTAGGCCCAAGGATGCAGAAATGAGTGTGACTTAGTTTCTGCCCTTGAAGAATGCCCTGAGGATTTCACAATGTAAGGTGGGGAGTCAACGGCAAACATCTGACCACATCGTTGCCGTGCCGTGTGAAGGTAGAAACAGGAGTGTGGTCTGTGGGAGCGGCGCTGGACCCAAGTCTGCCTGCAGGACAGGGAAGATTTCCCTGGAGGCTGCATTTTGAGCTGGACACACATGTCAGTCTTGCGGCTGGCGGGAGGGTGCTGCAGGCTACCGTCCTGAAGGGCCGTGGTGTGTTACTGACACACACAGTCCCGTTTTCAGACGGCAGATGCTTAATGCTCCAGGACGATGGGAAAGTGCTTGTCGGTGTTCCCAGACTTGCCATTAGAAGCACCTGTACCTCAGAACATACCCACACCTGGGGTCTCCCCTTTCTCAGCCTCCCTTCCCCATAGTGACTGAGCAGTGGGCTACTCTGGGAAGGCAGGGCTAGGGTCCCTGGAATCCCCTTGCAACTCTCCCAGGACTCCTTTAGAGGGTCATGACCTGTAGTTTCAGAAATACTCTTCTGTTTATATGAGCTCTTGTCCCTCAACCCCCAACCCAAATTTAGTTCCGAGTATTTTTCCAGGACATTCAAAATACAGAGCAGAGAGGGCAGACTTATTTCTGCATTATATTTCAGTCTTTCATTTTAGGGCTTTTTCCCCCTATTTTATGGTTTTATTAGATTATTTTCAGAGGTTCCCAGGGAATCCTGAATCCTGTCCTTGTTGAGGGGAGGAGGAATTAGTTTTGGAATTGACTGGCTTTGTTGCTCTCATCATGTTAAGTGTTTCAAGAAAAAACCATTGGGCAGGAACTTGATATCATTTGTCATAGCAGTGAAGTCTTTGACCTTAACGCTGCTGAGACCAGGGTGAATGGTCAGCTGACTTCCCGGGTAGCGTAGAGACACTTAGGGGGGCTGAGATTCCTTGAATTTGATGCTAACTGATGTTCTAGAAATTCAGAGAAATGTAAAAATAAAATCATAAGGAAATTTTTTAAAGTTCCGAATCCACCCCTCTAAGAATATTTTAAGGGAATCTTTTTATACCAATTCCCAGATGGCAAAAGACAAGCAGTGGTAAATAAAATGTCAGCTGTAGGGGTTCCTCAGACTGGAATATACTTTAAAACACTGCAAAGCAACTAACTACTGTTCCCCACTCCCAGCAATTGGTTGTGTATTTCAGATGCATCTGGGCCAGATTTGAGTTCCTAAAAGTCCTTTTGCCTCCATGTAAGTGAAATTTGGGTTCTGCTGTGGTTACCCTAGTGTCCTGAAGTAGGTTCATGTCTCACTGTTCGGCTGTGTAAATTACGAGTGCTATGGGACCCAGATTTAGGATGTTTTCAGTTACTGCGAACACTGTTGCTAAATGGATGTCTGCTTACCTCTGAAGAGGGCATAGATATGACTATACACACACCAGGGTGGGAGTTTATGGGTCTTGTTTATAGACACAGTGCTGGAGTGCTTCTCTTATCTGTCTTCATGTAAACTGATTATTGGATCATCCATCTCAGAGCAATATTTGGTCTGGTTTTAGAGAACAGGAGTCCCTCTGGTAGTGTTTTGGATGACTTCACTGTTTCATGGGTCCATAGGGGCTCTTACAAGAATCAGAAATGTTGAGCTGGAACTTCACTGACACGTTAGCAAAATTAGACAACTGTTAGACTCTCGTATCAGTTGTTCCACTCGCTTTTCTTTTGCTTGTTTTAACAAACCCCAGGAGTAGGGGATCTGACTAATAAGAAAATTTTGAAGTCACTGTGGTAGAAATATCTTGCATCTCTACCACGAATCCTGGGAAGTTCAAAACAATTTTCATATGGCATCTTTCCATCAAGAGAGTAGGGTGGTTTTTTTTCTTTTCTGTAAGAAAGTACATAATTCATTTAGATAAAGTGATTTACCAAGTTTGCTACAATGTATAGTTTTTGCTTATCAAAGATAATCTTTGGAGAGCTGAGAGTCTTCACCCAGACAAGGGTCCAGAGAAAACTCTCCCTGTTGTTTTCTGGCGATAATGTGGACAGGGACATGCTTCCTAAATGGGAGATAGGAAGGTTGTCTTTCCACTCAGAGGCTTTATGCACCTGAGAGTTGGCCTTGACTTTCGTTACAACTGTGTTCAGATTCCCCAGAAGAGTACTCAAAAAAGATTTACTTTGGATTTCTTTGTAAAATAGGAGAACTACATTAATTGCATCTAGTAGTTTATTGAAGTGCACAGACAGCCTCAGAAGACCTAATATAAATAGATGTCATGGAACAGATTAGACCAATTAGCTTTTCTTTATTTGGGGGAGGGGTCAGCAGTGCATGAGGAACAGTGTCTACATCTGGGATGTGACAGATCACATTTACTTGTATTTTCTCACGACATTAGGAAGACTGAACATTCAGCACTGTTTGAGACAAACGTGATTAAAGCTGGAATTCTTGGACAGGACTTTATGGACCACTATATGGTCAAAGTATGGTTTCAAGAAGTCACTGGAACCCCAGAAACTGCATGTGAAAATTTTTTAGTTCTGAGTTGTCATCTATTATGTTCTTTCCCTGAGGGGATGTTATCTTAAGACTAGAGGTGTAATTTCTAGTTTAATTACAGGGAGTAGTTTTGTTCCTGATTCTGTCATTAGAATTTTCCTACTCATCTATAATGGATTCTTTAACCTGGGTTAATGGTTACTTAACCTGGGGTTTATGGGCCCTGCAATGGATGTATTTCCCTGACGTGGTCAGAAAGTTTTATGTGCATATGGGGTTTTTTGGTGTGTTTGGGGTGTGGCGTTCATAACTTGCCTTAAGTTCTCAAGTGCTCTATGACTCCCAAAGGTTAAGAAAGAAGCCATCAGCTATGTGGGTTCAGTTTTGTCCATGGACTAAGCGATGACCCTTATTTTTATGTGTAAATTTGACATAGGGTTGAGAGTCAACTCTTTAAACTATTGTTTGGATTTCCAAGTTGGAAATTACTGAATACTATTTGTATCACTTCTCCATGGGCTATTTCTTTGCTACAGTCTGTCTCACCTCTGGTCTTCAGACCATGATCACTGGACAGTTTACCCAGGGGAAAAAAACTTTAGCAGAACGCTCTTACCTTTGTAACTATAGTCTATCCTGATCTGTAACTGGTTCTAAAGAGGATTTTCTTTATTTTTTACTTCTTTTTTTTTCTTCTTCTTCTCTTCTTTCCCCCCCAACCCTTCTTCTTTTTTTCAGCCTGAGAGAAATTAGGCACCTTAGCCAGGAATTCTTTAAGAGCTGTTACGCGTATGTTCTCCCCACATTTCCGAGAGCTTTTCTACCTTCGTTCTTTTGTTGGTTGTTTTTGGTTGTCCTCTAGTTTCCCTTCAGTAAGATTTATTCAAGTGGAGGAAGGTTGCTGAGGGATTAGGTGAGCAGGTGCTTGGAGGACTCTCTGTTCCTGCCAAATGATCTTTTTAAAAAAGTATTGAGTATTTTTCTTTTAATTTCCCAATCGTCGTGTCAATTCTTCTTTGCCAAATGGTTTTTGGGGCTTTGCCTGGGCCCCATGTGCCAGAGTCGGGGATTCATTTTGGCCAGACACTGCCACATATTGAAGAGGGAACCGATTCCAGGAAAGCTCAGAGAGCCATGGCTCCTAGAAATCTTTCCTTGATGGTATGAGCCAGGCCTCAACACTTTTGACCATCTGGAAAATTTTGGACTTGAGCACCAATATGTGTCTCATACATATTTTTCTTTTCATTTCCTAAGGTTTTTTTTAAAAAATTCTTGTTCATTTGAGATATATATTTATTACTATTTTATCTGTGAGCTCCAAGAAGAATCATATGCCTGAGGGCTGCAAAGAAAATCATCCAAAAAAGAGTTGATGTGCCCTCTGTGGGTATACATTGCTCTTCTTGTGCTCAATAAACAGTTTTGGAATGAATAAATCTGAAAACTTTTCACATACTATAAGTGACAGAGTGTTTCTTTGCAATTTTCAAGTACTCTTGGACCAGTAATGATTTCATCTCTCCTTTCTTCACTCTCCGTAGTGTGTGCTTTCTGTAGTGTGCCTCTCTCTGTCTAGTTAATGCTGCAGTATGAATCTCTGCCCCTGCTCTGTTTCTACAGCCTCTCCTGTTTATAGTGGCGATCAGTCTGATTATTTCTAGATGTGGACAGCATCTCCAAAATGCTGTGAGGTAGATTCTGTACAATAAAAGAACATGTTAATTTGCTGTAGCTGACATCAAATTGACATCATTGTTCCTTAGTACTCTGCTTTTAGTGCTATGCTTATGCCAGTATTAAAATGATCCTATGCTTATGCCAATATTAAAATGACTCCTAGCTCACGACAGTTGGAGTCTCGCTCATGTGTTTTTTCACTTTTGGTAAATTAGCTAACTGAATTCCTTTGAGCCTATTAATCAGATTTTAAAAAAGCTTTTTAGGTAACATAAATTTATGAATTTGTTGTGATAAATCCATCATTAAAAAATTATCTACTCTATATCAAGCAGAGTATTAAACGTAAGACATATCTTTGCCTACTGAGTATTTGCAGTGTATTTTGAAAATTAAGACACATACACTCAGTAGCAAATGAATGAGATGCTATTATATACCACAGTGCTAATTATTCATAGAATAAAGTACTTTCGTGGCCTTGAAAAGTAGAGACAAACATCCAGTTGGCATTTACTGAGTGCCTATCGTGCGCTAAGGGATGGATATAGAAAGTTAAGTTTAGTGCCTTATTATCAGTGACTTGAGAGTACACTGTAGTAAGTGACACTGGTGTCATAAGCAGTCTCTACAATGAAAGGCAGAGATACATTGAGATCAGAGTGAGCCAGCAGCCACTGGGAAGATATCAAGTAAAGTATTCCAGCTTTGAGTGCTCTACCCCTGATGATTGTATAGATTCAGATCATAGATCTAGACCATTTAATCCTCATAAGGATTGTGACTGAGACGTACGATTATTCCCAGTGTATCACTCAGTCTGTGTCTTTTTACCTAAAGTCCTTTTTTGTTCTTTCCCTCTCTTATCACTCTATGGTGCTCTTTGGTGAGTTCAGTTTGTTTAAATACGTGATTCTTGGGTCTTGCCTCAGCCCTCTGTACAGAAAGCCAGTGTGAGACATACTTATATGAAAGCATCTGTTCAGTATTTCTTTATTCATCCTATCGCTTTCCTGTGTTTGTGTTGACTGATCTTGGGTGATGTGCTCTGGGAGGGTGTTGCTGAACCCACTGTTTCCAGATATCCTCGCAGGTGCTTTTGGATGATGCTAATGATGACAGTGTAACCTACAGTAGTCCTTGATCTGCCAGCAAAACTGGCCACAGTTTTCCTATGCAGACTCCTGGTTTTCTTCCCTGTTTTTTTCTTTTTTTGGATTGGGACTGTGTACAATCAGTTTTTATTCTGTGTGTTCTCTATGCTTCATTTCTTTGGAAAATCCCTTCGAGCTAATAGCTGGGATGATGAAAGCACTGGCAGCTCCCCTTGGCAGCCCCTTTCCCTTAGCTTTCGGCACTTTTCTTTGGCAGAACTCACTTAACTTTATAGAGGGAGGTTGGAGTTTACCTGGAAGAGAACAAAGTCATTTCTTTGGTGATCCAGAGGGATGACATGCCCCCAGGTGATTGATTCTGTACTCCAATTTTGAACTTGGTCATTTGACTTGAAGGATAAGGTAGTCCTGAGGGAAGGTAACCTTTATTTTGCCTTTGCCAACTTTGAAAAAAAGAAGTGTTCTGTTTATTTGTGTTCTGCCATCACTAGGAGCTGATTCATGTTTTGGTTGGAATTAATGTGGGTTGAACCACACGATATAGCTATGTTTTGTAGTTAAAAAATGATCAAATATTGGCAGTATCATCTAGTTCAACCTAATATATCGAATCCACAGAATCTGAACTAGCTTATAGCTTGTTTCTGTTAATGGTGAGCTGTGAAAAAGAATTCCAGTTTCTGTGCTAAGTGATTTTAATGGAAAGCCAGTGCTAAGACTTCTCTTTGTTTCTTCCTAGGTCACTCTGCACCTGAATCCCATCTCCTCAGTCTACATTCACCACAAGCCTGTCGTGTTCCTGCTCAACTCCCCACAGCCCCTGGTTTGGCATCTGAAGACAGAGAGACTTGCAATTGGCATCTCCAGACTTTTCTTGGTAAGTGTTTGAAACCCTCCCAAAGTGATCCTTAGCATAAGGATATAATGACCCTAAAATTTTGCAAGGCTTTTTAAAAGGCTTATTTCATCGAAATAATACCAGAGTCCACAGTGTATTAAATTTGGATTTTGCCGTTAGTGATATTTGGATGGCATCGATAAGCATTCACAGAAAACAGATACCATTCACATGCCCTCTTCTGTGGATGGAGAGTCCGGTCTCTCTTGCACGATAGAGCAGGATCTGCAGTCCTTCTTTGTGTGGACTGAGCTTTGGTCTCAGCTCTGAGACCGCCTCCCCACACTCCCCATAGTACCAGGAGCAATGTAAATATCGTAAGTAGCCATTAGGTGTGTGGTCTCTGACCGCAAAATAAATATGCACAAACCCATTTTATTTGTGTATAACACAGGCCTAATTTCTGATATGAGGATCTGTTTGTTGAGCAAGTAACACAGTGAGCTCCAAAATGAAAACATTTGTATTTTATAAAAAAGCTGGAACCCAGCTCTTGTGGAAGGATCCAAATATTACCTACTATTTGTAAATCATGTCCTTTTGAGTTTGCCAGAACATTCAAGTTTGCTAGTTGTGGAGGAATTGATGGGTTGTTTGGATAGAATATTTGGGGTATGATATCATGTCTGATGATGAGCAACACTGCACTTCACAGTGATAACTCACATTGTCTATTGCTAGAGCTATGTGCTGATGTCCTAAACTACAGAGCCTTGGACTCTTAAACCTCTCTTGCCTACAAGCGATCAAAACAAGAAGAGGCCTCAGTTAATAGTCTTCATCTTGCACAATGAATACATTTTGCCTAATTAATGATTCTTAATTCAGTTCTGTAGTTTCTTGTCACTTGTATTTGAAGAGTACTTTTAACTCAAAGGTCCCCATTGAATAAGGTAAGAATCCATAGTCAATACAGTTTAAAAGTAGATAAATAAATGAGTAAAAAGGAGAGAAGGGAAAGCTCCTCTTTATAGAAGAATACCCATCAATTGATATAGAAGGAATGATGGAGTTAGAAAAGCATCAGTTGGTAACCATCACAGTAAAAGTGGATTAGGCAAGAGTCATCAACAGACACTAGATCTAGTGGTGGTGGAGGGAGTTTGAGGAACAGTATATTTACATGGTCTTAAATTAGTTATTATTCTAGCCCAAAATGCATATAATCTGCGTCTAATCATGAGGAAACACTGGAGAAAACTAAATTGGGTGACATTCAATAAAATAACTTGGCCCGTACTCTGCAAAAATGTTAGTCATGAAAGACAAAGAAAGACTGGGGAGCCATTCCAGATTGAAGGAGGCTAAAAAGACACATGTGATCCCTGGGTAGGGAGTGGCACCCTTGCTATAAAGGACATCAGAGGGACAATAGGAGAAATTGGAATTGAGCCTATAGATTAAAGTATTGTATCAATGTTATATTTCATAGATTTAATAATTGTACTTTTCTTATATAAGAGAATATCCTTCTGAGGAAACATAATACACTTAAGCATTAAGGGTTAAAGGGCCAAATAATTCAGAAAACAAATTAATGTGTAGATAGAATAATAAAGCAAATATGGCAAGGTGTTGAAAACTGGGGAATCTAGTTAAAGAGTGTACATGAGTCTTTGTACTATATTTGGAACTTTGTAAATGTGAATTATTTTCAAAATAAAACTTTTTTAAACTCAAAAGTACATTTACAAGATAAGAGTTACTAATAACTTAAATTATAGCCTTTTCTGAGAATTGAAACTCTCATTACTTCTAAATTTAAAAGTCCAAAAGTCAGAATTAGTTGTTATTACTATTATCAGCACATTTATTTAGCACTTAGTACATTCCAGGTATTGCATAAGTGCTCTAATACTTTATCATATTTAATTCTCATAATAACCCTGTGACGATTTACTCCATTTTACAGATGCATTCACAGATGAGGAACTAAGATTTAGAGAGGTTAAGTAGTGACCCAAATCACTTGGCTAATTACTGGCAGAGTTGAGACTCAAACCCATATAGGACTTAACTCTACAAGCTCTTATGCTAAACTGGTTCCCTTCATACTTACAAGCATTGTCAATCTCCTGTAATTAAAGGCATTTGTGATAGTAAGCTAAGGGCCGTGATTATAAAGTCATATGCTCATTTAGCCCTTATCGTGCAGAGCTGCACCGTCCAATACTGTAGGTACTAGCTATGTGTAGCTATTTAAATTTAAATTAACCAAAATCAGAGGACTTCCCTGGTGGTCCAGTGGGTGAGACTCCACACGCCCAATACAGGGGGCCCGGGTTACATTCCTGGTCGGGGTACTAGATCCCACATGCATGCCACAACTAAGAGTCCCCATGCCGCAACTAAAGATCCTGCATGCTGCCACTAAACATGCTGCAACGAAGATCCCGTGTGCCACAACTAAGACCCAGCACAGCCTAAATAAATAAATATTTAAAAAATTTTTTAATTAACTAAAATCAGAAATACAATTCCTTAAGCACACTAGCCATTTCAGGAGCTCGATAGCTATGAGAGGCTAGTGGCTACCACATTGGGCAGGTTATAGAGAGGTTATGAGCAAAGGCTTTGCCTACCCTGGTTTGAATCCAGGCAGAACCTGGGAAAAGTATTTAATTTCTCTAAGCCTGACTTTCCTCAGTTGTAATATGGGAATGATAATAGTCCCTACATCATGAGGTTGTTTTCTTCATTAAGTGAGATTACATGTAAAACGTTTAGTATGGGACCTGGCACTGATAATTTCATAAACATTACCTACCATTTTTGTTGCTATTTATTATTAGTCATAGTAAAGAACACTTGGGAAGGACGTTGAATTTACATTTCTAATTATGAAATGTCTAGCTTGGCCGGCCCCAGATTGAAAGGAGTTCCCATTTCTCTGGGCTGTAGGTCCAGATGAAAAGTGTGGACCACATCTATCATAGTTGTACTGATCACTTTCTAGATTCTTTCTTCAAACTGCCTCTCTGTGACTTTTAAGGGAAAGTATCTTACTCCTAGTTATTATTTATTTGCTTTAATTTTGTTTAATATCTGTAAGAACTGCTTCTTGGCCATCAGCTTAAGATGCACTAACAATGAACCACAGGAGACGGTTTTAGTAAATAATTGAACATCAACCCTATTTGGAGTTTATCCCATGTAAGGAGATTGTAGATCAAGTGATAAATCTCAAATTACCAACACAAGGGAGGCAGCACTGGGAGAAGTCGAGGATTTAAACTGTGGGACACATGAACTCTGCCTTGCTGTCCAGCAGGCCTTCTTTAGGGAACATGGTTTTCTCTATCTGCACATTTCCTCATGGCCTGGAAGAGATAGTGGAGCATCTGTTGTTCATTCAGGTTCTCAGATAGTTAGACGACGAGTGATACAAGTTCTCTCACAAGCTGGGCAGCTCTCCCTAACAGAGACTGTGCTGAAAGAAAGAAGGCAAGGCAAGCTCTTCCCTTGCTCTCTGTAACCTGAAATGAATGACTTGACAGCCATTGCAGCAGAGGGATCTGGATAGAAAATCAGTGGTGTGTTTCATTTATCCATTTATTGTAGTTAAGAGTTGAAGGTTAGGGATAAGATAACTAAATTATTTTACATAAAGTGTTTCATCCAAACACTTCGGAAGGCCCATGGAATCTTTGGAAACTGAGGCTTAGCCATTTCTATCAGTGTCTTTTCCAAAGTTACCTGGAGAGATTAAGGAGCTGAGGAGAGAGGGTGGGTCCCTTGACTCTCAGTCGAAGAGGTGTATGTCCTTGCTCCCTCCTTTATATATTGCTGAAGGATTTGCATTACTGTCGTAAAGCTGTCTTTACTTTCTGTGTAGAGTTACAATACTTTAACAGTTATTTAAAAAATTAAAAAAAATTTTTGGCTGTGCCGCGCAACTTGTGGGATCTTAGTTCCCCAACGAGGGATTGAACCCGCACCCTCAGCAGTGAAAGCATGGAGTCTTAACCACTGGACCACCAGGGAATTCCCAACAGTTATTATAATTATTTTTAAGTAGGGTTGTGAGAAAAGCTCAAGTAATGGCATCTACTCATCTATCATGGTGAACCTTTTAAGTTGTCATGTCTGCATTATTATAACTGCCCAATTTAAAAAAGGAAACCTTTCATAATTAGTTAGCAGGACCTTGTGTTACTCAAAATGTCTCAGCCACCCACGAGGGTGACTGAAAACATATTTTAATACCGTCTAAAAAAATATCTGTTTTCTACTGTCAATCTTTTTAGTCCTTCTCTTGATTCCACAGTGCAGGCAAGAGGGAGTGTGTCATGTAGGGAGAAAGTGGGACTGAGTTTCCTCTGCAAGTGCAATTCCTTTATCTGGTTGTTCTGGTTACCCAGGAAATGGGAATGGATGAGAGTGGTTATCTCAGGCTGAGTGTGAAGTAGTAGATCTTTGAGTATGTCACACACATACACATACACAGGCGTGTGCGCGCGCAGTGGAGTTCTCACAGCCTCATAGATTTTCTTTTGCAGGGTGTAGGGATAGCCCAGAGAAAATTGGGTAGGTTAGAGTTATGCTTCAGAGCAATCAGAAATAAAAATAATCCTACTCTCTCAGTCTGTCATGTTGAAACTACAAGTAAAACTCTCTTAGAAGGATCATCTAAGCTTATTTTTATTTATGCAATTATTTCTGCATCAAAGAAGAAGTATGGTAGCTCAACTGTGTAATAGATGTCTGAACTTTTAACTTGAGGTTGCTAAAAAAAGATTGGGAAGAGCCACAGTACCAGATTGTCTTTAAAAACATGCTACAATTTGAACAGACGTTTCTCCAAAGAAATAACACAAATGGCCAATAAACACATGAAAAGATGCTCAAAATCATTAGTCATTAGGAAAATGCAAATTTAAAACCACAATGAGAATCCACTTCACACCCACTAGATGGCTATAATAAAAAAGGCAGATAAGAACAAGTGGTGTGGGGGATATAGGGGAATTGGAACTCTCATACATTGCTGGTGGGAAGGTAAAATGGGGCTTTGGAAAACATATGTCCGTAGAAAAACTCGTCCACAAATGTTCATAACAGCATTATTCATAATAATAAAAAAGTGCAAACAACCTAAATGTCCACCAACTGATGAATGGATTAAAAAAGTGGTATATCCATACAATAGAATATTATTTGGCCGTTAAAAGGAATGAAGTACTAATACATACCGAACATGGACGGACCTTGGAAACATAAATGAAAGAAGCCAGGTGCAAAAGGCCACATAGTGTGTGATTCCATTTGTATGAAATATCCCAACCAGGCAAATCCATAGAGATGGAAAGTAGATCAGTAGTTGGCAAAGGATAGTGGGAGGGGAAGATGGGGAATGACTATGAACAGCATGAAGTTTCTTTGGGTGGGGGCGGGGGGGGGGTGATAAAAATTTTGTGAAATTAGGTAGTGGTGATTCTTGCCACAATTGTGAATACACTAAAAATACTGAATTGTACAGTTTAAAAGGAGGAATATTATGATGTCTCAATAAAGTGAATTATAAGAATGAATTCTAATATATAATCATGTTTATGTAGTTTATGTAATAGAATTATAATAAGGTTGAATTATATCTCAATAAAGCTGTTAGAAAAAAAACTTGAGGCAGCATTCTTTTCAAAAGTGATGTTGTAAAATCAGTGAACCAAACTTTAAAATCATTTTACTTTATCCCATGGTTTTTATTGAAAAAATCTTGCTTTATTTGTATTACAAACCTAAGCGCTCTCTCCTAAAAGGTCTACAGACTTAGAACCCTGGGACAAGCAGAAATTCTCTAGATGAGACCCTAATGCCTGGCTTCTAATAACATGAAATGTCTAATCCAGGGGCCTCTGCAGCCCTTTGACATCGGGCTTGTTGCTTTGCCTGCTCGTGAGGGGAAAAATGTATTTTAAGATTAGGAAAGTCTCAAGAAATAAGCAGCAACTTCTTCCAACCTCATTCACTGTTGGGATTACAGTACTATGATTTATTTTTCCCAGCCATTTATCAGTAAAATCAGGAAAGAAATGCATGTAAATGTGTGTGTGTTTGAATGAAGGTGGGGAGTTGAAGGGGATATTGGTCTTCGAGGTAGAGTTTCCAATATTTGGGGCATATTTATACTAAAAAGTTATTCATTGTTTATCTGAAATTCAGATTTAACTGGGTGTCCTGATTTTTTCTGGCTGTTCTACCTAGAGGTAACTCAGATTTTTGTTTCTAGTTAACACTCTGGCCTGGGTGTCAGGAGGCCCAATTATTAGTCTTTGGTTCTGCCACTAACCAGTTATATACATCAATCACCGGACAAAATCACTTCACTACTCAAGCCTCAGTTTCCTCATCTCTAAAGTGAGGAGGTGGTACTAGTCAATCTCTGAAGTTCCTTCCAGCTTTCAAACTCTCATTCTTTGATAGTACAACTGCTACATATTACATCCCAGTTTAACTGGAAACAGAAAATGGTAATCTGAACATTGCCTCTTCAGCAAATCCAAGTAAATATTAGAGCAGGGCAATTGAAATAAATGAGAGAAACCGAACTCTATGCTCTTGGCTTTGGATTAAAAACAAATAAAAATTTAACCCTAATGGAAAATGTAAATTAATACCAGGAACATGCTTAATATTTAAAACCTTATTTTGTGTTTTTGAGTGGGGTGGGTGGGTGAAGAAGCTGAGGTTGCCAAAATCGGCTTATTCCTTTCACTTAAACTTGTGGGGGGGAAGGTCCAAATATGTTGGGGCTCTGCCACCAAACCACAGGCAGTTCTCTGGTCTGCATTGCAGTTTGGATGACTAACAAGGCTCAGTGAAAAACAAGTGCTATTTGTTTTCCTGTGCCCAGTATTTAACTGGAAATCAGAAGGCGAAATTTCCAATCAGTTGTTAAATAGCCCCAGATGTGTGCTTAGCGCTGCTCTAGGAAGGGACATGCACAGCCTGTACCACAGCGCATGTCCAGAAATTCCTTTTCTGAATCCAAGTGATGTGTAACTGGACACTGAGCGTCCAAAAATGCCCTCTGAATAACTCAGACATTCAAGTTTGCTTGTGGAGGAGGGAACTTTTGAAAAATTTCTGTATTCTCTACTGTGTTGCATTTAAAAACCTGGAAATGATTTTTTTTTTTTCTTTTTGAACTTCCTCCTTACTCTTGTTTGGCAGTTCTCCCCATGTTTAGAAAAACATGACATTAGCATACCTGGTATGACGGTTTCTGGATCTACTTTTTCATTCATCCAACACCTAGTTTTCAGTGCCTGCTGGGAACTGTCCTAAGTGTGGAGGCTCCAGAGAGAAAGGGGGTGGATTGCCCTGCCCTCAAGGAGCTTCCCGTGGTGTGGGAGGGATGATTACGAGACTGGGAAGTACCACCAGTGGATCCTGAAAACTGGAGCAAACAAGAATCTTCTTATTCCAAGTGCAATTAAGGCAGCTCCTTCTGTGAGGCTGACCGGGGAGCAGCATGTGGTTGAGGGCTCGGGGTTGCAGACCCAAGCACGGCCTTTTGCTCAACCAGAAGTGTCACCCCTATATATAGGAGTCTGAATATACCATTTTGGATTTTCCAGTGAGGTCTTTCCCCAAACAAATTCTCTCTTAAAGGCAGATTAAATAACTAAATGTTTCAAGATTGGTTCTTCCCTTTTCTTTTTTAAAAATATCTCTTGTGGAATGACTCACTGTGTCCTGTGGGATATTCCAAGTGGTTGTGTACCAGGCATTTTTGTCCCAGAGGCTGCTTATCTCTTGGTTTTGTGGCTTGTCCATAAGAGCCTTAATTATAAGGGGCTTGATCCTCTCATGAACTAGGGTCGGTCAACTACCATATTTCCTAGGAGTGAGTTTCTGGCCCTTTTGTGGTGAGAGAGCTCTTCCTAAATGTCACTGAGGTAATTAGAGCATTGGAAAGAGTCCAGTTTGGGCTGGTAATCCTGGTCCAGAAAGAGTTTTTGAAAGACTTCCTAGGATTTATCCTAACTCGTTATATTAAAGCTGATGAATGTTGTCAGTGAGTGGCCTTAGGAGGTTTGCCTGGGTGTATTCTTCCTGATCAAGACATCCTGTCCTGAAGGGTTCACGCGAGCATGGACTTTTCCTGCCTCTGCTGGACTTGCTTTGTCATGGCTCTGTGGCGGAAGGTTGATGTTTTTTTGTGTAGAGTCCCATGCTGCCCTTTAAGGCTTTACTGTTAAAGGCTGATCTGGTAATCTGATGAATCTGCCCTTCCCAAGCGTTGGGCAATTGTATCAAATGTAACGTCTCTAGTGCCCTTGGTTAATATGGTGGACAGCCTCCAGAGAGCTGTTTGGTAGAAAAAGCAAATGTTTTGTTAAGGGAGATGGCAGAATATTTTTTTCAGGTCATGGGATGGGGGAAATCTGTCTCCTGGGAAATTCTAGTGAGGCTGACTTGAAAGCTCATTGGCGTTGCCTTGGTCTTCTCATAAATTGCAGACAGTGGGGCCCTTGGTAAGCGCTCCCCACAGGTAGCTGACATTCCTTGTCTCTGAAAAGGACTGCAGGATGGCCTGACTCCTTCCTAGGGAGAGTCGTTGAGTTTATTTGAGGCAACCCAGTTCTGGCATTTCAGGCCTCCATCATCCAGCTCTCTGGCTTGGAAGCAGATTTCTTCAGGGGAGGAAGAAGCCCCTTTAGTCTTCCTATTTCTTTGTCCAGAGTGGAATTTATATCTCAGGATCTGCCTTTGCCCTTGATCCTTATACCCTGTCCCCAGATGGCCTAGGGTCTGTGTTGCAAACTTTTTTTTTTTTTTTTTTTTTTTTGCGGTACGCGGGCCTCTCACTGTTGTGGCCTCTCCCGTTGCGGAGCACAGGCTCCAGACGCTCAGGCTCAGCGGCCATGGCTCACGGGCCCAGCCGCTCCGTGACATGTGGGATCTTCTCGGACCGGGGCACGAACCCGTGTCCCCTGCATTGGCAGGCGGACTCTCAACCACTGCGCCACCAGGGAAGCCCTGTTGCAACCTTTTAATGCCCCTGGACCAAGGAGTCATCACCGGTTTGCTTCCTTCTGCCTTGTCCTTTTTGGGTGGTGAATGACATAGCTGCGATACTAGGAAGCAGGTTGTACCTGGAAGTCAGGGGCTTATCCATCTGCCGTCTCTGGCAAAAGCCCACAGTGGCCACTGCCCATTTGATCTCTAATTTTCATAACAAGCCTATGAAGTAAGTACTCTTATTATCCTCATTTTAAGATGAGGAAACTGACACAGTGAGAGGTTGAGTTAACTGTGCACGGTCACACAGTGAGTGGTGGCTATAACCTGTGTAAAGTGCTTAGAATAGTGCCTGGCACAAAGTAAGTGCTCAATAAAAATTAGCAAAAATAATAATAAAAAATCTTTTTTTTTTTTAAATGATGGGGATTAGTAGTTTGGGCTAGACTCCCCCTACTTTCTCCCTTTACATCACATATGCCAGATTTTGACACTGGGATTGAATGAAGTTATACTTTGAATGGGAGTAATAGGTGAGGCAGGGATATTAGATATTTTTAAAATAAATTTATTTATTATTTATTTTTGGCTACATTGGGTCTTCGTTGCTGCGTGCAGGCTTTCTCTAGTTGCGGCAGGTGGGGGCTACTCTCCGTTGTGGTGCACGGGCTTCTCATTGCAGTGGCTTCTCTTCTTGCGGAGCACAGGCTCTAGGCATGCGGGCTTCAGCAGTTGCAGCATGCGGGCTCAGTAGTTGTGGCTCACGGGCTCTAGGGCGCAGGCTCAGTACTTGTGGCACACAGGCTTAGTTGCTCTGGGTCATGTGGGATCTTCCCAGGCCAGGGATCTAACCCGTGTTCCCTGCATTGGCAGGTGGATTCTTAACCACTGTGCCACCAGGGAAGTCCAGG
Organism: Delphinus delphis; assembly: GCF_949987515.2. NCBI lineage: Eukaryota > Metazoa > Chordata > Mammalia > Artiodactyla > Delphinidae > Delphinus > Delphinus delphis. Next base: position 80,155,668 of record NC_082683.1, on the reverse strand, counting down.
ATATTAGATTTTAATTACCCACTGTCATCTGGTCCAGGGCTCTCCTTTGCAGAGGAAGATACCTAGGATAAATGATTTTCCCCAAGACCTAGATGTGGGAGGTGGTCCTGACCACATCTGACTGTACATAACAACAGTATTCCTAGATACCATGTGAAGCTTCTGAAATAGTGCTACAGTTGCTCTACCAATAGCTGGAAGTGAGCTATAGTGGCTGCTGCCTTAAAAGTAGCAAAGCATTCTAAAAGTGATTAAACCCCCCAAGTGTTTTGAGCCCCTCTTTCCCTGTTTCTTTTCCTCCTTTGCTTGGAGCCCTTGCCACTATCCCTCAGTCACAGGTAGTGCAAGGAAGGTAGTTGGGTGACCCTTCTGAGGGACGTCATTCAGGTAAGGATTTAAAAACTGCTTCTTGGCTGCTTTCCCAGCAATATTGTGTCCCTGGGCTCCTCTGGTTGTCCTGTCTCTGGATCAGCTCTACCAGGATGCCCTGCTTTAATATCTGCATCTGTTCTTAGCCCTCTGGGGATCATTTCTTCATAGCTGTTAAACGTGTTCAGTTCAGCCTTCTGGCTTTGGCATAGGAGATCCCCGCAGTCGTCTTCAGAGACTGTGGAATGTAGACTGGAAAATGGGGGTGGGCACAAATACACGGCCTGCCTTTGGTTGAAAGCTACGCTTAGGAAGTTCAAGAGGGCTCCAAACAGTCGTTTTGGGTTGGAGGCCCCACCTTCATCTTGCCCCACAAGAAAATGTCCTTTAGAACCCTTTTCCCCCAAAGTGTTCTTAGATCTGTGGTTTCTGGGCTAGAATATGCAGCTCCATTTCTCTTGGGGTCTATATCAGCCATTCACAGAAGCTGTCAGTCAGGGGTTATCCAGAAAAAGGGGACCAGCTGTGGGTATATACGGGGAGAGGTTTATTGCAGGAAATCAGCTTATGACACTGTTGGGACAGGCAAGGTAAGTCAGAAACCTGTAGGGCCAGTAGTCAGGAAGGGCAGCCAGAACTCTCTGGCAGGAGCCAAAGCTGCTGTCTACAGGTGGGATTTCTTCTTCCTCAGCGAAGCCTCAGCTCTGCTCGTAAGGCCTTTCAACCGATGGATCAGGCCCACACAGATTATCTAAGATAATCTCCCTTACCTAGAGCCACCTGATTGTGGAGTTTAATTATATCTACAAAATACTTTCACAGCAACAACTAGATTAGTGTTTGATTGGATAATTGGAGACTACAGCCAAGCCAAATTGACATATAAAACTGAACGTCACAGAAGCACTTATATTTAACATTTTTACAGCCTCAGGTTCTCGTCATGCTGTATCTACTATAGTCTCTATTCTATCATTTTCAGATTCTTTGGCAGTTTTTCTTGCTGTTGTTGTTTAGCAGATCTCTCTTCTTCCAGCCAAGCAATTTTTTGCTTCCATAACAGTCACTACGATTTTCTTTCTGCACCTTCCATTCCCTTTCTCCTCCACTTTCACCAGCATAGCTCCTCCAGCTTCTGGGGAAGGTGGCGGGGAGAGAGAGAAGGAAACAACCTGACGGGGAGACTGTGCAAGAGGTAGAGAAGGCACAACCCCCTGCCCTGCCTTACTGCTTTCCCCTGTCACTCTTGTAAAAGCCTGGGTTTGTATTGCATAGCTTTTGGAGTCCTGCAGATGCAGTTTGAACGTGCACCTTGCTAAAATTATGTAATCTGGGGCTTTACCTAACTTCTCAGAAGAAACTCTGACAACAGTTTCTTCAGTTGTCAGATGTGAGGATTCAGTATCTATGAAACATGCACTGAATGATCAGTAAGTGCCTGTGGGACTTTCTCTCCCAGTGTTCTATTAATCCAGGGTCCAGGGGGCTCCTGTCTACCCTACTCTACTGATTTCTTGCGCTTAGTAGCAGCTACTTCATGGAGCCACTGGAGTAGAAAGAGCTCTGGAGTGAGAAACGAGGTGTTTGGTTCTGTTGTCAATCCTGCTTTTTACCAACTCTGTGCCTCAGGCAGATTCTTTAGCTTCTTTGAGCCTCAGTGTCCTTGTCTGCAAAACTGAACTTAGATTGTCAGTCTTGATGAAGAGGAACTCTGTAAAGAGGATTCTAGGTACCTATTTGGAGCCAACTGTTTGTAAAATCCAGTTTGTGCCCTTGAACCTGGGTCGGCAGATGGGATGTAACTTAAAAGAAAAATAGAAGAAAGAATCCTTCTTGGTGAGGGGTTTCCCAGAAGCACACTTGGAGGGCCACAATAGATTGAGGATCATGGCACGTACTGGTAAGGATGCCAACATTTTATTGTTTTTTCCTGAAAAACACCCTTTAGATGATAAATACACTTTAAAGTTTGGGTCAACTCCTTCTAACATCATGCTGCATTGGAAGATGGGAAAGAATAAATTTAAGAGTCTCAAGAGATGATTCTGTAAGGTCACTGAGGATCCCTGTGTGGCCTGGGGCTCTACTTTGGAAAACTCTATATTATAAAGCAGCTTACGCTTCATTAATTTGGTAACCTGTGGGGACTGAGTTCATCTTTCAGTTGCAGTGAGTTATTTTGCTTGTCTTTGTGTATATATGTATTCACATATACTATCGTTCTTGTGACATCTCCATGGGAGATTAGAGTATTGCTTTTGTTCTGGCTCACGTTCAAGTTTGTGCGTGTTTCTATTTGGAGGGTAGCATCTCAGAGCTTTCCTCTTGGACATGTGTAAACATGTAGGGCATTAAGAACAGAAGGCACTTTCAATCCTTTATTCTTTATATTTCAACAGGAATAAAAATTAAAAGCAGAGGATGATCATCATGAATGTTTTGAGAAAAATTGTTGAATATATTTTAATTCATTTTATTGGACAGAGTAATATGGTTGTGGATACAAAATTAAAACATCAAAGAATTTTTTTTTTCATCCAAGGATTTTTAAATGGTTGCATGGATTTGTGTTTCTTGAGTGCACTACTGGCAGAGACCACAATCACATGGCTCATGAATATGTAGCTTTGCAAATTATGACTGTAGGTTCATGGGCATGGAAGTTATTATTTCTTTAAAACAAACTTTGAAAAAAACATTGAGTCATGATATATAGTTAGTAGAAAAACATGTTTCAGATCACATTTCATATCACGAGACTTTGGAGGAACTGGGCAAGCACAGTCCTCCCAGGAATTGGGGTAGGGAGAACGTGTGATTTTCCTCTTTCAGAATGTAGGGTCCCATCCTCATTTGGGAGGTAAATATTTCCAGGCTGTTCCAGCACTTTATGTAAGTTTGTTTTTGCTGGACTTGGTGCACAAAATACATCAAAGCATAATCTCCTCAATGCCTTTCTGTGTGGGCACTGTTACGAGTTCTCAGGCCAATCTGCATAGATCCTACTTATACATAAACCTAAGCTCTAGAGAAATGCCTATTCTACTTTACCGTAAGTCTTTTTTCCCCCTAGAATTGAACTAGCAAATTCTTGGCATGGCAGGTGTTTCTGAAATGCCCACGTGTTTTTCTTTGCTTTATTTGTTTTCCTTGTTTTGCTCTTCCTGTTCTCCTAAGCAGGCATCTCCAGAAAGAGATGTGTCAGTGAAAGAGTCAAGAAAAAGGAATAGGAATAGTAAAGGTTGGGGGTAGGGCAGGACAGAAGAGGGAGAGGAGCTCATCCTGACTGTGCAAGTGTTGAACTTTCAGCAATGCCAAAGTCATGTAAATGTGCGAAGTTGCGTGTGCGAGTTAAAGCAGCCTCACGGAGCTGTAACCTGAATAGCAGGCGCTCACCCAAGCGATAACTCAGGCTCTAAATGGACCACAGCCCAGCTATTGGGTGTGCACGCGTACATGCGTGTGTGTGTGGCGGGGGGAGAGAGAGAGAGCTTGATTCCTGGAACAGATTTTCCTCTGAGATTTCAGCAAGCATTTCTTTATCATTGGGGAGCTATGGCTCCTCGTTTCACAGGGCCCGTTTCTATCTTTTTAGATATAGAAGAAGATGACTCCAAAAATGACTTGGCTTTACTCTCACCCTCTTAGCTTTTTTTTTAACCAGTGCAGGGGAGAAAATTCTTGCTTGTTCTCCAAGTAATCCTCTTCACGCTTTACAAAGATTGGAGTTTACATAATATTTTTATCTATGGCACAGAGCAGTGATCCTCAAGTATGCCTGGGAATCATGGGATAGTGGGCGGAGGATTATAATGCAGTTGCCTGACCCTACATTCCCACCCCACCCTGGAACCTGCATTTTAACATACTTTTGTCTGTGATACACTGATCTGAGGATCACACTTCAGGAAGCAGTGAGATTTCTTCTTAACACTGGTTTTACTACGCCTTCAAAATCTGGTGTGTATTTTACAGTTATGACACAGGTCAATTTAACTAGCAACATTTGAAGCTCTCAATGGCCAGTGGCTATTTTACTGGGCAGCCATAGAGCCAGGAGAGCCTGCCCTGAGCCCCTGGCAGGCACATGAGTGACCATGGCACTCATTCCCCTTTCTCCACTGCTCCTGAGTATGGCCTCAGAATTCTTCCCAGCACAGAACTTTAGGTAGCCACTGCCAGTTAATGGGACCTCAGGATTCATTCATTCATTTAACACTTATTGAGTGTCTTCTATACCCAACACTGTGCTTGGGATATGCCCATAAACAAAGCAGGCTAAAATCCCAGCCTCTGAAGGAGCTTACATTCTAGTGGGAGGAGATGGGCTATAAGCATAATATACAAGTAAATTACACGGTAGTTTAGAAGCTGGCTATATTATACTCTAATCTAGAAATAAGAACATGTAAAGCAGGTGTGAGGGAGTCAGAGCGCTAGAGTGGGGGCTGCCGGGTGGTTGGATTGTAATTTTAAATAGGCTCTATCGAGAAGGTAACATGTGAGTGCACATGAAGGAGATGAGGGGAAACTTCAGAGGAAACTCAGTTGCCACCCGTGCAATTACGTGCGGCCTGCATTTTCATCTGGGAGCGTGGACGAGGCGGGAGGAGGTGGGTAGGACTAGGTGAGGCCTTGCAATATGGCATTATGCTCAGCAAAGATTCTCTCTCCCTCCTCACTAAAGACCACACCAGCTTGGGGGAGGCCGCAGAGTGACTGTGAGGCAACCGCCAGGCCTCTGAGTCAGCTGATGTGCTGAGATAAGTGCTAAGACGAAGAGCCTCAGTTCCAGGAAAATGGTGTCTGCACCCATTAGCCGGCATTTGGTTCCCTTCCCTGAGGCTTGGGAGATGAATCTTGAGGCTTCAGTGGGTCTGCTTAGGACTTTAAGAGTTAAAGCTTAAACGCAGGTGTGGAAACAAAAGGGCTGGTTGCCTCTTTTGCTTGTTTCTTGCTCTTTTGGACAAGGTTGTTGAATCTGATCCAGAAAAAATAATAAACTTGGCTCTTGTTGCCTAGCTGTAAGTTCTTGTAATAAAACTCCCAGCACTGGCAGAGAGAGTAATGTTCTGCTTTTTTAAAAAGTCTGGTAGCATAACCAGAATGTAAAATACAAATGCTGTGCGTGGTTTCAGTAGGGAAGAGCAGTCGGGAGAAGGGGTGGCGCAGTGCATTTTGAAGCCTGGGGCTTGTTGGACAGTCAGGTGCTTCACGTTTGCCCCTTCAATGGACGCTTGCTAAGTAAGATTCAGAATTCTCAGGGCTCAGGGCTCTGTTTGTTCCCACAGGAAGATGTTTGTCATGTCAGGGAATGTCAGAGGACTGGGTTTTAATTAGCAAACAGGAGGAAAGTTTAGTGGATTCTGCGGGGAGACATGGAACTACTAAATGATTTGATCATTGGTTTTTAGGTCAGCTATTAGGTGAAAAATCAAATACTAGCTTTAAAGCCTGGCCGAAAGATCGTTTCTGGGCAGTGAGGGAAGTAAGTGTTGTGAGAATGAAGAAATTATGGCATCGCCTTTCCTGTAAGTAACACCATTGAGCTTTCATTCAACAAGCACTTACTGAGTCCCTGCTTTGTGCCCAGCACCTCTCCAGGCCAGGAGATTCAGAACGAACTAGGCACTCTCTTGGCCTTGTCAAGTGGGGTGGCAGGTTTGCTGGTAGATAGTAGCAGTTCACGCGAGACAAGGGCTGGGCTAGTGGTGTGCACAGGGCACGGAGGGTAGCTCCATCCTGAGGAAAGAAAGGGAGTCGGGAGGTTTTACAGAGAAAGTGAAAACCTGTGGAGGACAGGAGCAGTTACCAGGTGAGCAAGCCAGGTGGGGAACAGGCTGTAAAAAGACCCAGGAGGTGTGAAGCAGCATGATGTGTTCTGCCGTTGTGAGTGGTTCCATATGGCAAGTACTTGGGGGAGTGGTGGGAAGTGCGGCAGGCAGAGGCCCTCTCTGGTCCCGTGCCAGTTCAGATGCTTAGATGCTATCCTGCCTCATCATGTGTTTACTTTGTAGAAAGATCGCCTTGGTGACAGTATGGGTGAGGGATGGAGAGAGACAGGATTGGCAGCTTGGACAGCAGGAGGTTACTGTAATGGTTGAGATACTAGGTTGGTTGAGACATAAGGGCTGGAAGTGTGGTGGTAGCAGCACAAGGACCTACAAATAAGGTGGAAGATGGGGGAGGGAATGAATTGCCTTGGAAAGTTTCTGCCACGTTATCCAAATATAAAACCCTTGCTCTTCAGGGAGATCAGCTCAGTGCTTTGTGACCACCTAGAGGGGTGGGATAGGGAGGGTCGGGGGGAGACGCAAGAGGGAGGGGATATGGGGATATATGTATACATATAGCTGATCCACTTTGTTATACAGCAGAAGCTAACACACCATTGTAAAGCAATTATACTCCAATAAAGATGTTTAAAAAAAAAAAACAAAAAAAACCCCTTGCTCTTTAACACTTTTTTAAAGCAATTCCATATTCAGTCATGTAGTTATTATCCTTGCAATAGTGATTGTAACCACTTCTCCTATTAGAAAAATACTATTTTTTCTTCTATTTCTTGTTTTCTGTTATTCTCTTTATATCTCTGTTCTTCCACAAACTTTAACCCAAGCCGGACTCCAGTAAGAACAGACACCACACCAGGAAGATAAGGCAGGGACTGGAGTGCTGACTGGTATAGGAGTGGTGATACTGACGTGTCATGTCTTTATTTCCAGAGGGCTCTTAACAGGTTCTAGCATGACGTCCTTACAGACAAGATGAGGATAATTCCGTTGGGTTACTTTGTAGTTGGCGAACAACCAGGGCAAGTGCTGTTTAATGCGCTTGGGTCAGCGTGGGAGCGTGCCTGTAAGTCACAGACCTCAGCCTTGTCTGGTTCAGCTTCTCAGGGATTTAGATGAATGTGTAGATGGTGCACACACGAAATTTAGAGATTTTTGACAGCTAACAGAATGAGCATTTTTATGTGGTCTCTACAGAGTTGAAATACGGGTCTAAAGAGTTTGATTTATATTACAGAAGTGCTGGTGTAAGGGAAGGATGTAAGGGAAGGATGTAAGGGAAGGTGTAAGGGAAGGATGTAAGGGAAGGTGTAAGGGAAGGTGTAAGGGAAGGATGCAAGGGAAGGTGTAAGGGAAGGTGTAAGGGAAGGTGTAAGGGAAGGATGTAAGGGAAGGTGTAAGGGAAGGTGTAAGGGAAGGTGTAAGGGAAGGTGTAAGGGAAGGATGTAAGGGAAAGTGTAAGGGAAGGTGTAAGGGAAAGTGTAAGGGAAGGATGTAAGGGAAGGTGTAAGGGAAGGTGTAAGGGAAGGTGTAAGGGAAGGTGTAAGGGAAGGTGTAAGGGAAGGATGTAAGGGAAAGTGTAAGGGAAGGTGTAAGGGAAAGTGTAAGGGAAGGATGTAAGGGAAGGTGTAAGGGAAGGTGTAAGGGAAGGTGTAAGGGAAGGATGTAAGGGAAGGTGTAAGGGAAGGTGTAAGGGAAGGATGTAAGGGAAAGTGTAAGGGAAGGTGTAAGGGAAAGTGTAAGGGAAGGATGTAAGGGAAGGTGTAAGGGAAGGTGTAAGGGAAGGTGTAAGGGAAGGATGTAAGGGAAGGTGTAAGGGAAGGTGTAAGGGAAGGTGTAAGGGAAGGATGTAAGGGAAAGTGTAAGGGAAGGTGTAAGGGAAGGATGTAAGGGAAAGTGTAAGGGAAGGTGTAAGGGAAGGATGTAAGGGAAGGTGTAAGGGAAGGATGTAAGGGAAGGTATAAGGGAAGGTGTAAGGGAAGGATGTAAGGGAAGGTGTAAGGGAAGGATGTAAGGGAAGGTGTAAGGGAAGGTGTAAGGGAAGGATGTAAGGGAAGGTGTAAGGGAAGGATGTAAGGGAAGGATGTAAGGGAAGGTATAAGGGAAGGTGTAAGGGAAGGATGTAAGGGAAGGTGTAAGGGAAGGATGTAAGGGAAGGATGTAAGGGAAGGATGTAAGGGAAGGTGTAAGGGAAGGTGTAAGGGAAGGATGTAAGGGAAGGATGTAAGGGAAGGTGTAAGGGAAGGATGTAAGGGAAGGTGTAAGGGAAGGTGTAAGGGAAGGATATAAGGGAAGGTGTAAGGGAAGGATGTAAGGGAAGGTGTAAGGGAAGGTGTAAGGGAAGGATGTAAGGGAAGGATGTAAGGGAAAGTGTAAGGGAAGGTGTAAGGGAAGGGTGCAAGGGAAGGTGTAAGGGAAGGATGTAAGGGAAGGTGTAAGGGAAGGTGTAAGGGAAGGTGTAAGGGAAGGATGTAAGGGAAGGTGTAAGGGAAGGATGTAAGGGAAGGTGTAAGGGAAGGTGTAAGGGAAGGATGTAAGGGAAAGTGTAAGGGAAGGTGTAAGGGAAGGATGTAAGGGAAGGTGTAAGGGAAGGTGTAAGGGAAGGTGTAAGGGAAGGATGTAAGGGAAGGTGTAAGGGAAGGATTCTCAAGCTGATAAAATAAAGACCTGGGGCTTTAGGTATCGTCGTGCCCACCTCCACCTCCACCTCCCTGGTGTGAGCTGCTGTTCTTTCTCCCCTGGATTATTCCAGAAGTCTACTACTGGTCTCCTGCTCCTTGTCTCCCTTCAGTCTAGCCTGGCCCTATTAGCCAGAGTGATCCTGTTAAAACATCTGTTAGGCCCATCTCACCTAGACTAAACACCACAGTCCTTAGCAACAGTCTGTAAGGTCCTATTGGACCTCCTGGTCTCCTCTGTGATCTCTGACCTCTCCTCCTACTCATCTGCCCCTCACCCCTGTGCTCCAGCCACACCGGCCTCCTTGCTGTCCCTTCCCCACACCAGACCTGTACCCTCACCGCTGCCTCCACCCGAGAACTCTTTCCCTGAGGTCCACGTGCCCGGCTCTTTCATCTCTTTCAGGTCTTCACCTGCTCAGTGACTTTCTCAGTTAGACTTGTCCCATCACAACACTTTATAGTGCCCCCTCCTCTTCTCTCAATTTATATCATTCCTTCACACTTATTAACATAGATTTTGTTCCTCTGACTTCCTTACTAGACTGTAAGCTTCACAAAACAGGAGATTTTGTCTGTTGCCCTCTCCAGTATATCCCCAGCACCTAGAAAGGTGCCTGACACTCAATAAATATTTGTTGGATGTATGGTTAAAGCATAAATTAATGGTTAGGAGATAATAGTAGGGTTCAGCTGATATAAAAGCTGATGTGATCTTGGGCCTCATGCAGTGTTCACATAGATATAGAAAGATATTTATTGTAAAGAATTGGCTCACGTGATTATGGAGGCTAAAGTTCAAATTCTGCAGAGCCCATGTCCCAGTTTGAGTCCAAACGGCAGCAGGCTGCTATAGAACCAGGAAGAGCTGATGCCCAGTTCAAAGGCCGTCAGCAGGAGAATTCTCTCTTACTCAGGGGAAGGGTCAGCTTTTTGTTCTATTTAGGCCTTTGACTGATTGGGTGAGGCCCACACCCATTAGGAAGGGCAATCTGTTTTAGTTAGTCTACTGATCTAAATGTTAATCTCATCCAAAAACACCCTCACAGAAATACTCACAATAATGTTTGACCAAGTATCTGGTACCCTGTAGCCCAGTCACATTGACACCTAAAACTAACCTTCACAGTACTCTCATCAGACCACACCCAGAACCCTAGGTTTTGTTCTGGGCACCACATACCAGAGACTATGCTGATGAAACTCTGACAACATTGGTGTCTGGGGAGGAGATGGGGGGAGTTGGGACTGTTGCCCTGAAGAAGTGAAGTCGTGACTGGGGTTGAGTGATGACTTCAAACATTTGAAGGCTTATCTCATGGAAGAAAGAGGAAGGGATTCTTTGGTCTGGAAGGCCTACCTCAAACAAGTGGACGGAGGGCAAATCTTACAGGTAGAAAGTAGGAAGAGAACTCTTCTGCCTTGGGAGCTACCCAGGTCTTCTTTCTGGAAGGGTTCAGGCAGTGGCCAGCTGTAAGCGGGAGTCTGAAGTGTCCTGTGCTGGTCTGCCCTGGGTGCTGCTTCTCTGACCTTGGGTAGGCCTTTAGCTTCTCGGATGTTTCCTCCTCTCTACCGTGGAAATCAGACTAGCCTACCTCACAGGTCATCCTGAGGATCAGGTGGAAATAGCAACACGTTGTAAAACTCGTTGGGGGTTGGGGTCAGAGTGAGAGAACTGGTGGTCAGAAGGGGCACTGACTAACCCCTTGTTGCGGCAGAAAATTTCCACTGACCCGCAGTCAGGGACGCTTCCCTGCCCCTGGCAGCTTTGCTTTCTTCTCACTGGAATGTGCCTGAGGAGTGGCCGTTGACTCCTTTTCCAAATTCCTCAGCCCTGAGTGTATGATCTGTGCCGCTGCTGGCCCTGGGGGAGACGGACGCGCGAAGTGCATGGCGCATGGAGGGAGCTTCCCCTTTCGAGGAGTCAGCTACACGGTGGCGTCCCTTTTAATTACTTCAGGATACGTTCCCGAGTTGCTCCCCATTTCTACTCTTATTTACACTGTTCACATTCTTGCCTCTGGAATGCACCAGGGTGATCTATCCCACCTTCCACTCTGAAGAAATGTACTCTCTGCATAACGTATTTATAGCCCAAGTGTTTTATTTGATGGCTGTAACATGAATGAGAAAAAAAGAGCAGAACATCCAGGGATGCTTGCCTAAACATTCAGAACTGTGCTGGCAGTGGGACAAAGGCCTTTGGACTGTTGTGGGTTTTTTCAGTGACAGGCTTAATAAAAACGACTTTTTAGCACAAGTGCTTTTCAGTGAAAAGAAGATTTTACTACAGTGCTTAAGTCAGAAAATCAGATAAACATTGTTTGAAGTTCACTGTTGATGAGTAGCTAAGCTTCAGAGGATTTATGCATAGGTTGGCATGGTTACCGTTGGCAGGTAGTTGGTTCAGGAGCTTTTTCTTATGCAGGTGATGTCAAAACAAGGTCAGGGCTTCCCTGGTGGCGCAGTGGTTGAGAGTCTGCCTGCCGATGCAGGGGACACAGGTTCGTGCCCCGGTCCGGGAAGATCCCACATGCCGCGGAGCGGCTGCACCCATGAGCCATGGCCGCTGAGCCTGTGCGTCTGGAGCCTGTGCTCTGCAACGGGAGAGGCCACAACAGCGAGAGGCCTGCGTACCGCAAAAAAAAAACAAACAAAAAAACACAAGGTCAAAGCTAAATGGTCCCCACTGGTTTTGCTTATAACTGGCATTGGGACATGTAGCAAGTGTCATTACTAGGTAGCACTTCATGGTGCCTGATACATAGTAAGTGTACAGTAAATGGTGACTGTTGTCAGTGGTCATAATTTACGCTCAGCTTATTAATGATTAGTTCCGGGTTTCCCAAGCCAATACAACCCAGAAAGGTTCTATTATTCTTTATTAAGTACTAAACAGCCCAATTTCTAGGATAGAAAGAGCTGTCAATTTGGGGATCCAATTTGGGGATCCAGTAGATGTTCGAGTGGCAGTAACGTTCGGTCAGTCCAAAGCGTAAACCAGGATTTCTCAGTCATGGCGCTATGGACATTTCAGATAATTCTTTGTTATGGGGGCTGCCCTGTGCACTGTAGGATGTTTAGCAGCATCCCTGACCTCTCTATTCACTAGATGCCAGTAGCTCCTCCCTCCCAGTTGTGACAATCAAAAACGTTTCCAGGCATTGCCAAATGTTCCCTGGGGGGCAGAATCACCCCTGGTTAAGAACCACTGGTGTAGAGGAAACTGTGAGATGCACGTTGGGCTTTTCAAACTGTGGATCACGCAGTACCCATTAAGGCTAGGCTTCTCAACTGTGGCTGAACATTGGAATCACCCAGGGAGCTTTTTTTTTTTGTGGTACGCGGGCCTCTCACTGCTGTGGCCTCTCCCGTTGTGGAGCACAGGCTCCGGACGCACAGGCTCAGCGGCCATGGCTCACGGGCCCAGCCGCTCCGTGGCATGTGGGATCCTCCCGGACCGGGGCACGAACCCGCGTCCCCTGCATCGGCTGGCGGACTCTCAACCACTGCGCCACCAGGGAAGCCCCCCAGGGAGCTTTAAAAAATCCTGATGCCTGGGTCCCACCCCCAAGTTCTAATCCGGGATATGGCCTGGGCCTCAGGATTTTTAGAAACTCTTCAGATGCTTCTAGGTTTCAGCCAAGAGGGCAACTACAGCATGAGTAGGTGATGGAATCAGTTTGGTGAAGTGCTTCTTTGCTAGCATTTAAAAAGTATATGTATATATAGTTGGAGAGAAAATATTAATGCCTCGCATCATAGTTAGGGTAAGTACTGTTTTGTATGTGTGTGGAGGCTGAAAACATTGCTGGCAAGGGTAGAGCCCTAAGCAGAATCCCTGCCCTCAACCTGCTGTTAGTCTGGCTATAACCACTTCAGAAACTGCTTGCTTTTTGTTAATGATAGTTAATGTGAAAACATTTTTTATTGAGGTATAATTGACATATAGAATGATATTAGTTTCAGGTGTTCAGCATAGTCTTCAATATTTGTATATATTGTAAAACGATCACCACAATAAGTCTAGTTAACATCTGTCACCATATGTACAGAATTTTTTTTCTTGTGGTGAGAACTTTTAAGATCTATTGTCTTTAGCAACTTTCAAATATGTGATACCGTGTTACTAACTATAGTCACTAAGCTGTACATTACATCCCCATGACTTATTTAGTTTATAAGTTGAAGTTTGTACCTTTTGACCCCTTCGCCCATTTCACTCACCCCCTACCTCCCACCTCTGGCAACCACCAATCTCTTCGCAGTATCTGTGAATTTGGTTTTTTGTTTTGATTTTAGACTCCACGTATAAATGAGATCATATGGCATTTGGCTTTGTCTGACTTACTTCACTTAGCATAATGCTCTTGAGGTCCATCCATGTTGTTGCAAATGGCAAGATTTCATTCTTTTTTATGGCTGAAAATATTCCATTGTGTATATATACCACATCTTTATTCATTCATCCATGGGCACTTAGGTTGTTTCCATATCTTGGCTGTTGTAAATAATGCTGCAGGGTGCATATATCTTTTCAAGTTAGTGTTTTCATTTTCTTCAGATAAATACTCAGAAGTGGAATTGCTGGATCGTATGGTAGTTCTGTTGTTAATGTGAAATTTAATACAAAACATTTAGAGTTCTGTGGCTTGGGAATTTTTGAGCCTTTTTGCTCACATTTTGAGGTTCCACCCTGACACTGATAAAATCAGTTATAAATGCTAGCCAGTAAAGATGACATGCATATTTTCACCAGCAGCTAAATTTAATTATAGTACAGCAACAAGATGATAATTTTCCCCCTTTGTGTGTGTTAATTATATATACCATGATGTGCTAGGTCAGCATTGGTCTAAATACATCCAGCAAAAAATGTGGGACTTGCATCAATCATCCCAAAAGTTTTATGAGGATCAGTCTAACAGCCTCTTGACTTCATTATCTATGGGAATTTGGGGGTCTTACAAAATAAACTGTAATACACATTCATCTCACTATGAGGAAGTAGTATACAAAGTGGTAGAAGACAGGCCAGCTCTGCCCATTTTTTATCTCAGTGCTCAGGAGACCAAAGGGACTCTTGCTGTGGTGGTGACTCTGATGGCAGAGGCTGCAACTGTGGAAGACTCGGACGTTAAGTTCGGGTGCTAGCAGGCCTTTGGGATCACTTGAGCTGATCCAGAAGCCCATTACAAGCCTATGAAAACACTCACCAAGGCTTCCTATTTAACTTGAAACTCATTCCTTGAAAGGTTGGCCTTCAATTTAGGTATCTGGAAAATAGTGGTAAGTCTCATGATTCCTCACAATGCACTCTCTCATCACAAAGTTCTTTAAAAATTCAAAAGGACATCCTGCCTTGTGTGTAGTTTTGTCTTTACCTGGAAGAAGGTAGGCTTGTGATTGTTTCTTGAATCAGCTGCTGAAAAAAGATGATGCGCCTCTCTAACAAAGGGAAGAGGTTGGATTGACAAATACCCATTAATTGTCTGATTAGTTCTTTCACTAATTATGATTCAGCTCTGGGTGACTGCACCACATTAAATATGCAATTCTATTTCTTCTAGGTGTCTGAGGGTTCTGTGGTCCATTTTTCATCAGGAAACTTCTCCTTGTCAGCAGAAACAGAGGAAAGAAGCTTCCCGCATGGAAATGAGCATCTGTTAAATTGGGCCCGAAAGGAATATGGAGCAGTTACTTCATTCACTGAACTCAAGATAGCAAGAAACATTTATATTAAAGTGGGGGAAGGTAAATTTTATGCGGCATCCATTACTGACTGATTTATGACAGTCAGTTTTTTTCTTTTCTGAGACCAGGTGGTTAGGGCAGGGAATTATAGAATTACAGATTGTTGGAGCTGGCAGGGACCTGAGGGATCACTGGGGCCTACTCACCACCACATCCCCTCCTTCCCTTTTTCCTTCTGAGGAAACAGACCCGGTAATGGGGGAGAAGTGGGGAGTAGCCTGGCTGAGAGAGGAGAAGGTGGTTGTGCAGAATTTAGAAGACACCCATGCACAGAAGTTAGAAGAAGTGAGTGGAGGCCGAGAAGCTGAGGTGTGGGAAAGGAGGGAATACCTGATGGAATGCACGAAGAGTTAGCAGGATGGGTCAACAGTTAGAGCTTCCTCCCACTTATAATTCTGTAGACATTTGAAGCCAATGTCAGCTTTATGGCCTCGAGACATCAGTTAAGTTTTGGACAATAGCAGAGGAAAAGTGTTTGAAAATATTTTTTAATACTAATGCCTGTTACAAGGACAAATTATTGGAGAAAGGAACTGTTTAGCCTTGATAAGAAATTGCCCATTTTAATTTCCTTGCCTTGCAGAGGGATATAAATATCTGGTGACTCAGCTTTGAAAGCATATTATTTCTTAAATAACTTTTTAATCATTATTTTTAGTTGAGGAGCTCCCGAATAAGTTACTGGAAATAACAACTCTTGTGAATGGGTCCTTGTTACAGTCAGGTGATTGTGTGAAAATGGCATTTCAGGTCCTCAGGGTCCATCTGCTTTCTTTTGAAACCTACAGCAATTGTCACCTCTTCCACAGGCAGCGTGGCAGCACAAGTGAATTATTGAATGCTAGTTCCCAGCCCTTTTTTGGATCTGGGATGTTTAATATAGATGCAGGAAGAGGTGGACACTGAAGTTGAGTGTGTGCTCTGTGCAGAGGCCATATCAGGTGCCTTCACATGCACCCCACTTAACCCTGCCAGTAATCCTAGGAGAAAACCGTTATTTCCACCATTTTGCAGAGGGGTTGGTAGAGGGTTAACCTAACTTGCTCATATCCACATTACTAGCAAGTGACAAAACTAGAACCCAAACTCAGGTTTCCTGACCTTTGAGTCTAATGCTTATTTCCTGATGCTGCATTTTAAGTCTTAGCCAAATAAGCGTAACCTAAACGTGAAAGTAGGTTACCTGGATGGGCAGACTTGTTTAGTTGAGTAGAGGGAGGAAGAGTTTTAGACGAGAACTGGGTTCAAAAAGTTGAAGTTTGTTACTAAACTCTCATGGTATTCAGGCAGCTAAGCATAGAGGTCAAGTCCTATTGGGATAAAACAAAAAGTCTCTTTTAATAAAGGTTCTAAGCCCTGACCAACAGTCTCTATTTCTGAAGCAGAATTCTGGTGCATATTGATTGAATATTGATTACCCCCCTGGAATGTGTTAGAATAAGAATATGTGTTATGGTAACATGTAGAATGTTGGGCTCCTTTCTCTTTCTGGTGCATGTGCTTCTGTGTACAGGAGTGAGGGGTTCCATGACTTCCCCAAGGCTGCACACTGGATCAGGGAAGAACTTTAAGGACCTGGTGTCCCACCCAGTAAAAACTGTTTAACTCCTTGGCGACACCTTTGGAGCCCCTGAAACTTGACTCCAGCCACCAGTTGGGTATAAGTCACTGGCCCATACCATGGAGAGGAGCAGCTGGGAGAGTGAGGGTCCTTGGTTAGGTTGGTGGACCACAGGCGATGTTGTCTATCACCATGGATTGGACTCTGCTGAACAAACCTCATCCACTGGTTTCCCAGAACCTGACCTGTCTCTACCCAACTGAGTCGGGAATCCTAGGCCATGAGCCTCCTCTTGTTCTTTCCCCAGTGGTTCTCAAAGTGTGGTCCCCACCCCAGCAGCATCCTTATCACCTGGGAACTTATAGAAATGCTGGTTCTTGGGCCCACCCCAGACCAAGTGAATTGAAAACCCTGGGGTCCAGCCATCAGTGTTTTAGCAAGCACTCTAGGTGATTCTGTTGCTTGCTAACGTTTGAGAACTACTGCTCTAACCTATATGCTTAGAGTGGAAGAACTGAGGGCTTTCGGTTCTTATCCCAGCTGGTCTCATTACCTGTGAGGCTTCAAGCAACACTCTGATTTACCTACCACCGGAGCCTCAGTTTCTATAACGGCAGCATGAGGTGTTTACATTACCTCCCAGGTTCTTAGAGTATATTATTCTAGCTCTCAAAGTGGTTTGTCAATCCTTTCCTAAAATACAAATAAGCATGTGACTTCCCCCCTCCCCCAAACTTGCCAGGTTTCTACCCGGGGATTCCCCTTTGTGGTTTCCTTTCTGCTTGGCAGTTGGTGTAAGTTTTGATGCCAGGCATGCGGAAGGTCATTTGGGGGGAAAAAAAAAACCACACACATGCATGCACGCACAACAAAAAGTGATCAGCTTATTCACCTTAGTGACAATGGCAACTGGGACTTAAGCCCTTAACAACATCAACTTTTAAACAATTAAAGCTTTCCTGGTGGCTTTGGAGGGTCACAATGTGGGTGAGTGTTTTGTTATTTGTCTCAAATCTCACACCATTGTTAATTCAGGAAACCTATGCCATGTGCCTACTCTATTATGTGCCAGATGCACCCCAGGCCCACCTATGAACTGGGTATACGGGCCAGAGTCCCAGGAGGGTCCTAGTCTCTTGAGTTCCAGACTGACCTGTCCTGGGCCCATACATCCACCCTCTGATTCTTGATTAAGTTTCAGCCTTGCCACCCCAATATCATCTTCTGTCCTGTGATCTGGGGGAGGCATCCGCAGGGCTGCAGCTGCAGGGTGTGCGTTCCTCATCTGCTCATCTGGCAAAACCCTCAGCAGATGTGGAGGGGAGGCTGCTCCGGCGGCCCGAGTCGGCAGAGCCCTGGCCTCTTCTCTCTGAGGGGGTCTTTAGGGAAGAATACAGAATGCAGAGCCAACACTTTCTTGAAGCGAGCCTCCAAGCAGGGGCCTCGTGAACTCCTCTGGTCCCCTCTGTTCTAGGGGTGGCACTGGGGGTGCCATGGTGCACGGAGCCAGGATGCCACAATGTATGTTGTGAGCTTCAGTAGAGGGGAGGCTGCACAGTTGGGCAGGCAGGGGAGGGCACTGTCAACCCAATCTTGGGAACTCCCGGGCTGATTCCTCACTCCTAAGTGAGACTTGCATATGAATCTGAACCCTGGCGTGCTGTCCATTAAATGAAAAAGGCAGAAGTCTGTTTCATTAGAGTGCCAGGGCTCTGATTAATTACCCCTTCTGAATAAAGCTTACTACACCTAGAACTTCCTTGACATTGGTCCCAGCTGTCACACTGCCAGCAGTTTCAAGTCCTGTTTAAACATTTAAACCACTAAATGGAAATCCCATCAGCCATGGTGCTGTGTAAGCATCATGTGCCGTTGGGGGAGTATCTTCAGACTGTTAGTAATTGCATCGCTTTCCCTGGTGGAGGTGATGAACAGCCCTCAGCACAATCAGATAATGTTTATGAAAGCACCTTATAAACTGTAAAGTGCCATGTAAACATTCGCTGTCTGTGTCAGGATTATGGGAAAGAGTAGAGGTCTGCCCTCACTGTTTCCCTCAAACTGTTACCTTCAGCTTTTAGAGTATAAATTGCTTTGAGGGATAAATATGAAGGAATGATTAATTCTACACCGTGCACCAGAGAATTAGTTAGGTTGCTGGTTCTTCTATTAATTGAAGTAGCAAATATCCAAAGAGGAGCATGTTTGGGGATAGGGTAGGTCATTGGATTCAGTGTTGAGTATGCTGACTAAAATATCTATTGGATTTTTGGGTGGAAGGTGCTTGGTAGGCAGATGACAATGCAGGTCTGCAGCTCAGGAGTCATGATCTAGGTATAAATTGGAGCCGTGGGAGTGATTGAGATCATCTAGGAAGAAAACGAAATAAAAAGAGAGTTGAGGAAGGAACTGAGATTCTTAGTCTTGGTTTATATCAGGATTAACTATGGAGCTTTTCAAAAAGAAAGCTTCCTAGGTCCCACCTAGATCTTCTGAATCAGACTCTCTGGGGTGGGGTCCAAACAGGTGGATTCTGATATGCACCAAAGATTGAGGACCACTGGTGTTTAAAGGATGAGCAGACGAGGAACTAGTGAGAGGCTGAAAGGTAGGTCAGAGGAAATGGGTGAGGACAAAGCAGAATCAAAGAGAACAGGAAAGGAGAGAATTTAGACCAAAAGAGGCCACTAAAGTTGGTCAGTAGGAGGCCACTGGTGACCATGCATTTCAGGACACAAGCTTGTGATTTCCTGTGTCCTGCACTTGCCCAGTGTCACTGTTATCTTCTCTCCTTTGAGTCTGGTTACCATGTAGTTCAATGTGTTTTTTTACTTTCAGATCAAGTGTTCCCTCCCACGTGCAACATAGGGAAGAATTTTCTCTCCCTCAATTACCTTGCCGGGTACCTTCAGCCCAAAGCTGCAGAAGGGTGTGTGATATCCAGCCAGCCCCGAGATAAGGAAGTACACATCATTGAGCTAATCACCCCCAACTCTAACCCCTACAGGTGAGTGTGAGTGTGAGTGTGTGTGTGTTGTGTGTGTTTTCTGAACTAAGAGATGAAAACAAAGATCTGATATGACTTGAGACAGGGAGAGGCTTAGCCCTCCCTCGTGTGAGGGGGAGGAAGCCACTGATGCTTTGGGTGAGATTCACAGAAGCTTTGAAGAAGGGAGTAAAGGTACCAGTGTCATATTTTATTTTCTGCATCTGTCTCTAGATCCCATATATCCCAGATGAGTTCTGAAGCCTAATTTGAACTTCTTGGTATAGTCGTCCATTGGTGTCTGTGGGAGGTTGGTTTCAGATCTCCCTCGGATACCAAAACCCATAGATGCTCAAGTCCTTTGTATAAAATGGCATAGTATTTGCATATAACCTACGCACATTCTCCTGTGTACTTTAAATCGTCTCTAGATTACTTATCATACCTAATACAATATGTAAATAGTTGTAAATACAATGTAAATAGTTGCCTGCATGTGGCAAATTCAAGTTTTACTTTCTGGAACTTCCTGGAATTTTTTTTTTTCCCAATATTTTCCATCCGTGGTTGGTTGAATCTTCAGATGTGGAACCTGCAGATACAGAGGGTGGACTGTACTAGTTATAGAACAGTCACTCTTACTCCATTATTATCTCCTTTGACTGAGGTTATCCCTGTTAAGAAAATTACAAAATGTGCCTTGTTGACATAATTATTATTTTGACAATATTATGTGGTTTTTTTTAATATTATGTTTTTTAACAGATTCCTGTTTATAGTGTCCTCAGAGCACTTTTGCACTCATAACTGTTTAAATCTGTGTGTGAATGTGTGTGTGTGTGTGTGTGTATCAGAGGAGTGGCCCTTCATGGTGACACACCAAAGAGCCATTAGATACCACTTACCTCTCTCTCTCTCACCCCCACCGTCCTGCCCCAGGACTGGAAATTTAACTCTATCAAGAATGATTGTGGAATTTAAGAAAGAAAGAAAGAAAAGGGAGAGTGTAGGCCTTTCTCCCACTTTCACCTGCATTTCTTGGGGACTAGTGAGTTAAAATGTAAATTTATATTATAGAAGGATTTCACAGTTAAAATTCTAATGAAACTTTGATTTCAAAAGTGATTAAACTACCAATCGGTTTTGGTAGGGTTGGAAATGGAATTCTGTTCCATGTAAAGAATTTGTGGAAAATTAAAAGGGAATGGGAATAGAAGCGATCTGGCATATGTGCTTAGATATAAGCCTGAGGCTTCATTTGAGTACTGTATATCATTCATTTTACGGTTTACAAGTGTGTAAAACCAAGATGGAAATAAAGACTTTCCCCTAAATCCAGAATGACAGAGATGTTATTGTTTGGTAAAAATTCTCTTTTATACTGGATTCTTAGAAGTTTGGATTGTATTCATTAATTTTCCAGTAATCACTTGGTTGACCATCTGTTTTTTTATTTTAATAACTGTATATCCAGAAGTTTGGGAAAGTAAATGCAGATATGATTTTGTGACAAATGTTAATGGCTTAAGCACACCTTATATAAGTCAAGAAATTCTCTAGCCTTCTGCCTCTTATTTTATTCTGAAGCTTCCTCACTGCTTTACTGCCTCCCTCTTCCATCCACCCTGTCATCCCACTCACCAAACTGCCGCCCACTACTGCTCTGAAGGATTTTGAGCATAGAATGTTACACATCAAAGGTGCTGGAGGCTGAAAAAGCAGCAGTTCTGCTTCAGAAGTGAACTCTCCGGGTTTGTTCACGTCCATTTCAAACAGTGGCTGCCGCATCATACAGGGAAATCACAGAGAGATCAGCTCTGCTTTGCGTCCACCTGGAGGGGTGGGATAGGGAGGGTGGGAGGGAGACACAAGAGGGAGGAGATATGGGGATCTATGTATACGTATAGCTGATTCACTTTGTTATACAGCAGAAACTAACACACCACTGTAAAGCAATTATACTCCAGTGAAGATGTTAAAAACAAAAACAAAAAAAGTGGCTGCATTAAGTAACCACCTTTTTTTTCTTTTTTCAACAAAGAGAAAAAGTTTAGTGGCTAATTGTCCACAGGCATATTTTTCTATTGTTATGTAAAACCATTTTGTTATGTGTGCACTAACAATCTGTTTTGCACATGTCATTTGCCTGGGATCAACTCCAGCTTTTTAATCAACTGGCCAGACGCTGGAAACATGAAGACTTGGAAGAGGGGAAGATAGTTGCAACTTTCTGGCATTTGGGTCCTAACTCTGCCTTTGTTTTCCATTCACAGTGCTTTCCAGGTGGATATCATAATTGACATAAGACCTTCTCGAAAGGATCCTGAGGTGGTCAAAGATCTCGTCCTGATCTTGAAGTGCAAAAAGTCTGTCAACTGGGTGATCAAATCTTTTGATATTAAGGGAAACCTGAAAGTTATCGTAAGTTAGTTAAGTGTTTCTTTGTTTTGATGAATGGTGGTAATTTAAGCTGTGTTTGTATTTTTGTGAAGTTTCTCTCTGTTATTTTTCACTTTATAAAAGAGGCTGCTCCTTGGCTTCTCCTGACAAGGGCGGGCGGGGTGGTAGTTAAAAACATGGTCTTTGGGGTCAGTACAGACCCAGATTTAAGTTCAGACTCTGCCATTTACAAACTCTGACCTTGGGCAAGCTCCTTAACCTCTCTGGACCCCACTTGCCTCATTTGTGAAATTCCTGGAATGTATTAGTGTGCTTCCCAGACTTAGTAAGTATAAAATAATGAACACAAGCCTTTCATGGCTGAGAGCCCTGTAGGGGCCTCAGTGTCATGGTCCTAAATTTCAGCTCTCACTTTGGGGTTGGGTACTGAAGGAAGCTGTGGGAAATCAGCTGACTCCAGCCCATTTTTCTTTTTGAGATAAATACTTGGTATTGGCATGTCTTTTTTGCTTGCTTCTAAGGGTGAAACACTGATAAAAGCATTATAGCCATGGAGAGGTTAGTGAGAGGATGCTGGAAAAGCATCCCCCAGCCTGTTCCCTAAGCATTATATTTCATGAAGGAAATATACTTAAGAAGTTTAGCTGGGTGGCATGACAGGCAAACAGTAGCTAGTTTCCTGAAAAGATGAATGTTGAAATTTGGTAAAATAAATCTTTTTCAAGTCTTTAGGGAGATAACTCTTTGACAGAACATTGGAGCAAATTATATTGAAAGTTAAAGAAGAATTGCCCCTCCTCATTTTTAAGAAGATAATCACCTCTTTAGCATCTCTTTCGTGGGCTCAAATTTTTGTGCATTTTCTTTTATAAAAACCGTGGCCAATTCCTCTTTCAGTACCTGCATTGAATCAACTGGAGTGGGTTTTACGTTTTCACTATTTGGGGAGAGGGATACCTTTGGCGTTGGTATTATTCATTCATGGCACCTTCCGTGTGATAATGCAGTGACAGAGCCAACGGTCCCCTGGGCAGCGTCATGTACAAGCATTTGCCAGGGGCATCGGGCAAAGCCATGAGCACACACATCATAATTTTAAAGTAATCATTTCTGGTTCCTGTGGGGTTGTTGTTTTTTTTTTTTTTAACTTTGAGAGGATCCCAGTGAGCCGTCATGTGTAATGGTGATACATTAATTTGGTATTGAGCACAGAGCCCAGCAGTGATTTTCTGAAGTCAGAGCTGTTTTGATTGTCTTCCGTGGCATGGCCTGAGGGGTGTTGGTGACCAGGGGTGTCTGCGGCCTTTGCTGCCTGGCACACCAACCAAATGTTTTTAATTTCAGAATAACAAAAACAGGAAAGGGAATCATGCTTTGAAAGGCAAAAACATACGGTACATTTTAATTCCCTGCTGGAGTTCTTGTGTAAATGTTCTTTTGGCCCTGACCCTTCAATGGCTCTTTCTCTCCCTGAGTATGTGTGCCTGGTCCATGGCCGTCCTGGAGTTCACTTTGAACATCCCCACTTCTCATATGAATCAGAAAGGCTAGAAATGAGATTGCTCATCCCAGTGCAAGATCTGTTTATATTGCTCTCCTTGGCCGTACTCCTGTTCCAGGCCAATTTTGGACAATGCATGACAACATTGCTAAACAATTAGGTAATGTTTCATGATGTTCTTTTTTATTCTCCCAACCAGTTTCATGCTTTGTGATTTCTTAACTGCTGTCTCAGATGTGAATTCTGACTGTGCTGGGAGGAATAGTTACCTGCTAATAAAAGGCTGCTAATAAAAGGGTGGAGTGGAAAGAATCCTGGCTTTGGGGCCAGAAAGGGCTGGATTCAAATCCCATTTCCAATTGCCATTACTCCCAGTTGATACTGGGCAGTCTCATTAAATTCTGGGTCTGTTTCCTTTCCTGTGAAATGGGTACGATGATAATACTCACCTAGAGAGTTCTTGTGAGGTTTAGCAGAGTCCATTCATTCATTCAACAAGTATTTGTTAAGTGTGTCCTGGGTATTTCATCTAAAGCACTCAGCATACTGCCTGCACATGGTGAGTTCTCAGCTACATGTACTACGTAGCTTCTGTGAGCCTCAGGTTCCCCTTCTCTAGAAAGGAATAGTAATGCCCAGTCCTTATATTTTGGAGGAGAATTAAATAACACATGTAAAGCTCTTAGCACAGTGCCTGCCATAAAAAGGAGGGTTCATCTTCCTTCTATTAACAACTCTTTAAAAGTTTGTCTGTAGGAGCAATTAACAAAGTGAAGACAAAGACAAATGTCCACTAAAAGAATTGTATGGAACTTGATGGGGTAAATTTAAAGAAGAGCATGCAGACATAGAGAACGGATGTGTGGACACCGGGCGGGGGTGGGGTGGGGCGAATTGGGAGATTGGGATTGACGTATGTGCGCTGCCATGTGTGAAACAGATGCTAGTGGGAACCTGCTGTACAGCACAGGGAGCTCAGCTCGGTGCTCTGTGATGACCTATATGGGTGGGATGGGGGGGGTGGGAGGGAGGTCCAAGAGGGAGGGGATATATGTATACATGTAGCTGATTCACTTCGTTGTACAGCAGAAACTAACACAACATTGTAAAGCAACTATACCCCAATTAAAAAACCAAACCAAAACAAAACATAGGCGCGCGCGCGTGTGTGTATATGTGTGTCAGGAATGGGACCTGGGTAGAATGCACCCTCCAAAAGACAGGATGGTCCTAAGAGACACAAAGGGTTGTGTGCTGGAGCCAGACGGGACTACTACAAGTGTCCACATTACATCGCCATGCCCAGCTCTGGCTTTTAATTCAGGGCCCTTATGGACCATGCATAATCACATTTTGGAAGAACCTCCAACACATAAAAGAATAGATGGAGATAACTTGTTAGAAATTTCCTGTTGTATTATTTCATATGGCCTCAGGGCTTCAAGTTTGGAAATAGTGAGTTTATTCTTAGAAAAGACATTTTTTAATCCCAGTGGGAATATGCACAACTCTCTGCCTAACCCGTCCCCCAGATGCCCCCTCCCAGACATCAGCAGTTTTGATGCAGGTGTGTTGGGTGGTGGGAGAGAGGGGAAGCCACTCAGACTCTACTTAGCTCATCGTCCTTTGTGAAGATACGAGTGGGAGATGGCGGTGGTATTTGAGACCTCCTTGAACACTCCCATAGGAAGTAGCTATACTGAGGCCTTGAAAAAGCCTGGGGACTCCCAGAAATACAGGATGAGGAATTCACTCATTGCCGGGAACCAACTTGCCTGCCATTGTCCCAAACCTTGCTGCTTTACGAATGCGTAGGTAGATTTCTAGCCTTGTAAGTCACGAGGTGTCATGAGTATGAGTTGTACTGACAGCTCCTAGAGTTAATGTGGAAAGGTGGAAACAAGTCATTCCATATTGTTACAAAAAGGATAGGTGGCAGTTATGATGATAGTATTCTGGAAATACAGTATTTTCTCAGCTGTCCAACAACATGAAAGACTAGTGCAGATGAGGCCAAGCGGTATTGTTTAGGCCAATGTTGCAACTCCAGCCAGTCAAAACAACAGGCTACCTTGAAAGGCTGGAAGAAGCTGTGCTGAAGAAAATGCTATTGACTCAGTGAATAAGAAGTTCTAAGAACAAATTGGATCCTTCTTTACTTCATTTTAGTTTCCTTCTTTCCTTCCTTCCTCCCTCTCTCCCTTCGTTTCTTCTTTCCCTTTCCCTAAGGAATTTTCTCTGAAGGAGTTTTCTCTGAATCCCAGTAAGAATAGAATAATCCAAACCTGTGAAACTGAGGTTTTTTTTGCAAATGGCTACAGAACTTGGTTAAAGCTCTCTGTGGTCCCTTGCATGCATCACTGTGACTGGCCAGTCTGGCAGTTTTTCCTCAGATAAGCACTTTGGGTAGTAGAAGAATATACTGGGTGAGATCCTTTAAGCTTTGAATTGAAAATGTGTGTCCTCAGCCAATATCTCACAACCAGAGAGGCCAAGAGAACTTAGAGGCTGTGAATCTTCTATGGTTTTACAGTGGGAAAGGATTAATATTTAGTCATGTTAGGGGCAAACAGAATGGGAAACAAATGGGGAATTTAGGAAAAATGCTGCATGTATGCAGAAGAAAATAATTGGGCATGGAAATTAAAGTGATTTTTATATGGCATGAGATGGCATAATCTGCCTGCTGGAAGGGCCTTCCAGCCCTGTTGGAGCAGTTGTTGAAAATGTGGTGACTTCCCTTTGGGGTGCCCCCTGCAGCATTCAGCTCCCTCACCGTCTGAGAAGATCACTGCTGTAGGATCAGAAGGTGATGTGAAATTTACCTTCCATGTCCTTGTTACTCAGAGTCCTTTTATATCCTTTCCTGGAAAGATTTCTGTCATTCAGTTTTAAGTTTGTAACTGATTACCAAGTGAAAGTTAATTTTAACAGTTACTTGTACTGCCGGATAAAAATATTGGTACTATACACAATGGAATATTACTCAGCCATAAAAAGAAATGAAATTGAGTTATTTGTAGTGAGATGGATGGACCTAGAGTCTGTCATACAGAGTGAAGTAAGTCAGAAAGAGAAAACAAATATCATATGCTAACACATATATATGGAATCTAAAAAAGGTTATGAAGAACCTAGGGACAGGACAGGAATAAAGACACAGATGTAGAGAATTGACTTGAGGACACAGGATGGGGGGAAGGGTAAGCTGGGATGAAGTGAGAGAGTGGCATGGACATATATACACTACCAAATGTAAGATAGATAGCTAGTGAGAAGCAGCCACATAGCACAGGGAGATCAGCTCGGTGTTTTGGGACCACCTAGAGGGGTGGGATAGGGAGGGTGGGAGGGAGACGCAAGAGGATGGAGATATGGGGATACATGTATAAGTATAGCTGATTCACTTTGTTATAAAGCAGAAAATAACACAACATTGTGAAGCAATTATACTCCAATAAAGATGTTTAAAATATATATGTGTGTGTGTGTATATATATATATATATGTACTTAGAGGGATGGTAACTTAATTAATTAATATTTTAAACCATAAAATCTGAACATATTCTGTTAATAGAATTGGCAGATGTATACAGTTACAGGCTTCCTAAATTGATCATAAATTATAAATGAAGTATGAACATTGACTGTTTGACTGTGTGGAACTCAGTAGTTTACAAAGGTGGGATAGTCTCCACAGTGAAGTAACTAAGTTGTGCCTTCTTTCATTTAACTCTAGGGTATAGGATTTGGGGAAAATATAACATGTACACCTGTATACTTTATATATAATTTTAAATAAAAATAAGGAAAAGTTTGGTATCATATTTGGTGTGTGTGTTAATAAAATTTAAACATTAGCTCTGTAGTGACATACTAGGTATGCTTATGATAATTAGTTTATCAACCAATGACAAAAATGATTATGCCATTTGTATTAACATAAGCAACCCAAATGGTATAACCAGTCAGCATGAGTTTCTTAATCTGCTGTTAACAGATTTTCACATCAGTATTCTCAGCCCAAGGAGAGTAGGGATCAAAAGAGGAAATAGTTCTTTCATACACAATAGAGAATCTATTTGTTTCAGATATTAAGGCACTGTTTAATTTCATACACTCATGAGTGAAATTTTACTATTGTCTTCAGGCTCCTAACAGTATTGGCTTTGGGAAGGAAAGTGAAAGATCCATGATAATGACCAAATCAATAAGAGATGACATTCCTTCAACCCAAGAGAGTCTGGTCAAGTGGGCTTTGGACAATGGCTGTAGTCCAGTAACATCATACACAGTGGCTCCTGTGGCTAATAGATTTCATCTTCGGCTTGAAAACAATGGTAAGTATGATTTTTTTTTTTTTTTTGTATAAAAAATATCCCCCAAATGAGTTTTCCAATGAGGAACTCTCATTTCAGCTTATATGGTGCTGTTTTTCTGTTGCAAATTTTAATGATTCATTCACTACTTTTCACTATAAAGCTTAAAGTTATATAGAATTGTGCTAGATTATTTTGGGGAAATTATCTTTAATATAGATTTTTTTGTAACAGAGTTGATTGCGTGTTGGAAAACTTAGTTATAGATCACTTTCGCCGTGCTTATATTAAGGATAAATTATCCTGGGTTCTTTTCTCAGAGGTACCTAATGATCACTTTTGGCTGATACACAGAGGGGCTGGGCCTGCAGGAGAGAAGTCTTAATTCAGGCTGGATCTTATAGGAAAACAGTCCTGAGTACTCGTGCTTTCGCATACTCATCCAGAGGGAATGCAGGAGTTATTATCCCACTTTGATGGAGGAGAAAGCAGAGGCTTAACAAGTTCTTAAGGTTCTCCAGAATCTGATCGGTAGTAAGACTTGAAACCCAGGTTTTCTGATCCCCAGACCTCTTGCTTACCACACAGTACCACTACTGAGTGCAGTGCCGGTAGAATGAAGGTTAGGAGTACAGGTTCAAGTCCCAGCCCTGCCATTTGTTCACTGTTTGGAAGTTGCTTAACCTCTGAACCTCAGATTCCTTCTCAGTCATATGAGTGAAACAATAGGCCCACCTCGAAGGGTGGTTGTGAAGGGTTTTTTTAAATCAAAGTACAAATTAAAAACCTCCAAACCTCTGACTTCTTTTGGACCCATACACTGTGCCATCCTTTTCAAAAAAATAGTATCTAAGGAGAGCCAACATCCACTGTCATCCTCATTCCCAACTCCCACAGAGATGGATTGACCTCAAGCATACGTCGGTTGGCTTTGGATAGTAGATGTAGAGAATACTGGGAAAATATTTTTTTCTTTAAATTGTTGAAAATATGACGGAATAATGAGTATGGATTGTATGGAAATATGTCTCTCCCTTTGAAGGAATAACTGTGCCTAAGCAGCTTTTTCTTTCTTCCTTTGGGACTAGGTTCTAAAAGGCCAGGGTACCCAGATACGTGTTAGAATTTAGCGCTCAAAAAGGAGGTAGCAGGGCTTCCCTGGTGGCGCAGTGGTTGGGAGTCCGCCTGCCGATGCAGAGGACGTGGGTTCGTGCCCCGGTCCAGGAGGATCCCACGTGCCGCGGAGCGGCTGGGCCCGTGAGCCATGGCCGCTGAGCCTGCGCATTCGGAGCCTGTGCTCCGCAACGGGAGAGGCCACAGCGGTGAGAGGCCCGCGTACCGCAAAAAAAAAAAAAAAGGAGGTAGCAAAATCATTTCAAAATACCAATACTGTTTCAAGAAATCTGTAGAGAAACTGTTCTAAAGAATCTCTAGATTCAAGGAAAGTATTTCATTGGCATTTGAATGGAATAATATTGTCCCACATAACTTATTCAAATAGTAGATTTGTATAGCTTGAAGGGCCTTAGAAATCATCTAATCCAGTGGTTCTTAATCTTGGCTCCACATTGGAATCACATGGGGAGCTTTAAAACATAATGATTTAAAGAGAGTTCAGTTTTTAATTGGCCTGGGATGCAGCCTGAGCTTAGGGATTTTCTTTTTTAAGCTCCCACAGTGATTTTAATGTGCAGCCAAAGTTGAGAACCACTGATCTAATCCAACCTCTTAATCTTAAAAATTGGGAAACTGAGGCACAGAGAGGTAGACCACTTACCCAAAGCCATTCAACCAGTTAGAAAGAACATCAGCACTAGAATTCAGGCTTCCAGGCTCCTCATCTCTTTTATACATTGCTTGTTAAGAGTAATTTTACACATGCCCATTCGTTGCTAATTTTTCCTGTTCTTGCCTCTAATGATATGATTGTGGCCTTGCAGCAAACACTGATGATGTTTTGCCTTCTTCTCTTACCAGCAGAGGAGATGAGAGATGAGGAAGTCCATACCATCCCTCCTGAGCTACGGATCCTGCTGGACCCTGGCAACCTGCCTGCCCTGGACAACCCCCGCATCCGGGGAAGGGGAGGCCAAAACGGAGGTTTCCCCTTTCCCTTCCCCGATATCTCCAGGAGAGGCTGGAAGGAAGGGGGAGAAGATGGGATCCCTCGGCCAAAGGACCCTGTCATCCCCAGCATACAACTGTTTCCTGGTCCCAGAGAGGCCGAGGAGGTGCAGGGGAGCATGGATGTTGCCCTGTCAGTCAAATGTGACAACGAAAAGATGACTGTGGCTATAGAAAAGGATTCGTTTCAGGTGGGTGCAGTGTCTTAAAGGAGAGAAGGGAAGGCTACCTCCCTCCCCATCTTGCCTCAGCCTGTGTTGGTTATTTCCAGCTCTTTCACTTTTGAACTCCAGAGATTTGATACTGTTTTCTCAGTTGGATGGGCTCACTTCCCCTTGGCTGTGATTCTCACCCGGTTCCTGTTGTTCTCAGTGAGGGGGGTTCCAGATCCTTGTGTGTCAATATTTTGCTATTGAATTTCCAAGGCCAACAAACACAATTCTGGGGCTGTTGAGAGATGGTAGGCTGAAAGGAGGTAAGGGGGGAGGGGAAGTGCAGGCCTCCAGCAACTTGGAAGGCCTGGACTTGCAACTTGGAAGACCAGGCAAAATGTGTTAACTGCATGCTGTAGAATGGCCTGTGGGTCCCCCTTCATGTCTTCGGTCGTTGTTGTTTCAGGCCAGAGGCTACTCTGGGATGGAGCTCACCCTGTTGGATCCCACATGCAAGGCCAAGATGAATGGCACCCACTTCATTTTGGAGTCTCCCCTGAATGGCTGTGGGACTCGGCACCGGCGATCAGTCCCTTACGGTGTGGTTTACTACAACTCCGTGAGTGTTCTCCAGTACAAAGCTTTCCCTTTGCCAGAGCCTTGCTGGGTGTTACCTTAAAATTAGTCTTAAGACTTCTAGGAAAGTGAGGAGGGTCTGAACAAAGCCAAGTGTCAGTTCTCAACAAAATGGGATGTAGTATGACCCCGAACTCTTTTATTTGTTTTGTTGGTGAGTCTGTGGGCGTTGGGAGGCCCTGTTTTCTCGGCTGGAGCATTTGTGGTGATCTTTCCCACCCTTCCTTCCATCTCCTCTTGGCAGAGTTTCACTGGCAAGGTGATTATGACTTTTTTCTGGCTAAGCTGCAGGCTCGGATGGCCTGGTCCACAGAAAGATAAAATCCAAGCCCTTGGGCTATGAGTGAGCACCTCCATACAACTGAGCTAACCAGAACCATGGGCTCTCTGGCCTCCTCTGAGTCTTGTCTAGAAGTAGGAGAACTTCTCCCTCCCTCATGAACAAAAGAACCAGAAGAGAGAAGTCTGAAAAGGTCATTCAAGAAAGTGTTAAATCTCTCTCCATCTCTAAGAAAGACCCTAAATTGAAGAAAATCTTCCATTTTTGAAGTTACCCCGAGAGAGATTCCACAGATTCCCCCAATGATAATCCATTGCAATAGCTACCCTTCACTTTCCAGACATGATTCTTGTCAGAATCTTGTCAGAACAGATTCATCTAAATCTGTTCTTATAGAGATGGACACTTAACAGTGAATGTTGAAAGAATTTGAACATGAAATTTCAAAAGAACTTTAAAGTGATAATTTTGCAATTTGAGTTGTACTTCGGATGGTAGAAATAGCTTGGACATGGTGTGTGTGTCTGCACTCAGCGCCTACCCCAGCTTTGGCTTGGCATGGGGAGACCCCGACTCCTCTGTTTATTCCACTGCCAGTCAACAGATAGGCTCAACCTAGCCAGAGAAGAGACTGGCTCTCTGGTCAGTGTGGCTCATGTGGAGACTGACTGTCCTGTGAGCCAAGGTTATGGTTCCTCAGACAATCTTAGAATGTTTGAGCTGGAAAGAGCCCTAAGCTGATCTCATTCAACGTCCTCATTTCACAGGTGAGGAAATGGAACTCCAGGGAGTTAAGAGACTTGCTTGGATTTGAGAGACTAGTTAACAGTAGAGCCAGGACCGAATCCAGCTTCCGGACCTCTCGTCCACTAATCTTCCCCCAACTCTAGGTAGTGGCAGTTACTCTCCCTTTGTTACTGAAATCATTTATTAACCTTTGACTTCTATGATGAACCCTCTTCTGCCAATTCCAACACTAATTTTCTTGCAGTTATCCAATTTTTCTAGATGTAATGAATGTCATATATTACTGGTATACTTGATTTTGGAATTTTAAACTTTTATCTAAATTAATGCCAATAAGAGGCCATGGTAATCAGTCTGTTAAGTAAAAAAAAAACGTGCCATCTGCCTCAGGAGAGAAAGGTATATTCATTCTTTCTTTTTTTTTTTTAAAATTATGATAGGGTAAGTCATAACCTAACTTCAGTTGTATCAGTACTTTCTTTTGAGGGCCTGGTAAAGGATAGAGAGGCAGTTTTCCTTCATTTTCTTCCCATTCACCTCTTCAGTGGCTACTTTAACTATTTCTTCCAGTTATAATTGTTTGTAGTAATTTTCAGACTTAATATGTATTTTTGTTTTGCAACATATTAAAAATCTAAGGACGTGGAGTGAAAAATCAAACAAAAAGTATAACTATCCTATATATGCAAAGAAATTAGGAGTTAATTTATGGAGTCCTGGTCCTTGGGTGAATTTTTTCATCTTACCTGGAGCTAACCTAGGAATAATCATTTCAACCAGTGTTAAGAGAGGTTGTCATGGCATAAAACAGGATGTTCTTTCCTGCATCTATACACCATACAAAAGATATATTGGGGGACTTCCCTGTGGCACAGTGGTTAAGAATCCGCCTGCCAATGCAGGGGACACGGGTTCGAGCCCTGGTCGGGGAAGAGACCACATGCCGCGGAACAACTAAGCCCGTGCGCCACAACTACTGAGCCTGTGCTCTAGAGCCCGTGAGCCACAACTACTGAGCCTACGCGCCACAACTGCTGAAGCCCGCATGCCTATAGAGCCCTTGCTCACCACAGCTAGAGAAAGCCCACATGCAGCAATGAAGACCCAACGCAGCCAAAAATAAATAAATAAATTTATTTTTTAAAAAAAGATATATTGGGGAGATGGAGGAGTGCAGGAGTAAAAGTAAGGAGAGAATGGCTCAATAGTAAACATCAGGTCCTTTGCTTCTAACTCAAACCAAACTTGATCAAATCTTGACAGATACAAATTACAGGACTCCTTGGATTAACCAAATCAGTATTTCTTAGAGTTTTCAATATAAAGGTTCCTAAGGAGACCCCCTTCCCACCCCCCACAGAATAGGGGGGGCCTATTGACAACCCCATCCAATCCCATTTCAGTGTCTGGTGTTTTCCCACTGTTTGAAATCATTTATATTTTGTCACAGGGGAAAATACATATTTTACTGTAAGTCTTAATTTGAACATGCATTGGGCTTCTTCGTTTTTTCATCTCTTTGAGGATGAAGTCCTAAAAATACTTGAAATTCTTTGTTTTTTTTTTTAAGTCAGATTTTCAGTTTGCCTCTGAATTATTACATGGGTGTTTGTGTGAGGTAGAACCAAAGGCACATGATTTGGTGTTTTTATAACATTGTGTTTTCCTTGCCTTTTAGATTGTAATACAGGTTCCACCCCCTGGGGATAGTAGCGGCTGGCCAGATGGTTATGAAGATTTGGAGTCAGGTGATAATGGATTTCCGGGAGATACGGATGAAGGAGATACTTCCTTCTTCAGCCGACCTGAAATTGTGGTGGTATGTGTTTATTTGTAGTAGGTAGTTTGTAGAGACCGGTGTCTTTTTGGTCAGCTTTAGTCAGGGACTATTGGAAAATAAAATCAGATGTTAAAGGCTAAAGCTCATAAAGCTACAAGCTTCATTTGACTGTGATTTATCTCCATCTGTGTTTTGTTTTTTTTTTTTTCCAGTTTAATTGTAGCCTGCGGCAGGTGGGGAATCCCAGTAGCTTCCAGGACCCACCCAACAGAAATGTCACCTTCAACATGGAGCTGTACAACACTGACCTCTTTCTGGTGCCCTCCCAAGGCGTCTTCTCTGTGGCAGAGAACGGACATGTTTTTGTTGAGGTGAGACACAAATGTTAACCTTGGGCTGTTAGGTTAGCACAGATTCGTAGTAGCTTCTGCGCATGAGTGAAAGCAGCTGGGGCAGACGTCTTCCTGCTCTTCCTCACCACTTTGACCAGCTCTGCGTGAGGGCGTGGCTTAGAAAACGCTCCCACGTCGTCGATTTCTGACCAAAGCAGGAAATTTCAGGATTCACTACGTTCATTCTAAACGGAGAGAGTAATTTGTAGATGAATGGATAAATGTTTTAAAAAAATCAGCACTGTGAATTCTAATAAAGTCCTGTCCTTACTTTGTCCTTAGCATTTTTGCTAAGGACAGTTGTTCAGTAGCTGCAGTATCAGAATTAACCAAAGAATATTTCAAACCACCTCAGAGACTATCTTTTAAACTGTGGATACTTTTGAGTGAAATACTGTGTGTTACTGTATCTCATGAAAATTGCTTTTTCTAGATCATCATCTAAATGTATCTATAAATTCATTAAAACTATTTCCTATATATAACAGTAATAACCACACATAACATAAATCTTTGGAATGACTCCAACATATTAGGTAGTGATGGTAATAATGAAATAACAACAGCTAACATTTATTGCAGATTTATTTTGTGCCAAGCTCAGTTATAAGTATTGTAGTATTTTACTCTTCAGAGCAATTCTGTGAGACAGGACTATTAATATCCCCATTTCGTAGATGAGGCAATTGAGGCACAAACTTGTCTAAGGTCACACAGTTAGTACCTACTAGAGTTCAGAGTCAGAGTTCATGCTCAGACCATCTGGCTCCAGAGCCCACACTGTTATCCACTGGATGCTATCGTTTATCCTCAAAGTACCATTTGAAAGGGGGAGAAAATGTAACCTCTTAGCAGTGCAAATATCCAAGTTCACAGATTGGATTCCAGAGAAGATCAATATCCTCATGGCCCCAGAATGTCTGCTGGTCTTACGTGGAAGTCGTCCTCTGTTGAGCTGATTTGGGTGCTGAGCTGCTAGCTGGTGTTCTCCTTCACTGTGGGAGGAGGGAGAAGCTTAAGGGGCCAAAATGGGATACTTCCATATATTAAAAGTGACTTCAGTGCACATATTTCTAGTTAAGAAAGACAAATAACTCACATTTGTACTGATTCTGGGACGGAGCCCACTGGCTCTAGACATTTTCCTGGATCGTCTCCTCCTTTTTGATTCCCTGTTCTGAGAGACCTTGTCTTTCTTTGGGTATACCTTCTTTCTCAGCTGGGGAAAATATACTGCTTTCTACATGCTGTCCCTAATCAGAGCTCTCTCCTAATCCAAGATGCGTTGTTTTCTTCTTGCTTTTCCGGCTGCACAATCTACATGTGTGGTTGGTCAGTGGTTCGCTGTTATGCTATGGGTTTTAGGGGTGCTGCTTCATTGCAGTTTGTTCTTTTCCAGATGTGTGCCTGCTTTTGCCAGGCTGTGGCGTTGCTGCCTTAAATCTTCCTCATGTATCCTACCCTGGGTGTTTTGGGTTTTTTCCCCCACCCTGCCACCCCCAGTGTTGGCTTACTTGAAATTCATTTTCTTTTTCATTCTTATTTTCCCATTTACATATTATCTGTATTGTTCATAATTAAATTTAATCAAAGACATGGTCAAGTGATGGAAAAAAGTGAACCAAATCCTTTTGCTATACCATTTTAAATATCATTATACATCATAATAATACATTGAAGAGAATCTGGGGAGGGGGAAAATGGTATAAACTGCTTTATTTTAAAGTTGTTTCAAACCACCTGAAGTATGAGAGAGAATCTGTAAATATTTTGCTAAATAGGATAGCAGTCATGCCTAGTCCTTGTTTCCCAGTTTGGACTCCACTGCTAATAATAAAATTTTTATTTGGGGAAAGTAAATAAAACTCACCCAATCATTGGCTTGGTCTAAAGAACTATTTCCATGTTTCTTCTCGTGGTCATCCCTATCACATCCCCTCCCAGAATCACATCCCCTCCCAGAATCTTCTATTTCCTCTAGATCCTAGTCTCTTCTTTTAATCCAAGACATTATCAGCTTTGCCACCTGGTCTTTGGTCATCCTTGGGTGATAGTTGGTCACATAGTTGGCAGCTTTTCTTTTAGTTCATTTGTCTTGGGAAATTAAAAGAATATATTTCTATATATAACCCCCCAAATTTAAATCTAGACGAATACTATTAATAACAGCTGGCATTTCTTAACTAGAAGGGAACTGTGTTGTGTGCATGTAATTTTGACTTTACGGATCGTCACAATCACTGTATCTAGACAGTGTTAGTGCCCTCGTTCTGTGGGGGAGAAACCAAGGTTTAGTGCTCACAGCGCGTGAGCAGCAGAGTCCTGCCGCTACTCATTTCCGGTCCATTTCAGAGGAAAAGGCTTGTTGATGATTTTTTTCCTCTCATCGAAACAACTTTTTGGAATACCTTAGACATTCTGCCATTGCATACTTTCTTTGAGATTAGAGAAGAGGTTTGCATTTCTTCTGTCACACATTTTTGCATTGTGGGTTCTGAGTACATGTTAAAGGCCACTTTTTAAAATAGAGTATATGTAATTTGCCATTTTCCCAAGATTAAATATCTCATTTTTGGAAATACTGTAAAAATAATGAAGTGTGAATATTTGCAGACTACCAAATACTACTTCCTGGAAAGACTTCTTACCAAGCACCCTCCCTGGCCACGTCATGGGTGGCTTGAATTGACCCTGTAGCTGTAGTGAAATAGTGAGGAGAAAATCGACAGGCTCAGAAGACCTGGGCTCACCCACTGTTTGTTAGATATGATTTTGAACAAGTCAGCTATCCTGTGTGTTCAGTTTTTCCTCCATTTATAAAATGAAGTTGAAAATATTTATCTCATAAGACTGTTTCTCAGGGATTAAGCTTTAAGGCACAACAAAATGTCATTATCACAGTCATCTTCATTGTTTAGCATCTTGCAGTTAACCACATAGGGATCTTTCAAAATAGTGCCGTGGCCTAAAAGCCCCGTGCAATGTCAGGGATTTCCCCTGGGTATTTCAGAATGGAAAGTGTGTTTATGCCTCTTCATGCCTTTGAAAGGACTCTGGGGCTATTGGCCTATGGTTGAGGACCAACTTTATTTCTAAAGTGTTTAAGTTTATTTTGATCCGGAGTTTAGTCAAGGAATGAGGCAATAGAGGGGAGAGGCAGTTCACACAGTGATGCATGTGTCACCAAATGGAGGATCCAGTCTGGTTTGAGGATTTTAGCTGAGTTCAGGATAGTTGAGATTTGAATTGGTAGTTGAGATGAGAATTGAATTCTGTTTACTCTTGGCCAAATACTACTTCCTGTTTCTAAAGAAAAGAACCTTAACAAGGTTTGGACATAGCCCATACAAATGTTTTGTAAGAGGGAAGTGTAAATGAGTCGGAAACGTTTCCAGATTAGATTTCCCTTAAAACACCCTTGGGCTTAAAGAGTGAAGGGAGAGTACTTGGCAAGGTCTGGTTTGGACCTCTGAGAAGCTGGGACGCTTCACCAGGCCTGTGATCGCCACCAGATTGCACCCTCCCCGACATCCAGCCCCAGAGGCCAGCTCTGCCTGCTCACCATGAACCAGGACTTCAGGTCAATCTATAGCTTTACTGCGATGTTTTAGGCTCAGTCTGACTTGCTGCAGTTTAGAAGTTTGGTCTTCCGTGCCTAGTTTAAATAGATTCTACCTCTGTCCTCTATTTTTTGAGTAATTTTTTTTTTTTTTTTTTTTTTTTTGCGGCACACGGGCCTCTCACTGTTGTGGCCTCTCCCGTTGCAGAGCACAGGCTCCGGACGCGCAGGCTCAGCGGCCATGGCTCACGGGCCCAGCCGCTCCACGGCATGTGGGATCTTCCCGGACCGGGGCACGAACCCGCGTCCCCTGCATCAGCAGGTGGACTCTCAACCACTGCACCACCAGGGAAGCCCCTGAGTAATTTTTTAAAAGAGCTTGCCTTACAGGTGCTACACTATTAATGACATTAGGGGCTTTGCCTACTGGTGTTTTGTTTATTTGGGAAAATCCACTTAGGTGCATGATGTACTTTCGTTTTTATTTCCCAGAGGACTTATGGGAGGTTGAAGGGACTTATGTATCTTGTATTATAGACTCTTCCAGGCTGGGACTTGAACTAAATAATTCACTGTATCATCTATACCAAGTTTAAAGGAAAACGTATGTTTCTTCAATTAGTGTGTGTTACTTTTGTAATTAGAAGGAAGACTATATGGATATGTTATGAAAGTAAAGCAATGTCTCTCATCAGAAGGGCCGCTTTGATGTTACCCTTGTGCCTAGAGTGAAAGTGGCATGCTGACTTGTTTCTGAATTGATCTTTCTGTTCTGTTGTAGGTGTCCGTCACCAAGGCTGACCAAGAACTGGGATTTGCCATCCAGACTTGCTTTATCTCTCCATATTCGAACCCTGATAGGATGTCTGATTATACTATCATTGAGAACATTTGTCCTAAAGATGAATCTGTGAAATTCTACAATCCCAAGAGAGTGCACTTTCCTATCCCGCAAGCCGAGATAGATAAGAAACGATTCAGCTTTGTTTTTAAGCCCATCTTCAACACCTCCCTGCTCTTTCTACAGTGTGAGCTCACATTGTGTACCAAAAGGGAAAAGGACCCCCAGAAGTTACCTAAGGTTAGTGGTCCTTCATCCATTTGTACTGTTATGTTGACATTTTTAGGTGAGGCAGTGACCTACCAGAGAAGTTCAATCACAAGTTACAGCAGGTTGAGGTTTGGGGTTAGGGAACTGCCCGGTTGAAGCCATAAAGTTCATGTTAGCAGGGAACTGAGTTTTATGGAGTCTTAGAGAATAAATCCTGACAGTATGATTTTTTTTTTTCCATGCGTGCTACTCAGTAGTATCTTACAAATGATAAATCAAGACTGTTTTCCACTGAAGGAGAGGTCTGGCTTTATCTTTGCTATTCAGATAGTATCCAGTGCCAAGAGTACAGAGAGCCGAAGGACAAGTTCAGTGTGAGGATTAATTTTTCCAGGTCCCGCTGAGATTTGTATTGCAGTTGTTTTTTGACCTTCTCTGTGTGAGTTATAAGGTTGACTTGTCTCATGAGGACTTCTAAGGGAAACTAACAAATATTTAATTTTTCTTGGTTTCTCATCGGTTCGTCATGTTCGCCTCATGTCACTCCCCACATTGAACCAGTACATTCTATTGCCACAACAGAAATCAGAACCCTTTGACCTTGCTGGCGTGGCCAAGGTAGGGAGGATCAGCAAGGGTAATTACCTCATCATTTTGGCCTTGTGCACAAAAGGTATCTTCTGCTTAGTTTTGTTTCTGTGATCTGCCGTAATTATGTATCATTTCATATGTGCATTTATTTTTTAGATATCTCACACAGTGTAAGCTGACTTCTATTCCTTTTATAATCACATATCAATTAATGTCTAAAAGTCTAATAATCGAGTCCTATCATTAATAATGTATCGTATGGATGGAATTTTCTCACCTGATACACAGGTTGTAAGAGATGGGTGTAGAGGGAGAAGGAAAAATTATTATTATTGGATGGATTACCATTGACATGAATCCTTTGCACTGTTATATTCCCCTGGGCATCCATTTCTCCATAAGACCATAGGAAATTTTATAATACATTTGAAAATATAGCAAATCTGATTTCATAGTCCTCTGGGAGGACGTATATATATATAAGGTAATTTAGGCTGTGTTCTTTAGGTTGCCTTTGGAAACATTGGTGCCTTAGCTGTGTAGGCCTTCACTTTCCAGTGGCCATCAAGGTTGGGGTGTAGTGGACCATGGTAGAAAACCATGTGGAGCTTCGTGCATGGCTGGGACCCAGAGGATAACTTTTAGGGATTAGGATCTAGGAGGAGAGGCCTGGCAGTTACCAGGGGTCTATACTGATGGCTGTGTGGCTGTTACCTTTCAGTGAGCCTGGCCTGTGGCAGCCCAGCTTCATAGTGTGTTAATCTGTGAAAATTAGTCCTAATATTTCCTTCCAGAACATTCAAAGGAGAGTTCTAAGTCACAGGGGATGACATGGGCTGTGACCCTAAGCCTAAAGTCGCTATTTATATCCAAGGCAAGATAGAATGGAAAGGGCATGGAGGACCGAGAAGGAAGGCCTGCTGCTTACCAACAGGACGTTAGCAAGTCCCTGACCTCTCAGAACCTGCATGTCCTCATCTGTACCATTGAAGTAATAGTACCGGCTTCCCTCCTGGGTAGAGGAGCAAATGAGACGGTAGATATGATGACAGAGGACCATTTATAGAGCTGTTACCACTGTCCCTCTGTTTGCTGTCTGTGGTTAATATTTCCACATTCCTGTGAGTGCTTTCTATGACAATAAACAGAGTCAAAGAATCTTCTAGGAAGAGTTCTCAAAGATCGGTGAGTCCCACCCTGCCCATTCCTGATGAAATTGAGGCCAGAGAGTTCAGTGTCTTGCCCAGGGTCTTGCAGTGAGTTTGTTGTAGAATCATAGACTCTTGCTTAACCAAAGAACTAGTAGGAAAGTAAGAAGGCTTTTCCTAAAATGCAGATCTTTTCAGTAATGATTCCTCTCCACAGAAAATCCATTGTTTCCCTTTACAGGAGGGCTATTGTAAAGGCTTTTCTTGTTTGTTTGTTTGTTTGTTTCGGGAGGTGGGGAGAGGGGGAGAGTTGTCTTCTTATAACATGTATCTGACTTTCATGTTGCCTAGAGCAGCAATGACAGTAAAGCTACAAGTCTTTGCTCTTTTGTGATTGGAAGAACTGGAAGCTAATTAACTTTTCTGGGTACCTTGCTGTATATAGACTTCTAAAATAATTGATATGTTTCTTCTTCCAACAAAAGGGAATGGATGTCATTGACATTAGCGTTTTACCCACTGATGGGCATAGATAAGGAACCAAAGTTATTTTAAAGAAAAAGGTAACGGAAACAGATACACTAGGCTTGGGCATTCTGGTTCTAAGTTTGGAGCCTTAAAATAGCTAGAAACAGCTGATCTCATGACCTCCACACCTGGGCACAACTCCCCAGGACTTCATTTTGGAACATTAAAAGCAGATGACCCTGGAAAGCTTCATTTTGCATGAGCCTATACCAGAGTTAAAAAATCAAACGTACTCGACAACATGATTATCTTTTTGGACAACAAATGTAAAATCTGTCACCCTCATAATGCAATACATGAAGTTTCCCACAATCACAAATCACAAACATGAACCATTTATGTGAAGCCAGCTTGGTGAAGGGCCAACATTCGTCATGTAGTTTTTTTATTTTTCAGACTAAATAACACTAAAAGCTCCAGTTGTTTTGTGGGAAGCCGTCCAGCCATGTTTGCATCTTCAAGTGCAGCTGAGAATACACTGGGCCTGCTCTCACATCTCCCAGATTATTTGTGGTTCTTTGAAACCATCCCAATGTCCTGTTTTTCTGGGGTAAACAGCTGTGAGCTGTCTGATAAGGGGCCACAGGTCAGCTGTGTAGGCCCTTTTGAGTGACCTCCCGACTCTGCTTTGCTCTGCCTCTCTGCAGTGTG
Source organism: Delphinus delphis (assembly GCF_949987515.2). NCBI lineage: Eukaryota > Metazoa > Chordata > Mammalia > Artiodactyla > Delphinidae > Delphinus > Delphinus delphis. The sequence continues at coordinate 80,114,667 of NC_082683.1, read as the reverse complement.
TGCTTCCTGATGAAGCCTGCACCTCGCTGGATGCCTCGATGATCTGGGCCATGATGCAGAATAAGAAGACGTTCACCAAGCCCCTCGCTGTGATCCACCATGAAGTACAATTTAAAGGTGCGTTTCAAGGAGGCACAGTCAGAGAAGCCTGAGGGCTGCTCATTAAGAGGCTTCAATACTGTAAATCAAAGTCCACTTGTATTCAAAAGAAATACAAAATTAAAATACAAAATTAATAGCCAATTAGTAACTTTAGAATAGAATTCTTTGCCCAAGGAGTATTTTATTTAGTTGGTTCTCCTGCTGGCATGCGGTTAGTGATACCTTTGCAAATGATTTCCTTATTTATTTATTTATTTTCCCCTTTTTGGCCATGCTGCACGGCATATGGGATCTTAGTTACCCAACCAGGGATCGAACCCGTGCCCCCTGCAGTGGACGTGTGGTCTTAACCACTATACTGCCAGGGAAGTCCCAATGATTTCCTCTTTAAATATTAGATCAAAGTCTAGGTTGCCTCCATCACATCACGATGTCACTCTCCCTTGCGTGCAAATATGCTTCCTTGAGGAAGTGTAGGAGAGGGTTAGAGTTCCTGCTGGAATTGCATGGAGTCCATAGCCCATTTTTCCATGACCTACTGGGAAAGGTTGTACTGGCTGCAAGCTATTAGAGTACTTTTTCAGGACCGCAGATGCCTTTGGGGAGGGCACTATCTATGTGAACACCATCCATCTTAGGTGTCACAGCCGAAAGAAGGCTGAGAACTGTTCAAGTGCATTTTTATAATTTAGTTTTTAGAATCTTATGCACAGCTCTTGGCTTTCCCTGCTAGCTGGCTGTGGCACTTTGGAGCTCTCCCCTTAGGTCCTGGGGTTTCATTTTCTTTATCTGGAAAAAGAGGGGTTTCGACCAGATGACCCCCAGAGGCCTTTTCAGCTGTAACACTCAGCTGTACTGTTTGAAGAAGCAAAACCATTTTTCATTCACTTCCCAGCCCTCCTAAAGTTGGTGTGAAATGTACACGTGAGATGTTTATTGGTTCCTCATCAATGTTTTTGTTGTTGTTGTCTGTTTTACGTTATTAGGTTATTAGTTGGTTTTCAATAGTTTGAAACAGCTATAACAGCCTCAGTCTTTCTAAGTGGATTGCCCAAATAGTTCCTTGTTTTTTGGGTCCAAGGGAAAGAAATAAGAATAAATTAACTGTGTTGCAAAGTATATGTGACAATTGGGCGACAGCTGGCTCTGTTTTGTGCTGTGAAAGTGGTTTAACAACAGCAACAGCTACCTCTACTCCATCTGTTACCCTTACCTGTTTTGAGAGAGGTCGTTCTGCTGATAACTGAAGGCAGCAACTTGCTTTTTCCTGTGCCAGACAATAATTAGGCATCCGTATAACTTCCAGTAATTCATTCATCCATTCTTTTAATTCTGGTGGTATTTTTCTAAGTAATTCCTCTTTTATTTAAACTTTGTAATTATCCTGAAAGGTCAGTGTTTTCTTTACATAAAAGTTCAAGAGTAAAGTTTTACCAAATATCAAAGCAATTTCATGAGATTTGCTAATTGAGAGTAGATTTTAGTGGAGAAGCATGCAGTGAAGAAAGTTTATTGCTTCGGTTTGTTAAACAAATTGAGAAGGTTAGACTGTAGGCTGGCTTCCCAGAGCAGAGGCTGTATGCAAATGCTCTTTCTAACTTTACACTGAATGGGGTAGGTTTTCTGGCAGTTTTTAGCTTTATGAGTGACTCCTCCCACCTTTTATGTTTATTTTCCTTTGACTCTAGAAGCATTTCTCCTCAATGCAGGCCACTGGGGTCTGTGCTTTCCTTGTACCTCTCAGTGATTTGGAATAATCATTTATAAGGGGAGTGTGGCCATTTGCCTGATAACATTGGTCTCTTTGAAAAATAACAGGATCATGAATGTTCTTCCTGCCAGACAGCCTAATGTGTTACTGTAGTAAGATAACATACTATAGTATCTCTGGAAGTGGGCAGATGTCTTGTTGGGAATAACTTTGGGGGTAAAAATTTCCCAACCAATGGGATGGTTTACTGTCTTTTTACTATATGGGTGCTCTTTGGAGACTGGACCAAAGTTCTAGCTCTCCCTGGCCATTTGGTCCATCTTATTTCTCAACACTTGGGTTTTCTGGGGCAGATAGAAGTTTTCAGCTTCACAGCCAGCCACAGGGCTGCTCTGTGGCTACCACTGCCAGTAGCATGGACACATTTCAGGTGGTGTTTCTTCCTTCTGTGGACAGGGAGAATAGGCCATCTAGACTAAGTAAATAATTCTGGGTCCCTCCTCTGGGCCACTGTTTTTAATGGAACTTTCCTGAACCTTGCAGCACATCTTTGCTACCTTTGATATCTCAGTCCCTTGGGAACCAACATTGGATTAGAATTCTTTTGCTTCTTAAATTTTCAATAATAGATGTTGATGGTAGTGGCAATGATGGAGATGGAGATGATGATAATGATGATCTAACATTTATTGAGCATTTACTTAGTACAAGGCTCTGTGCTAAATGCTTTATGTGGATAATAGTATATGATCCACATAGCCCCTCTGTGAGGCAAGTATAGTATAGAGCAAGGATGGCCAAGGCATATAAATAAATGGTGGGTCTGGGATTCAAATCAAGGAACTTTGATTCCAGAGCCTGTGCTCTTAAACCCTATGCCTTGTCCTAGGGGGAGGTTGATTCTAGTTTTTAATAAAAACTGCAAGCAACATAGGCATCTGTCTCTTCATACCCCTCTTCCTGGCCCCTTCCCCTGTTCATGCCGCATCACACTGGTATGCAAGTTAGCACCCAAGCACTCTAATAATTATGAAATGAAAAGAAGTTGAAGAATTTACACTATTGATACTATGTGTTAAACGGATAACTAATGAGAACCTACTGTATAGCACAGAGAACTCTACTCAGTGCTCTGTGGTGACCTAAATGAGAAGGAAATCCAAAAAAGAGGGGATATATGTATATGTGTAGCTGATTCACTTTGCTGTACAGTATAAACTAGCACAATATTGTAAAGCAAGTATACTTCAATAAAAATTAAAAAGAAAAAGAAATGGGTTTAAAGGAAGAGGAGAAATGCAATAATTTGAGAAAATTTCTGTTTTCCAGCAATATATTTTATTACTTATTTTAAGTTTTCATTTTAAATTTTTTATTGATTTTTAATTATAAAATTAATACCTATTCATTCTAACAGTTGATGCAATATTAAATGTATAATAAAATAGGTAATAACTAGTCCTTAAGCCACACCTGGTTAATGAAAGTTAACAATTTTTGTATCCTGTGTATATCTTTCCATCCCTTTCTCTATGCTCATATAACCGTATACAAATAAGTAGAATCTTTTCATTTTCAAAAAAAAAAGAATTTAAGGAAAAAAGTCTGTTCCCCAAAGGGTTAAGATGTTGGGAAACATGTAAACTGTTTAAGAGAGTATTAAAGTTTAGGACAAGTTCTGTGACTTTGAATTGTAACTCACAAAAAAGCCCAGGAAACGTGAATAGTTTATGCAGATTATGGTTTATGGCAAAACAATTAAAATAGTTGAGGTGGTGCTGTCCTACCATATTTTCTGAAATATTTTGAAGTATAGGCAGGTTAGTGCTGTTTGCTTTGGATGCTGTGGCCACTTTTTACAGCATCTGAGAACACTTGGGCTTACATAATAAAAATGATTACACCATGTCAGTGATGATTTTATTTTTTAATGGTGAAAGGGAAAAGTAATCATCTGAAATTTAGGGCATATATATAAAAAAAATTGGGGGCACAAAAGAACATCCCCAAATTTGCCATGATTTATATACAATATATAATTCTTAGCAAGTTAAGTGTTTAAAATACTGAATTTTCTCCATATTTCTACCACATAACTTTTTTTTTTTAAAACATCTTTGTTGGAGTATAATTGCTTTACAATGGTGTGTTAGTTTCTGCTTTATAGCAAAGTGAATCAGTTATACATATACATATGTCCCCATATCTCTTCCCTCTTGCGTCTCCCTCCCTCCCACCCTCCCTATCCCACCCCTCTAGCTGGTCACAAAGCACCGAGCTGATCTCCCTGTGCTGTGCGGCTGCTTCCCACTAGCTATGTATTTTACACATAACTTTTTAAAGATTAAAATGTGCTCAGGACAGTACCTGGCATATCATGGGCACTCAGTAAATGTTAATTTCCTTTCCTTCCTCTTAACATCTCAGCCAAACTAGGGTTTTTGCGGGGGATTAGAGGGGAGTGGAAGGGAAAGTTGTGAACGTCAGTTGGAAATTAATCCAAGAGAGGCGTTACTTTTTGGAACACATTTGATTTTTCCAGAACAAAAATAGTCTAAAGCACCAGCCAGGTTTTGTCCTCAGGCTGAGGTAGAGATGAGGGGAAGCTGAGTAGAAAGATGGTATGAATGTTTAATTAACAGACCAAGACATTCAGTCTCTATCCAGTAAGGAAGAGATATCATAGGGTTTCTTTTTCATTCAATGTGCTTCACATTTTGAAAACTTTTTACTTTAGAAAAGTTCAAATCTAAACAGAAACAGAGGTAATAGTAGAATGAACTCCCATAAACACTTCAATTGGTTTCAACAATTACCAATTCATAGCCAGTTTTGTTTTATCACTTCCTGTCCCTGGATTGTTTTGAAGGAAACCCAGACATCTCATTTTATTCACAAATAATCCAGTATGCACCTTTAAAAGTTGAGACCCATCAAAGATCTCAAGTAGAGAACCGATGGTCAGATCATTTAGGAAGGCTACTCTGAAAGCAGCATGGAAGTTGAGTTGCTAGGGTATGTATGCAATAATAAGATATATATGATATTTATGGTTATTTATAATGGAAATGTTTATTGAGGACCTACTACATGCTTGGCATATAGTAAACAAATTTTCCTATCTTTGAATGAAGGCTTTACAATCTAATGCACTACTGATGTTTTGGGCTGGATAACTCTTTGCTGTGGGCGTTATCCTGTGAATTGTAGGATGTTGAGGAGCACCCCTGGCCTCTACCTACTAGATGTCCTTAGCAAACCCTTCCACCAGCAGTTGTGACAACCCAAAATGTGTCTAGACATTTCCAAATGTCCCCTGAGGAGCCAAGTAGGCAAAAATCACCCCCAGTTGAGAACCGCTGATCTAGTAGAAGGATGCAGATAAGTGAATAGGCAATTGCAGTGCCTATTGATATTGAAAGAACCCAGAGAAGAGATTAATTAATTTGTTAAGAGTGCAATAAAGTTAATAAAAAGTATATCTTCAGTGATCTGCACAAGCTTCTTTGTCTCCCCATCCTTCCTTCTGTGTCAAATACTAATAGATGTGGGTGCCTGTTAGACACCTCATTTCCCTGTGGGCCTGCCTGGTCCTGCCATGTTTAGGAGAGCTGAATTGAAAGCCTGAGGCCAGAAGCTGTGGTCAGTTACTCATGCATAAGCCCAGAAATATCCCTTTTATGAAAACCATGCCTAACAGTCTGAGGAGGGAAATTTTGGTTCTGGGGCAGACCAAAGCTTGCTCAGAGTATATGAAAAGATTTAATTCAGAATGTTGATTATAGTTTGTTCTGTGTGTAAAGAAATCTTTACTGTTAAAATTCTCTTTACAGTAATAGCTAGGATTCCTTTCTTGCAATCGTACCCTGAAACCAAAAGTAAATATTGTTCTGTCCACTCTTTTCCTTTCAGCATGCCAAATCGATCATAGGGTTCCGGTGGAGATCAAACTATTTTAGTTATACTCGGGTTATTGGGAATTTTGGAACCCAAGTGTTAGAGGATAAAATCCTTTAACCTTGTATCTGCAGCTTGTGCTTATTATTGTTTATGCACAGAAAGCATGGAGGAACTTCGCCTCTGGGGAAATGAGCAACAACTGTTTCTGCTTAGCTCTATGAGGAGGCCCCTATTCGGGGTGGGGTAAGAGGATTAGGTCATAACGTAAATCCATTAAGAATTTTAAAACAATGTCATCTATCACACAGGCCTTACTATAAAACCTACATTCTCACATCTGATGTCTCCTTAGGGGAGAATGATGATTTGAAACCTCTTGGGGATTTTGAGTGACAGAGTTTAACCATGGGTGGTTGATTGAATGGAACTCTTCCCAGAAGTGTGTATATTTCTCGCATGATGAACGCTATAGAGACCTTTAAATGCCTTTGGACTTAGTTCAGCGTATCAAACCACTACTTCTTGAAGAATTTTGTGGTTAGATACCCCTACTTCATAGGACTCTTGAGAGTTTAAAATGAGAAAATGTAAGTGAAGGTTTTTTGTCAATTGTAGAACACTATACAAATGTACAAATGTAAGGCATCACTGTTGTTACTCTATTGCTGCCAGTAAGGCTGGTGGAGCCAAACTCCCAGGAGACAGTCTCTTATGTGCATTGTGTAGTTGGTGTGTGTTCTGCACACTGAGATAGATTTTCTTTAAAACACACAATTATTTTAATTTTCTTAGTAATTCTATTTAAATATAACTTTCGCATATATCCTGATCTTAGGGCCACTACGCTGCACAGCTCCAGGGGGCATCGTTCAGTTGTAGTGGCTTTGATTCATCCCATAGCATTCCTTTCCTTAGAGCTGGACCATGATACCCCATGCTGCAAGAATGTGATCAACCAGCTAAGATGGTTAATCCCGAGAATTTACAATCCTATCTAGCTTTTTTTATTTTTATAAACATCAACTCAAATGCTGCTTGTTTTGGTCAGTTTTTCACGTTGATTTTTTTGCTTCCCTATGGATTCCAACACAAGGTGTGTGTTCCTTTATTGAATGAAAATGGAGATGAAGAGAGGTCCTAAACACATCACTTTTAAACTCTCAAGAACAGGGGCAGAGTCTGTGTGAGGACTTAACATATTTTTTCTATAAAGGGCCAAATGGTGAATATTTTCAGGTTGTGGCTTATGGAGTCCCTGCCTCGACTATTTAACTGCTGTTGCAGCGTGAAAGCAGCGGTGGACAATATATAAATGAATGAGTCTTGTATGTTCCAATAAAACTTTATTTATGGAAGAGATTTGACTTTCATATAATTTTCACATCATAAAATCTTATTTTCATTTTTTTCAATGACTTAAAAATATAAAATTCATCTTTAGTTCACTTAAACAAAACTAGAGTGGTTGGCTGTTATATGCTACCCCCTGGTCTATGATATTCTCACTGTTGAGAATAGCATGTCACTATGCACAAGTACTTTCTTAATCAGTGCTTCCCCAGCTAAGGACAGAGCAACACTCACCAGTCATTTAGCTTACGGGGCAGAATCTGGAATCCTTGGTCAGCCCCTACCCTGATGCTTTCCAGCTCTGACCTTGGGCTGGTCACATGATAACAGTCTCAGGCTTCTCATTGGTAAAATAGTGATAAGAATTCTTTTTCTGCCTCCCTTACGGGGTTGGTTGAAACCTCAAATGAGATTAGGCTTTCTAGCACTTTCTGAACACAAAGGCATTGTATAGAAATGTCAAAGCATATAAGCATTTTCTTATAGTCTTACTCCAAATTTCCTTTATTGCCTTTATTTTCAAAAAGTGCATCAGCATTCTAACCATCCTCCACCAAGCATTTCTGCTAAGGCCGTTCTATGCCAGGCTGAGCCCTGAGGATATACAGATGAATAAGATCTAGACTCTGGGGGTAAACAGAATTGAGAGAATTCCGATGTGATGTGGCACATTTGTAACAGAAGAGGGAGGGAATGAGCAGAGGTGGGAGAGACTTGTCCTGCTGGGGTGGGCATGAACTATGAGAGAATCAGAGAAGGCCTCCCTGTGAAAATGCCAGCAAAGCAGGTCTGGGAGAGCGGGGGGTACTTGAGGGGATGGCTTGCAACTTGTGATGACATGGAGCCACATGGAGAATTGGGGGAACTTCACTACAAGGAGCCCAGCACGGGTGAGGAGCTCATGAGGAAAGGAGGCTGGAGAGAGGTGGATAGAGGGAGGCAGACCTCTCTGTGCTGTGCTAGAGAGTTTGGATTTTTTTTCCCATAAACGAAGGGAAGTCATTGAGTGTTTTAATCAGGGCAATAGCATAATCAGCTCTGAGCTCTGGAAAAGTCACTCTGGGGGCACATATGGGGGGAGAAACATTTGGGGTGGGAGCAGTAGTGGTGACAAGGAGACCAGTTAGAAAAGCTCTGTAATAATGCAGATGCGTGATGAGGAGCTGAACTATAGGATGATCGATGGTATTAGGATGGAAGAATGAAGATGCCTTTACAACACTTGTGTACATTAAGAGACTTTTTTGAAAGTCGAATAATATTGAATACACTGGGCTTCCCTGGTGGCGCAGTGTTTGAGAGTCCGCCTGCTGATGCAAGGGACACGGGTTCGTGTCCCAGTCCGGAAAGATCCCACATGCCACGGAGTGGCTGGACCCGTGAGTCATGGCTGCTGAGCCTGCGCGTCCGGAGCCTGTGCTCCGCAACGGGAGAGGCCACAGCAGCGAGAGGCCCACGTATGGCCAAAAAAAAAACCAAAAAACAAATATTGAATACACTGGAGAAACACAGGATTTAAAGATATTGGATCCTTTTTTAAATAAACAGAAAGGTATACACACACACACACACACACACACACACACACACACACACACACGCGAATTATCAGACTCAGATTCCTTAAAGGTGTTTGCCTTCAATTTTTCTTCAAATTGGAGAAACTGTACAATTGATCACTAACAAAGTACAGTGTTTAAAATTTCTGAGTAATCCATGTTATAGTCTTGATATCTAAAGAGGATAATTGACAGAGCTTTTACAGAGGAAGTATTTATTAACAAATAGAAAAGTGTCAGCCTCTGCTGAGATTTCGATGACCTTTCGCTTAGAACTTGGTTTCTCTGTAGAACGCATTGTGATTTATGTTTTTGTTTCAGAAACAGGTCCAAGCATTAAGAAACCGATTCCAGTTTCTCCACGTAAGTCTTTATGCAACTGTTTCGAAATAAAGCCTCCTGGGCTTTTATAAGAATGAGTTGGTTATGGAACATTTGCCAAACTTTGAGTTTTGATAAGAAGACTTCTGCTCTCATTCTCCCTCACCCCATTTTTCTCGAACTTTCTTTTTTCCTTCCCCTGTCATTCCTTCATTCTCCTTTCTTTTTTCCTCTCTACCTTTGCCATTTTAAAATATGAATTTGTTAACCCATTGGTGTGTATCACCTTAATGCGAATGTAGTAACTTTCTTAGTTTTAGAGAAGTTCATCGTCTGCATACTTATATCGATTGTGATCTGAAAGCATTAACATACAGCTATGGGAGGGGTTTGCTTTATGTATCATCAGCAGTATCTACCTGCTCAGAGAAGTAGTGATAAAGGAACTAGCTGCTATACCATTAAGACAATCACTAGTCCAAGGGGTGTTGAGAAGGCTTATAAGACAAAAAGGGAGAGAGACCAACTGCTGCAAAATGATGCGGTGGAAATTATCTGGGCCAATTTCATTGCTTTATACAGAAGAAAACTCTGACCCAGAAGTATTTAAGTGACTTCCCCATGGTTATAATTGTCACTGAGGCAGGACAAGAGCCTGGGCTTTCTGGGTGTGCACCCAGAGCTCTTCTAGATAATGTTGCCTTGTGAGGAGAGTCTATACTTTTTTCCTCTTTAAGACTTTCCAGGTTAGTCTCCATGGCTGACCCCATCACATACATGTAAAAATCAGTCCGGAGAGTTCCTTTATGCTAAGTACTTTATAAACCATTCTATTAAGTGTATTATTTTAACAATATCATGGAATAGTATCATGAACCCAGAAAGAGATGCATATGGACACATTCTCTGGTTCTCACCTAGTCTGATTCTCATAAATGACACCTTCATCTTTAGAATTTTAGAATATTTTCATTAAAAACTTTTACTCATGCCCCACTTTTGCATCTGTAGGCATGAAAAGACAAGTCATCTTTTTTTTTGCGGTACGTGGGCCTCTCACTGTTGTGGCCTCTCCCGTTGAGGAGCACAGGCTCCGGACGCGCAGGCTCAGCGGCCATGGCTCACAGGCCTAGCCGCTCCGCAGCATGTGGGATCCTCCCGGACCGGGGCACGAACCCGTGTCCCCTGCATCGGCAGGTGGACTCTCAACCACTGCGCCACCAGGGAAGCCCAAGCCAAGTCATCTTTTAATATCTGTCCTACAGACTAAATTAGGTTGATGGCGGCTTGGTTCGTCTTAACCTCCATAGCGTTCTTCCCACTTCTTACTCCTCCTGGGGGATCCCCAGCCCCTTTGCAAACTCCTTTTGTTTACCCCCTGCCTTCAGCAGGTGAGGTAGTGCTGTCCCATTTTTTAGAAGTTAAATGAACACCATAGGGCCCATGGCTAGAAGAGTAGGGACCAGGACTTGGGAATTTGGATCCTTCAGAATCTTCTCTACCACATTATACTTTTCCTGAGCCCTTTCAAGTGCTGGGGCTGCTCAAGGGTCACCTTTGTCTACACCTGTATCTTCTACCCTGAAGTTATTGAATTTACATAGAGATCAACTGGAGTCACTTCTGACTGGAGAGGAGCATAGAAACAGTATTGAAATAATGGGGAGATCCTGTACCTTCAATTTATAGTAAAAAAAAAAAAAGAGAGAGACTAGAAATTTTATTCCACCAAAAACCTCTCTCCCTTGGAAACTGATTTTTACTTTTTATAAGTGATCCAAAGAAGGTAGTTCTCTTAAATGAAAGGAAGTGTTCTATTTCTGTGGCCTAGAGTTAATTTCAAATATAAAAATCTTTGCCAAATTGAGGAACAATTGGTTCTATTTATATGTTTTGCTGACCATAAAATTGACATCACTCCCCACTGAGGAGTATTTCCATTCACCTTATAGAAAGATCATGGTTGGAAAAGTGTTAAAAAGTAAGTTGTGTTCAATGACACAGTAGGTAATTGTTGAGATGGAGGGTTTAATGTGAGGAGGTCAGTGAGATTTTATAATCCACAGGAATAGTTTATCCTTATTGTATGTTTTCTCCTTCTCACCACCTTTCTTCCTGTTATCTTTCATACTTTTAAATGTTCATGAAGGTATGTTTGTAAAGTGTTTGGAGTGTGTTTTTTATGTAGTGTCTTGTTGTTTTCTGTGTAGTGTCTCAGTGTTCAGTGAATAAGAAGCCATGAGTCAGATTTTGATAGAAGTTCACCTTATTTTCCCAAGCATCTTAACCTTTGACTTTTCAAGCCACTTTACCATTCAAATAGTAGGTCTTCAGATTGAAACAATGAACCATAGACCTAAGGTTTTACAGAGTTGACAAATCTGATTTTTTTTAGTAAGTTTGTTGCTCAAAATAAATTGCAAACTGGGGGTATCTTGGAAATCTGAAATTTTCATTTTTCTGTTGAGAAAATATTTGCAAGTTACACATACAGTGTATTTTGTTGGAATCTGCTTTTTATCCTCAGATTTTATTAGCTGGTGCTCAGCCTTTCTGACAATACTTGTGAAACAATATAAAATTGCAGCATGTGATGCAGAGTCACTCAACGTATGCATTGGTTTCTCTTCATTATAGCGATATTCCATGGTCTGGACACCCTAACCGTGATGGGCATTGCGTTCGCAGCATTTGTGATTGGAGCACTGCTGACAGGGGCCTTATGGTACATCTATTCTCACACAGGTTAGTGTGACTGTTGCATATCAGTTGGTGCACATTCCATGTGCCTGGCACACTATAGACACTCAGTGTTTCATTGCATGGATGAATGGATGAAATAATGAATGAAAGAGAAAGTTCATTCCCACCATTTTCACATTTACGTATTGGCATGAATTGGGTTTTGCAAAAATATAATTTGCTTTAAGCAAATCTCTAAATTCCTTTTAGAAAAGGAATGTTTAAACTATTTATGTTAATTACATTTGAGATGTTGCTGAAGTCTAGCTGCTAATAAAGCTATTTTGTGGTTAGCGTTTAATTAAAGAAAGATAATGCAGACAAACTGGAAACATAAAACATTCCCCCAAAGCTAAAAACTCAGAATAAACATATAAATGGGCAGGAAGTAAAAAAGGAAGCCAAGGTGCTGAGCACTGTCCACCAGAGGCCCTAATCAATGGCATAAACCAGAATTTCTCAACCTTTTTTAAATCCATACCATGTCTTTTTTGATAAACATAGAATTCTCATGTCTTGCTTGAAAATTATTTAAATTTTCAAAATATATTTTCATGAATTGTAAACAGATAAAAATGGTTGAAACAAAGCAGTTTGTTTTCAAGTTATGCTCTTCCACCCCTAAAAATTCTCATGTGCCTTTCTTCTTGCCCCTTACCCCCAGTCCCAAGGTTGAAACATTCTGGCCTGAACAGAGAACCTGTTCTGACTCCAAGACAGAATGCAGGCCAGGCTCAGAGAGTCTGTCGGGCAAGGGGAAGGAACAAATGGACTGCCCTTCTATTGCTTCTTTCTTAGGTTCCTTGCAAATATGGAAAGGAAAGACATGCATTTTGAGGCGTGTCTAGGAAGCTAGTTGGTATTGTCTGTTCTTGGATGCTTGTTTACGCTGTGAAGCTAGGTAAGCTGCTGGATTGATCATTCAGGTGAGACAGGCACAGACTTTCTGTTTAGAATTTCATTAATTCTCCATTGAACCAACACATGCCACGATCTTTGGCCTTACCTTGGGCCATCCAACTAGCCAGGCTGAAACGATGACTGCTTTATAGGGAAGAGAAGCACGGAAGGGCGTTTTGAGAAGTCACATCTTAATCTTCATCAGAATCTTCCCTTCAAATACTGCATTCTCTGACTGACTTACTTTAAATTATGGCAGAAGGAGAAGAATGAACCCTATGTGCCTAGCATGGGAAAGTCACACAGTCCAAAACAAAAGTTTAGGAGTTTAACAGTAGGCTTTGAGTCCACAGATTCCTCGTCAGCATCCTTTGAGTGAAGCCAGTTACCCTTAGACAGCACAGGTTTGAACTGTGAGGGTTCACTTATACGCGGATAGTTTTCAATAATAAATACTGCAGCACTACACGGTCTGCGGTTGGTTGAATCCACGGATGCAGAGGACCTGCGGATGCGGAGGGCTGACTATAAGTTACATGCAGATTAACCTCTGCGTTGTTCAAGGGTCAAGTGTATATTTCACGTGAGAGAAAGGAAATAAGTCTCTTAAGTTTAAGGCTCTGAGGATATATGAACATCTGTGAATCAGTTTAGGAATGTTCTTCATGAACAGCGTATACAAGCACTGGAAGGCACAGCGTTTAGCAGAGGAGCATCTTAGAGTTAATAATTTTGTCACAGGAGTACTGACACATTCACATCTCAGACTCACAGTTCTTTGCAACTTTCCCCAATCCTGCATTGCTGTAAGGTTTAGGGCTGTTGGGCAGCTTATGCTGTATATATTAGGAATGAACTTGAAAGTACGCCTAGAAGACTCTGTAGCCCTGAGAATTTCTACGGGGTAGTCACCCACAGACGCTTACCACGTACCTGCTGAGCCATGACTGGCCTTGGTCATAGATTTGTAAGTAGATTAAAAAACAAAAACAAAACACAAAGGCCTTCCTGTGATGATTTCCAGCAAAATAAATTATGCTGATTTGGAAGCTGAAAGGTTTATAGACACTGTCATTTGGGCTCTAAACCTGTTAGCATCACATATGATACAGCTTCAAATGACTTTTTAAAAATTAATTAATTAATTAATTTAGGCTGTGCCAGGTCTTCGTTGCAGCATGCGGGATCTTTTTAGTTGCGGCATGTGGACTCCCAGCTGTGGCACGCATGCGGGATCCAGCTCCCTGACCAGGGATCGAACCCGGATCCCCTGCATTGGGAGCGTGGAGTCTTACCCACTGGACCACCAGGGGAGTCCCCAAATGACTTTTTATTAAAAGCTATAGCCTATGGTTCATTTTAAAGATTGCTCATAAGGAATACCAGTGTCATGCAAGGAAGAAAAAGGCTCACTTTAGGACCAAATGGTAGTTTCCTATCCAGAACCCCCTCAGTTTCTTACCTGGGTCAGCTAGCAGCAAGTTTAGATAAAAAGAGAAGGTCATAATGCAGTGGCCAATGGGAAGAGGTGTCTATACAAACACTGACTCAGTCCATTCAGTTTCCACAATAATCTAAGCTGTGGAACTCAGACCTTATATGGTATATTTGGGGGTTCAGGCAGCATCTGCCTCTATGGCTAAAATGATCCATAATTTAGACAACTTCCTGTTGTGCTGTCCATTCCTTCTGCAGCACAGAGTGCAGAACCAAGTCACAGGTTTCAATTGTGGAGATCTACTTACACACCTGGAATGTGTGTTAGTCCAAAAAAGCTGGGTCCCTGCTTTATCATATGACAACTTTGGGCACAATAAGGGATACTTCCTTAGGGCTATATTCACTCTGTTTGGAAAACTCCATTTCTAATATTTACATTCTCCACTAAGATGGTGCAGAGAGGAGGGGCAGTCAGGGTGGAAATGGTGCTGGAATGGAGCCATAGAATCTTCATACTCCTGGGAGCCTAGCTAGGTCATGGTCCCTAACCTGACTCATGAAGATCCCAGAAGTCATGTGCAATATTATATCATTAATTTTTTGAGGAGAGGAGCAAAAGCATTTACTTTTAATTTTTAGTAAAACTTTTAAGCTTTATCACAACATGCACATAGTTTAAAGGCTGAAATAGTTCTGTAAGTTCTGTAAATAGTTCTTGTTATGAAAAACATGAGCCCCCTACTGCCCCACTCCCTTTTCTGTCTCCTCAGAGCACCATTTTTGACTCTTAGCTGATTCTCTTGGACATCAATCCATATCTCTAAATAACATGAATATGTTGCCACTTCTTGACAAAAATTTTAGGTCTTTTCTGTCGACCTCTTACTATGGAAAATGAAAATTTAGTTCTCTTTCAGCCCTGTGTCCCAATTATATATTCATGCCTTTCTTGTCCCCCTTGTCCCCACCATCCTCCAAATAGAATTATACTGACATTTTGGTTAGGTCAGAATTAATGTTTGCGTTATTATGACAGCCTAAATACTAACCACACTTTAGCCATGTAGTATAATAGTGTTGCTTCTCCTGCATGACTTCTAATTTTTCCTAGAATTAATAATTGTCTCTCTCTCCACCCCCACATTACCTTGGTTTTGTATATAATTATCACTAATTCATCAGTTGACTCTGCCAGTTGTCTCAATCTCCTCTTACACTTACACATTCAGACATCAGATATTCTACTGATTCATTTTCCTCAGTACTTTTGAGTTGTGGATGTCCTGTGTCATGGATCTTGTCTTCCCCCTTCTTGGTTTAAAGGGAACATAAGAGGTAAATGTTTTTTGCACCATGCATGTCTGCAGATATCCTCATTTTATACAAACACTTGGTAGATAGTTTGGCAAGGTATAGAATTTTAGGTTACAACTTTCTTCAGAATTTTGAAAGCACTCCTCATTGAGTTTTACCTCTGAAGATTGCTTTGGGGAAATGCAAAGCCATTCAGATTCCTGAGCTGTTTTTTCTCTCTGGAAGAAATTTTACAATAATCGTGCTTGATGTAGGTATATTTTCATTCATTATGCTGGGCATTAATTGAGCCCTTTCAGTCTAGAAACTATGTCCTTCATTGTTGAGATTTTTTAGAATTATTTATTTTTTCTTGCCCCTGTTTTTTTTGTTCTCTCATTCTAGAAATAATTTTATTTGAAAGTTGAACTTCTTGAATCATGCTCTAATTTTTCTTTTCTGTTTTCCATCTTTTTCCTTTCTTTATTTTCTAGGAGATTTCTTCATCTTTATCTTTCGGTTTCTTATTGCATTTTTAATACTGCCTTCACATTTGTTAATTCCAAGAAGTATTTCCTATGAATTAAAAAAATATATCCTACTCTTATGGGTGCAATGTCTTATCTGTCTGAGAATATTAATATAGAGTTATTTAAGAATAGGGAAGTTCTGAGCTTGTGGATAGAACATATTGATTTTGAACTTCCCTTAGGGTGCTCTGGCTAAGCCTTTTACTGAGGAACTCCTGGTATCTCATCTTTGGATCTTTCCTCTTGAGCTTATCAGGTTTTCAATGAAACAGGTTTTCCTGTTTCCTTCCTGGAGGTTGTAGTTGTGGCTGTCAGCATTCTGGGGGTCACAACATTCAACGTGTAGACATTAATTTAATTCTCCTGTGTAATTGTGGTTCTCTACCCTCAATTGTGCTGGTGTTGGTCATTCCCGGAACCCTAGTTTCATCCTCTTTAGAGAGTAAACTTGTTGTCTTTCTCCCAGATGAGGAAGGGCAGGGTCCCAGCACCATGGAGTAAAGAAGGGGATTTAGAGAAATGTTATTGCTTCTCAAGCAGAAGTTTAGCCAACCCAACTTCTTACAGCCCCATGTTCACCCTCTTGTCTAGGGGTACCTGATGCCACCATTTCCTGAGTTTTTGAGGAGTTCTGTGTTCCTACTTGGCTGTTTCTCAGCTTTTCCTACTGGTGGCTTAGCTTCCACCTAAGTCTTGACTTGAATCTGCTAAGTCAGTTACTACTCACCCATTTCCTCATTAGCTTCCAGTATTTTATTGCTATTGTCTCCACTCCTGTTTTCTTTCTTCTTCTTGTAGGTTTTCTTTCTTCTTATAGGTTTATGCCTTTTAAAAATCTGTAAATTGTCATTTGGGTAAGGTTTTTCCTCTAAGCCTATGACTTGCAGTTTTGTACCAATTAATATCTTGATTCTTGATATTTGAATTTCATAAGCTCCCTCCTGTGAGAAGAGTAAACTAGACCACCCTTAGTTTAGGGAAGTTTTCAATCCCTTTTCATCAGTTTCAAAAATTGCCACTCCCCATTCTCCAAAAAAAAAAGACCTACCTTTTGCGGGCAAAACTGTAGGAGGGGGTGGTTTAGATGTTGTTATAATTTATCTTTACTTTAACTTGCCTTTGTGGTCCCTGAACCGGATGCACTCAAAGTTTGATGATAATAAGAAGAGGAAGAAGAGAAAGAAGAGGGGAAAAGTGGGAGGGAGGCCACCTTCTATGTGTATCTGTACCACCTTAAGTATGGGCTATTGTCAGAAATTGGACTTGAAGCACTAGTTTGTTCAACTGCTAATCTTGTTACCTGAGCCAAGAATATGAACCATGTTTCTCTTTAGTAAACATAGAGATGATCTGTACTTCACAGGGTTATGAAGGTGAGCGTATTTAAACAAATGCAAGTGAAAAGTTTTCTGAACTCCAAAGTCCTCCAAAAAATGTAAGGTTGCTCATATGTGCAGGCAGAAAAAAATCTAAGTGTGGAAGGAACACTGTGTTTCACAGAACAAAGTAAAATGCTGAGGTGTTGAATTAGATGTGCCTGTCCCAATCCCTCGGGCTTCTGTTCAACGATCCTGAGTTGAACACACTGTATGTTCTTAAAGCAGAAGTCAAGCACAAACCCAGGTCCACCTGAGTCAGGTAATTAGGATGCTCCTTTTAATTAGGAACATCTCTAGAGGCTTCAAATGCTTTCAGACATCTGAAGTTTCTCCAAGCTCCCCAGTTTAGTCCAGGTGAAGAAAGAAACAGCAAGAAGATCAGCTAAAGTGGGACTAAGTAGGAGACAAGAGACTAACTCCCACAGATCAGAAAGATGCAGGTGGGACAGATGGGAACCCTGGTATGCCTGGAGAGAGGGCAGGATCCACTCTTTTCACCCAAGTGCTCAGGTTAAGTTAAAGGAAGATGCCTACAAAAAACCAAAGTGCAGGTGCGAACAGGTTGGCCATATTGCGGGAATATAGAAAGAAAGTGGGAGGCAGGACATTTTGAAAGATTTTACTTCCTGCCTTGGAACCTTTCTCCATAACTTATAACAACATCTAATTCACCCCTCCTGCAGAGTTTTGGCTACAACAGGAAAGTCCTGTAGCTTGAAAAGTGAGGAGGGACAATTTTTGAAAATGATGAATAGTGACTGAAAGCTTCTCTAAACTAAAGGTGGTCTAGTTCACTCTCCTCATTGGAGTGAGCTTGTGAAATAATTATAATTAGGATATCAAGAGACAATAATTGGTACAAAATTGCAACCAACACATAGGCCTTGAGGAAAATATCTTTGTTTTCTCTGCAGCATCAAGTAATATTAGGTCTAAGTCACCCCCAGGCATATGGTTTTCAGTCCAATGCTTAAATATCTCTCAAGAAAGAAATTCCATAAATTCCCGCTCTAACTAACCAATCCCCATAATCAGCAAGTTCCCTGCTATGTGACCTAAATCTCTGTCACTGCCATTTAAACTCATTTCCTCATGTACTGCTCTCCAGGGAGCAGTACACCTGTCTGCTCCTCTTCATAATAATCCTCTGTGGGCAATATTTGCAAACTGTCTGCTTTGGGCTAAATAATTGAGATTCCTCTCACCTTTCTTTAAAATTCTTCTGTTGTTGTTTCCCCATAGAGCTTCTCCATGTTATTCACATCTTTAGATTAAGTTTCTTCCCCAGGACCTGCCGTGGTGAAAGATTTAAGAGATAAGAATCCAGTTATAAAGTAGACTGCCAAAGAGGTGGCAGGAAATCGGATCTGGACAGCTCCATGCCAAGCTAAAGAAAGGAAATAGGTTATCCCTTAAAATATGTGGGTTTTTTTTTTTTTGCGGTACGCGGGCCTCTCACTGTTCTGGCCTCTCCCGTTGCGGAGCACAGGCTCCAGACACGCAGGCCCAGCGGCCATGGCTCACGGGCCCAGCCGCTCCGCGGCATGTGGGATCTTCCCGGACCGGGGCACGAACCCGCGTCCCCTGCATGGGCAGGCGGACTTTCAATCACTGCGCCACCAGGGAAGCCCTATGTGGGTTTTTTTTTTTTTTTTTTTTTTTTTCTTAAAAGCATCTCTGGCAATATCTAAGCTCAGCCACAGGCTAATATGTGAGCTGGGTGGAATGGAAGGCAGCCATGCTCACCATTATACCACCAACTCACACTGAGCCGGGTGGAAAGAATCCTTGTCCTAACACACCTTCCTCCTGAGTATCCTGTGTGCCAGATGCCTCTTTCCCCGACTCACTCTCCTTCTCAAATATCTCTTCCTCGGTGGTTTCAGATTTTAGGAGCAAAGCATGAAGACTGAACACATTTCTTCTGATGGCCAAGTTTGATATTTATGAGCAGGGAGCCTTCCTTGAACTTGCATTCTCTAAGTGCGCCTGCTCTGCATAGCCCTGCAGTCCTCCCTGACCATCCGTCTTCTCCAGAAGTAGGCCAGTTGTATTTGTCACCCAAGGGATATTTTAGAGAAACTCAGTGCTCCAAGAAATCAGAGGTCACTGTGATAGAGAGCAGAAAACCAAAGAACCCGTCTTAGAAAACCTAAGGGACTCTGCTGGCTTTTTAAGCAGAAACATCTGCACATTAAACTTCCTTTCTCATGGTGAATTTTTCTGTAGTGCCACTTGCATCTGACAATGAGAAAACTTTTCTTGATTTCTCCAAAGGTAAAAGTTTTTCCAAAGGTAAAAGTTTTTAACAACTTGGTTATACTGAGAAATCTCACATCTCACATGTGAAAATAGACACAGAGCTAGAAGGGATAGTCTAAAGAAGCTGTTTTCAACATTTCCAAAAGGTACTCCTTGGCACACTGTTCTCTCAAAGCCAGCGGATTATTAGGTTAAGTTGACTTGTCCACCCTGGTGAAATGTAGCCTGTAGTCTTGAGTATAGGGGACTTCTTTGTTTTGTTTTGCTTGGGGTTTCATTTTGGACGGTGTTTTGTATTAGCAGCGCAAGTTTCCAAAACTCTGGAAGTTGAAAGACCTTTTTAATGGGCAATGATTAAAATAAACTGACATGACAACAAATTATATTTGGCAAATAAACATCGGAAAGCAAATATTCAGACTTCCTGGGCAGGGAGTAGTACTGGCACTTTTCCTGAATGTGAATAATCAAGCACATGTCACATTTGGGATGAGACAAACCTGTTCACTGTCGATAGAACAGCCAAAGCCATCTTGCTTTAGCTGCTATCAGGCTGAACGAACGAAACCCAGGTGAGCCAAAACAGGGAGGTGGGGTATATTGACTTACCGCCTGCTTTTCTGACGGATCCTTTATTGAAATGGGGAAAAGATATTTTTAAAATGTGCTTCACATACAGCCACTTTAGTCCTGCTAATTGATAACCTGAGAATCCAGCTGGGTATGTTTCAACATGTGGGTTGTAAGGGGGCTGAATTTTTAAAGTATATCACGAGTTGTTCTAGTCTCTGGAGGATTTGGGGTTTTTTGGGGGTGGGAGGGGGTAGACATAATTCAGAATAGCTAACAGATTTAATTTCCTTTTAGAAATAAAGTTCCCACTCTGGGGAAAGTGGATTTCTGGCAGAAAGTCACTGTCATTGAGGCAAACTTCCCCACCTTTAACTAAATGCACACATGAAGGGTAGAGTGTAATGCTGGAAAGGGTCCAAAATATAGATTGCCCAAAAAAAAAGAAGAGTGAAAAATACATTGTTTCTCTGCCTCTGAGGAATATTGACCTGCTCTCCCCTCTGCATCCCACCAATCCCAGAAGAATAGATAATCAGAGGAAATACAGCAAGGGCCAAATATGCAACAAGCATATGGCATATGCAAGGCCCTGAGGTTGAGGCCAGAATGTGTGTTGTAGCCGTGTGGTTCATAAGTGGGTGACAGGGAAAGCTGTAACCAGACCCAGAGGCATGAGCTGCTTCTACATTTTGTAGAACTGCTGTTTTGGCAGAGGCTTTTGAGGGGCCCCAAAAGGGGAATGGAAGTAACGGAGTAAGTTCCTGTGCTTGGAGGGCAGAGCCTTTGCTGGTGTGTTTTGTTTTAAGGAAGAGGCCAGAGGGTTGCTTATCAACTGCGGAGTGCTGTGTATTTCTGCCTGACAGGAAAGAGGAGGCTCGTTCATAAACAGACCTGGCCCTCTGGGGCTTCCCACAGTGGAGTGGGGAGATCGCTGACCAGAAGTGTACGAAGTTGATGCTTTGACTTTTCGAAGAAAATGCAGTGTTTGTCATCAGAGAGCCTTGATCACTTTTCCCTACCTAGAGCCATTGTTTGAGGGCTGCCCTGAGGCCAGTTTTGTTGAAGAAAAGACAGCTCTAGAGCCTTTTGCAGTGCTAAATGCAGACCATCTGTGTGACCCAAGGTTCCCCCGCCTCCCCACAGCCCTGCGCACTTGGCGTGAGGTATGGGCTTTGCTGAAATGCAGTGGGGTGTGTGATGAAAAGTGGGGTGCTTGATGTGCTCAGCTGCACCCTGCAGTAAACCTCCCAATGGAGGGGCTGTTGCCTGGCAACCACAGTCCCCTTGTGCAACAGCTAAGCCCCTTCTTCAAAAGGTGTTTCTGGGAGCAGGCTCCTCCTATACCTCCATTTCTCAGGCGGGTCATGTGCTCCGTGCACGGTGCTCTCTCCGCTGTAGCTAGGGCGAAACCTAGCCGTCACTACCCCTATTTCGACCAGGGGTATTCAGAAAAAGGCCTCCAAATTGCCAAGATTCTCTTATTACAGTTTAAAGGTCTCACTCTCCGAACCCTACGATACCTTTATGAGAGGAGGTGTTTCCTGAATACAGGTGCTAGTCAGTTGGATCACACAGTACAGATGATGGTGGTCTTCAAAGGTTGCAGGCACTGAAATCCTGGGCATTCGTCCTCAACTATCAGGGGTCTTTGCCCCTATTAACTGTCAGTCCGCTTGAAATCAGTTCTCTTTTCCCCATGCAAGAGGCTTTAAAGGAAAATAACATACCCACAAGCAGAACAGCCTATGGTACAAGGCCTTTTGGTCTAGTTGCTTCTTCCCGTGGATGAGAAGAACATCAGAGAAAATGGGCTTTTCATTGTTACACAGCAGAAACTAGGACACCATTGTAAAGCAATTATACTCCAAAAAAGAGGTTAAAAAAATAACCAAATAAGATAAAACAAAAACTGAGAAAAAGGTCTTTTCAGAAGTGCCCATGTGTAACATGCATCTCTCCTCACCCCTTTTCTTCATTAACTGCAGGAGAGACTGCAGGAAGGCAGCAGGTCCCCACCTCCCCACCAGCCTCGGAAAACAGCAGCGCTGCGCACAGCATCGGTAGCACGCAGAGCACGCCCTGCTCCAGCAGCAGCACAGCCTAGCCTGCCCCACCCACCGCCAAGAGCAGGACTGGGAACTCGGGAGGCTAGATTGTGGGTCCCTGGAAAAGAGAGTGAATTTCAATATAGCGATCACCTGTTGTGTTCACCCCCCACCCAGGGCTAATATAAATGTGACCCCTGGGCTTCTGTAACACACTAGATTCATGTGAGAAAGCTAAGGTGGTGGCCTTCTCCACCAGCCCCTCACAGGCTTGGGGGTTTTCAATGTGAAACACATGCCAGTTTTTAAAATGCTGCTTTGTCCAGGTAAGAACATCCGTAATTTGGAGCCCTGCGTTTTACCCAGACGCAAAGGGTTGGTAAAAGGATAATAGCCAGATGGTAGAACCAGTGAGTAGATGTGGCCAAAGATTCTTTTATAACTGAACCAAGATGTAAAACAACAGAAATGCTTCGAGACTTTCTCAGTGTGTTCCTCCATTTCTAATTTGCACCTTCTGGATGCGCACTTCTCACCTTGCTGCCACACTCGTGGGGACTGCAGTGTCGGCTTGATCGGTGCTGCCCTCACGGACTGCATCCTGACACACCTCAAGGCAACATTCCTTTCTTGTGCCCTGGGCCAAAACCAGTGCTGATTTCCTTATCAGCTTCCTCCTTCTCCCCACATTCACACACCAACTGCAAAAATGTCTTAATGTAAATTTTGCATTTCTTTATAGGCATATAGAAATTGAAAATGGCCAAAATCCGAGACTGAAGATTTGTGCCCATTTATGACAATGTGTTCTATTACATTAATGTGTAAATGGGGGCAAAATTCGGTTGTAAAGTTGAGGAGGAATTTGCACAGTGATATATGTACCAGTACAAGTATATAATACATCATTTGGCACATTCGTTTTTTTCAGTTTAAGAAGAGAAAATTCATTCCCATTTTAAAAATGTCCTACACCTTCAGAGTTGGAACTTATTCTTAAATATATTTGAGAGAATTCGTGTTTCCACGCAAAACATGTCAGCCTTTTCATTAGACCCTTTTGTAAACGCCAAGCTCTTGTAAGATGCAAATGTATGGCAGACTGTTGGTTATCTGAACAGTGTCACCAGTTCTGCCAAGAAACTGATGAGATACGGAAAAAGACACTCATTTGGATTGCTTTAGTTCTCTTGCCTTCAGTATACCCCCAAAACTCAGAAAGAATTTGAGGTGAATTTTATTAAAATGGAATAATATGATACCACTTTGCAGCTAAAATAAGCTCAACTGATACCTCTATGTTAAAAAAAGATGCCGGAGGGAAATGTCCATGCCAAATCATTTACTCCTGAAGGTAACTTCATTGCAAATAAATATTATTCTCTTTCCAGAATTCTCCCAAACAACTCAGAAGTCTACAAATAGAACAGGCTAGATTCTAACCCCAAACTATTCAGAAGCAAATCTAACTGCTCTTAAAATAAGGAAGTTGTGCCTGGTTCTCTGTGAATGGAATCTTAAGTAGGAAATGTTGATGTCACCGGAGACCTGAGGGCAGTGTCTACAAGGCAAATAGGTAGAGATTGACAATCGTTAACCCATCATGGAGTCATGCTCTGATTGATTTGATAGTTATAGACATTCAATCAGGATGATTTTAATCAAAACAGATTGTGGGCTAAGATTTCCAGGCTATCTATATTGATAATTTTGCAGATTTTCACAGACAAATGAAGATAGGAGATTAGAAAAACGTTTGCCTTCAGTTAACTTTTTTTAACATAAAGGTATGAGTGGAGGACCTAGATTATGCTACCTGTGTTTGAAAATAATGCGCTTTGCCTAACCTTCAGCAGAATGTATTGTTTTAGCATATTCTATGTATAAAAAAGTTTAAAGATGTCTTCAAAGAAGACTAGAGTCTTTAAGTCACTTATAGCTATATTTTACTACAAAAATCTGTGTATAAAGATATATTTAAGTGTTTTAGATAAATTTAAGTTACTCCATATGAAATGTTTAATTTCAGTTACTGTGAATTCTTTTGATCAGTTCTTTGCTTTTTAAAAATCCCTATCCATCCTGTTAAAAAGATGATTAACTATTAAGAGGTATTAAAAGGTCCAATTCTTAGATGGACAGGGTTAAAACCTTTTGTAATATATTTAAATGTATATTTTTGAGAGAGATGCTACATTGCCGATGATTTTATAAATAATTTAAAATTAATTTACAAATTTATGGGTGCAAACCAAAAGATTTTAAAAGAAAGAGAAGAAGAAATCAACTTTTATTTGTTTGGGTCTTACTATCCAGAAGTATTATTCAGATCAAGAAATTCATGTTGATGAAACCCAATCCTGCGTTAATTGCAGAGTGAACATCATTAAGTATTTCTGAAATGTTTCTAAAAAGTGAACATTTTAAAAAAATTGTGTTTTCTCCCTAGCTTCCTGTTACAGCATTTCCAGTTGCTTCATATTTCACAGTTTTAATACAAAGTATAAGCTCTACTTTATAATACATCCTACAGGTTTCTTTAAAACTGTTTTTATATTCCAGTTAAATTCCTCTATCTGCAAAGTCTTCTGTTACTTCTGCAGGTTACACCCTTCATTTGCAGAGGCCATTTTGTTTTATTTATTTGATGCTAAAGCTATTGTTGAAATGCCCTAAACTCGAAGGCAGATTGTGTAATACCCTATAGCTTTTCACCGTGTGGTGTGTACCAGCCCGTTGCTCTGTATTTGGAAAGTCAGGTTCCTTCTGAGTAAGCTGTTTCTATAGCATTTTCTAAACAAAACAAAAGGTCTTTTCCTTGTCTGTAATGAGATTGTAAACCCGTTTCCTGTGTGTGTTCTGTTGTGGGCGTGCTTGTGAGTGTGTGTGCACCTGCGTGCCGGTTTTTTTGTACTGTAACTACCTCATGATTTGAGTGATGGTTGTACTGCTGATTGTGTTAACAGAGCACATTTTGTTGGGTGACTCGTGAGTGTGATTTTTTTTTTCCTGTTTGTTTTCACTGGGGGTTGTTCATGAAACTGACAGATGTTTTTCTGAAAAGGACTATTATCAGTTTCCAAATACAATACTTCTCTCTTCTGGTTTTTCCTGAATGAGCCTGATTTTGTTGCTGTTTTTCATCATCTATGAGGGTAAAAAGAGTACCCTGAAAATCCCTGTGGCCAGTTTGAGCACCCCTGTTGTACTCTTTTCTCTGTTCAGTATGTCGTCAATCTTATGAACATGCTTAGATGTATAGTTTTGATAACCACAGTTTTAAGTCCTTTATCTGTGCATAATAAAAAGATATATATCAATTATTAATACGTGTCTTGTTTGGTCATCATTAAATTCTACCCTCAGGCTGATATAACCATTGTTCATTGTGCCTTTCTCCTAAATTTATCCTCCGCTACTACTGTGCTGACGAGGAGGAGGGAGGGGAAGGGCAAAGGCTCACAGAGCAGAGGTGGGGGGGTAGACAGACCGGAGGGGACGTGCAGGAGCTGCTACTCTTCTCAGAAAAACATGGCAGGAGACCTGGAAGTGGGGGTCAGCCCTGGAATCCGCTCAGGGGCTTTCTGTCAATCTCCTAGAGGCACGGAGTGAGAAATAATACGTATTTTGGACCTACTATTTCCAATCCCTCCAAACACCTCAGTGCTACTTCTAGCATTCTCTATCAATACGCCATCACCATCTACCAGCTGCTCAAGCCAGAAACCTGGGAATCTCTCTGGACTCCTTTTTGGTTCTCACACCCCCAAATGAATAAATCCAAGTTTATTCTATCTTTCGAGTATCTCTTTCTCCAAACCATGCACTTATTTCTTCTCGTCCTGCTGTTACCCGGAATCCAAGGCCTGTTATCTCTTAAACTGAATCACTGCACAAGCCCACTTCCCAGCCTGCTCCCCTCCAACTCTCTCTCCACCGCGCAGCCAAAGGAGTCCTGAACAGCCTCAAGTCATGTCACCTTCCAGCTTAAAGCCTTTAAGTAATTCCTCTATTTGCCTTCAGAATAAAGTTCAGCCTCCTAAGCATGGTTCAAAGAGAATAATCTGCTTACTTTCCCAGCTACTTCTCTCACCTCGCTGGAACTAAAGTTCTATGTGGCATATCTCCCACCAGACACATTTATGTTATGAAAAGAATAGCTTTTACTATCAGAGATGAAATTATAACATTGAATATGTGTTTACAAACTGCTCTCTCATATCCCTGCCTCTCCACCCCTTTTGAGAATTAGTGATCTAGATGGTTAGAAACAGACCCAAAAATGTATCAAGGCCAGTGGCCCATGCTCACACGTCACACAGGCAGGTGTCCACACAGCAAGAGCAGTGTGAGGGGCTTAAGCAGCATCTCACTCCAGCGAAGGTGGAGTCCTTGTTACAGATAAGAGTCCAGCCAATGTCCAGTACCCAAATTGTGCCCTGGAGCCAGCTCCTCGCTCAGAGGAAAAAGAGAGAAATTGGCAGGTCAACCAATTTTTCTGCTGTTAAACTCTCTTTGTGTCTACTGAAGCAGAAACCTAGCTGATCCATAAATGAGCTTCAGAGTGTCTATTAACTACCTGAAATTGCATGTAAATTTTTGCATTGATGTGTCTGGACTTTTTTTCTAGTTTTGAGTTTCTTTGTTGAAAGTGTCCATAGCCCTTTTGTAGTTACACTGAATAAAAAATTATTTTTTTTTGCAAACAGTTAATGTATATGTATAAAATGAATGCAAACAATAGACATGTAACAATGAAAAAGCCTCCATAGTCCTCAAATTTAGAGATAATAATACTGATTTAGTGAATGTGTTCCCAGACATTTCCTTAATGTTCATATCAACATGTAAATGTCACTACAATAAATAAGATCACATTATAACATTTGTGACTTGCTTCTTTCTTGTGGCATATCTCCCTATCAAGCTTCACGAGCACTGATCATCACTTTTGCACTAGACTTTCCATAAATTGCCAAAGTAAAAGGTGGCCATTAAAGGAGGTGAAATGAAACGAAGTTATTTGTTAATGCTCTTCCCACCCCCTCTAGTCACTTCCCTGGAGGAACTGCCTTTTTTCTAAGGCAAACATATTGATACATGTTCACAAATGAGGAAATTCTTTTGGTTTACACTGTATACATACTCTGAAATGTGCCTTTTTCACTTAACATGGACCTGCCTTTAGTTAGTACATATAGAACAAATTCATGCTTTTTAGTGGCTATATAGTATTTCATGTAATGAATTCAGCCAATTTGCTACTGATGAACATTTAGAAGGGTTTTGCCAAGATACTCTACTGCAGTTAACATCCTTGTAACATCTTTGAATGTCCTGGCATTCTAGTACTTTAAAGAAAAAAAAGTGACAGAATCACAAAGAGAAACTGACAAATTCATCATCACCATAGAAGACTAATATATCATTCTCAGAAGCGAATAAATAAAAAAAATTTGGATATGGAAGATTTGAACAATGAAGTTAAGCTTGATCTACTGGGCATACACATAGAATCTGTGACCCCAAATTTGAGAATTTTGTACATATAGAATATTTATAAAAATTGACCATTAATAGACCATAGTGGAATTCTCAACAAATATCATAGAACTTAATCATACTCGTCAAGTTCTTTATCCGTAATGCAAGTAATTTAGAGATCAATAAGAAAATAATTTTTAAACACTCAATATATTTGGAAAATTTAAAACACGTATTCCTGGTTCAAAGGAGTACTTATAATAGAAATCAGAAAATATATAGACTTGAAGAATTAAAATACTAAATTTGTACAGGCAGTTAAAGTAGTAATTTATGAGAAATTTATAGCTGTAAAATGCTTATATTGGGAAGCAATGAAAGGGTGAAAGAGTATTCAATATAACAAATTAGGAAAAATGCCAAAAACTAATTATTATTTTAAAAGACTACCAGAAATAGACAAAAATTAAGTAAAAATAAATGCATGCATTAGGAATGAAAAAGGACAAATCAACAGATACTACAGAGATTTTAATAAATAAGGGATCACCATAAATAATTTTCTTCTAATAAATTTGAAAACTTAGACAACATGGATAATATATCAGTTAGGGTCCTATTGGATGAAGAGAAGTCACACTGGGTATTTCAGCAGAGAGAAATCAATATCAGGAATTGGTTAAGCAGGTGTTGGATGGCTGA
This sequence comes from Delphinus delphis, assembly GCF_949987515.2. Classification (NCBI taxonomy): domain Eukaryota; kingdom Metazoa; phylum Chordata; class Mammalia; order Artiodactyla; family Delphinidae; genus Delphinus; species Delphinus delphis. Next base: position 80,086,374 of record NC_082683.1, on the reverse strand, counting down.
AAAGGTGAAGAGAGGACACTGAGGTAACACAGAGTTAATAAATGTAGGAAGAATTGCATCCCTGGGACTGGTGATTGTCAGCAGGTGTAATTGGGGGTGGTTTGCAGAGTCCCAGCACCAGCATCATCAGGCAGGTAGAGAAGGGAAGATTGGGATCTGGGAGACAGAAGCTTAGTAAATGGCACAGATGATTTCCTGGAAAACTACAATTTTCCAAAACCAATTCAAGAAGCAACAGAAATTGAAAATACATCTTCAACCATTAAGAAAATCAGGGATTAAAATCTACTTACAACGAAACAGAACATAAAATTAAAAAAAAAAAAAAGCTGCTAAGCCCACATGGTTTTACACCTAACTTCTACCAAGTAGTCAAAGAATTGATAACGGATAGTGCCAGGATCACAGTGGCCCTTTTATTTTGGAGGGGGCGGCAGGTCAAAAGGAATGAGTTTTTTAATATTAATATCTATTACCACATTACTTTTTCTAAAGGTTGTAACAAATCATAATGCCACAGGCCTCCCCATCAGAACGGGGCATGTCGAAACAGAGCTTGGGCTCCCAGACTGTCTAGGTTTGAATCTTGGCTCTGCGATTTGCTAGCTGAACTATTTCCTTAATTTAAAAAAATTTACTTCTTAGCATTGCCATGAACATTAAATGAGATAATCCACATAAAGTGTTTAGCATATACTAATCACTTAATAAATATCATCTACTATTATTGTTACCAGCATTACGTTTTAAATTTTGCCAGGCTGATGGATGAAAAATTGTATCTCCTTAGTTGACTTCATATTATCCTCATAACCAGTGAGTTTTAAGTTGTTATAAATTATTGGCTTTTTCCAGGTTCTTCTGTACATTTCTATTTCCTTTGCCTGCTTTTCTACTGAGTTGCATTTTTCTTAATACTTTTCATATTAGTGGCATTATATGTCACATGTCATGTATGACAAATATATTTTTCTAATCCACGATGGTTTTTTCTTTCATTCTGTTTATAACAGATATTGCCAAGATAAAATGTTTAATTTTTATGTAGTTGAATATGTCTACCTTTCCCTCTTGGGTTCCGGGTTTCCTGTCTTGCTTAGTGTCTCTCTAATTCTAGGCATATACTAATAGTTTTATTAATTTGTTTTTCAAATTTAGATCTTTATTCCATATTTTTGTGATGGCATGAGGCTAGGGGTCTATTTTTGTTTTCTTCCAGATGATTATTCAATTCTACCAGAATCATTTATTTAAAAGTTCATCTATTTCTCACTGAATTAAGATTTTGAAAAAGAATGGTCACTGTGATTTGGCCTTAGCAGATACTAGAATTTAGCACAAAATCTTAAAATAAAAATAGTATGATATTAGCACAGGAATAGTTAAATAGATTTCTCAAACAGATAGAGCATTCACAAAGAGATCTAATTCATTGGGACCTTAACATATGATAACTAGTCACAGTTTTCACTTGATTCTTAAAGGATTCCATGACCCCAAAATGGTTATAAATTCAAGACCAAAAATAAGAGCTATAGGTTGTCCCATTTTCATTGTAAAAAAACAGATCTGATTTTTTCTCCCATCCTTTAAAACATTTAGAGGAAAAGTTGTCTGAAAAAGAAAAAGTCGATTAATGTTAGGTCTACCCTAAACTTTCTGTGGGCATGATGTCGCTGCCCCGCTGGGTCTGGAACAGAAAATCAAGCCAAAGAGAATTGTGTTGGTCCTTAAGATCACATGGAACTTGTTTTGTTAGGTTTTGGACTTGCTTGGGTCCTGTCATGCCTTCCTTTTTTCTTATTTTTCCTCTTTGGAATGAGAATTGTGGGGGAGGAAAAAAAAATGTTCCCTCTACCCTTCTAAGTTCTTAGCTGAGACCTCTAATAAAAGATGTATTAACAAAAGAAAAATAAACAGAAGTTTATTAACATGTATGCCTTATATATACATGGGAGACACCAGGGAAAAATGAGTAGTGCAAGCAGGCGGCCTTAGAATTCAGAATTAGATAGCATCTTAGGGAAAGAAGAGGGGGAAGTAGGCCTTTTAGGGGAGCAAAATAATTAAATAATTTTTTAGGAAAGATAAATAGATGAACAGATGAGTTTGTGACAATGGTTAAGATTGATGTTCTATTCTCCTCTACTGTGATGAGTCAATCAATCTCCCCTGGTTGATAAAACTCCTGGGGAGAAGATTTATGACAATTGAGGTCCTTTTGGAGGATCTGTCTTCAGGCAGATAAGGGGGAGTGCAGAGTAAGCTTTTCCCCATATTTGCTGTTTTTCAAGTGCCTACAGCTCAAAATAGTCAATATACCAAAGCTGCATATTTTGGGGTAGTATGACTCCTAAACTCCTACAGTCATATCTTGGGGTGGCATGTGCTGCTGCCCTTCAAAATGTCTATCCTATGCCTGTCCCACTATTGTATTTTGGAAGCACACAACTTGTTTGGCTTTACAGGTTCACAGCTGGAGAGGACGTTGCCTGAGGATGAATTGTACCTACCTCGATTCTCACTGTTATCAGGTGATATTTAGATGAGACTTTGGATGTTAAAGGCAATGCTGGAATGAGGTTGAGACTTTGTGGGCTGTTGGAATGGGTAGAATGTATTTGGCATGTGAGAAGGACATGATGGGGTGCAGGGGTGCTGAGTGAAATGCCAGGGACTGAGCGGTTGTGCCTTCCCACAATTCATAAGTTGAAGCCCTAATCCCCAGTGTGATGCTATTTGGAAAATGGGCCTTTGAAGATAATTAGATCATGAGGGTGGAGCCCTCATGTTGGAATTAGTGCCTATATAAGAAGAGACAGGAGACAGCTTGCTTCCTCTCTCTGTCATGTGAGGATACAATGTGAAGACAGCCATCTACCAACCAGGAAGCAGGCTCTCACCAGACACCAGATCTGCCAGTGCCTTGATCTTGGGCTTCCAGCTTCCAGAACTGTGAGAAATAAATGTCTGTTGTTTAAGCCATTTATTCTATGGTAGTTGTTGTAGCAGCCTGAGCTAAGATAGAAATCAATGATTTGCATGATGATTTACTACTCCTCCTCCTCTTTGTCCTTCCACATAAATGTTTATAGAAAAATTAATATTAGCTAATCAAATGTCATTTATAAAGTGTTGGTTTCTTCCAGCCACTGTGAATGTTACAATAATTCTGTAAAGTGAAGAAATATTACCAAATGCCAATTTCAAGGAAAATGCACACATCTTTTTTTGTGTCAAAGCAAGCCAAACCTATATAGCATTGCTCTTCCCTAACACAGTATGTTTGAAAATGGGCAAGTGGCTGCTTGAAGCTTTATAGATGTCATCAATAATCTACAGTTTGAGTTTTTGCCTATTTTCTGCCTTCGTGTCTAAATTTCAATCTCAGCTCTTTTGGAGGAACTGAACACTGCACTTTATGTAGATTTTATTTCACCCTTAAAGGTCATATGACATCACCTCCCCTTCTGCAGAAGATCACAGCTTGAATTGATTTTTAATGACCTTCTCCATATATTGCCTCTGAGATTTCATTTAAAAAGAAACAAAAAACTTTCAAAAGTAGAACTACATGACTGAAGTTAACTCTACCTTGACTTCAAGAGAGATAAGGGTCGTGAGCACGCACGTGTGTACACAGACACACACACGCTTGTATCTCAAACACTTTCCTCATTTTAAAAAAAATTAACATATTCTCAATATTTTTTTCTGCTCAGAAGCCCCAGAACTGATCATTCTTTTACAGACCGTAGCACATCATCTGTACAAGAAGGATGGGCAAGGAGAACAAGAATTTCTCAGCTTTAAAAACGAACTGGGTTCCTTCCACTTGACCAACCCAAGATCCAGAGTTGAAAGTCTTCATAAGTAACTTGGGTGGAGCAGTTTTTGCCGATCTGTTGCTCGTCCCGGTTCATAAACTGCGTATGACATAGTTCCTGCAAAGAACACAGTGCACTTGATGAGAGTGTTGAAATAATACTGAACTTTAAAAGGGGAAAAACACATGGATTCTGTTTGGTGGAGGGGAAGGGTAGGAAGAGAGAAAACTGGATTGTTGGTGTTAAAACTCACCCCAGATAATAACAATCAACCTCCAAAACTGGAAACCAGAGCTTCAAGTATATTCTTCAGAAACACAAACTTCTGGGGTCACTAGTCTTTCAAGATAAGTACAGAATCTGCAGGGGAGTCTCTCCATTGAGGAATCTAGTTATTAAATCTTTTTCTTAAATGGAATGGAGAGGTGAAAACACAAAGCTTCTTAGCCTATCAATTAGGTTTCAAAGTAGAAGCATCTGTTGGAGTGTCTAACCTAGACTCCAGGGAAATCCACCATTCTTCACTGTTTCATTACAGTTAACAGTTTACAATTACATTCCAAGAGAAGTTAATTCAGTTATTGTGCCAGCAAAGGAAAAATCGACAAATCCTAAGCCCAACCAGAGAGTCCCCATTTTGACTGGCTGATTTTCCCCTTTTAGTATATTTCTCAGAATGCTAATGTGTGTGATAGGAACTCTTCAGTTACTGCAAGGAAACAGTCACAGGAAGAGTAGGAAGCAGTTAAAAGAAGCATGTAATGGAAACGGAGGATTTGGTTTCAAGTCATTTAATGCCCTTGAGTCTGAGCTGAGCTGCAATGGAGAAAAACCAGAAGCAACTGTTAGGAGAGTGATCCATCCCCCTGCCCTGTGCCCCTTGCCCCCTGTCCTGTGCCCCTGGCCTGCTCCATTCCCTCCTATCCATCTGCACGGCCTTCTCACCATCTTCTCCAATCCTAATGTCCTTCATAGTTCTGCTGTTACTCAACCTTCTCCGTGGAACCTTATGAGCTGCCCCATCTGTGAGTTATTTTCTCACTTTCTGAGCTCTAGTAGCATCACCATGCTACCCGTGCTCAAGGCACAAAACTCTTATTTTCTCCCACCCCTCACAGCCTATCTATCAGCAGCAAGTCTTGTTGACTTTACTTCCAAAACATATTCTGCTTCTCCCCAACTGCACCACCTCATCCTGGTCTAAGTCATCCTGTCCTGGAACATAAACTAACACATCTCTTAGACTTCTGCATCCTTCTTGTCTCACTACAGTTTGTTCCCCACTTGACTGCTGGAGTACTGTCTTCAAAATATGCCCCTGTTTAAAGCTCTACGACTTCCCATCACACTTAAATTCCAAATTTTTCCTATCACACTTAGAAAAAGTTCCAAATTCCTTTATTTTTTTTCTTAGCTCAATCGGTACATTTTCTTACTTACTCATTTTTGTCTTTAACTTTTTATTTTTACATTTTTGAATAAAAATACAATTTATATGATTTGAAAATCTAAATGATATTCTATTCTCCCCATAGGTAACCAAACCTTTACAAGTTTGTCCTGTTTCTTAAAGGAAATGCAAGCAAGTAGGAATTGCTTCTTATTTTCTTCTTTATTACACAATGGTAACACACTACACATGCTCTGAATTTTGCTTTTCTCACCTAATATATTTTGTTTCCATATCAGAACATAAGGGAGTTCCTCATTCTTTTTTTTTTTTTTTAATAGCCATATTGGGTTCTACAATGGGAATATACCATGATCTATTTAACCTGCCCCTTTCAGTGCACACTTGGTTTGTTTCTATCTCTTGCTGTTACAAACAAGCTGCACTGAGTAGCTTCATATGCAGGTTTTTTGGTTTGTGTGCAGGCAAATCTCAAGGATAAAGTCCCAGAAGTAGGATTACCAGGCCAAAGAGTAAATGCATTTATATTTCTAATAAATATTACCAAATTGAATTCTATTGAAGTTGCACCATTTTACACGTCTGTCAACAATACCTATTTTCTTACAGCTGCACAAGTTGCGCGCATTATCCAACTTTGGTATTTTTGCCAATCTGGTGGATAAAAAATGGTATCTCAATGTAATTTTAATTTGGATTTTTCTTGTGATGAACGAAATTGTGAACTTTTTTATATGTATATAGATCAGTTATTTTTCTCTTTCTGTGAACTGTCTGTTCTTTACCTGTTTTTCTATTGGGTTGTTGTCCTTTACCTTCTCAATTTCTAAGAGTTCTTTATACATTAGGGAGATTAGATCTTTATCTGTGATTATCTTGGTATTTAAAGCCCTAGGGATCTGACCTCACCTCTGACCTCAGCTAATATAAATCTCCTTCCCACCTGTTACGCTCCAGCCTCGATGTTCTGTGATCTCTTTCTTGCCTGAAGGCCTTTAAATTTGCTGTCCCTCTGCCTGGAATGCTGTTCCCCATGTCATTGCACAGTTGTCTCCTCCTTATTACTCAGAGCTCTGCTGAAGTATTGATGGGAAAGTCTTTCCTGGACCACAGTCTACTGTAGACACCCAGTTCTGCTCTATCACATCATTCAGGCTTAATTCTTTGCGAAGCTCTTATTTTTCACCAGTAATTTTTGTTTGTTTTGGTTTGTTTATCGTCAGTCTCTCCCCATCCAGAATGGAAGCTCCAAGAGAAACAGGTCTGTCTTGCCCATCACACTATCCCCAGAGCTTAAAATAGGACCTGGCACGTAGTAGGCACGTCAGATTGTGTGATGAATGAATCCTTTCATCCTCTCTCCAGGCATCTTCACATGCCTTTACAATGTGCATCGCCTGACATATTCCCTAGAAAGAAGATTGAAAATAACATGTTTTTTTCTTGTTTGTTTGTTTGTTTGTTTGTTTTGATACCAATATGTGCCAAACACTGGGCTAGGTTTTATTATACATGTCATTTCATCCTTCTGGTCACTCTGAGCTAGTTAGCATTATGTTCACTTTTATCAATAAAGCTGAGACTCTAATAAGCCCCCAAAGAAGTTGCCCAAGAACATGTGGTTTATATACATGCACGTCCACGTGAGGTGAGCTGGTTTCAAAGTCCGTTCTCTTCTAATTACACCATACCTAGGACATTATCTTACTCCTTAAATTTCGGCATGGCATCTACTTTTTACTGGCATGCCATACTTTCTCAATAAATCACAGAATCATAATATGTCAGAGCCTGATAGAGTCTTAATGGTCACCTAGACTTAATTAAGTGGTACAGTAAATCAGCAGTAGGTCCAGGATGCAAATCTGTAACCCCTGAATCACTAACCTCCTCCCTACTCCCTGTTATAATGGTTATGCCAAGCTCATTCCCACCATAAGGACTTTGCACTTGCTATTCCTTCTGTCTGGAATTATTTCCTTCTAGATTTTCACATGGCTAACTCTTTTGTCATCATTCAGGCCTCAGGGCACATGAGCTCCTTAGAGAAGACTTTTCTGACCACACAAACCAAATTAGGCGCCTCTCTCACCCCAATCACTCTCTATCGTGTTTTTCTGCTTTTATATTCTTCTGAGTACTTCTCCCAATCTGGAACTCTTAGTTATTTGTTTTCTTGCTTGTTGTATGCCTTTCACACTAGAATGTGAGATCCATGAGAAAGGGGCCTTATCCAATTTGTTCATGGCTGTATGTCCAGTGTCCAGAATAACAGAACTATAATAAATACTGTGAAATTTAAAAATTAACAAGATGGCTCTAGAAGCAGCATGGAAAAAGCATAGGCCTAGGAAACTATTCTGGCTCAGTGATTACCCAGCTGCTACCTCACAGCTAATCACTGGGCTTTGGATTTCTCGTCTTTCAAGTGAGGAAATAGATACACTCTGTGGCCACTTACAGTATGATAATTCTATGAAGCTGTAAATTATTCATATGATTCAAGAGTGATTCTCAAAGAGATGAAGTTTACCCCTCTCAGTACAAACTCTTTTCCTATTTTTTTTCCATTTGGGATGGGCATAAATCCTAAAGGTTATCATACTTTTCAGTTTTTAAACAAATAAACAGAACATCATTTACCTTCTTATTTAACTAAAATTCTCATTCCTAAAAGCAAGTATTGTACCATATTGCAAGGAAAATATTGGGAATGTCAGTTTCTATTGACTGATTTTTCTTCTCATTATGGTTCACGTTTTCCTGCTTCCTCAGATGTCTAATAATCTTTGATTGGCTGTTGTAAATTATGAATGCTATGTTGCTGAATTCTGGATTTTGTTGTCTTCTTTAATAGAGGGTTGAGTTTTGTTCTAGCAGGCAGTTAATCTACTTGTGGATCAACTTGGTCTCTTCAACAGTTGTTTTTAAGCCTTGTTAGGGTGGATCTAAAGTAGCCTTTACTCAAGGTTAGACTAACCCTTCTCCTAAGATGTGGCCTTCCTGGGTCTCTATTGACTGCCTGGAGTGTTCAGTGAGATCTCTCCATCTGGCTGGTTAGAACTTTAATGTCTCCCAGTCCTGTTTGAGTTTCAGTAGTTGTTTAGTTTACAGCACCCCAGTGATTGTTCTTTCCCTGATAGCTCTTTGCCTAGCCTTGTGGAGTCCTACCCCAGGCAAAAACAGCTTAGTATTCAACCATAGATTCATGGGGACCCCTAAGCAGATGTCTAGAGTTCTTTCTCTGCAGAGTCCCTCCTCTCCAGTGCTTTGCCCCACGAATTCCGTTCACTTAAGTAGCCCTGACCTCTGATTACTGTCTTCTCAGCTCAGCAAGGGGACTGTACTCTGATTGAATGTCCTCTCCCTGTACCCCACTGGGTAAGGGGCCTCCAGGCAGAAAGGTAGGGCAATTGAGGGATTTACCTCATTTGTTTTCTTCTCTTGAGGATCACAGTCCTGTCTAGTGTCTGAGAACAATTATTTTCTACATTTTTGCCAGTTGAAGAGTTGTTTACAATGGGAGGCTGGTCTGGTATCACAACAGCTAGAAATGGAAGTTACCTCCTTCAACGCATTCAAGGTGGGTAAGCTCTATTTGCCACCATACAAAATGACCCCGGTGTGCTATATATTTTTATATTTTTTCTTGGGAATGAATATGATGGTTTATAAAGTACAAAGAAACTCAGAAGATATAAACAAACTGATGTAATAACTAGATATACACCTGGTGTAAATCACTAAGTCATGGAGTATCAGGATTAAATAAAATAATGACCAATGGGACAAGCCCAGTGACTGGAACATACGTAGGTATTTGATAAATATAATCTTCTTTCTTTTTTCTACAGGAGATGCTTGAAGTCAAGTCCTATTTTAAAATCATTTGGTGAACTAGTTATTTAAAGTGTTCCTGTGGTGAATCCTTTTCCAAAGCAAAGGATCCTTTTCTGAAATGCATAAACTCCTCCTAATCTTTTTGTAAATACAGATTTTTGTATATTTGGTTGGCTTAACGTGTTCTGTGAAGAATTTGCTTGCTAAGGCTAAGCGTGGGTGTGGATGTGGATGTGTGTTTGGGAAATGGGTAAGAAAGAAGGGGTTTTGTTGTGCTGTGTCACAAACCCTGCTGGTTTGGGTAGAAGCCATGAGGTTTTAGAACTGTATTTTGAATGAGATGATTAGACAATAACAAATACGGGTGGGAAATCCCTAGACTGCACAAAAGAGGCAGCTGATGTACCAGTTTCTGTTGCTACCTGCTGCTCCTTGGGTTTTCACAGAACATTTTCCAAGAACCTCGAAAGAAGCTTGCCAGGTCAAGTCTCATCCATGGCAGTTCACTCATTCATGCATTTATTCATGCAGCTAATATGTATTGAGCTCTCACTGTGTGTCAGGTGCTAGTCTATGTGCTGACAACACATCAGTGAACAACAGACCTGCTTTCAGAGAACTTATGTTTTAGCGAGGAGGCTATCAAATAAACAGATGATGTACAGAGAAGATAGAGCAAGGTAAGAGTGTTATGGAATAGGCTAGACTGGTAAGAAATGCCTTTTTGATATTGGGAGGTGGCACCTAAAAGGAGCGTACTTGAGCAGAGACCAAAGGAAAGAAGGGGGAGAGTGAGCCTATTAAACATATCTGAGGAAACAAGGAATGCAAAGGCCTGAGGTGGGAGCAACATCACTGGGGTGTAGAGAACAGGTAAGGAGGCCATAACGTCTAGAGTGAAATAAAGAAAGGGTGAGATTTAAGGAGAGGGAGGTAAGTGATGAGGATAGAGGTTGGAGAGCACCAGATCGGGTAGTCTTGTAGGCCATGGCAAGGACTTTGGGTTTTATTCTGGATGAGACAGGAAAGTGAACTGCAGAAGGAGATGACCTTACATTTTTAAAGGATCACTCTGGCTGTAGAGAAGAAACAGGTGAGAAGACCAGTGAAGTTGCTCTTGCAGTAGTACTGATGAGAGCTGCCAGTGGTTTAGGCCAGGATGGTAGCAGCAAAGTTGGCAAGAAGGGGTCAGATTCTGCATACACCTCAAAGGGAAATCTGACAATAAGTGCAATGGATTGGATGTGGGATATGAGAGAAAATGCAAAATCAAGAATGACACCCGAGCAATTGCAAGAATGGCAGTGCCATTTCTTGGTAGGAATGGATGGAATGGGGGGTGGTGAGAGTTGGAAGAGAAGGTCAAGAATTCTTTTTGAACTATCAAGTTCATTTCTACATATCCAAGTGGAGATGCTGAGCAGGCAAATAAACAACCAGGCATGGAGTTCTAGGGAGCCTTTTGAGCTGGAGATACAAATTTAGAATCATCAGCAGAAAGGTGGTATGTAAAGCCATAGAATGGGTTGAGACTCCCTAGTAAGTTGAGTTATTCCAGTATTTAGGGTCAGGATAAGGAGGATGAAGCAAGTAGCCCGAGATAGAGCAGTTACTCCAAAGAGACTAACAGTTGTGTTATTGAGTTTCCCCATCCCCAGGCTCTTCCTCTGTAAAGCAGAGATAATAACTCTCAGCTGCGATGGTTAAATGAGCTAAAGTACTGGGCCGGCTGTGTGTAGCCCGCTGAGGGAGAGAAGAGGGCTTCTTTCTTTTCCCAGTGGCTTCTCCCCCTGTGTTCTCTCCCCTGAACATCACGGATCCAGATGGAATCATTTCTCAAGCTGCTCTGAGATGGTGAGTATTAGTCTGTGGCCCTGGGAGCTGGTTGTGTTGCCAGCTCAGAGGGACACCCAAAGCCTGATTCACAGGGCTGTCAACAGAATTGGCCTAAAGGTATGAGAAGCTGTTATCTGTGTGGGATGGCAGAAGAAGTGTGAGGTAGGGTAGAAATAGGTTAAGGAGGACCACTAGGGAGAATGTAGGGGTGCAGGAATGTGCCTCGGGATCTAGGCACCCATCCCCCAGCCGCTGGGCCTGTCAGCAACAGTGCTCTCAGCTGACTTCCTCTGAGAGAGTTTCCCTCAGGGAAGAGTTGCCAGCCCAAGGTCGTGCTCCTTCACTGGGAGCAGCCTGGACTCAAAGATTGGATGAGGTGACGTATAAGGTCCTGGCCTCTGGTCTCCAGACAGAACAACTCTCCAGGGCCAGCTGGGTATGGCTCCCTAGAGGAACAGCTGAAAGCTCTGTTACAACTACATGGCAGTTCAACTTCTCCCCCTGCTCAATCCAGCCTCCCTCACTCCTCACAGAAGTTTGGCCTGAGAGAGCTCCTTAATTAACCTCCTGCCTGCAAATCTCAGAGTCTTGTCCTCTGTTTCTCAGTGTACCTGAGCTATAACAGTTGGAACAGAAAGTAGTCTTAGGAAGCAGGCTCTAAATTGGGATATTGAACTTACTCATTCATTGGCACATTGGCTATGAAGACCCCATCACTGGTGGTAGGTGAAGTACTCATAGCCTCTGGCAATAGCTAACAGTCAATTGTTAAAACCAATAACAAGAGTCAAAGTAATAAATCCCAGCTGGGGGAGTGCTGGGCCTGCTAAGAGAAGAAAGGCGCTTCAGGACCTGGCCAGTATGTACTGGTAGAAACTGGGAGAGTGTGGATGGGACTGGGTCCTGAGCCTCCTAGAGGTCAAGGTGGGGTGGGGAGCAGGGGGCTGGGTAGGACATAAGGCTGGATAAAAGTATATTAGTTACCTACTGTTGCATGATAAGACTCCCACAAGCTTAGTGGCTTAAAGCAATACACAATTATTTTTCTCAGTTTCTGTAGGTCAGGAGTTCTAGCACAGGTGAACTGGGTTCTCTGCAAGGCTGCAATCAATGTGTCAGCCGGGGCTGAGATTTGATCTAAAAGCTCGACTGGAGAACGATCCACTTCCAAGCTCACACGGTTGTTGGCAGGATTCAGGTCCCTTCTGACGGTCTGACTGAGGGCCTCAGTTTCTTCCTGGCTGTCTGCCTCAGCTCTTTGCTCCGGCCCCCTCCTTGGGACAGCTCATGACATGACAGCTTGCTTATTCAAAGCCAGCAAGGGAGAGAGCTTCCTAGCAAGACAGATGTCACAATCTTGTGTAAAGTAATCACACATATCTCAGCACGTGTCCGGATCACACTCTAGGGGAGGGAGTACACAAGTGTGTGAACACTAGAAAGCAGGATTGTGGGGTTCACCGTGAGTCTCTTGCCACAGAGAGTTTATTGATATGGGAGAATTCTCCTGTGATACAGGACTGAACACCCTGGCATGGACCCTGGGAAATAGTGCTAAGATGCTGCTCAGAAAAAGCAACGTCCCACATTAAGTGAAGTAGAAATGTCACACTGCTGTGGCAGATGGTGGAAGAAAGGACCAGGATGCTCAGAGCAGTGGGCATGCAGGAGGGGCTACTTCATATGACACTGGAAAACCCAACAGCTCTGTTCATCAGGAGGGCCTAGAGGACACTGTGTTTACCAAACTGGTAAGTAATGCACGAAGGCCAGGGATGCCGAGTGTCTGCTACAGAGCCTGACTTGACTAGTGGCAGAAGTGGTGAGGAGTGATGGATGCTGGACAAGATTTGTTGACAGGTCGAATGAGGCGTGTGAATAAAGGAAAGGAGTAAGGGGTGACTCTAAGGTTTTGGGACCGAGCAAAGTACATTTACTGAGCTAAAGAAAACTGTAAGGATAATTGCTCTGTGGATGTCAAAAAACCAAATTTAACTGAGTAAATTTTAAGGATCTTATTGGCTTTTTTCAGTGATTCATGAACCAAGAAGCATCCAATCCAGCAGATAGAATAACTCTGAGGAGCTGTATGAAATGAAAGACTATTACAGGCAAAAGGGAGCAGATTGGTCATTGTAGGGTTACTTTCCTTTAGGGGATGGCAGGGTAGCAGGCAGGTTACCTAACTAGTGCTGATCAGATGATTCCTGATTGACTGGTTTAAAATTCTACTCCTGGGAGAGCTGAAATTGTAATTAAGTCTCAGTTTGGTGATGTGGGGCTTAGCATTAGTAACCCCAGTTTGAGTCTGCTGTCTTGTTTTTTAACATGGGGAAATCAAGAGTTCTGTTAAGAGTGAGATGTCTGTTAGACATTCAGATAGAGATGTGAGTAAGCCGTTGGATATATGAGTCTGGAGTTCAGGAGAGGTCTAAAGAGATATAAATTTGGGAGTTATTAGCTTATGGATGTACAGACCATCCATGGGATTGGATGACATCACCTAGGGAGGAAGTATAGATAAAGAAGGGGTCAGAGAAATTAAGCCCCAGAGCATTCCAACATTTGGAGACTAAGAAGATGAGAAAGCCAGGGTTTTTTGGGTTTTTTTTTTAAAATAAATAACAGAAAGTTATTTCTTATACTTCTGGAGCCTGGGAAGGTCAAGCCAGGGTTCATCACAGGACTAACGAGGGAGGGAGGGAGGGAGGGAGAGAGAGAGGGAGAGAGGGGAGAGAGAGAGGGAGGGAGAGAGGGGAGGGAGAGAGAGGGAGAGAAGGGAGAGAGAGGGAGAGAAGGGAGAGAGAGAGGAGAGAGAGAGGGAGAGAGAGGAGAGAGAGAGGGAGAGAGGGGAGAGAGAGAGGTAGAGGGAGAGAGAGAGGGAGAGAAGGGAGAGAGAGAGAGGGAGAGGGAGAGAGAGATTTGCAAGAAATGAGGGGAGGGACCGGGATGTAAGAAGGAACGCTAGGTGGGAGTATCATCTGATGTCATGAGCTTCAGCGCTGAAGCTTTTAGAGAAGAGTGAGAGCCTATGCTCTGTGGAACAGGCTGTGGCAGGACTGACAGCCCAGGAGAGGCTGAGTGCTCAGGGTGCCCCCAGGGTTCAGACATTGCGAGTCATGAAGGGAGAGATCGGAGAAGAGGTTGGGGATGTAGGGATTTTATTGATGATGGAGAGATTCCTCCTCTCTGCTCCTGCCCCTCCCCAGGCCACCAAAGAGCTTCCAGTAATTTCCAGATCATTGCTCTCCTACCCCTGCCCCCATCTTCCCAAGAGAATGCCTCAGTCAGACTTTGGTGGAGGCAGTTGTGCTCAGAAGTTCTGAAGACACGAGAGACTAGACCAGGAGGCCGAAGGAAGGAAAGGAATTTTTTTTTTTTTTTTTTTTTTTTTTTTGCTGTATGCGGGCCTCTCACTGTTGTGGCCTCTCCTGTAGCGGGGCACAGGCTCCGGACGTGCAGGCTCAGCAGCCATGGCTCACGGGCCCAGCTGCTCCGCGGCATGTGGGATCTTCCCAGACCGGGGCACGAACCCACGTCCCCTGCATCGGCAGGCGGACTCTCAACCACTGTGCCACCAGGGAAGCCCAGGAAAGGATTTTGAAAGGGGTTAAGTCCTAATAAATAGCTGGGGTGGGAGAGAACATGGGAATGTGCTCCAGGTGGGATTAGGAAAGAAGGGAAATGAGGAAGGTGGTAAAGAAATGTCTAGATTGATCTATATTCTTGTGGAGCTGGACAGAATTGGGGTAGAAAAAGGAGAGTATGAGAAGTCCTGCAGGGGTTATGAATTGGACTCCCTTGAAGGTCAAGATACGAGAAACAAATGAAAGTCCTTTTCAATAATTTCTTCATTGAACTCTACTTCCTTGCATGCAGCAGTGCTTTGGGGCTGAGCTTATGGGTACTGGCTAGGGTAGGGTTTAAGATAAATAAAGATACTTGGACCCCACCTCAAGCCAAGGTTCTGGTCTCTGGAAGAGGCAAAAACCAGGTAGGCAATTCTTATAGAGTACTCTCATGAAAAACGTACCCAAGCCTATTCATTCATTCATCAATCCATACATCATCCAATCAGTCAATCAATCAACCAACCAACCAACCAACCAATCCCTATAATGTCAGCTCCAGGGGGCAGGGACTCTATCTCATTTTCTCTTATATCTCCAACACCTGGAGGAGTGCTTATTCATCCTGCAATTGTATGTTGCCTCCTGGCTTATGCCAGCCTCTGTGCCAAGTACTGATTTATGCTGGTGTACGAGGTAGGCATATTCCCGTGTTGCCCTTATGATATAACTCTCTATTGGAATCACAAATGAATAAATACATTTATAATGATAAGATGTGGTTTTGTTAAATGCTATAAAAGAAATGCACATGTTGGTGGGATAAAGAGTAAGGAAGGTCTTGAATTAGACTGGTTAAAGTAGGCCTCTCAGCTCAAGCCTGAAGAAGGAGACATGGCCGCCCATGGTGGTGAGAGAAGGAATATTTATTTTCTAAGCAGAGACAACAGCAAATGTGAAGGACATAAGGACTGAAAGGACAGACATACCTCTTTTTATTGCATTGCGCTTTATTGTGCTTTGCAGATACTACATTTTTCACAAACTGAAGGGTTTGTGACAACCTTGCATCAAGCAAGTCTATTGGAGTCATTTTTCCAATAGCGTTTGCTCACTTTGTGTCTCTGTGTCACATTTTGGTAATTCTAGCAATATTTCATACTTTTTCATTATTATAATATTTGTTTTGGTGATCTGTGATCAGTGACCTTCGGTGTTCCTATTGTAATTGTTTTTAAGTGCAACAAATCATGTCCTTTTAAGATGGCGAACTTAATTGATAAAAGTTGTGTGTGTTCTAAGTGCTCCACCAACTGGCCTTTTCCCCCATTTTTCTGCCCCCTTGGGCCTCCCTATTCCTCGAGATACAACAATGTTGAAATTAGGCTAATAAATAACCCTACAATGGCCTCTAAGTATTTAAGTGAAAGGAAGAGTTGCACATCATTCACTTTAAATCTAAAGCTAGAAATAATTAAGTTCAGTGAGGAAGGCACGTGGAAAGCTGAGACAGGCTGAAAGCTAGAGCTCTTGCGTCAAACAGTCAGCCAAGTTGTGAATACAAAGAAAAGGTTCTTGAAGGACATTAAAAGTGCTACTTCAGTGAACACAGGAATGATAATTAGGTGAAACAGCCTTTTTACTGATAATGGGGAAAAGTTTTAGTGGTCTGGATAGAAGATCAAACCAGTCACAACATTTCCTTCAACCAAAGCCTAATCCAGAGCAAGGCCCCAACTCTCTTCAATTCCATGAAGGCTAAGAAAGTTAAGGAATCTGCAGAAGAAAAGTTGGAAGCCAGCAGAGCTTGGTTCATGAGGTTTAAGAAAAGAAGCCATCTCCATAACATAAAAGTGCAAGGTGAAGCTGCAGCTAGTTATCCAGAAGATTTAGCTAAGATAGTTAATGAATGTGGCTACATTAAACAACAGATTTTCTTTTCTTGCCTTTTTTTTTTTTTCTTGGCCATGCTGAGCAGCTTGTGGGATCTTATTTCCCTGACCAAGGATTGAACCTGGGCCCTTGGGAGTGAGAGCATGGAGTCATAACCACTGGACTGCCAGAGAATTCCGAGATTTTCAATATAAATGAAACAGCCTTCTATTAGGAGAAGATGCAATCCAGGACTTTCATAGCTAAAGAAGAGAAGTCAATGCCTGGCTTCAAATCTTCAAAGGTCAGCCTGAATCTCTTGTTAGGGGCTAATGTAGCTGGTGAATTGAAATTGAAGCCCATGCTCTTTTAGCATTCTGAAAATCTTAGGGTCTTTAAGAATTAGGCTAAATCTACTCTGCCTATGCTCTGTAAATGGAACAACAAAGCCTGAATGAAAGCACATCTGTTGACAACATGGTTTACTGAATATTCAAATCCCACTGTTGAGACCTACTGCTCAGAAAAAAAAAAGATTCCTTTCAAAATATTACTGCTCTTTGGGCTTCCCTGGTGGCGCAGTAGTTGAGAGTTTGCCTGCCGATGCAGGGGATGCGGGTTCGTGCCCCAGTCTGGGAAGATCCCATATGCCACGGAGCGGCTGGGTCTGTGAGCCATGGCTGCTGAGCCTGCGCATCCGGAGCCTGTGCTCCGCAACAGGAGAGGCCACAGCAGTGAGAGGCCCGCGTACAGAAAAATATATATATATATATATATATATATATATTACTGCTCTTTGACAACACACCTGGTCACCCAAGAGCTCCGATGGAGATGTACAATGAGATTAATGTTTTCATGGCTGCTAACACAACGTCCATTCTGCAGCCCATGAATCAAGGAGTAATTTCGACTTTCAAGTCTTATTCTTTAAGAAATACATTTTGTAAAGCTATAGCTGCCATAGATAGTGATTCCTGTGATGGAGTTGGGCCAAGGAAATTGAAAACCTTCTGGAAAGGATTCACCATTTTAGACGCCATTAAGAACACTTATAATTCATGGAAAGAGGTCAAAAATATCAACATTCATAGGAGTTTGAAAGAAGTTGATTCCAGCCCTCATGGATGACTTGGAGGGGTTCAAGACTTCAGTGGAGGAAGTAAATGCAGATGTGGTGAAAACATCAAGAGAACCAGAATTAGAAGTGGAGCCTGAAGATGGGACTGAATTGCTGCAATCTCATGGCAAAACTTTAACAGATGAGGAGTTGCTTCTTATGGAGGAGCAAAGACAGTGGTTTCTTGAGATGGAAACTACTCCTGGTGAAGATGCTGTGAAGATTGTTGAAATAACAACAAAAGATTTAGAATATTACATAAACTGAATGGAGAAAGCAGCGGCAGGGTTTGAGAGGCTTGACTCCAATTTTGAAAAAAGTTCTGTGGGTAAAATGCTGTCAAACAGGATTGCATGCTACAGAGAAATCGTTCATGAAAGGAAGAGTCAATCTGTGTGGCAAACTTCGTTGTTGTCTTATTGGAAGAAATTGCCTCAGACACCCCAACCTTCAGCAACCACTGCCTTGATCAGTCAGCTGCTATCAACATCGAGGCACGACCCTCCACCAGCAAAAAGATTATGACTCACTGAAGGGTCAGATGACGGTTAGCATTTTTAGCAATAAAGTATTTTTTCATTAAAATGTATACATTAGTTTTTTAGACATAATGCTATTGCACACTTAATAGACTACAGTATAGTGTAAACATAACTTTAATATGCACTGGGAAACCAAAAAATTCCTGTGATTCGCATTATTGTGATATTTGCTTTATTGCAGTGGTCTGGAACTGAACCCGCAACATCTCCAAGGTAAGCTTGTATATTTATACTTTTTAATGAGAATGTTGTAACCAGTCAGTTGACTGAGGTCTCAGTTCCACATCTTCCAGTTGACTCTAGTTTTCCAATAGTTAAAATTTGCGAATGACATTATTTCTTTCAATCCTTTCCAATCTGAGGGACACAACGTGGTCCCTCATTGTTTTGATTGCATTTCTTTGACAATATCGGGGGCTTTTCAGGTGTTTATTGGGTGTTTGTTTTCCTTTTCTGAACTGCCAGTTCATATCCCCTGACAATTTTTCTATTTGGGATTTGTCATATTTTTATTGATCTGCTAAAAGTATTTTAAATCCATTTCCACTTCAAAAATAAATATTTTTACATTACTTCTGCCAAGAGAGGAAGAGTAACTAAATGTCACATTTCAACACTAAGATGTGAGCAGTCTGGAAAGGCTACAGGCCTGCAAATTGACTTTTTGTTTCCTTGGTCCTTAAACTCCAACGATAGGGAGGGAGGTGACCCATAAACGGCGGGCGCAGTCAGGAAAGTGCCGCTCCGATTCAGCAGCCGCCAGCCTCGGTTGCCACCCCCTTCCCCGGTTCCCACACTCTGGGCCTCCCCACTCCTACCGCCCCTTCACGCCGGGTGGTCTCCCGCTCAGGTTTGAGGCGATTATCCGGGATCAATATTTGAAATAGTTGTATTTTTTTCTAACTGGAGTTAAGTTTATAAGCTTTTTTAATTTAACCACCAAACACCAGAAATAGAAACCTGGAAGGGAGCCAGTATAGCTCTTGGTAGCCAAGGAGCTCGCCCTTCTCCCTGTTTTTCTTTGTTTTTCCCCAGAGTTACTGACATTCCCTTTCAAAAGCTGATTCCGCTACTTCTCAAATTCTTCATCTGAGTCGTTCATCTGCTTCCCAGAGATCCAGCCTTCCCAGTCCAGCCCCTACCCCTGCCCAGCCCTGACACCTGAGATGTAACTGGGGCCCGAACCACGTGACCTGGGCTCCAGCGCCGGTCGTTCCTTGCGGGGAGCTTTAGCTGTTAGCTCTGCAAATGGGAAAGGAGGCCCTGGTGGGTGGCGGATGGGGCACAAGAGCATCTGAAGACTCTGAAGGCTGGTCCCTGCAAAGAGGCGAGGGGAGGGTTTTGTTCGTACTAATCCCTAAGGGCTGGAGTAAGTCCATGCATTTATTCCATTCATTGTCATCATCATCATTATTATTTATTATTATGATTATATCAATCTTCAAATATATATTCAGCTGTACTGTGTACCAGGCACTCCTGTAGGTGCTGGTGAACAAGACTAAATGGATATTGGTGAAATTTACAGCTCAGGGGGAAAGACAGACATGGAATAAATAATTCCACATCACAAATTCAATAAATACAAGTGTGAACATTCTGCTTAGTCAAGTGGGAACAATTTCATGGGCAAGCTTACAAGCTCCTTTCTGAATCCTTTGAAAGGATTCAGGGGAACAGTAAGGAGACTACCCCTGGGACTTTTGATGGCAGTCCCTTTATTCTGCCTCCCATGTTTAGGGCTGGGCTGTCCTGAGAAAACAGATGACCCTGACATGAATAAGGAGACCTAAGGGGAGGGCACGGGCAGAAGCTGGGAGACACTGAAGCTGCTTTCCCTCCCTACTTGGGAAACTAGTCTCCAGGTTCAGCCTCATGACTCTTATGACCACCCTCAGCACTTTGGCACTGGTCCGAGACATGGCGGGATGGTCCCGGCTGACCTTCAAAGTCACCTGAGTCAGCTCTCACTGACCTGCACATTCAGGCCTCCTCCCCTCGTCTCTCTGCTCTTGCACTTTCATGCTCAGAACTCATGTTCCAGATGGACTCAACTGGCAAGCGTTTGAGACGTGTCTCAGCATCTTGTGATGTGTTCCTGGACCTCCGGGCCCCTGTGTGGGTTGAGTCACTGGCTCTGACTTGATTCCTGCTGCATGTGGTTCCCTTCTTCCTGGGTCCATAAACCAAAGCTCGTCATCTGAAAGCAGACCCCCAGGTCCCTGTGACAAGGCCTGGAGGGGACAGCTCTGCCATGAGGCACAGCCAGTTGGCTCTGCCCTCCGAGGATTCTTTTTTTCCCTTTTTTCCTCTACACTGATTCTTTCTCAGATTTCATTTCTCAAGGGATGGGATTAAAAGCAGCATCCACTGGGTCTCTCTCCCTCCCAGCTCCCTTCTTCACTTAACTTTTGTTATAACTTTTTTACACCTGGGCTATGAGACTGAACGCAGCTGGGAAAGCTGCCAAAGCAGGAATATTGCTGTTCCATCCAAAAGGGCTAATTTCCTTTTCAGCAACTTGGAGGAGGAGGCCAGTTGGTGAAATCGGGAAATGCGAGGAGACGGAGCTTTTGTTTTGTGGTTAAGAGACTGCTAGGATTCAAATCCTGGCACTGTCGCTTCCTAGCTGAATGGCTTTGGGCAAGTCTTCTGTGCTCAGTTTCCTCATCTATAAAACGTAAATAAGCACCCAACTCATAAAACTATTGTGAAGATAAAAGGAGTTAAAACATGTACAGATCTTTAAAAAATCCCTAAAATATATGTGAGTAGTAGTGCTCTTATTGAAATTGTAGGCAATTATGGAGGTTCCTTTTTATAGATTTTTTACAACTTCAGGCTGGTAATAATGGTTTTTAGGTATGGCTTCCCCCTTTCTGCCTTTTCTAGATTAGTACTCCAAAATAGCTAATCTGGCACGTTTTCTTCCATTCTCTGTCAACCCAGATCAATAGCACTTGGTTGGACTATTTGCTCCAGTATCTCTGGGCTCTGCTTCACCAAGTTTGGGTGAGGGCTGGATAGGGGAAATCCATTCATGAGTGAACAATTCTTTTCTCCCCAAGCATGAGGGCTCCCCTCCTCCACGGCTGACCCCCAGGGAGAGCCTATTTGAATCATCCATCCATGAATCCATTTAATCCAAATGACTCACTTATTCCACACACACTATTGGGTATCTACTATCTATTAGGTAGTGTGAGAGATACTAGGTCTAAGAAGTTGCAAAATAATCAGTTTCTGTGCTCAAGGAGCTCAAAGTCACAGGCAATTATAATCCTGGTGTATTAAGTGCTATTATAAAGGTAAGTGTGAGGTGACTTTATGCTGGGTATGGGGGGTTGATGGTGTTCTGTGCTGGGTTCTGGGACACTAGGAGGATTTGGCCAAGTGAAATGAAGGGGAGGACATTCTGGCCAAGAAAGCAGCTGGTGCAAATGCCTAGAGAGGAAAGAGAGCAGGCTCTGAGCTGGGTGTGGATTCACGGGGAGGGGTGTGCCAGGATTGCTTTGGGGCTTCTCTCTAGCTTTTCCACTGATGATCGATCGGAATCTGTTGTATTTACCCTATGCTTTCTTATTTCTTAATATTGCATCTCAAATGGTGCTCAAAAAATGGCGTGAATTTTAATAATTGTCGCTTGACCTATGTGAAGCTGGGAGATTCATTATGTGTTATGTATATGTTTTCACGCTTCTGGTTAAACACAACGGATTGAACGTATGTGTTTATCTCAGATACCTTGTAAAAATATCATTGAAGTGAGAGTAGAGGACACAAAAATAGGTATAAACTCACAAAGCCAAAGAGAGGAGACAACAGCAGATGAGAAATGTCAATAAATGTCTGGAATATGAAAATCAGATGAAAGAGAGCTACAAGGGGTCTTAGACGGAGCTCCTTGTGAAACAGACCCTGACATGGAGATCTGATGCCGGAGGTTTATTGGACAGAGCTCTTGGGAACCACACCTGAGGGGGAGTGAAAGATGCAGGGCTGGGCAGAGAGAGAAGTGGAACTGGGATGCAGTCATGGCAGTCTTAACTGACCTCACAGGAAGCTCTTCAGAGTGGTCCCAAATTGAAGCAAGGGACTCAGGCCTTTGTACCCCTCCACGGGCTAGTCATTGGATGTGGCTGCCCCTCGAAGGGAGATAATCTTGGGTGAGGCAGGTTCCTTCATCCGGGGCCAATTCCTGGGAGGAAACTCAGCTGTAAGCCTTCATCAGAAAATACTTCCAGCCGCTGGGAAATGAGAGTCTCCATCGAAAAGGGAGCACCTGGGTGGCATACCCTAATACTCTCTACAAAGAGATTCAAAGGAGAGGCAAGCCCGTTCATGCCACAGAGCCCCGGAAAGGCTGAGGAACTAATGATGAAGGAGCCTCTGAAGGCGGGGGGGCGGTGTGAGGCTGAAAACAGAGACAGCGTCTGAAAGGGTATATGAGGAGGCCCCCTCCTCTCCCCAGCCCTGGCAGAGACTGAAGATTTACTGTTGGGGAGAGGCTTTAACCAGAGAGGTTCCAGACCCCGAGACACTAGATATGGCAAGGTTGTGCAGGGGAGGTACCTGAAAATGTAAGAGTTGGAGACAGTCTTTGGGAAACAGGGAATTCCACATTCTGAACGTGAGACCTCCAGCTGCTTCCCCCACTTAGCTCACAGAACTTGAGAGACTAGGGGGGAGTCTAGACAGGAAATTCATCTCTAGAGAGATTGGCCAGCCCAGGAGAAAAGACCTACCATATTGAGATTTGGGGCTTCTTGAATAAAAAAGCCAGCCAGTCACCTTATCACCCTAATGAAGATTACCAGGCACTAAACCTCACCCATGCTCACATAGCTTTTTTTTTTTTTTACTGATGTTCTTAAATTTTTTTTAAAAAATTGGATCATATATTCACCTTTCTCTTTAACTTGCTGTCACAAGCCGGTAGATGGGGATCTAATGCTATTCTTTTAAATATTTTTTTGTGTGGGAGGGGGCTAAGTCATAGATCACATATAGGAAATCTTCAAACAGTGGTACAGTCAGTAAAATATTCTCACTCCCATACCATCTCCCGGTCCTTTTGCCCAAAGATAAACATCATTTTCTCCTCTATCCTTCCGGATATAGTGTGTATATGTATGTGCGTGTGCGTGCGTGTGTGTGTGTGTGTGTGTGTGTGTGTGTGTGTGTACAGTCCCAGGAGGGATGTCCCCCAGCAGGCAATGAAGCTGGTAAATTGTCTCATTCATTTGGATCCACGGTCACATAGCTTTTAATCTGTTTTTTAATGCTTCAATTTCAAATATGGTCAGAGAGTCAATGATCATACTCATATATTTAGGGAAAAACTCAACATGAAAGACAGTTGCAAAACAGAGAGATGGCAAAAGAAACTCAGAGGAAACAGACAATGCAGGAGGCAAAAGAAAAGTAAAAACAAAACAACAAAAACCCTTCAGTGTCCTCAAAGTGATACACGTGATGTTGCATTCTTGAAATAAGAACTGAATGCTATACAAAGGAACGGCTACAGCATAAGAAAATTATTTCTCATTCATAAGTCCAATCAGTGGTAAAAAGATGGCAGAATGAGGTGAGACTCCAACTCCACAAAGTTATTCAAGCCTCAGCGGACAAAGTCTGTGCCACCTTTACCACGGAGCTCCTACTGTCACTCTGGGGGAGAGGAAGAGGCACTCTTAGGGGATTTTATGGATCAGGTCTGCGAGTGGAGAGCATCACTTCTGCTCACATTCCATCAGCTAAAAGGGACACAGCCTAGCTTTGTGCTCAGGGAGAAGGATCTGTTTGGGTGAACACACTGTAGTGTCTGCCACAAGAAGTGTTGGAAGTCAAGTCAGGGGATTCTCATAGCAGGCCTGGAAGTTAACTAGTCCAGATTAAAGCAGGCAATGGAAAGCTCCCGGAGGGAGTGTCTCTAGGAAAAGCTGGAACTGAAAGAGCACGAGACATTGAACTGAAAATGAAAGTTGAATTCAGGGGTTTTTACAATGTTCTTGTGAGTGTAGAAGAAATTATGGTAGTAAAAAATGAACAGATGCTAAAAGGGAGGAAATTATCCCCTATAGAAAAAACAAACAGTGAAGGAAAGAAAGGTAATCACTAAGTAGTGATTTAACCAAAAATTGTAACATATCTGTTTTGGAAGAGTGATGTAGGGTGAGGGATAATGAGAAGCAATAGTGCTGAATTCTCATCTTCTGTATATACAGAGTCAATAGATAATACATAAAACTATTGACCTGAAAAGTAGCTGTATAACCCTATTGGTTAAAAATACAGACATAAACACCAGACAAAGTAGAAGAAAACACTTAAGAGGAAGATAAAGGAGACAGGGAGGAGTTAGTTGGGCTTCTGTGGTTGTTGTTTATAAACCTTATAATATTCTTTGACTTTTGAAACCTTGTATATATATGACCTCAAAAATAATAACGATATGTGTAAATCAACTACGCTTCAATTAAAAAAATAATAATGACATAAAAAGTCCATGCATAGGACAAGCTTCAGGCATGACTGGATCCAGGAACTCATCCAAATTTATCAGGGCTTGATTTCTCAGCTTTGCTCTCTGTTTTGACTTCATTTTTAGTTAGGCCCTTTTCATGGGGCATAGGACCTCCTTGCCTATGTTTTACTTCCCTCCTCCCTCTTCCTTCCTTCCTTCCTTCCTTCTTTCTTTCTCTCTTATTAAAAACAATTTAATTGTGGTTACAAAGCACATATTTCCATCTTAACCATTTTTAAGTGTACACCTTAGTAGTGTTAGGTATGTTCGCATTGTTGTGCTACAGATCTCCAGAACTTGTACATCTTGAAAAATGGAAAGTTTATATCCATTACACACAGCTCTTTCTTTCCCCCTCCCCCCAGCTCCTGGCAACCACACTTCTACTTTCTGCTATTTTCTTATAGCTATTAGTGGCAGCAAAAAGAAACCTCACTTTCCTGACAATTCTGACAAAAGTCCCAGGACTGTTCCACTGGAGTGACCAGGGATTGGCCAGCAACCCCCAAACAAATGGCCTGAGAGTCAGGGGTGAGTGGCTGCCCAAGAAGTGCTGACAGCAGAAGGGGCCCGGATTCCAGGCAAAGAAAACCAGCCGAGTCCACAGAGGGAACAGTGGGAGGACCAGGCTGTGAGACAGCAGGCCCCACTCTGCTTAGACCCCGGCTGATTTAGAGCTTACTGTTATCTCCATGATCTTTCCAGCAAGTAAGTTTATCTCAACTCTCCACCGAACTCTTTTAAACCTCTTTAATACAAACTTTTTTTTAAGAGTTATTATTCAGGTAAGAGGAAAATCGTGATTATTATTACCTTTAATCTTCTTTGGAAATGTTCATTAGTTATTTGTTTCTTTTCTTATGAATTGTCTGTTCATGCTCTTTGCCCATCCACAGTGTTAATAAACACATTTATCGGACTTCCCAATTCTAATAAATGTGCAAAAATATGTTTTAAAAAATATCTCATAGAAACTTGTACAAGACTTTAGAGATTACCTAGTAGTGTGACTCTCAATTTACAAAAAAGAAAACTAAAGGATTGAGAAGTGAAGTGTGAAGCCAGCTCTAGAACCCTGTTGGTAACGGCTGAAGGAAGAGAAAACCCAGTTTGATCCTCCACCTGTTAGATTACGCAGCCCCTTCAATTACTCCTAAATTTGGTTCCCCTCAATGTCACATTTCCCGCCCAATCAATTTTCACGGATGACAGAGAGCCACCTTTATTTTCCCACAGTTTGCAGCATTTTTAAAAGACGGAATAAATAGCTGAGAAGATTTTTAAGCTAACTTGGGGCTTCTTGTGACTTCATGCATGAGGGCATCCCTTCCCATTTCACCTCACAAATCGCCACTCCTGCTAGCGCTGTATTGGACTGTGTTTTGCCATTTAAATAATACAAGTTACAGGAGGAAAAAAAGAAGATTATTCTTGTAACCCTATCAAAGAATGAGAATGAAATGCTGATTTTTTGCAGGGGGAGGGAGTAAGAAGGGTAGAACAACCATCGCAGTGTTGTCCCCAGTACCTTTTTGCTTTGCAGTACTGGATTCTCATGAAGCTCTTGACCACAGAAAAGATGGAAAATATGCTGGCTGGAATGAAGCATTCGGTGCTCCACACTTAGCGTTAGTGATACGGTTGCTGTGTGGGCCACAGCAGATGTAATTTGTAGAAGAGTAACTGGAGGGTTTAGTGTTTCAAAATGGAAACTGAACTCTAAGGAACATGAGGCATTGGGCAGGATTTTCTCTCACTGAGGAAATCTCTTTGTCCAGAGTAAACTTTAAGCAATTGTGTTTTGTTGACTCTAAGTTTCAAGACTAATCAAGTATCTACTGCAGTTTGGAAGGCTAACTGTTGAACTCTATTTTTATCTGTTAACTTCGTGTTTCCTTTTTCCTTGACGGTGTGCACCACTCAAGTGATAATAGGTTAGACAGTTGCCTCAGTTAGGCTGCTGGTGGGAGAATAGACGACTTTTCTTCAGTAGATAATAGAGAGATTTAGAATTATTGAGAGATGGGACTAGAGCTTCAGATGGACAAATCTTCAATGATAAAAGCAGGAGGGCAGAGTTAGAGTTAATGATAATAATAGGTAGAGCACTTAGTATGTATCAGACATTGTAGGAAACCTTCACAGGTATTATCTCATATAATGTTCATAACAATCCATGAGGTGGGTACTGTTATTTTTATTCACAGATGAATAGGCTGAGGTTCAGAGTAGTAAAGTTACTTGCCCAAAGTCACACAGCTAGACTTCTTGGGGCCAGAGCAAGCCGTCTGACTCTAGGACCCTGGGCTCTTAGTCTCTCTCTTTAAAAGCTCCATGATTGCCCTGGAGGTTATATTCCCTGCTCCTGAAATAGTGCTTGGCAAATAGTAGGTGCCCCCAAAGTATTAACCAGCTGAATGTATGAATACTCCATGCTGCCTTGGCCTGGGTGAGGATCGGTGTGCTCTGCAAGCCGGGGAGACCTGAATGCTGCATTTAGATGGCCTTTCAAACTTCTCAGAACTTTCTTTTCAAACTGAAACCTTCTTGGATAATTGTCACAGTAACAAACCCTCTTTGTTTTAGCAGAATGAAAATACATATTTAAAAGTGGTAATTATTATGATTATCACAGAGTTATTTTTTAAAGTGGGAAAAAAAAAGGTAATTACTGAACGTCCAATGGCAGGGAGTTGGTTAAATAAATCATGGAATGCAATGGTGGAATATTTAACAGCTGTTAAAAATCAAGTTGTAGAATACTGCATGGCATAAAACACATTCGTGATACATCGTTCAGGGGAAAAAACGGGTTACAAAATACTATGAAGAGCATTAGCTCAATAATGTACACATATTTATGCATAGAAAAAGTCTGAAGGAAAATATAATAAAGTGTAAATTGTAGTTATTTCTGTGTGGCGAGAGTATGGTGGTTTTAATTTTCTTCTTTGTGAAGTTTAAATTTTTTTCAAATTTTCTACAATAACTATAAATTTTATATTCAGAAAAAAGCAGTAACATGATTTTTTTAAAAACAGCTATTATCACATTTTGATTCTTGTTTTAAAGTTAAGATACGAAGTTATAATTTAATGAAAGACATCATAGTGTAGCTGGTAAGAACATGGTCAGTGGAGCCAGACTGCCAGCGTTCAATCCCAGCTGTGCTGTTTATAAACTGTGTGACCTTGGTGAAATTACTTATCTGTGATTCAGTTTCTATATGTGTCAAATGGAGAAGATACTACTTCCTACTTCAAAGAGTTGTTATGAGGATTGAATGAATTACTATAGCTAAAGCATTTGGAACAGTCTGTATGAG
Organism: Delphinus delphis; assembly: GCF_949987515.2. Lineage (NCBI taxonomy): Eukaryota > Metazoa > Chordata > Mammalia > Artiodactyla > Delphinidae > Delphinus > Delphinus delphis. The sequence goes on along the minus strand of NC_082683.1, from coordinate 80,058,506 downwards.
TTTATTATTAGTTTATCATTAGAAATTCTCCCAGATTCTCTTATCCCATCTTTAAAAATGCACAGGCAGAGGCACACCTAGGTCAGGCATTTTAAAGCCTACTTATTTGGGACTCTGGTACAAATGTGTGACTAGGATATGCCAAAAGGACGCCAGGAAGATGCCCAGCTGGACCTCCCAGGGCTCAGTATCACCATGAAAATAAGCAGATTTTGCAAAAACACAGATTTATTATGTCCTCACTTATTAGCGAGATTAACCAAAATATAGTTAAAACTGGGAAAAATATTCAAATGCAGGGCAGAGATAATTCTTCCTATCTCAACCCTCAAATCACCTTCTACCATGACCCTTGCCCTCCCTATGTCCCCCAAATATAAGCCACCTTGTGAACCTTCAAATTCGTGTCTTCTTCTCTCTCACTCCTCATCGTTCACCCTCCTCACACCCCATCCCTTGGCAAGCACCCCACTCCCACTCCCAGACCTGGCTTTAACAACTGACCCCCACGCAGAAGAGGCTGAATTCCACACCAGCCTGCAACAGCCCTGACCTCTCGGACTTCTGAGGTCCTGGGAAAGGGAGCCTGAACCTGACCCTGTCAGGAAAGTGGGAATGGCAGTGAGATGCTCCTCACAGGACCTGCTCCCAGGCTGGCCTTATCCTGGTTCGGGGGCTGGGATTTCCTGCCCGGAAGCACCAGGCCTGGACACAATGGGAGTTATCAGTCACCATCGGGGGATCAGAACCACGGTAGGAGCCCTCCACTTGGCTGTGGGTTTTCCAGGCCTTTCCTGTGTGAATCTTTACTTCCGCGGAAGCTGTTGTTTTGGTCTTTTCCAAGATGGAAGCCCTTCCCCCAGCTTCCTACCCTCTGTCACTTTGGGTCAGCTGCCTTTCACTTCTCATCATTTGGGTCTAAGTCAACTTAAGATGGTAATGACCAGAGTCTAGGTAAGGAAAGTGTTTCCACTCTTTCTAGATCTCTTTTACTTTTTTAAATTATAGGTGAACTTGACGTATTAACTTAATTGTCTTCCATGATAATAATATCTTCAACTGAGAAAATTAATAAATTATACCTGTATTGAGGTTTACATTCTTAATCTAAGAGCTTATTTAACAGTACTCAATAGAGAGTTTTTTATATTAAAAAAACAAGTGTTTTTTTTTAAACCCAATAGTTTACTTACTAGAAAACATTTAAAAGGAAACATAATTTATCATATTGCAAGTCTTAATAATACAAACAACAGATTCACTTAAAAAATGTATGTTACAGAATAATAGCGATCACTTACTGCATACTTACAACATGCATCAAGTGGTTTACTCGTGTTAGCTCGTTCAGTCCTCAGGACCACCTATTTTATGAGTGACAAAACGGATCCTGAGAGAGGCTGAATAACTCACTGAGATCACTCAGGGTGTAAACTGAGTTTTGAACTCAGCCTGCGTGACCACAACTTTGGTGCTTTTAACCCTACGCTCTACTGCTCCCTCCCAAAGTAGCTGAGACTGCTCACGTCTACCGACAATCGCGAATATTATTGCACTATTGGACATGACTTTAGGTCTGAAAGCTTGTCTCCCCTGATTCATACTAACCCCAGCCACAGCTTCTCAAAACTCACCTTGCCCACAGGACCTTAGCGTCTCTAAGCTCAGAAAAGAAGAAAAGATGATGGTGTCTGTTCCCATAGACCCACCTGTAATTCAAAAACTAAACTAAACTAAACCACAAAGGAAGTGTCAACAAGTTAAACAAAGGTATGATTTTTCTGTATATCTGTGTATGTGATAACGTATATGATATAATAGCAGATGCTTTCCAAACAATTCTTGGGATGTTCTATCTTTCTAGACTTTCTATCTTTATCTGCCTATAGGGTCATTTGAGTATTGCCAATTCCTACTTCCCAAGTTGGAGGTGGGAAAATAGAAAGCAAAGCAAAGGAAAAGAAAGGAGAGAAGGAGAAGGAGGAAGAAAAGTGCATCTGCTCAGAAATGGAGGTGTGGGATTAAAACCAACCAAGGACAACCTGCTGTCCCCTCCCGTCAGCCCCAGGATTCCTGAGCAGGTGTCCCTGTGTCTTCTCCTGCAGGAGGGTGAGCTGCTTCGGGGAGTGTGCCCCACACAAGGGAGGAGGGGCAGCCAGGTCTGGGGGACTGCAAGCGGGAGGCCTGCTCTGACTCAGAGGGGATGGGCCAGACCTGCACCTCCCTGTTTATACTTGGATTCCATTGGGGCCCATTGTACAATGACTCAGATCAGCGCTCACTGCCCTGCGAAGCCTGAGGGATGGATGTCAGTGGCTGCTCTGGGTTAACACCCCAGAAGTCAATTTAATGTAGTTAATTGATTTTTGTGACATTCAGACAGCTGCCTGAGGGGTGGATCTCTGAGATCATGATGACACATATGCCTGTGGCTCCTCGGGTCTCTGCAGTTGCTGTGGTTTCCACGGGACTTTGGGTCACATGCAGGGCCACTGGTGCACTTAGAGGAGCACCATCCTGGAATGTGGTCCATGTGAGAACCTGGGAGGGAGGAAAGTGGGCACTTTCCAGGGAAGAATGGGGCTTTGCCATCAGAGGAGCCATCCTGCTGCACCCCTTAGGCTAGGTGACCTCATGCAAGTGGGTGCCTTCATGGCCTCCATAGAAAAAAGCAACTGTGGGTCCTTTTGGGGTGCTGTGAAAGCCATGCGCCTTGGGGGAGCTTGGAGGTTTTCTAGGGGAATCCAAATTTATTGAGCAAGGGCCCTGAGATTTCCTGGAGAGAGTTCTGAGTTTTGGTCGGGGATCCTTCTTCCCAAGTTGACCTTCATGGCCTTTGTACAAGTTCATGGTGACTCTTTGTATATTGGGAAAGCACTGCTATCCGGCAAGTCCTTGGAGGTCTTGTGACCTGGACAAGGAAAAAGTCCAGTGCCGGACTCCAGTGCTGCGTCATCCAAGTGAATGGCTTCAATTCAAGCACGATGAGGAAATTCGGCTTTCTCTGTGGGGACTGCTCCATCAGCCCGATGCAGAAACTTTGGATGCCCAATGATATGGACTCACGCAGGTCTAAGGTCCAAGGTGGAGGGTGGGGAGTGAGAGCTGAGGAAGGGCTGTTCCCACAGTTACCGGGGGCACAACTGCCCCTGCTTTCCCCCTTTGCCCTTACCACCCCTGTCTCCTAGCACCCCCTCGGAGGCAGCCCAACACCACCTTCCCCTGCCTGGGGTGAGGGTAGGGACATCCTCCCTGGGTCAGCTGGCTCAGCCCAGCCTACCATTTCTAAGTGCAACACATACTTTATTCAACACCGGGCCAAGGTCCTGTGGCTGAGAGAACAGAGCCCTCGGCCTCCTCCCATGGCCTTCTGGCTGAAATGCCCACTCACACCAGACAGTGGATGAAGGTTGCTTTTCCCAACAATTAGCTCTTGAGCTCTTTGGTTCCTTGTTCCCAGTTCTCAATTCAGTAAAGTTCCAAACGTGATTAAAAATAAAACAGGAGATAATGGTTTGGAAGACAAAGGAGATGTGTTCCCCCTTCTCCAGATAAACGATGATTGTAAGGACAGAGCCTGGTCTCTGAGGATTCTTTGCTTTAGGTAATACGTACTTTGGGAAGTCACAATCTTTTCAAGGGACTTTTTCACTGCATTGAAGAAAGCGCCTTAGCTTCATTTGGGAAATACAGGCATTGAAAAATAGAGGTAAAGTCATTTCACATCTTCGAATAGGCTATAAAGACTGGACTTGAAATTTTTAAGTTCATAATTCTTTTCTACTATGTTCCTCAAGGAGTCTTCAGTTGTAAAAATGTGTGTCCCGGACTGTCAATATTAAGTTGGTGGCAACATGTAACAGAAGCTTTAAGAATGTACTTGGACCCAGCAGCTCCACCTCCAGGAGGCTCTTCTATGAAATTAGAGCTGTGCAAAGAGATAGTCGTGATGTTCATCACAGGGTTGCTTATAATATCAAAAAAATTAGAAATAGCCTGAATATTGAGCAAATAGAGAATACATGATTGTAATGTATTCATTATGTGCCATTGAAAATGATGTTGTGGAAGAACATTGTCAAAGAAACAACGTATTTTTAAATGAATAGGCAGGCTTCAAGACAGTATGTATAGTATGATCCCAGCTTTAATTTAAAAAATATGTATGTGTCTCAGAAAACTGAGTGATATTATTTCTGGGTAGTTAAAATTTTATTCCTTTATGTTTTCTAAATTCTCTGCATTGAATATGCATTTGTTTTTAGTAAAAATATACACATAATGAATATTACAAAAACAGTACTCAAGAAAGTAACTAAGGGGAATTCTCTGGTGGTCCAGTGGTTAGGACTTGGTGCTTTCATTACTGAGAGCCTGGGTTAAATCCCTAGTTAGGGAACTAAGATTCCACAAGATGTGCCGTGTGGCCAAAAAAAAGAAAAAGAAAGTAACTAAGATTCTAAGTACTGGGAAACAAAGACTGTGGCCACTTATTGATCTTATTCAACAGTCTTAGCTAGGACCTGGATAAGTCATTTAATTCATCTCTGAGGCTTGAAGCTTTCTCACCTGCCCATCAGCCAGCTCTGGGGAGAGGCACAATCTCCTGTTGGGACCTATCTCTCAGAGTTTAATCATTTTATAAACACCTTACTCTAGATAATACTTACAGGTTCCGTACATTACCTTCCATGACTCTCACAACAGGAAGTAGTAATAATAGTAATAACACCTGAAATTGATTCACTGATTTCTATTAACCAGGCTCTATGGTAAGTAAACAGTTTACATATATTAACCCATTTTTATTTCTCCTTTACTGACTTCCCTCTTTCTCCACATCCCAGTGGATCTGTCAGCAAATTCTGTCAGTTCCTCCTTCACAACATATACAGAGGCTAATCATTCCTCACCACCTTCTCCACTGCCACTCTAAGCCACATTACTCTCTTGAGTCTGGGCCACGGCAACAGCTTCCCAGCTGGTCTTCTTGCTGCTGCCCGCCTGCAGCCTGTTAAAATGTAAGTCAGATAATTTTACTAATCTGCTCAAAACCTCATTATAGTTCCCCTTCCTGCTCAGAAGAAAAGGCTTGTAACAATCTATAAGATTCTACATGCCTCTACATGCCCCACTCTTCCTTTGTACTCCCCTAAAACACCGTACCCTCTGACCTCTCATGTTTTATCCTACATCTCTATCACTCAACTTTGCTAAACTGGATTTCTTTCTTTTTAAAATTTATATATGAAAATTGTATACATTTAGTGTATAAAACATGGTGATTTGATATTCGTATACCTAGTGAAATAATTACTACATGCAAGCAATTAACATATCATCTCACAGCTGCCATTTTTTGTGGGTAGGATGAGTGCACCTGAAATCTATTCTCTCAGCTTATTTACAGTGACCAATACAATATTATTAAGTATAGACCTTATGCCTGTACATTAGAGCCCTAGACTTATTCATCCTACATGATTGCAACTTTGTACCATTTAACCAGCATCTCCCGATTCCCACCCCACCTCCCACTCTCTCAGTCCCTGGTAGCCACCTTTTTAGTCTCTACTTCTATAAATTCCACATTTTTTTTTTTTTTTTAGATTCCACATATAAGTGAGATCATACAGCATTTGTCTTTATCTGTCTGACTTATGTCACTTAGCATAATGTCCTCCAGGTTCATCCATGTTGCTGCAAATGGCAGCATTTCCTCCTTTCTCAGAGTTAAATTTCATTTATATAATATATAAAAATATACATATATAACATCTTGTTTATCCATTCATTTGTCAATGGATGCTTGGGTTGTTGCCAAATCTTGCCTTTGTGAATAGTGCTGCAATGAGCATGGGAGTGCAGATACCTCTTCAAGATCCTGGTTTCATTTCCTTTGGATATATACCCAAAAGTGGGATTGCTGGATTACATGGTAGTTCTATTTTTAATTTTTTAAATAAACCTGCAAACTGTTTTCCATAATAGTCATACAAATTTACATCCTTACCAATACTGTATAAGGGTTTCTTTTTCTCCACATCCTCACCAACACTTGTTATTTGTTGTCTGTGTGATAACAGCCATTCTAACAGGTGTGAGGTGATACCTCATTGTGGTTTTGATTTTCATTTGCCTGATGAATAGTGATATTGAGCACTTTTTCATATACCTGTTGTCCACTTGTACGTCTTCTTTGGAAAAATATCTATTCGGGTCTTTGACCATTTTAAAACTGCGTTATTTGTTTTCTCTTTTTAAAAATAAATTTATTTATTTTTGGCTGTGTTGGGTCTTCGTTTCTGCATGTGGGCTTTCTCTAGTTGTGGTTAGCGGGGGCTACTCTTCGTTGCGGTGTGCAGGCTTCTCATTGTGATGGCTTCTCTTTGTTGCAGCGCACAGGCTCTATGTGTGTGGGCTTCAGTAGTTGTGGCACGTGGGCTCAGCAGTTGCGGCTCATGGGCTTAGTTGCTCTGCGGTATGTGGGATCTTCTCAGACCAGGGATCGAACCCATGTCCCCTGCATTGTCAGGCAGATTCTCAACCACTGCACCACCAGGGAAGCCCTATTTATTTTCTTACTATGAGTTTTTTGAGTCCCTTATATGTTTTGGATATTAACCTCTTATCAGATGTATGGTTTGCAGATATTTTCTCCCATTCTCTAGGTTGTATCTTCACACTGTTGATTGTTTCCTTTGCTGTGTAGAAGCTTTTTAGTTGGATACAATCCAACTAAAAACTAGTTTGGAAGTATTTCTTCCTCTTCAATGTTTTGGAAAAGTTTGAGAAGGATTGGTATTAATTCTTGTTCAACAGTTTGGCAGAAATCACCAGTGAAGATATCAGGTCCTGGGCTTTCCTTTGCTGGGAGGTTTTTATTACTGATTCAATCTTTTTACTCATCATGGGCTTGTTCAGATTTCCTATTTCTTTGTTATTCAGTTTCTTCTTAACCTCACTGGTAGGTTGCATGTTTCTAGGAACATATCCATTTCTTTTAATTTGTCTAATTTGTTGGTGTATAAACATTCATAGTAGTCTCTTATGATCCTTTGTTTTTCTGTGGTGTTGGTTATAATGTCTCTTTTTTCATTTATAATTTTATTCATTTGAGCCTTTTTTTTTCTTAGTATAACTAAAGGTTTATCTATTTTATTTTTTTTTAAACCAACACTTATTTTCATTGATCTTTTCTACTGTTTTTTCCTATTTCATTTATTTCTGGTCTGATCTTTATTATTTCCTTCCATATGCTAACTTTAGGTTTAGTTTGCTCTTCTTTTTCTAGTTCCTTGAAGTGTGGAATTAGGCTGTTTGAGATCTTTTTTCCCCCTTAATGTAGGCATTTATTGCTATAAACTTCCCACTTAGAACTGTGCTGCATCCCATAAGTTTTGGTATGTTGTGTTTTCATTTTCATTTGTCTCAAGATATTTTTTAAATTTCTCTTTTGGTTTCTTCTTTGACCACTGGTTGTTCAGAGATGTATTGTTTAATTTGCACATGGTTATGACTTTTCCATTTCCTCTTATTATTGATTTCTAATTTCATTCCATTGTGGTCAGAAAAGATACTTGGTATGATTTCAATCTTCTTAAATTGGCTGAGACTTGTTTTGTGACCTAACATATGATTTATCCTGGAGAATGTTTCATATGTGCTTAAAAAGAATGTGTTTGATGAAATATGCTTTTATGTCTATTAAGCTCATTTGGTCTAAGTATAGTTCAAGTCCAACTTGTTGATTTTCTGTCTGGATGATCTATCCATTGTTGAACATAGGGTATTAAAGTCCCCTACTATTACTGTGTTGCTATCTATTTCTCCCTTCAGTTCTGTTAATATTTGCTTTATATATTTAGGTATTCTGATGTTGGATGCATATATATATTTATAATTGTATCCTCTTGATAAATTGACCCCTTTATCATTATACAGTGACTTTGTCTCATGACAGTTTCTGACTTAAAGTCTATTTGTCTGATGTAAGTATAGCCACGCCTGCTCTCTTTCAGTTACCTTTGCATGGAATATCTTTTATCAGCTCTACACTTTCAGTCTATGTATGTCCTTAAAGGTAAAGTGAATCTTTTGTAGGCAGCATATTATTGAATCTTGTTATTTTTTAAATCCATCCAGCCATTCTATCTCTTTTGACTGGAGAATTTAATCCATTTACATTTAAAGTAATTATTGACAGGTAAGTATTTACTATTGTCATTTTGTTCATTATTTTCTGGCTGTTTTAAAGTTTTCCTGTGTTCTTTTCTTTCTCTCTTGCTGTCTTCCTTTGTGATTTGATGAAGTTTTGTAGTGATATGCTTCGATTCCTTTCTCCCTCTTTTTCTAAGCCTGAGCATTTCTTTAAGAGAAGTTTTAAAATTACTAATTTAATCTCTTTACTTGTTATAGGTCTATCCAGATTTTGTAGTTATTCTTTTTCTTTTTAATAAATTTATTTATTTTTGGTTGCGTTGGGTCTTCATTGCTATGTGCAGGCCTTTCTCTAGTTGCGGAGAGTGGGGGCTACTCTTCGTTGTGGTGCACAGGCTTCTCAGTGCAGTGGCTTGTCTTGTTGTGGAACACAGGCTCTAGGCACACAGGCTTCAGTAGTTGTGCATGCGGGCTCAGTAGTTGTGGCTTGCGGGCTCTAGAGCACAGGCTCAGTAGTTGTGGCTCACAGGCTTAGTTGCTCCGCAGCATGTGAGATCTTCCTGGACCAGGGCTCAAACCTGTGTCCTCTGCATTGGCAGGAGGATTCTTAACCACTGTGCCACCAAGGAAGTCTGAGATTTTGTACTTATTCTTGAGTCAGTTTCTATAGTCTTTGTCTTTCTAGGAATTTGTCCATTTCATCTAAGTTGTCTAATTTGTTGACATACAGTTGTTCATAGCATTCCCTTATAATCCTTTTGTTTTTCTAAGATCAGTAGTGATGTCATCTCTTTCATTCCTGATTGTAGCTGCAATTGCATTTCAGTGCAAAGATAGGGTATAAATATGGAAACTGGAGACATTTTTATTCAAGAAAACAAGTGTCTTTGTAAGATTTCAAAAGGAATAATGTAAACTATAGAACCAATAATATCATCTATCTTAATGAAGGTTTGTTCCAGCAGTGCTGGAACACAATTCTTAAGAATTGTCTTACAGACCTGGATAATTAGAGGGAACATCTCTGTATTGGGATTGCTACCATTGGAGCCCCATGGCGTTACCAAAAAGTCATGTCTCAGCCCATAGAGCAGCTGAGAGTTATCTGATAATGTATGGGAATATTTTATGGCAGAAATAATTTGAAAAGGAGATTAAAATTGTCATAAACTTAACCACCCTTATTCATTTACATGATAAAATCATGAAGGACAGAATTCACTAACTCTTTATTGTTTTTTTGAATTGTTTTCAGAAAAGCAGTTTAGAAGAAGAAAGGGAAAATCATGCTTCCCAATTCACACAAACCATGTAGCACAAGCAAATCTGCTAATCATTGAATGTTTAGCTGTAGAATTAATAAGCCATTATTTGGGAATGAGCTAGAATATTTAGGAGAATGGTAATATAGGTCTAGGGATTTTTACTGATTGGAGGTTATTCTAGTACATTCAAATTTTAATGAGTTGAGGCATTTCCTATTTTTCATATAATTATACAAATGAAAATTGTCTATTTCTTTTAAATATGGTAAAATCAGGCCCTAAATCAGACACCACTCTGAGCTCTGCCGTAATACTAAAAATCAAATGTTTGTCTCAGAACAGCAGGAATTTTGGTTGTTTCATTTCATAGTTGTGTCCCAAGCATAGTGCTTTGGACCATGACGGCACCCAATGAATAGTTGTAAAATAAGTAAATGATTAATAGTAGCTGCCTGTCATTATGGTTCCAGTTTAAATAATAATAATGGAAACCTCCTTTTTGTTGAAGAGTTATCATAGTTCAAAGGCAAAATAACCTCTCCCAGCAACTTCCCAAATGCAACTATGCAAATCCCCTGAAGGATTAGTCCCCTGAGTGATGAAGCACCCCAATTTAAGGTTCCAAAAACTCAGCCTGTCGGAAATATCAGAGCCTTAAAACAATCACGTTTAAAAACACTGTTGTTGTAAGGATTTTCTTTGATTTAAATGTTGTTTCTTTTGGAAAGGGTTTGTTATTTTTCTAAGCAAGTTAGGTCATTTAACTGGGCAAACCGGGAAAAGGGAAGATTAAAGAAGACATTTTAAAAACAGAAACTATGGTCACTTTTTTGCCTTGACTGAATTTCTGTTGCCTTACATTTAGTTTTACCAATAAATGCTTTTTATTAAAAATAGATTGAAAATATAATTTGATACCAAGAATTTTAATAAGATAGTTAATGATACCTTCCTCCCCAGGTCATTATGAGGAGTAAATGCTCTAATGAATTAGAGTACCTCAAGGACACAAGACAATCGTTCAATGTAGGACGTTCATTACTCTTGTTATGGGCAAAGACTGCCCTTATTTAACATTTTGATATTTTGTTCATTGTAGATTTTCTAAAAGTTATTTTGCTCCTCTAAAACATTGCATTAAGATATTATTTATCTTGATTACTAAGTGTTTGGGCTCTCTCTAAATTTTGTGCCTGACCCAAGTACTTCACCTGCCCCACCGTAATCTTGGCCCTGGTGGATGCCCCTGTGATCACAGCTGACTTAATCACATTTTACAGTGTGTACTATGTCTGATCCCCTTATACAGAAAACTGTTCCACTCTTGACCTGTGGAGAAGCAGTGTCATTAGAGTCAGTCAGTCTTGATTGGACTGGGTTGGTCACCTAACCCAAATACATCCAATCTATGGGCAGTCCAGTTGTATGGTTAGGCTTGAAATGATGAGATAAGGCCAATTAGATTCTTTTTTTGATGGAAAAGATCTAATTATATTAAAATATGGAAATTGAACAAAGGTATTTAGAAGTGAAATGAAATTATTTCTGGGATTTGCTTTAAAACATTCTAATAAGAGAAAGTCAGAAGTTTAACAAAATGTTGATAATTGCAAGCTGGATGATGGGTTTTGGGGGTTTCATTATCTATCCTCTCTCTATTCTTATCTATTTAAAGTATAGCTATTATAAAACTAAGCTAATGAATAGTGAAGACAAAAGCCAAATATCTATATCAAGAGTTGCCATTAGGTAGGGTCGTAGGAGGCCATGATAAGCCATAGGCATTCCAAAGTTATGAGGGATTTGAAAGTATGGGTAAGAAGAGGAAGCTGGTCAGCTTAGGGAGGAGAACGGAGTGGTCATTCAGAAAGAGACAGATGCCCTGCCCGAGGAAAGTGGCCCCTGCTCCTTGTAGATTTCCAGTTCCTGGTTCCTTTTCCCATGGGGCCCAGCTATACTATAGCTGCTGTCCTTGAATGCCTATGCCATTACTGATCCCTTTTTGCTTTGTGTATATCTTTAAAAGTTGATTCCCCTTTTTTTGAACTGGCTTGAGTCAAGCCTCTGTTCCTCCACATCAAAATAGGCATCCTCAAAACAAATGATTATTTGCACCTATTACAGTCAGAATCTGCCCAAGTGGAGTGGCCCTGCCAATCTTGGTGTCAAATGGTGTTCAGCATCTCATGAAGGAGGGTTAGGAGAGACCCTTGTAGGAACCAGAATATCAGGTGATCAAAGCCAATCCGTCTTCCCTCCAGGTACAAATGTACCAGGAGAGAATTAAAAGCATTTTCTTAGGAGGTCTAGACAGTGAACAGAGAGAACTAATAGGTAATTTGCCATGGCAGTTTCCTGGGGACCATGTTGATCTAAGAAGTAAATACGGGGCTTCCCTGGTGGCGCAGTGGTTGAGAGTCCGCCTGCCGATGCAGGGGACACAGGTTCGTGCCCCGGTCTGGGAAGATCCCACATGCCATGGAGCGGCTAGGCCCTTGAGCCATGGCTGCTGAGCCTGTGTGTCCGGAGCCTGTGCTCCGCAACGGGAGAGGCCACAACAGTGAGAGGCCCACGTACCGCAAAAAAAAAAAAAAAAAAAAAAAAAAAAGAAGTAAATACGGTCACTGGACAGTCAGGCTGACCTACAGGCTGTGCGCTAGACCAGTGTTCTTGCCTGAGGTGTTTTACATTCTGAGTGCTACCAGTGCAAGGTAATCTCCCATCTGGATAAAGATGAAAGGCTTAGAGAACACCCCCCTCTCTTTGCCCTTCAATTTACCACAAACAATAAAGGGTTTCTAGTCATCTAGTTTTCTAGGAGGTAATCCAGGAAAGAAGCCAGAAAAAAGAATTCCAAAGGGGAATGTCAAGAAACTAGTTATCGGAGGAAGTTAGAGCAGAGGTGAAATGCAGAACTTGGTGTTCATGGTAGGACAGTCCTCAGAGGTATGGGTGAATGCATCAAGGGCACCAAAGGGAGAGGGGCCAACTCTGCAGCCTTGGTGTAGGGGGATCTTGCTAGAGCTAGAAGATGTAAATCTAACTCAGGGAAATCTGAATTGGGAAAGAAAATATATTTGTTCTTCAGAGCTGAGAGGAGGGGGAATGGCCCACTTGGCTCCTCTCAGGAAAGTGAGGGGCTGCCTTGTACTTCCTGGGTGAAGCAAGGTCACGTACTCACAAAAAAAGGAAGAGATATGACAGAAGTGAACACAAGTACCTGTAAGTTTAAAGAAGAAAATAATAATCAGTCATGCTCCACCATGCAGAAAGAATCATCCTAAACAATATAATTTATTTTCTTAGTTTTTATGCATTTACTGGGTGGAGATAATAATATATGCTGATTTTGAGTGTCATTTAATACAGGAATATTCACAAATCATATAATCTAAGAAGAGGCATTTAATAATATATAATGTCTATCAATGGATGATTTATTGTCTTTCTTCATTAAAAAAAATTCCAATGAGTTAAATCATTTAACATGAGGCTTAAAAATGATTAAATGATTAAAATCATTTCTCAAGTTCTTTAGCAATGAAAAAGTTCATTATGTCATTCTATGCAATGCTGCTTTTGTGAAGAGGGAGAGAAAAGACCTTTTGTTTAGTAATTTTCTTGGCACAGGGTCTTCGTTATATAATAAGCTGAGCCATTGTTAGAAAAATCTGGACAAGAACAGCACCAGTTATTGTTATAAGTGATCATCAAATAAGGCAAGAGATTCCATATGAACTGTAGGTTAAAGGATATGGCTCAAGAAAAATGCTTCTTGGTACTAAGAGAGGAGTGGGAGCAGTAGAGAAATAGCTAAGTTAACACTTCAGGGCTGTGTCACTTGGGATGCTTTTTTGACTCTAAGTGACAGAAAAATCTGGCTCATTTGGATTAAATAATAAATGCACCTAGTATTACACTGCAGGCCCAGGTTTGGTTAATTCACCTAATCAATAATGTCAGCAAGGACCTAGGCTCTTCTCCTCTTCCAACTTTGCCATCCTACATATATTGGCATGGTCCTCAGGCCAGCTCCTCTCAAGGCTGTGTGACGACAGCAGCAGTTCCCAGACATGGCAGGTCCAGAAATGGCAATGACCAGGGAAGATGAGCCTGTATTCTATGAGATGTCTCTTTTTAAGAGTGGGAAGACTTTCCTAGAAGTCTCCACCTATGGACTCCCGTTATATCTTATTGGCCAGGATTATGTTGTATGTCCATACCTAAACTAATTACAGGCTGGAGGTGGCCCAACCACAGTCCACACCCTGTGTCTGGGAGAGGCTAGCTTTCTTTGAAGCTCATGGCTGTATAAGGAGATGGATATGAACAAAACTGGGGTAGCGTTGGAAAGGAGGAAGGAAGGAAGATGTTGGGTAGCAACCAACAATATCTCTCCCAAAGGCTAAGTAGTCTCTGTGCTATACGATGTGCCAGACAACACATACAATCTACTGAATTCCCGAGTGTGGTTCCGAGCTGTGTAAGGGAAGCCCTGCTCCTTTGTGCATGTGTTGTTAATTTTGATTATTTCATCAGTCAGTGTATGTCTTCCAATAACGTCCAAGAAAAGACCCTGGGGGCTTCCCTGGTGGCGCAGTGGCTGAGAGTCAGCCTGCCGATGCAGGGAGCGCGGGTTCGTGCCCTGGTCCGGGAGGATCCCACGTGCCGCGGAGCGGCTGGGCCCGTGGGCCGTGGCCGCTGGGCCTGCGCGTCCGGAGCCTGTGCTCCGCGGCAGGAGAGGCCGCGGCAGTGAGAGGCCCGCGTACCGCAAAAAAAAAAAAAAGGAAACGACCCTGGGCTGATCTATTTTCTGAGTCCTTGACTATCTGAGCACGTCTTTCTGTTGCCTATATTAATCAATAACAACATGTTAGATACAAAATTCATACATCACAATCCTTTTCCATCAAAACTTTGTACATGCAGTTGCACTGTTTTCTGACAGCATTGCAAAGAAGTCAGAGATTAGACTAGTTTCTGCTTCTTTGTAAGTAAATTATTATTATTTTTTTAACCTGAGTACCTGAAAGATTCTTTTATCTCTTAATTCAAAAATGTGCTCAGGATCCATCTAGATACAGGTCATTTTCTTTAGTTTTACCTAGAATATCATGAGTCTTGTCAGTCTGCATACTCAAATATTTCTCATAACAAGAAAGCAATTTTCAATTATGTCTTTGATTTATCTCAGTTTCTCTTGCCCTTGTTCTTATCATGCTTATTAGGTTGAATCATGTTTTCTATCCTCCATGTCTACCATCTTCTCACCCACCATTTTTATTTCCTCTATATTATAGAAGAATATCTCAAGTGTGATCTCCAGAGTACTAACTTACTTTTCCATAGGGCTAGTGCTGCTTTTTACTCATTCCAATGTATACTTCCATGCTATAGTATTTAACATGAAACAATACATTTTTGGTGTTGTTAATATTCTTATTTACGCGTCCTATCTCTCATTGCTGTTCACCTCACTCATGTCTTTGTATCCCATCCTTTTGTCTCTTTGTGACTATCTGCCCCTCTTTCCTGGAAGCCACGTCTTCTTGCATCTTTCTAAGGGTATTACAGAGTTTCCTAAAAATGTTTTCTGGTTCCCCTGCAGGAGGCCATTTTCAGAGGAATGTTCTTCATCTGGTTTTCTTCTGTGTAATGGTTTTTCATGTTTCCAATGACAGTTTTTCTTTTTCTGATTACTCATTTTTGAATGAAAAGAGAAAGAGCTAGTTTCAGATTCACCCACAGACACGGTGCGTAGGCTTTAGTTGATTCTATTTATTGGACACTGGGGTAATGATGGAATCTTCTCAGCTCTGTGAGTTGATGAGAACTGGGTGTCTGCCCAATTCTGATAATTTAGCTAGCATTCCCATCGTATGGTTCTGTTGAGCTAGGTTTCTACCTCCGTGTCTGGTCTTTGATACCTTCCTCACTGTGTGTTGCTACTGGGACACTTCTTTACACATCAGATACAGCATTTTATTTCTCCTGATTGTTTCTTTAAGAATATAATGAATCCAACACTCCCCATCGCGTACATTTCCTAGAATTAGTCTCTAAATGAATGTTGAGAGATGGAGATGGCAAAA
This sequence comes from Delphinus delphis, assembly GCF_949987515.2. Classification (NCBI taxonomy): domain Eukaryota; kingdom Metazoa; phylum Chordata; class Mammalia; order Artiodactyla; family Delphinidae; genus Delphinus; species Delphinus delphis. The sequence continues at coordinate 80,042,989 of NC_082683.1, read as the reverse complement.
AATGTTTATATCAACTAGAAATGTCACACCCACATGGTAAAAGGATAGCTGCCAGGTTTCTTGTGGTGTAGACCCCAGGTCTCTAATTGGGAAATGGAGCAGCCAGGAGGAACAAAACCTCATCCTGCCTTCTTTTAAACGATCAGAGATCCTCTGTTTCTTGGCGGGAAAGCCAGAATGACAGCCAATTGTTTTCCCTGCTCATTTAAAAATTTTAAGTGTAAATTCCTTCTATGGTAACTGATTTTCTGTTGGTCTTAGCCTTTGGTGGTAAATGGGGTTTTTATCTTTCTGTGGCTTCATAGGTACTTTAGAAGAAAATGAGGCAAGTTTCTACCAGGGCAGTCAGTCTAGAGCTGTTTAATATCAGAAGTAAAAACCAATAGTTTTAGTTGACCCAAACTACATGTGAGCCAATAATGTACTTGGCTGCTAAAAAAAAAAAAGGCTATGTTAATATACAGATCAACACGGGCAGTACTCTCGTTACACTCTGCCTTGTTTGAGTTGCATCTGGGAGCTTTGGGTTCACTTATGGCTCCTATTGTTGATAAAATCTCCAAAGGTTCTTTTGCCACTGAGTCCGATCGCATATTGCTCACTGCACGACAGACAATAAATCAAGAGAGGAGTTGCTGGGGCGAGGAATAGGGACTTTATTCAGAAAGCCAGCAGACCGAGAAGATGGTGGACTCGTGCCCCAAAGAACCATCTTGCCCGAGTTAGAATTCAGGCTTCTTTTATACTAAAAGTCAAACATTTCCTGGTTCTGGTCATCCATAGGTGGGCCTGGTCAGGATGTTTCCTGTGAGCTAAACAAAGGTATTTTAGCTTAATGCTCATTACCTGGGAGGCAGGGTTCCCAGAGATGGGCCATTATGTATAATTTAAGCTTATAGGCAGCATCCCTTTAGTGAAAAACTTCTAGTAGAATACAAAATGTTCTTCCCTATTACACTTCGATGAATAAGAGGAAGTTCAAAAGTAAATAAATAGAGCTTCCCTGGTGGCACAGTGGTTGAGAGTCCGCCTGCCAATGCAGGGGACACGGGTTCGTGTCCCGGTCTGGGAGAATCCCACATGCCGCGGAGCAGCTGGGCCCGTGAGCCATGGCCGCTGAGCCTGCGCATCCGGAGCCTGTGCTCCGCAACAGGAGAGGCCACAACGGTAGAGGCCCGTGTACCGCAAAAAAAAAAAAAAAAGTAAGTAAATAGGATGCTAAAAGTCTGTGTATCATGTTGAGGGAGTGGAGGTATTTAACTTTGAAAAAGAGGTGACCTGGATAGGGAATGGGGGAGACCTGATAACTGCAGTAGAATATTTCAATGATGGTCGTGTGGAAAAGGGATTCTACTTATTCTGGTTTGCTCCAAAATGCAGGACAAGGGTCAGTTGGAAGAAGTTACAAAAAAGTGGATTTGGTTCAACATAAGGTTGATTGGCGGTGGAGTGGACACCTCACAAGGAAGGCTGTGAAACACCTGGCTGTTTCTAGAAGATCCTGGCTGATTACCCAATGGAGGAAGCTGTGGAAGCAATTCTGATATTGGGTGGGAAATTGGGTGAACCTGTGATCCGTATTTTAATGACCTTGGTTTTGAAGTTTTGCCCTTGAGGTTTCTGCCTTTTCAGCTGGATGAGTGACTGCTTCTCTTGAAGCACTGAAAGCACTGAACTGTGAGAACTCAGCTGCTCTGAATACTGGGCTCCATCCAGACAAGCGAGGACCCAGGAGAGGCAAGTTCCACTTTCTCCTGTGCTCCACAGTTCCCAGCGCACACAGTAGCAAAGGCTACTTCAGAAGCAGCCTGGGACTAAGCTTCTGTCAGCAAAAGTGGGGAGTGGAAGCAAACAGGTGGTTTCTCTGTCATCTCGTGCAGTCCTCACCACGGCCCAGGGAAGTCGCTTCCCGGACAAAGGACCCAAGACAACTTGCCAAGAGCAAGAAGATATTCATTCACGGAGCCAGTGGAGGCTTCAGAGTTTTGATATAAGAGGGGATCAGGGGCGACAACTGGGTTGGAATGAGCACCTGGAGACTTATCATGAAGCTGCATTTGCCTCTTTTGCGTTTTCTAATGATGCGTTTAGTGACATTTTAAAGAGTTGATATATGTGGTGCTATTTTTATTTTGTCTCTGGGGTGGCTTGTGGGGGCAGATGGAGATGAGGATAGAGTCCCTCCGTCCCACCCTCACGCACTCCTTGGCATCATGTGGGGCGAGTCAAGATTTAAATACTGGTCTGATTCCAAAGCTCAGGCTGACCTCATGGTGAGCAGAAAAACCTCTTTAAATGTTACTAGGGATTTGTTTTGTTTTTGTACTTCATTTAAACTAATATAACTAAATAAGGCAGGAGAAAGCAGACTGCATGATTTGGCCTGTTTTCCTGAAGACTCCCCAAATACAGAAAGCTGGCTGGAGGCTGGCCCGTCTTCACTCCTGCACCGCTCTGGCTCCAGCCCCATGCTGGCCCCTGCCTCTGACCTGCAGGTGCTGCCCCTGCTTGCAACGCCCTCAGGAGGACCCCCACCTGCTGCTTCCCAGGCGGGACGCTACAGTCAGTCTGGGTCAAGGCTGGAATCCTTTTTTTCCTTTCCTCTTACAAACAAAAATTCCTCCCCTGTTTGTCCTATTGGGCTTTCTGTCCCAGATGTGTCAGGAGTTGGTTCTCGTAAAGCAGCCCAACCAAGGGGCTCTTCCACTGCATTACATAATGGCAGGGTTCACGTCACTTTTCCATTGGTTTTGGACTGTGCTGCCTAGTCCTTTGGGGGTGTTCTGAAGTTCAAGCTCTTTCAGAGCCAGGAGAGAAAAGCCCAACAGCAAAACAAGTGGAAAGAAAGAGAATACTGGCCATGTGGTCTTGGGTCTTCTCCGATATGCCTGCCCGTGTCTGTATTTTGTTTCTGGAAGGTTGTGAATGGTCTTCTTAATGCTAGGTCTAGTGTTTTTTGCCCTCATTATCAATCCTCCTCTCCCGTTGTTGGACATTTAAGACTGCTGAGAACTTCTTTTCTGCTCAAGGATGTGCCTCCCTTGATTTCTGTAAGGCTGTACTTTGGGAGTTCTCCTGTTTCTCTAATCATCCATCTCCTTTCTTTAGCTAAATATTCTGATTCTCTATCCCCTTTGCCCTGCCATTCACCTTCAACCTGACATTCCCTAAGAGCCCTTGTAGGCCAACCTTCGATAACAAATAGTTCCAAAAATTATAATGGCCCAATCACAAAAGAAGTCTATTTCTCACTCGTTTTTTTAGTCCACAGTGGCTTTTCCTATTGGCAGGTGGGTTTCCTCTACCCGGGGACCCAGGATCCTTCCATTCTATGACCCTACCATCCCCCTCAATATTCCCTGCATCCCGCTAGCCTAAGAGGGAAAAGAGAATGGAGAACGCACATCTGCTTTAAGACTTTGGCCTGGAAGTGACTTCTGCTCATTCTCTGTAGGAGAGAACTAGTCCTATGGCCACTTCCAGATGCAAGGGGAGTTGGAAAATACAGTTCATGGATGGGAAGCCCCTTCCCCAGCAACAGCTCTATGCTATGGTAGGGGAAATGGATTTTGGAAGACAATTGCCGTCTCTGCCATGGCCCTTGAGTTTTCTCACAAGACTCTCACCCTTGGTGAACTCATCCATTTTCATAGTTTCCATCTTTATCCCAGCATTAGTGACTTCTAAATCTCTGTTTCCACCATCAACCTCACATATATATCTAGCCTTGTATCTCCAACCTTCTCCTAAACATCAGCCTCCCTCCCCTAAACTTAACATCTTTCCCCATCCAGAGCCGGCTCTCGTTCTGGTCCTCCCCAGTGCTGTCAATGGATCACCATTCTTCTGGCATCATCTATAATTCTTGCCTTTCCCCCAGGCCCCATAGCCAGTGCCTCTCTGATGCCTCACTGATTTGTCCCTTTTCCTAACTCCAGTCTCTCCCTCTTTTCTGATCTATTTAGAATGCTTTTGACAGGCTAATCTTTCTAAAACACTTTTATTATATCACTGCCAAGAAATTCTCCTTAAGAACCTATGATTCCTTGTTGCCACTTTAGAAATGTGTAAGAGTTTTAAATAGTAACAGCCTATAAATAAGACAGCTTGTTAGGCAAAATAGTTATTTTTTAATCTGAAGGGCAAGTCAAGTTCAGTGTGATGAGATATAACAAGCAACAGATGAGGAAGCAAGAAATCATAATTCTAGCTCACCCTCCATCTCTACCCAAATCTCAGAGCCTCAGTTGTTTGTTTTTTAAAATTAAGAAGGTAGCATCTTTCCTGTCTGAAATCTGTGGGCTAGGATAGATGATCTCTTTTGGTTCCTTCCAGCACTAGGATTGAAGATGTTAAAAATGCAAACTCCCTGCCTAAGTTTTAACCAAAATTTGACCCCACTTCCTGTCTAACCCACACACTGTCCTGGATGCTTCCTCTGCTCCATCAGGTTGTTTTCTCTCATTGCCCCACGTACGCTGAGTGTAGCTGGACCCAGTGTCTGCGCCATGTTTCTCCCCTCATCCAGAATCCCCTTCCCTTCCCCTCTGCCCATCTAAGTCCCACCCATTCTCCCGGCACCGTCAGGAGCCAACTGGGCCACCTTGGAGGAGTTGAGGCATTTAGAAGGACATTGCCACCCACCTGGTTTGGCCACTTAGGAGCTCGGTGACCTCAGTAACATCTGTAACTTTTGCTTTGTACAATGCCTTCACTACATACTTCAGTCCTATAATTGCTCACTAGTTAGTTTTGTTCCCCAGTGGAAATCTAGAAAAATGACACAGATGAACTTATTTCCAGGGCAGGAATAGAGACGCAGACATGGAGAATGGACATGTGGACACGGGGCGGGGAAGGGGAGGGTGGGACAAACTGAGAGAGTAGCATTGACATATACACACTACCATGTGTAAAATAGCTAGCTAGTGGGAAGCTGCTGTATGTCACAGGGAGCTCAGCTCGGTGCTCTGTGATGACCTAGAGGGGTGGGACGGGGGTGGGGTGGGAGGGAGGTCCAAGAGGGAGGGGATATAGGTATAGTATAGCTGATTCACTTCGTTGTACAGCAGAAACTAACACACCATTGTAAAGCAATTATACTCCAATTAAAAAAAAACTGGCTGGTTGGATTAATTGCTGATTAATGGATTGATTCAATCAGCAAGATTTGCATAAAGTTGAACCATATGAAGTTGTTGATATTTGACTGCTTTTGACCTACAAAACACAGCAATTTTTGTAAACCGAATCAAGTACTCTAAAAATATTTGTTATTCTTTCCACTCAGCTTAGTCAAATCCTCCAAAGCAGAGAAACCAACATCTGAGAGGAAGAGTTGAAACCGCTGTGGATGTAATTGGCAAGTTTTCTTTCAGTGGCCATTGTCTGTGCTGTGATTTAGGGGAAAGAGCTACACCCAGGAGGACGGCGCATTCTAAGCAGTGGGTGCCCACCTCAGAAGGCTGGTCCTGGGGGCACAGAGCAGCAGGTGGCTCCAGACTGTGTGAGAGGATTAGAGTTTATGCTGTAGTTATGTCTCAGGTGGGCCCATGGTTTCATCTGCACCAGGCTGAAGGCTTTGTGGTATTTGGAAGCACAGATCTTAGACCCAGGTTTTGGTAACTGGGCATCCCTACCTTAACTTTCCACAAGGGAACCAGAGTCACTTGAGTTAAGACCTTAGGAATCCAGGTCCTTCCATTGTCTCCTTTCTGTCCCTAGAATTCACTCCTTATCAGAACTATAATAACATGGCCACTGTGCAACGCGTGAGGGGTTCTGGGGGAGAGAGAACATGAGTTTTGGAACCAAGCAGATCTGGTTTAAAATCCTATCTCTGCCGCTTACTAGATAAATAAACTTGGACAAATTACTTGATTTCTTTTCTTTTTTTGGCCACACCGTGTGGCTTGTGGGATCTCAGTTCCCTGACCAGGGATTGAACCCAGGCCACGGCAGTGAAGGCCCAGAATCCTAACCACTGGGATGCCAGGGAACTCCCTATTGATTTCTTGAATCCTCAATTTTGTCATCTGAAGGGGGATAAAAATGGAATAAAAACAACAACTGAGGTTTTCATGAAGATTAAATGAGCTAATACATGCAAAATGGCTAGATATTATCTAATGCATAGTAAGCCTTCCATAAACAATAGCTATTATTATTCTAAACTGAGAGAGTGAGCAGACTAGGTCTTGATATTTGTATATGAGTGTTTCAAATGAGGGATGCTTTACTTGATGATCCTGGTGACATCACTCCAGGCCAGGTTGCTGGAGAGGGCTCACACCCCAGGTGGTCGTGCATGTCAGAGGTGAGCCCTACTTGCGAGGGTTTGAGGCTGGCTGACAATGCTAGGCTTCTGTTAAATACTCAGCCCCCTGCTTACTCAGCCAGGTCCTTCATTTTCAGGCTGGGTCTGGGATGCCATCACCAGACAGAGTTAGGCTCCGTGAAAAGTCAACCTGGCTGTCCCTATGATCTGCTTCGTTGACCATGGACCACAAGGCTGGGATATCTTAGTTGCTACTGACCAGCCCCATCAAGCCAGAAGAACCCCAACTTGGCCCCTTTTGTGTACATTGTGGAACAGCTACTCAGGGCTCCAGAGGGAGTCTGATGTCTCACTTTCCCTCTGTTTCCTTCGTCTTCATTTCTGCATTGTGGGAGGACAGAGGTTAGAGTTGAGGAGGGGATGCATGGCCAAGAGGGCAGGAAGGAAGCTTGGCACAGCCAGTCCTTATTTATCTCCAAAGGAAGGAGTTCTGTGGGCCCCATTGCCCTCTTCCCTCCTGGCCCCCGTCCATAAGGGAGGATGCTTTTCCGAGCAGCTTCATCTGATGAGCTCCTGGGCTGCCGTGTATATGAGCCAATCTAGGCAGCCCCCAGTGACCCCATATATGTAGTCACTAACAACAGCACACTGAGGAGAAGCAGGGGGACCCTGTACCAAGCCCATCTGCTTTGTTTCTTTAGATCCAAAACAGGCAACCAACCATCTGGCAACAAGATGGTGTTTGGAAGAGACTGTGGGTTCCCTGGGTGGGGTTGGTGGGGGGTGCCTTGTGATGTGCTGTGACCATGAGGTAGGGGACCACTCCAGCTTACTTGCAAAGCCCCAGGGAGTCAGAGCACAGTGACTTCTGAGGCGCTGGAATCCCACAACAGGTGCTGCCACTTCCCACCATATACCTTCCCCAAACATGACAGGAATGCAAAACCTCCTGCCCTAATCCGTTTAAATTCACAGCCTGGGAGGAAGTTGCTATAGCACCAGATTTTAGGGTCTTGCCTTTTTATCTTCTTTTAAGTTTTTAAAAAGTTTGTTGGCAAAGATCTTAAGGCCAGAGAGTTGAAAGCCAGGGTTCAAGTTTGCAGGTAACAATGGAGGCTGAAAATGACAAATGTTAGAAATGGAGCAAACAATGTCATAAGGTATATTAAGAATAAGAAAATGTTAAATATGACTTTGTGATGCATGGAATAATCTGATATTGGATGATGACATCACCCATCCTTATACTCCCTTTCTAGGAAATAATAACTGCTAATGCTTTTGAGCACTATGTGTCAGAGTCTGTTCTAAGTACATTTCATGCATTAGATCGTTTATGCCCCACAACAGCCTAATGAAAGAATTCCTATCATCATTCCCGTTTGATAAAGGAGAAAGCTGAAGGTCGGGGAGATTAAGTAACCTGCCCAGTGTCACAGAGCTAGTAAATGGCAGATTTGAACCCAGGCAGTCCGGCGCCTCAGTGCCCTGTCTCCTTTACCAGCTACACTGCCTCTCTAAACATAAGGCCTTCAAGGCCATGGTCAAGTCTTCCAAAATCCAGCTTTCTATTTCTCTTCTCCACCACTCAAGCAAGAGTAGCAGGGTCTGCATATGAAATGCACTTACGAATGAGCCAGTAAATTAATGAAAGACTTACCAGCAGAGGCAAACTTTTTCTGTTAAGAACCCCTTTGATGTTTGATCTAAAATACTTGCCCTTCTTACGACAATAGCCCAAGGTCAGTGACTCATTAAGACTTCAGCTCTCTCCTTTCCTCTCATCAACATACTTCTCACACTTCCCACCTTGAATTCTTTCTGAGCTCCGGCACGAAAATACACAAATGGGATTTCCACTTAGTTTTTTTTATATGGTTTCGCTTATCACATGGATCAAATCAAGTTCTGGAACCACAGTTACATTGGGAAAGGCTACTCACCAACCCCAGCGTCAGTAGGGAGAACCCAGGTTGTGGGTTACACATGACAGTTTTTCAGTGAAAATGTTTTAGGTCTTTACTGTCTCACAGATGAAGTGTAGGAGCTGTGGCTCTTCTTCCCATTGCTGAGCTAGGGAAACTGAGGAACACAGGTGTGGCTGTCCAGGCTCCCATGGGCAGAGCTTGGGGGCTGTCCTGAATGCTGGTTCAGGATGCTGACTGCAGGCCGTGGTCTCCCTGCTCTAGGTGTCCTCAGGACTCCCTGGACATCTTGGCCTTCCCCCTAAGTCCCTCAGGCCACCCCTTGCCCTGGCAGAGGGACACTGCCAATTCTGCTTTTGCAGAGGAAGGGAGGCAACAATATATTTGTTCTTGCGCTCTTCATTCATTCTGATTTTTTGGCCGTCTGGCAGGGCCAGAAAGTGAGGCAAGTCCGAGATGGTGCTGGCATTTCTTGAGCCTCTGGGGTTCCCTTGTGGGCTTAGAAGTGGAGCAATCCAGAAAGTCTAAAGCTTGTCTACCGTGTGCCTGCAACTGGGGCCTAGTCCAGATGACACGGGCCTCTTCAGGTCCCTCAGATGCTTAGGGTGGGTCCAAGTAACACTGAAAAGTGTCCAGCAAGTTCCCAGTCTGGTCCACACCCATAATTCCCAGAGCCGAGTGACTAAGAGTGTCAGAAGAGTGTCAGTGCCAACTCACCCCTGACGCCTCCCGAGGAAAGGGTGTTTCACATGAAGGGCTGTGTTACCTGTGAGCTGGAAATATGTTCTAGACCTTTCCACCCAAGCTTTCACTTTCACCCTGGGGTTTGCAATAGGAACTGGCATTCTGCCACTATATTGCAACCAGAATATAGTGACATTGCCACATTTGTGAAGACTCCTTCGTGGGGAGTCATGGTGTCCTTGACCACCCTCTCCTCTCAGCCAATTTTTTATTTATTAACCAAAGAAGAGAGAAGCAGCGTGGGTGGTGTACATGGGGTTAGGGGTAAAGGGGGATATCTACATAGCCCAGAGGCCTACCTGTGGGAGACTGTGGACACGGTTCTCAGTCACACACTGCAGGTGGGTGCACTCGGCTGATCCTAATTCCAGGGATCTTTCCTGATCTCAGTACCTTGTGCTCTGATACAGTTGAGCTCTGGATCTTTAAGCTGAACAACAAATTCTGTTCCAGCCCACAGGTGACACAGCCTCCCCTCGGGGGGTGATTTAGCACCAAGGTATCTTCTGAAGCCCTGAGTCAAAAGTCTGCCCCAAGCCTCATCCATGGATATCTTGGAAGATGTGCTTTTAGATTCAGCTGAGACCTGGCTGAGTATAACTGAGAACAAGAGTGTAGACCGTCTGTTCAGAGCACACACTGATGTTCACAGACATTCCCCGCAGGAACTTCTCAAGAGGAGAGAGAGTGCTGAGTCCCGACAGGATCCCAGCCTTCCCATGATCTCCAAAGCTATCGTTATTTATACATTTATATATAAATTTATAGATGATTTACATATAAATTCTGCATGTTCTGAGGCGGATACTGCAGAGCACAAGTTTTGGAACCAAGCACACAGCTTTTAAGTAGCTTCTCATCTTTCATATATATGTGCCTACTTTTTACTCACAATATTTGTTTATTGCTGTATTTTTATTATATTAATAGCTCATGAGTTCATGTAAATGTCCATCTACAGAGAAATGATAAGGTGAGCTATGGTGCATCTGTACAATGAGACAATCTGTAGCCATTAAAATCAGAATAATGACATGGGGAAGTGCTTATGACATTTTGCTAAGTAAGAAAAGCAGACTAAAATTCTATGGGAATTCCCTGGTGGTCTAGTGGTTAGGATTTGCCACTTTCACAGCTAGGGCCCGAGGTCAATCTTTGCTTGGGAAACTGAGATCCTGCAAGCTGTGCTGTGCGGCCAAAAAAAAAAAAAAGAGTTTAAAAAAAAAAAAGCAGACTAAAAATTCTATATGAACTGAATTTTGAACCCCTCCCCCAACAAACCCAATAAAAAGCAATGTTTTATATAGATGTATGTGTGTTTACATTGAAAAAGTCTTCAGTCATATATACCAATATTTAGGCAATTATCTTATGTTTTCCTACATTGGTTATGTATTAATATTATCATTTTTAAAATGTTATTGTGTTTTTAAAAGGACACTTACAAATTGTATATTTTGAAACCTCCTGGGGTGAGACCCTGGACCTTCCACCAGCACCTGCAAACTGTGTACTGAAATTAAGTGCTGATGACATAGTTTGGGCCCAGGGACCACAGGCCAAGGATCACCAGGGTCAAGGCCGCAATCTTCCCTTCATAGCCCTGAGCTGATTAGCCCTCAATCAGCCGACAAAGTAAAACAATACCCTTTGTTATCAGGGCAGCATAACTCACATTCTTAACCGCTCCACGGGTTATCCAGGCCTCTGCTTTGCTGCTCCTCTAGCTTGGAGCCGGTCCACATTCAGGGACCAGCAGGCAGCACATGCGGGGGAGCTCCAACACCTGCTGGTGGCCAAGGTCTGCTGACCCACATTAATACCCTTAGAGGCAAAGGGTCCTGTTTACCCTCACCTTAACAAATGAACCCCAAGCGTGAGCTGGAAGGGTGAAAGGAGTCACAAGATGGCAGCACTCAGCCCGAAAGATATTGAAAAGGCTGGTGGTGATGGGGTGGAGGGTACTGTGTGGGATTCCTGCCAGCCACGCTCACGGGGTCCCAGACATCTCTCACGTCAGCCAAAAGCCCCACTGATCATTGCCCAGATGCTGAACATAATAAAAGCCCCTTTCTATGCCCTCCCAAAGGGACAAAGCATGAGGCCTAATCCCCTTTGGATGTCTGCATTTCTGAGGGGATTTTACCCTTAGGGTGATGTAGAGCATTTGGCTTTTGAGAGTCTAGAGGGCACATGGGCAGCGCAGGTGCTAAGCAAAGGTAGCAAAAGCAACAAAAGCTACCACTTATTCATTCATTCATTCATATGTTCACCTAATGCATATTGAGGGTGTACCGTGAGCTCTGGGGTTATAGCAGGGAACACAACAGATAAGGACACTGCTTTCATGGAGCTGACATTCCAGGGTGATGGGAGAGAGATGATATGTAGGCAAATAATAAATTATACTAAACGTTACACTGAAGCTATAACATCATGATGTAATAGAGAATACCTGAGGGCAGGGGTGCTGGTTCCTGCATATTGCCACCAATGTCCATCAGGGGCCACGAGAGGACAGAGGGAAATGATTCTCAGTAAAGTAGGAGATGCCCCGCTGCCAAGGGTGTTAAAATTCAAATTAGGCCACCATGTGTGTGTGTGTGTGTGTGTGTGTGTGTATGTGTGTGTGTGTGTGAGTGATCTTATACTTGGGCTCTCCACTCTAGCCTGAATTGTTTCTCCTCCTGAGATTTGTCTCACTGACTGGTAAGGAGGACCCATGGGGTGATTTCATGTGAGTCTTTTTTTTTTTTTTTTTTTTGCGGTACACGGGCCTCTCACTGTTGTGGCCTCTCCCGTTGCGGAGCACAGGCTCCGGACGCGCAGGCTCAGCGGCCATGGCTCACGGGCCCAGCTGCTCCGCGGCATGTGGGATCTTCCCGGACCGGGGCACGAACCTGTGTCACCCGCATCGGCAGGCGGACTCTCAACCACTGCGCCACCAGGGAAGCCCATGTGAGTCTTTCAGAGACTGGAAGGAGTTCAAAAGAGCACCAGTGTCCTATGTAGATGGAGAAGACAGTAGGGATCTGGCTTGCTATCTCCTATGCACCCACCACCCCAGCCTGATGAACTCCTGTTTGAGCTTTCTGGAGGGAGGACCTGCAGACTAAAGCTAGAGAAACTTCTGTCACCAAGGACTCTGAGATGCAGAGAGCCATAAGCAGTTCTGATTGTGTATGGTTATGTGGGTTTGTGTCCAGTATACTAAATGCTCAATCATGCTAACTATTATTACCACTATTTTAATGATAAAATCTGAGACCCCATTAGGAAGAGGGACATTTCATTTTCAAACATGGCTTGGTGCTGAGGCTCCAGGGCATCTGGAAGGCCTGGAGCTCTGGACGGGTTGAGGGAGATCCAAGGCCTGTGCCCTCTGTGCAGACATCAGCTTTCTCACAGGAGAGCCATACTAAGGAGCCAGGAGGGCAGCAGGGTTGGGATGGTGACCTTACCAGAAGCTGGGAAGAGGGAGAGAGGAAGACATAGAAGGAAAAAGAAAGAAGGGCCAAAGTATAGTTCTTTTTCTTTTCAGTTCTTCCTATTCATCAGTAAGCTGAAGGTAGAGTGTGTTGTTGGTAGAACATGTGCATAGAAAGATGTGAAATAAAAATTGCATTCGTTTTGTGCAGTGTCTCCACTGTTCTGGTAAGAATGAAATACATAGACACATACAAACTATGAAATAAAGCTGTATAATTTCCGTGATTCTACATACGAATTAATTGCTCTTATATTTGCACTTAAAACAGTATTACACAATATAGAGAGGAATGGTAAAAGTCATGATAGTAATTTAAAATGTTAATTTTTCTTTACTTAGAACAACATTATATAAAATATAAAATATATAAAACCGGGGCTTCCCTGGTGGCACAGTGGTTGAGAGTCCACCTGCCGATGCAGGGAACACGGGTTCGTGCCCCAGTCTGGGAAGATCCCACATGCCGTGGAGCGGCTGGGCCCGTGAGCCATGGCCGCTGGACCTGCGCGTCCGGAGTCTGTGCTCCGCAACGGGAGAGGCCACAACAGTGAGAGGCCCGAGTACCGCAAAAAAAAAAAAAAAAAAAAAAATATATATATATATATATATATATATATATATATAACCATGGCAAATAGAGACAATGGATGAAATGAAAAACTTTATATTTTAGTACCTTTAAGATACTTTTTTTCCTGCTTTTTTAACAAGGGACGTCATATTTTTATTTTGCATGGGGCTCCACCAATTATGTAACTGGCCCTGGCAGGAAGTTTATGTACACGTTACAGGTTTAAAATTTTTTTCCATATCATCGTCACTGGACCCCAGGGGAGCCTTAAGACTCCTCACCTCCCCCTCCTGATAAAGAGATGCCTGGACCATGGATCAAGCAAAGATGCAGCGAGGCCGTGTTGTCAGAGGGAGCCTGAATGGGACATACAGCCTCACCCTTTGTTTCTTTGACGTATCTTTCCTTTTCTCAAGAATGCTCAAGTCTAGAGGGCTCTGGCGAAGGTGTTGGCCACGCTCAGATTCTCACTAAGGCCGCAGACCTGCCTATAGCCTGTAAACACTTGGCTTCTGCTAGCTCACCAGGAGATGATTTGGAGGTTTGTGGCCGAAGATCCAATCGGGAGCATAACTGCTGCCCCACCGCACGCCCCGGCCCGTATGTAAATGTATATGTGTATATGTACCTCCTTCAAGACTTATCTTCATTGTAGGGACTTGGTCAGAGCTGGGATTCTTGGTTGGGAGCCCCAAACTATCATCTCAGTGTTAACAACCATGGGATCAGCTCCTAGAATCCATCCCTATGCCTTTTCCTCCTGTCTGTCGGTGCTCTGGGGCTGTGGACGAAGATCGATGAGACTGATGAACTGGCGAGAGGTCCTGGGAGGGGCGGCCCTGGGAAGCCGCACCTGAGGACAGGGGAATCAATCACCACCAGCCGGTGACACCACCGTAGCTCTTTTCTGGCAGCGGGACTGGCCTGTCTCCTTGCTTATGCCGGGCAGTGGGGAGGCTGGCGGCATCCTGAGCGGGTGGGATGCTTGTCAGGGCAAGGCCTTTCCAAGGCTGCAAACTGCCTCGAGCACTCTTGGGGCCTTTTAAGTTGGTTCACCTGTGTCCAAAGAGTCCACCAGAGTAGAACAAAACGCTTACAAATGACTGAGGTCCTCACTGACGGAAAGGGGCAGGGTGGCAGGTTTATCTTTCCATGGTACCACTTTTGGTCAGTGGGGAATCAAGGAATATTACTGGGAAAATTCATTCATTCATTCATCCATTCAGTGTTTATTACCTACCTATTTTGTAAAGGAAGACGATATTCCGGGAGATGAGACAGACTGAGACAAGAAGAAAACCCAAGGGAAGTTTGGGTGACAGCAAAGTTTAGCTGCATTTAAACAAAATGAATAGTAGAAATGGCTAGAAAGGGTAGGGGGTCTGGTGTTTGGACTTTATTTTAGTTCCTTGGACAAATGGGAACCACTAAATGTTTTTCGCTGCTGTCATCTTTGTTTTTGAAGTATCAATACAATTTACATGCAGTGAAATTCATCCTTTTTAGAGTTTTGCAGATGTATGTCGTGATGTAAACACAGCCACAAACAAGCTGTAGAACATTCCCATCGTCCACAGAATTCGTTATGTCTCTTTGCAGTCAATCCTTCCCCTACCCTAGTCCCTCATAACCACTGGTCTGCTGCCTGTCTCTACAGTTTTGCCTTTTCCAGAATGTCCCATGTTTTTTTATGTCAACAATTTCTTCTTTCTTTCACTCAGTAGTATTCCATTGTGTGACTACATCACGGTTTGTTCATTCTTTCATCAGTTGAAGGACATTTGGGTTATTTCCAGTTTCGGGTGATTAGGAATAAACCTACTAACAACATTTATGTACAGCTTTTTGTATTAACATACGTTTTCAATTCACTTGGGCAAATTTCTAAGCATATAAGAGTAAGATTGCTAGTTCAAATAAATGTTTATAAGTGTATGTATAACTTTATTTTTAAAAGCCACTGCCAAACTCTCTTGCAAAGCAGCTGTAAGATTTTACATTCTCCCCAGCAGCGTATGGAAGTTCCAGTTTCTCTGCACCCTCACCACCACTTGGTATCATAATTTTTATTTTTAGCCATTGTAATAGGTGTGTAGTGGAATCTCATTGCGGTTTCAACCTGCATTTCCCTAATGACTAACGCTGTTGAGCACCTTTCCATGTGGTCGTTTGCCATTCTCCTGTGTCTTTGGGTGAAAGATCTGTTCAAACCCATTCAAGTGACATGATCGGAGTTATGCATTAGGAAGATTATCCTGGCAACAGAGCACAGTCTGTTTACTCAAGTGTTGAATGAGAACCAGCAGCACCTGTTCTCCCGGGAGCTTATTAGAAAGGCAGCACCTTGGCCTCAGCCCAACACGGTCTCCAGGTGGTTTGCGTGCCTGTTAAATGTCCAGAAGCACTGATATAACGGAAAAATTGTAAGAGAAAAACAAATGCAGGGGCTAATTTAGGAAACTGTTGTAATACAGAGGACTAAGGGAGGCTGAGCAGAGAGAAGGCTAAGGAAATAACTATCTACACATCTCCTGCTGAGCCCATCTGGAAACCTGGCTCAGGGTTTGAGTTCCTATCTGTTTGCTTGCCTGGGTCCCACTGCTGGATGAAGGCCCATGTGGTAGCAAAGAGGGTCTTCAGAGGAAACCATTCCTGAGCCAGCAGACACATCTGTTCAGGCCCTCAGTCACTGCCAGTGGGGCCAGAGTGTAGGGAGGAGGCCTGCTGGGTCAGTAAGGCAGGCAGGATGGGAGTCTGTTTAATCAATTACTCCAGCCAACACTGACAGTGCCTCTGTGTGGGCACACAGGTGAGGCTCAGCCCTCAGATGAAAGTTCATGGTCTAGGTGAGGAGATAGACACAATTGCCGTTCAGTATGCTAAGTGTCATAGCATATATATATATAGTACTGTACGAGCCCAGGGACAGGAGAGACTAATTGGGGTGGAGGATAGAGAGAAGGGCAGGAGGATTCAGAAAAGAGTTAACAGTTGACTTGGGATTTAGAATTTTATTATTAATAGCTAACATTTTCGGAGCCCTGGCTATGTGCCAGACCCTGTATTTCGTAAGACCGTTGCGTTTAACCCTCACAAGAGCCCTATGAGGAGGGACTGCTATTAGCCCCATTTTATGGATAAAGTAACCATAGGCGTAGGGGATGCAGGAACTTGCCCCAGGACTCCCAGCTCAATTCCCACTCTGTCTGGCTTCAAAGTTTGCATCCTTAACTGACCATGCACTGTGAGCCAGGGGCTGGCCAAAAGAAGCCCAGGGAGAACAGATGCAGAGACCAGTCCCCGGACCAAGCAGCTCCCGGCCCGTGCCCCAGCCCCAGCTCTGCCCAGAGGGACTGAAGACACTGAACAGATGTCTAGACCGAGCCTTCTAGCTGCCGGCAGAAGACTAGGGCACAGGTGGGGGGCACCTGGTTTTCTCATTTGCTGCTGAGCTGCGCTTGTTCAAGCTTCCATGGTCATCCTCGGCTCTGGCCGCCGCCTTTCTCTCCAGGCAGAGCTGGAGAGTATCAAAGGCTGGCTCTGCTTAGAGCTCACATAACTGTGGATTTCTCCTCTATCTAAAGAGATAAAGCCAAAGGCAGGCTTTTGCTATTTCTCAGCCTCCCCTGACAGCATAGAGGCCTGTGCATTGTAAAGATTTCCAAAAAGGAACTGTTATAGTTTTTTAGAAGTAAACCTGGAGGTGCAGGGTAGGCATGACGCTCAACATGTCTTTGTAAAGGCCTCGTACCCCCTTGACCTTAGTTGGACCTTGCAAGCTCCTTGAGCCCAAGGACACTTATCTCTTTATGTTTCTCTCTCAGTGCCTTCAAGCCATGCTGGCCCGTGACAGGCACTCAAGGAGTGCTGGTTGTTGACAACCTAGGAGGCTGGAGCTCGGAGAGACTGTGGCTCATAGGGGTGAGGGGCGCAGACTCTGGAGCCAGGCTGCCGGGCTGAATCCTGTCTCTGCCGCTTACTAGCTGTGTGATGTTAGCCAAGTTACGTAACCTCTCTGAGCCTTGGTTTTTTTCCTCTGTAAGATGGAAATAGTAGTCCCTTCCTCCTAGAGATGTTGTGAGGTATAAATGAGTGGTTACAAGCAAAGTGCTGAGAAGAGTATTGAGCCCATAGTAAACACAATATAATTAGCATAATGGAAGAAAGCAGTCTTTGGAGTCAGACCTGGGTTGAAATCTCAGCTCCATTCCCCTTCTAGCTATAACCTCAAGCAAAGTACTGAGCCTGAGTTTCAGCTTCCACATCTGAAGAATAGGGAGAGGGTTAAAAGCAGTAACGTATGTAAAGGGACGGTGCAGTGCCTGCTCAGAGTAAGACGGCTGTAATCATCTGGTTTCTTAATTCACTTGTCCAAACGATCTGAGGGTGAGGGAGATGTGGCTGCTGTCTGGTCGACCTAGTAGCGTGCCCTCAGCGCAACCAGGGTAGAATTGTGAAGCAATTGAAGGTTGTGGGTAACTAGGCAGCAGGGCTGTCCAGAGAGAACCTGCTACTTCTAGGGCACAACTAGCAAGACCCAGCTGGTGGGAGGCCTGAGGAAAGATGAGCAAAATTACCCCTATCCCAGAAAGCAAACACCAGACAATGTGGCATCTTCAAGGCCCCAGGGGAGGGGAGTTAGGGCCCGATGGATGCTGGGTCAAAACCCCTGTGCATCTCTGCCCTTGGCTATCTGCCAGCAGCCTGGTCTCTGCCCTGTTGCAGTAGCTCACTACCTGTTTCTGTGCATTTCAGGCTCCATATAGACAAATCTGTGCCCTTTGCTACTGCTGGGACTCGAGCTCTCACCAAACCCAACAGAAAATGTGCACTATCAGAGTGCTTCCAGCAAACCGGGGTCAAGGACAAGGGCGAAGAGAGAGAAGAGGCAAACGTCTGCTGAAGATCAGTGGAGGTATGGTACAGAGTGGGCAAGGACAATGTCTTCTGGGTTTCTATGCAGCTGACCTTGGGTGGATGGTCTGATGAGGCCTTTTATCACCTTGGTCTTCTGAAGCATCTCCACCGTGACCACCGCATTGGGGCCCCATGACGTCTTTGGGTACAGCCTTCAGGAGCCCCTGGAGAGGGAGTGCATGGAAGGGGGGATGGGAGCTGACTCCAGAGAGGTTAGACGGGCAGTGCAGGATCGCAGAGGATCCTGGCTGTGGAGCCCAGGAACCTGACCTGTGATCTGTAGGCAACAGGCAGCCAGTGATAAACTACAGGCAAAGAAGCAGAATGATTTGTCGGGTGTTTTTGAAACTCCTTTCATGGCTGTGTAAAGGATATGTTCCTTGAGAAGATGAAGGGAACATCGGCTAATGTTTTTTCTTAAATGTATTGTATTTTCCAAGGGAAGCCTAAATCACTGACTTTGTTTTTCTCGAAGTATGCATTTTTGATTTGCTCTCTTTAAAAGGGTAAGGAACACTTTTATTATCTTAAGCCTTGTTAATGTCCTAATTTGTCCTCTCCCCACCATGTGAAGCGGGGCTCAGAGAAACAAGGCTATTTTCCCAACTCACACAGTGGGTTTTGACACAACCAGGAGGACTTCACGCAGTCTGGAGTCTCAGCATTGTGCCCGAACGAGATCCCCCTGCGGCCCCCACACACCTACACTCACACTTACCTTCTAAAAAGTCACTTTAGAAAGAACACACCCAACCTTTGGAAACTCGGCTCTGAATCCTAGTCCCAAGTTAGGCATTTGCAGATCACTGCCTCAGTTTCCTTCTGCTTCCCCATTCTCTCGTTGCTACTGTTTCTCAGTGAGTTCCTGCCAGTTCCTTCACTGTATTGTAAACGCAAACACAGTACCAAAGTTGACTGTTAGCCCAGTGTGGCTCTGAGGCCCAAAAGAAACCCTCCTTAGGAAATGCGAGGGGTAAACAGACACTGAATAGAGAAGTGGAGGTTGACCGCCTTCTCTTCTACTGTCTCCAATGTACCTCTTCCTTTACCATGAACATTGGCCTCAGCTGGGAGAGCATAGCAGCAGTTTGTCCTAATTGGCTCAGAGCTGCGAGAGCTGCCTCGTGGTCCACCCCACTGCCCTCTGTCTCCAGAGCACACCTGACAGGAAAGACCCGAGTGTAAAGGAAGTTCAGGAGGCTGCATTTATAATATGCTGTGGATTTCACATAAATGCTTCCGTAATTTGGAGTAGAAAATTGTGTACCGTACATCACTTTAACGAATTGATCTCAAACTTTATGCTATTCCCAAAGGCAACATATATGCATGACTCTCCTTTATGCAAAAGGCTTCCAAACTACAATGCCAAAGAGGTGTGTTTCTGCATAGTTTGCTCTTTCCATAATATTATGTAGTACTTTGCTTCTAGTCCATATATCACGCACCTACCCTTGAGTCTTCTGATGAAAGCAAAACCCAAAAAACCCCAAAAAACAACAAAAAAAAACAGGTGACAGCCCCTAAGTCACAGAAGTAAACAAAATTGAGCTTTTGAAACCAGATGTTGTTGGACTCATACTGGACTTTGGGCTGAATGATGGTTTTTACCACAACCTCAGGCTTCCAAAGAAAAGTACAGCAGGCTTGAAAGGAATCAAGCTTCAGGCAAGTTAGGACTTTTTCAAAAAAAAAATAGAAAACAGAAATCTGTTTGTACCTTTTGAGCATCAACTAGTAAGATATTTTCAGTTAGGTTCGTAAAAGCGTGTTTAAACCCGTTTGTGGAGACAGTGTCATCAAAACGTCCTGGCCAGAAAGCAGAAGTGGGAGTGGGGGAAGGTGGCAGACACTTTATTTTCCCTCCAAGAACTAAGGGTTGTCCCAACAGGATACAATATCCCCCTTGATCTGAATGAAGCCTGGAGCAGTACAGCCGGTGCCGTATTTCACTGTGACACAATCTGGCCCCTATTCTCAGAACTCAACTTCCTCATTTTCTCTAAATGAAACACTAACCTGGAGCAAGACTGTGCTTACAAGGGGACTCACGTTCAGCTCAGTCCCCGATGGGAGGGGCTGGCGAAGGGTGACCACAGCTGGCAAAAATCCAGGTGGGAGAAACCTGTCTACGTGTGTCTTCCGGAAATCTGAGGTGTCCAGTCCCTATTGTACTATAAGCCTCTCTCTCTTGATTTTTTAAAATCTCAGAGGCCATCTTTTATTTACAATCAGTCATTTGTTTTACTCTGGGATGTATTTCTGTCATTAAATGATAGTTTCATAGCTTCGTTTTAATTTTTCTCTTTTACCTCAAGCCTGCTTTCCTAGGCCAAATGGGGACCTCAAAATATGACTGTCATCAATTATTATCCCAGGGAATTCAGGAAAAGCTGAGAATAACATCCCTTAGGATCACTTTCTAGAATCAGCATTTAACTGCAAGCCTGAATATTTCTTCCTTTTGCCACAAGAGAAAAAATAATTCACTGGAGAAATCGTGTTGCTGATGAAACTGAGATGAGAGCATAAAGTCAAATGTCCCCCATAAATCTCCGAGCTGGGGAAATGAGAGCAGCTTCCCTAAAAAGGGATGAGACTGAAGGGAATTGTGTTATCATCCTGAGCCATGTTTACAAGACTCGAGTGTAGGGTGAGCACAATGATATCAGGACAAAACCAGCTTGTCCAAATGTATTTGAAAAAGTCAATTAAAGCAAACTAAAAATTTACAAAAGGCGGAAGAGTGATTTTTTTAAAAAAGAAGAAGGGGTTTTAAAGCCTATTTGCCCAAATTTCCAAGTTATTAGAATTCATTATTAAAATGTGAAGTTGACACTTGAAAAGCCACACCATTAGCTTAAACCAGACTTGACTTGTACAATGTCTTTTTTTTTTTTAAACATCTTTATGGGGGTATAATTGCTTTACAATGGTGTGTTAGTTTCTGCTTTATAACAAAGTGAATCAGTTATACATATACATATGTTCCCATATCTCTTCCCTCTTGCGTCTCCCTCCCTCCCACCCTCCCTATCCCACCCCTCCAGGTGGTCACAAAGCACCGGGCTGATATCCCTGTGCTATGCGGCTGCTTCCTACTAGCTATCTATTTTACATTTGGTAGTGTATATATGTCCATGCCTCTCTCTCGCTTTGTCACAGCTCACCCTTCCCCCTCCCCATATCCTCAAGTCCATTCTCTAGTAGGTCTGTGTCTTTATTCCTGTCTTACCCCTAGGTTCTTCATGACTTTTTTTCTTAAATTCCATATATATGTGTTAGCATATGGTATTTGTTTTTCTCTTTCTGACTTACTTCACTCTGTATGACAGACTCTAGGTCTATCCACCTCATTACTGTACAATGTCTTTACTGACTTTCTCCTTACATTCTAACTACGTCATGTTGGGTTTTTCGCCCCCACTTATTACATAATAAGCACCTTCTATGCTATAGTCTTCATAAGTTATTCTCTATACATTAATATTCCAACCACTGAATGCACTATGAAAACAATTTTTCTTTTTTTGCTTAGATCGTTTCCAGTTCCTCACTATTATAGATAACGCTGCAATGAACATTTTGAGGACTTTAGCTTATTTCAGCATTTCAATTACTTCCTTAGGATTGATTTCTAGACGTAGGAACAATGAGTTAAATAGTATGCCCATCTTTACGCCTCTGGATACAGTTTGCTGGATTGTTTATCCAAGAGATATACCGTGCTACCCAGTCATTTAGCACTGAGCGAAAAGCTTGTTCTCACCAGCAGTGGGTATTAATACGTAAAATTTGCTCATTAATTTAATAACAAAATAATTTACCTGGAAGCTTTAAAATTTTTAGGAAGGCAAATATGTCCCTCTTTCTTTCTTTCTTTCTTAAATTGCATCAGCTTAGGAGGTTGCTCCCTCCCCACTTCAAGAGCATCCCAGGCCCCAGCTGATTGCTTCGTGCAGCCAAGGCTGAGAACCACTGGTATAGAACATGAGGATCCAAGTCCACTTTAAAGGGCCATATAAGAAAAGGGGTGTTAGGAGGGGGAGACAATTTTCCCTCCAGGGAGTTTGATGGAAGGCAAAGACATACAGAGTTTAGTCTGAGGAGGCAGCCGCGTCAAAGAAAGGTGCTATTAGCAATGGAATAGGTGACCTGCATATGTCTGAAGGTAGAGGGAAGAATTCCCTGGAAAGGGAGAGAATGATGTAAAAGACTGAGAGAAAGAAAGATGCAGCACACAGAAATGAGGGAGGGCCAGGAAGAGGGGACAGCACGGTTAAGGGAAAGTAGTTATTGCTCAGGGATGTGAAGATGAGAGCATGGGCAAAAATGTAGGGACATGTTGAGGTGTGGGAGTTTGTATCAGCAGGCCCTGACCTTTTCCAGGGAGCAGGTCGTCTCCTGGGAGTGGGATCAGGGCAGTGGAAACCATGGGAACAGCTTACTGTGGAGGAAGGGAAGAGAGGAAATAAAAGGACAGAATACTAAAAGCAGCCGGTTTGGTCAACTGGTCAACAACACTCTTAATGATAAAGTCCCCATTGAGAAAGGGGACAAAAACTAAAGGCGGAAATCAGGGTTGGACATTATTAGCTGTTGTTTATTCACATTATCTTTGCAAGTTTGGGCCAATGAACTGGCTCTTTACATTGTATCAGCCATGGTTCAAACAGAAAAGCTTAACCACTATGTGTAATATATAATAAGATTTTTCTTTTTAATGTGGATTAGAACTGAAGCAATTGTAGGATCTGATGGAGAAGTCTATGCAAGACTGTTGCCTCTGCATCTGGTGTTGGGATTGTAGTCACCGTAGATCAGCAGGGACTGAAAACTGGATATGCAACGAGGGAGAGCAAAGACAGGCTGGACTTCTTGAGAACAACTGGTACCCGTGTCTGTCTCCCCGTCTCCAGCCTTGAGGATGTGGGCGACTTGAGCAGCAGCTCCTGCCCTTTGTCAGAGTTGCTCACGTACCTAGTCCAGGACCTGGAGCCCCACACTAACAAGGTAGGCTGGCAGATGCTAACAACATGTGCCGGCTGCCCGGGTACCTGGTGCCTACAGGAGCTTCAGAGCATAAAACGGCTGTTGCCTCACTTTTGCCTCCCAAATCTCACCTGGAACCATATAGGGAAGGGAATTCCGGGAAACTTGGCTTCATTGTGGTTGAGCTGACGTCTTTCAAAGTTACCAGGCACACTCCCTGTTTTCAGAAGTGCTTTAAAGCACTCCACAGGGTCATGCAGGAATCTGGTACACAAAGTAGACTGCAAGCAGTATTTTAGTTTTATAAGAGCCAGAAAACACCAGCCGAAAGGTCACAATTTGGGTCCAAAGTCACATCTTGTTCCGGCGGGAAGGGTGACATTTAACACTTAGTTTTCTGGTCCTACAACCAAGTGAAGAACTGAGGTGCTCTCTCTCCTCTGGCAGCGGCAGCGAGAATGCCGTAAATGCCTAGGGAACTCCTCCTGCAACTGTTTTACAACTGTCATTGCAACAGGAAGTTTGGGGCAAGAAGAGTTCCCAGCGCGCTCGGAAATCCAGCCTTACAGGAGCTTTTCCTCATCTCAGCACAATCTCCTAACCATGACCGCTGGAGGATGGGAGGCTTACAAAGCCAGCACCGCAAACAGCGCCCGGCATGAGCGATGAACTCGTGTGTGGGCAGCTCAGCTGTGAACTTGAAGGCTTGGCAACGTCCCGGATCCTCATAAAGCAGCTCGCATATTTGCAGTCCAACGAAGCATGGCTGAAATAACACAATCTCCTCGTGGTGGGTTTGGGGGCGCAGCGCCAGCTAGCCCCTAGGCCCTGTGGCTTCCGCTCCTCTCCGTGGAGGTGGCCAGAATCAAGAGGGGTCAGCCCTCTTGATTCTGAGGCAGGGGGGACCACGTCTGGTCTGGCATGGCCCTGCCTGCTTCATCTTGCATCTGGCTTCAAACGCAAACGGAATCAACTCTAAGCAGAAACTAGGCAGCCAGGTCTTCCTCTAGCATTTAAGCTCGGTGACACAGCTGATGCCTTGGAGACGGTTACATTTTAGTCGGACTCAGATGTCATACAGTCTTACTACACATGTGCCATCAAGCTAAACTGGAAAGCAGAGCCATTTAATAGGACCTGGGTTGGAAGGATTTGGGAAAACGTTCTTGGAACCATGAAGCTCTCTTCCCAAAGCTTTGCTCAATCTCTCTTTTCTTTCCTCCCCCTCAGTTCCTTCTTCCTCCTTCCCACTCTTCTCCATCCATCCTCCGGTCTCATTCCAGAAGCACATAGCCAAGAGTTTACTGGGATCAGGCATGTGATGGGAGCTGGGAGGCTGAGAAAACACAGCCTCTGCCCTCAGGGGACAGACTAACAAACACAGCGTTGCCGTGGCTGAGCAGACCAGGGGTGGGTGGAGCCAGGTGAGCTGAGTCTTGAAGCAAAAACAGGAGTTACCTGGTGGTCTCCTTTGTCCTTTGGTTCTCATTTCTCTGCCCAAACGTTGTACCCTTGGCTGACCACTAGACCATCTGAAGAAAGGAGGAGTCCGACAACGGGTAGTAAACCTTCTTAAGCCCATCTCCTGCGCGAAGAAATCATTCTCAAATGCCAAACTCTTCTAACTTCCTGACTCTCCAGAAGGACCCAAAGTAGTTTCAAGAGTCCACTAACCCACCCACTTTTATTAAAGCCGGTGAAGTCCTCTCAGCTGTGTTGGCCTGTTAACATTTCTGCAATTCTCTTAAAACACAAATACACTTCGCTTTCCAGTCTCTTTCCTGTTATTCAGTTTTCCTGGCTGCTATGCTAGATTTTGCTGATGCCTCGACTCTCACTTATGCCCTGTCCACATCAAAGCTTGTAAAGTGGTCAGAAACCGTTTTAAACATAGTTTGGCTCCCAGCCTGAGAGTTGAATTTATCGTCCACCCGTCCCCTGGTATCAACCTGTCCTCCTAATAGCAACCTCTGGTACCTGGCCCAACTGCAGCCCGAGGCGTTAACTGCCAAGGAATCAGAACCAGCTGTTAGGGAAGGGACTTCAGAATGCTGACGCCACAGTCACCAGATCTGCAAAATGGTATTGAGCAGAGTGTGAGATTGCTCTGAGACTGAAGGCTCAACTCAGTAAACATGCAAGACCTTGAAACTAGGTATCGAGAGAGCCACTTTTTGCAGAATCTTTAGAAGCAGCATGTCACTTATCGGCACTGCCTTGTGGACGTACCTCTGGACAATTTGAGGGTCTTGGAGGTTGCTGTTGACCTGATAACCAGAATGCTGCCTTTATGCTGTATCGCAGCAAATTAGAAGATGGGGGGCGGGGGAGTGGTCCCTGGAACAGTAGCATTCGAGTCACCTGGGAGCTTTTAGAAATGCCAGATCTCAGGCTCCAAAGCTGATCCATGGAAACAGGCTGCATTTTAACAAGATCCCCAGGTGATTTGTATGCACATTATTGTTTGAGAAGCTCTGCTATAGAGTTTATGGCTAACAAAGTGCTGTCAAATAAACTCTTCATCTGAGGAGGCAGAGGAAACCAAGGATTTGAGGTGAATGACTTACCAAAGGTCACTTGGCTGGAACTAGAAATCTCTTGCCTTCTATGGTTTGGAGCTCTTTCCACTATATCACTTTGCCTCCTGGCAACAGTCAAGAGAGAATACTAGCTGCAATGGCTGCTTTTACTGAGCTCTCTGACCATATGCCATGCACTGTTGTGAGTTGTTTAATTTCACTGGCTCTACGAGGCGGGGGGACCTTTTCTTCTCTCATTTTTCAGTTAGTTAAGTGGTGGAGCACCTGAAGCAACCAGTGTATTCCAGACTCTGTTGGATTTCCCAGTAGTAACTGGGAAGCAGCAAGGAACCAGGGAATGATACGTACACAGGAAACTAGCTGTGCGACATGGGACAAGTAGCCTCACTTCACACGACTCATCTAAGAAATGAGGTTGAACTAGATGATTTTTAAGGCAATTTCCAGTCCTGAAATTTGAGGATTCTAAATCCTTCCTTTGGTGTCTACTGATAACTTTTCTTCTAGCAGCTTTGATCCAGGATCAGAGATGATCTGCCCAGACCAGAGACAGGGGATGTGGGCTGAAGGCAGAGCTCTATTCTACCGTAACAGGGACAGATGGCACGCCGTGCCCAAATCCCATACCTGGCCTGCTGGCCAGCCTCAGCCCAAGCTGCTGTGCAGCGTCTTGGGATCATTTCCAAGTAGTATGGCCATCCTACAGAAGTTTCTGAGAATGACTTAAAAGACCCTCCTTGTGGCTGCACCGCACCCTTCCAAGTTCAGCTGGCAAGAAGATCCCTTTAAAGAAGCAAAGGTGGTTGGGCCTGGAGTGTTTCCTACATACCCCACACCACAGAATGAGTCAACTGCCAACGAATCAGAAACATATGGTACTTCACATGCTTTTCTCAGAATGCGCACCGTTTAATAAGCTAGGGAATCCCTGTTTCTCAAAACAGTTGGGGCTTGTTACCAAATCCAGGACCTCCAAAATCCAGTTTGAAATATATTGTCAAACACAGCACACTCCCCAGGGCCAGATTAATGTATCTTTGCTCCATCCACAGGAGATTATTTTCCAATTGGACCATTTGGAGATTGTGACTCAAAACAGGGTCTGATTAGGACCAAGGTTTAAAAGACACCTGACCAATTAGGCCTGAGTAAATCCAGCTTAAAACAAATCACAAGTAAGCACTACTTTAGTCACAGCGCAAAAGAACACACACTTGCTTCTATTTTCAGAAAATTAATGAACGATTTCAGTTATGGCAAAAACAACCCTGCAGAACAAGGGTTAGCTTGCTCTTTTAATCAAGAAGCTTTGCCAAATATTTACTAAAATAGGGCAGACTCCTTGTAAAAGTATAAATAGTTTTGTTTCTTATTTAAAATAAAAAGGTCCCTAGCACCTTATATGGTCTGATCCTTTGATAGTACTTGAGTGTTTTTATAGTAGGATTTCCATTGTGATCTCTGCTAAGGAAAAAAGAAACAAGATTGCAGCACGAGGTCACAGAAAAATGATGCTTCACATAAAAATCTGGTAGAAAATTCTGCAGAGTAAACTGAGTAACGTTGTCTGGAGAGGATAAAGCTTGTGGTAATGCTGTACTCAGACTCAGTGAAGACCAGGGTTTCTGTAGCAGACCTCGTTGGCTGTTCACTCAAGATCCACCTCCCTCCTTCTTCCCTCCTTCCTGATAGAACTCTCATTCTGCTTAGCTATCTATCTCTCCCTGATGTGATTCAGGGGGTGGGCTCCACGAGCAGCTTCTATTTAAGCCAATCATGGGAGTTTCATTGATTGGTTTAGGACCAGGCATGTGATCCAATTATGCCCAGTAGCAGGTGGGAAGTCTGCAGAAGGGATTTGGGGAAAGATTTCCCCAGATATATTGTCATTTGCTTTCAGAATTTCTCCCCTGCTTTTTTTCTTTTTATTGCTTTCATTAAAGGTCTTTGTAGTACAAATATTCCAGAACAATGCAGTAAAAAGAGTCAAGGGGAATTCAAAAAGCATTCTTTTTTTTTTTTTTTTTTTTTTTGCCATACACGGGCCTCTCACTGTTGTGGCCTCTCCCGTTGCGGAGCACAGGCTCCGGACGCACAGGCTCAGCGGCCATGGCTCACGGGTCCAGCCTCTCCGTGGCACGTGGGATCTTCCCGGACCGGGGCACAAACCCGTTGGGATCTTCCCGGACCGGGGCACAAACCCGTGTCCCCTGCATCGGCAGGCGGACTCTCAACCACTGCGCCACCAGGGAAGCCCTAAAAGCATTCTTATCTATTCTCTGATGAATGAAAAAGTTAAAGATTCCACCTTTAATTATTTGGCTTATTGCCTCAATTTTCTGCTTTCTTATGTCTTCGAAGACCTGCTTTAGCACTCTCCAGCAAATCCCTCGCAGGAGGTAGTAACTGGATGTGCTACCAGCCCTAACAAGGAAAGCCTCAAGGAATAATTCCATGACAGCTACTGGCACTTAGATTTCAGGTTGGAGGAATGGTGGGTAATTCCCAACCAAAACTGGATCTGGCAGGCCGTGCCCAAATCCCATACCTGGCCTGCTGGTATGGGATTTTTCATTAGAATGCTAACGTTTGCTCTTATATACACTCAAAATTATAAATGAAATAGAGGTTAATTTTTGTGGGGGGGGGCTGGGGTGAAAGGTTATGAGAATCTGTTGGCTGGAGAGGAAAACCCACAAATCATAAAGCAAATGTTGTTTATAATTTCTATGTTGATGCATTCTTACAATGGCAAGGATACCTCTGATTGCACTGACATCTTGGCATACATGATCACTCTCTTCAAAGACTGTAAACAGTGTGGTGTGTGCTCTGCTCAGAAAAAATTACGACTCTATAAAGTTACAGAGGCACTGAGAGTCTTTCATTTCTCCTTCTTGCAAAGGTACAGTGTCTTCCTTGCAGACATTGCTCTGAGCAGTCTGATGTACAGACTTAAAACCCACACTCTATAACATGCACAGCTTGACCCCAGATTCACAACCTTTGGGACTCTTCCCTTTGATGCAAAATCAAACCACAGGTCTATGAACCATGTTAACACAGGCCTTTATCCATTGTATTCGTTACAATCCAAGCAAAGGGAAAGTGACACGGTGCAATAGTACCATTGGACCACGGGCTTCGACGATAGTTATCATGTCTTCTAGAGCACACTTGGTTTGCAAAATGATTTTCCATACATTATTTTATGTGAACCTCTCAATAATCCTAGTGGGATTTTACAGACAGGAAAAACAGAGATGAAATCAAAAGGCTCAAATTACTTGCCCAAGTGTACATTCAGAGGCAGAGCTGGCATTTGAGCAAAATTTTCTTACTCCAAATCCAGCGATTCTGGATCGTACTGTCTTGAAGAAAGTGGCATAAGGGCAGTATTATGTGCTGGTTAAGAGCGCAGTAGATCTGGGTTCCAGTTCCAGCTCTGCTACTTATTGGCTCTGTGAACTTAGGAAAGTTCCTAACCCTCAGGGCCCTGCCTTGGTTTTCCCATCTATAAAATATAAATAAACATCACAGGGTTTGGGGGCTCTGAATGTGTAATGCATGAAGAGCACTAAGCATAGTGGTAAGCACAAAGCCCAGTACTTACCAAGTCCTTAATGAATAAAAGCTGTTAAAAAAGGAGAGGGAGAGAGAGAGAAAATTAGTCTTGGTTGAGAACTTGAGTACAAATCCCATGTCTGTAGCTTTTTACTGTGCTATTGGCTGTGTTAGTCAAAGATGTCCTGTGAGCTCCAGTTTCCTGTCCCACCAAATGAAGCCAAGGGGGGCTTGATAAGAAAACCTGAAAGAACTGCTGTGACTTCTGTTTTTAGCACAGGGCTCTCTATTGTTTGTGGTGTGTGTGTGTGTGTGTGTGTGTGTGTGTGTATGCATGCGCACGTGTGCACATGTGTGCACACCCTAGGTGTCTGGATGGGAGTGGAGGACCCTGGTATCAAATTTACCAGCTTTTCCTTCATGTTAACACTCACCCAGCACCCAGCCAAGGAGTTTACAGTGCAGAAGATTAAAATGCAAAGGAAAGTGGTGACATTTGGAAACTGCCACAGCTGTCTTGGAAAATACACACAGACAAGGCTGCTATTGATTTCAAAAGACAATGATTCTAGGATGGCAACAATATGATTTGATAGTTAGATTTTTAAACTGTACATCATTTGTTTAACATACTACAGGGCACAAACAAGTAGAGTGAACCACAATATTCACATCAGGTGGCAGGAACGATAATAAGATGAGAAAGCCAGCACGGAGAAGAGACTGTTTCTTATTACCGTGCTAAATGAACTGGACATTTCAACTAGGAATGGTTCACTTTGTGCCACCAAACCGCTCTAACCAAGGCTCAGGGGGTGGGGGGAGTTCCAGAGGTTCAAAGTCCTCTCTCCAACCCTTTTTTTTTTTTGGTGGTACGCGGGCCTCTCACTGTTGTGGCCTCTCCCGTTGCAGAGCACAGGCTCCGAACGCGCAGGCTCAGCGGCCATGGCTCACGGGCGCAGCCGCAGATGGGATCTTCCCGGACCGGGGCACGAACCCTTGTCCCGTGCATTGGCAGGCGGACTCTCAACCACTGCGCCACCAGGGAAGCCCTCTCTCCAACCCTTTTAAAGGTAAATTGAGCAACTATATGCTGGGACGTGCCACACACAAAGAAAACAAACAAGAATTAGTACAAAGTCTGGCACAAGGTCAAAGTGCTTCTTGAAAAAGGACAGCACTCCTTAGGGTTGGACTTGGCCAAGGAGGTCACAACTCAGGCTCCCAAAGTTATAACTTTGTGTTCAGTGCTTAGTTGTTCCCAAGGAGCCCAGTATCATGGGGGTGGAGAGTGGGGAGGATTTCAGCTTAAGCCTTCAGATCAAGTCTTCCCTCTCTACATCTCCTATCGCCCTTTGACAGCTCAGGCTCCAGTATGGACTCTAGGACCCACCCCGCTCCCCCTTTCCTCCCTAAGAGTTTGCACTTGTAGCCCCATGGTGTCCTTTCCCACAAGCAGACCTTAGTTTTGACCCTCTACCCTCAGAGAAGCTCTAATAATGTGAAGCTCGTCATAACCTCCGTATGGGAGGGCAGCCTTTGTCAAGCCTCAAAAAATGTTTCTGTTACCCCTCTCTCCTGCGGCAATATGTGTCTGTGGGCTTTAAGGACCAAAGAGGAACTACTCAAGTGATTCTTCTCAGAACAGAGATTTACTCCAAGGCGATTTATTGTCTCTTCTTAGAGTACTGCCTAGCAACTTTTAAACAAACAGCTTTTGCTAAAAGAAGTGTGAAGTTCTGCTTAACTAGGTACCCTGATGCATTAAAAGTAATGGATAGTTATGATATGGTCTCTTTTCATTGCTGCAATTTAATAGGCTCTATGTCTCCAGTAATGTTTCTGAAAGGCTGGTCTGTTTGCTCCAGAATCATCTGAGGTGCTGGTTAAAATGAACATCCCCGGCCCCACCTCTGACCCAGTGGATCAGAATTTCTGGGAATGGGCCCAGAAATGGGCATCCCAGGTGATTCTGATGCACACCAAAGCTTATACTGATCAATGAGAATTTGCTTTGTCTGGTGTTCACTTATTCAGTTCACAGATATTTATTGAGCACCTACTATGTGTCATGCTTGATTCCAGGCTCTGGGAATACAGTGACAAATAAAATAGATACTGCCCCAGTGAAGCTTAAATTCTAGAGGAGGAGACAAATTAATACATAAATTTGCATATTTTAACATTAGGTAGTTATTAGTGTCATGGAAAATGGGGTAAGAGAATGGAGAGTGGAGGTGCTTTCTTTTTCATTCGTTCATTTTTTTTTTTTTTTTTGCTAAAGTGGTGGGGGAAGGCCTTTCTTGAGAGGCATTTAAGAAGAAAACTGAAGGCAGTGAGGGTGCAAGCCAGCAGATATCTGAAGCAAGAGTTTCAGGCCAAGGGAACAGCAGGTGCAAAGGCCCCAAGGCAGAAAGGATGCTTGGCATGTTTGAGGAACCACAGCAAGGAGAAAAATGTAGCTAGCTTAGAGGGAGTGAGGGAGACAGGGTGGGAGGATGTGAGGTGAGAGAGGCTGAGGGGGTAGTGCAGATCACCAAGGCCTTTGAAGACTTTGCTTTTACTCTAGGTGTGACGGGAAACCACAGGAGGGTCTGAATGGGACCGCCTCTGGGTTTGAATGAGCTCTTCTAGCTGCTGCTTCTCTCTGTGTCCCAATCTTCTCTCTAGGTGTTCTCAGCCAATTCTATGGCTGTTAAGTGAAGAACTGATTGGAGGGAGAAAGAGTACTTTCAAGTCATGCTTGTACATCTACCATTCACTGCGTTCTTGTGTGTGTCAGGCATTTAAGTCTACAAGGTAGGCACAGAGTTATCACCTCTATTTTAAAGAAGAGGAAGTTGAAGCTCAAAGAGTTTACGCACCCTGGAAAGTCATGAAAACAGGTTCAAACTTAAGTTTCTGATTTTAACCAATATGCCCATTGCCTCCTCTGACGGAACCACTAGGCTTCACGGCAACTCTGTGGGTAAAACTAAGCATAAAAATATTTAAGATTTAATAAAGAAAAGAAAAGGGGTCTGGACTCATGATCTGTGGGAGAAAGGTTGACACAAACTTATGCATATTGGAACCTTGAGGTTTCAGCTTTATTGCCTTCAGTTTGTGATTTAGTTGACACCTTCTTTCCCACTTGATAGTGAGTCATGTAAACCCAAAGTCACGGCCCTAAAAAGCCACCTAACCACAGGAAGTTTAACCTATACCTACAATTTCAGACTGCCTTCTTTCTCTCCCTTCGTTGTATCTGACCAAAGATGCATTCTGCTCTATTAACCATGACTCCATATTGCTTCAAACTGGCCTTTCTTTTTAGGGAATTATCAATATCTCCATACTTAGCACACTGAGATTGGAAGGCAAATTCTCTCCTCGGTTAGAATTACCCCTCTCAGTTATCCAGGAAGTTGAATAGAGCCCTAACCCATCACACTCCATCTAATCTAAGAAGATGGTGTCTCATAACATACCAAATGATGGGCCCAGAATCCCAGTGAGAGATCTACTTTTCTTACAGAATTTTTGTAGGTAGCCTTAGTTAACCAAGAGCTGTCTAATGGAAAGGCATGGAGTATGAGTTAATTGCTTCTGTTGTTTTCAAAGTTTAAACCATTAATTGGTAGCTTCTTGTGTAACTGACAGAAAAACAACCAGGAAGTATTCTCCATTACTAATGGGGTAGAATTAAATTATAAGCCACTCTATGACATCCCCCGCCCACTGCCCCATCCACTCCTGCAAATTTTGAATTAAATAGACTGAAGATATTTATATGTTTAATTTAATTGTCAGTAAAATCTCATATTTCCTTAAAAGCTGGGCTGGGAACAGATCCATGTTTTTGTTTGTTTGTTTAATCTATGAGGAGAAAAAGGTAAGGAAGGAGGGAGTGGGAACAAAAACTAACTTCAAACCAGCTGTCCTTCTTCAAGAGGGACCACTGAGGAGGTGATGTTTAATTTCAGAAATGTAAACAGAAGGAAGCCTGTCACAGTTAAGTTAGAATCTAAGCACTAATTAAGTCTGATGCAGTATAATGGAGATTCAGATTTTGTAAATATTGATCCCAAATGGCTCTACTTTCTTTACGTATCTGAAATTAGTCTTAACGTAAACAAAAGTGCATGAGTTCTTTTCAAAGTAAAATTTACTCATATCTGTATCCTAAGAGAAATGAGATTGGAAACCACACGGATTACATTTCCCAGGAATGGATATGAAAGACCACAGCCTTGGAGCTGTGCTATCTGTATTTCTATAGTGTTGCTTGGGGCCCATCAGTTCACACAGACCAGCAGCAGATCTCTAAGGAATCCTGGGCAAGATTACACACTTATACACACACACACACACACACACACACACACACACATACTCTCTCTCTCTCTCTCTCTCTCTTTCTCTCTCTCTCTCTCTCTCTCTCTTATATAAACAGACCCAAAGTGTAATAGACTCCAAGATTTTAAGATCTGCTTTTTAAGGCTGATTGCATAACTGGAAGAGTATATTCAAAATACTTGAAAAAAAATTATAATTAATCTACCAGCGACTACAGCTCTCATTTCAGTCCACCTCTGTGAGGGCTAACTGAAAATCCAGATTGCCTTTGAGGGCATGGAGAAATAAACAGTTCCTGATACTTCACAGAAGAGGAATTTATTTAATGCTGCTAAGGGAGTTGGTGATTGCCCAGTTTACTTTGAGACCATCTTTGTCATTTAGAAAAAATACATTCTTGTCAAGTGAGTTAACGTTTGGCTCTTGTTTTTATGTAAAAATGATAAACCTATATTATCTTTCTAAAGTTTTATTATTTTTTAAACAGTTGTCATCAGAAAGGCAAAGAAACACACCTCACTTAAAATAGGTAAATGATTTTCCCAGGAGGGGAATTTTGTTGTACTGAATTGGTGGATATACCAGGAAATATTTTGGTGATGGAATGAATGGTATCTCAAATTTTATATCAGAATCACAGAACTGGAAAGGACCATTCCCCTCTCCTGAGCAGGGCTATCCCTGGAAGAAGACATTAGGATTTCTCTTAACAGTTTGATAACCAAAATATAAATTAAGAAAATAAAATAGCTGGGCTGCCCACTTGGCTGACGAGAGGACTGAGGCTTCTGTGAATCCACTAAACATGACAGCTTAGATGAGACACAGGATGTATGTCGGAGGACCAACCAACGAGAATCAGCAATGGATGGGATGTGGAGGGAGAGAAAAAGGAATCAGGGATGACTTCTAAGTTTTGATTTGAGCAGTTGCGGGGGATGGTGATATCATTCCTGAGATGGTGAAGACTGGGAGAACAGTTTGGGAAGGTGATAGAACACAGGGTTCTACTGTGTATGCTGTCCTGAATGCCTGTTAACTAAGTGCAGATGTCAGATAAGCTGTAGAGTGTGTGAATCTAGAAGTTCTGTGGAGCTCAGGTCTGGAAATAAAAAGTGGAGAGGACTGAGATGGAGAGGAGAAGCAGGCCCAAGACTGATCTCTGTGTAGGGAGAAGTTCTAGCAGGAAAATCAGAGTCAGAAAACTTACAATTTTGAGCTCTTCTACTGAGTATCTTCATTACTTAGAGTTGTAAACTCCTAGAATAACAAATACACCCATGTTCAAACATATGGTTCAAATATGTGGATGAAAGTATACTCTGAGGTCAAATGTTGATGAATTTTTGATTAATTGCTTTAGGATTATTTTAATAGGTGCAAATCAGGAGTTAGCTATATTCATATTTCATATCCAGTAGGAACTAGTTCAATGAATTTGACAAATATTTAGTAAGTGGCTTTAGAATCTGACATCCTGGGCTTGTGTTCCAGTCACACTGCTTAATTAGCTGTGTGATCTTAGGCAAATAAATATGGTCTGAGCCATGAGTTCCTGAGGTATAAAATGGCATTGGGAGGGTGAAGTGAGACAATTTAAGGTAAAATACCTGAAACAATTCCTAGCACACAGTAAGAGCTCAATGAGAGGAAGCTATTATCATTTCGATAAGACATGTTCTCCCAGGGACCTTCCAAACTGGTGAAAGGAGCCAGACACAACCAGGAAATGCCAGCAGGAAGTTTCCAAAGTGAGAAGATTTGATATGAGCAGAGACCTCCTTAGAACGTTTTTATTCCCTTCCAGTCAACAGGGGTCAGAAGGATGGTCCCAGCCTCCCCTGCTTTCCTGGGTAGCTTGAAGCTGGATGGCAGCCCAGCTCCAGCCCTCGGGGAACTGTTTCTGGCCACCAAAGAGACACTGACTCCCTAGGACCTGGAGCCAAGGGTAACTGGCTGGCCCTATCTCGGTTCCTTCCTTCCGTTGGGTGTGTCTGTCTTCCCCACTGCCCTCCCCTTACTGGCCTGAGTTTCCTCCCAACTGGAACCTTACTCTACTGCTCCCAAGGTCACACAGGTTTCCTGACATGCTGCTGTGTCCCTGATTAGTAGTTTCAGTTCCCTCTCTGGCCTGGGGTTTCCAATAACAAAGGCTGTGACATCCAGAGGACATATTCTTTAATCCAGGTCTTGGATTAAAGACCTGGATTAAAGAATATATGTGGCTGCAGGTCTTACTGCTGGGTTGGGGTCCTTCCAGCTGAGCCTGATGTGTAGTCACCTGGCCTGGAGATGCTGAGTGCAAATGAAGTTTGCTTGGGGACCTGGGCTGAAGCCCCTGTTTGCAAGACCTGTATTGGTCTAAGGGGCTGCTTCTACTTTTGTAGGCTTAGATTCCATCTCCTATGGTGGCCTGGGGACTGTTTGTCCCTGCAGGATGTGGCTACTTGGCTCCTTTGGTTCAATTCACTATGGATCCTGAAATGTTTCCTTCTTCTGCTCATCACATCACACTAGCTTCAGTAGCCAAAGGATCAAACCTAAGCAGGAGATGAGATGTGCCTCATGCCATACACTTGCCCTATTGGCAGCCAGGCCAGGTCTAAAGGCAAAGGCAGAATGTGGTAGCATTGCTTGGTGTGTGGCTCAGTAATAGCTCAATTTCTTGGGTGTTGGGTTTCAAGGCAATGGGTGATCTGTGTCTCCAGGGTTTTATGGGATTGAAGAATAACAGCAGCAACAACATAAATCTCTAAATGTAAAATGCTATATGCTAGTAAACAATATCTCGTAAGTTTATTTAAAACAGTAAATACTCTGCATAATAAACTTCTAAAATGACCTTTTTTTTTAACATCTTTATTGGAGTATAATTGCTTTACAATGGTGTGTTAGCTTCTGCTGTATAACAAAGCGGATCAGCTATACGTATACGTATATCCCCATATCCCCTCCCTCTTGCGTCTCCCTCCCACCACTTCTATCCACCCCTCTAGGTGGTCAAAAAGCATGGAGCTGATCTCCCTGTGCTATGCAGCTGCTTCCCACTAGCTAGCTATTTTATATTTGGTAGTGTATATATGTCCATGCCACTCTCTCACTTCGTCCCAGCTTACCCTTCCCCATCCCCATGTCCTCAAGTCCATTCTCTACGTCTGCATCTTTATTCCTGTCCTGCCTCTAGGTTCTTCATAACCACTTTTTTTGTTTTTTTAGATTCCATATATATGTGTTAGCATACAGTATTTGTTTTTCTCTTTCTGACTTACTTCACTCTCTATGATAAAATGACCTTCTTAAATGATTACTTTGGAATTGATTAACCCAGTGCTTCAGTCTATTAATAGTCCTCAGCATTGCCCAGTTTCCTTTTATTTCTTACTCTGAGCTTTCTGATTTCCACCCTGAACTTGAAACTCAACAATTAGACATCTCTGTGTGCCAGGGAAATTAGGTCAAGCCTTGCTTCCTACCACCAGACAGGAGCCATCAAAGATCTTCTCGTGTGGTCAGAGCACAGCGAGGGGCAAAAGTGGGTGTATTGCAAAGATAGGTTTAAGCTTGAGGGACTTTTTCTTGAACAGACCCTTCCCAAGGCCCTGTACCTGATTTTGTATTTGTAATGTTCCATTTGTTTTAAAGGGCCAGAAATGATAGGAGCTTGAGGCCTCAACAAACCCGAGCTTACTCCTGGGAGGAGTGAACTGACTCTAGAGCCAAAGGATTCTGCCACCCCTGTGCTTTCTGGGGTCAGCCTACCTGAGGGGTTGTGGGTGGGGCTGCTGAGCTGTGAAACCATGTTGGGTGCAGTCTCCATAACAACAGTACCCAGGGCACTGACCAAGGTCAGCGTTGGGAGAAAGGTCCCAGGGTACAGGTTACTGCTGGTGAAATTTGGATGACATGAAGCAGTGGACATTTACATCCACTGCTGAGTACCAAATGGAAGTGGTTTTTGATCGAGTGTTGGAAAAACAAATTTACATAAAATGCAGGGTGTGAGGTAGGGCTGAACATTGATCTGGTCCCCTAAGGGAGGCCCCCAAGTTCTCCTGTCTCCTTGATCTTGCCCCGTTGTGACCTGGATCCTCTTCACTTAGGGGACTTGTGTTTAGGATTTTCCTGTTCTCTGCACGTCCCATTCGGGGTTCTTGTTATATTGCTGTAGTTTTTGTGGTTTCTATTTAATCCTGGCTCTTTCTCCAGGACTCTGGCCAAGTTCCTAGATCCATCTTACCTGCTGGAGGGCAGGGAATGTAAATGGTAATAGATTTCGCACAACATTGCACATGCTTTATGGACTGTGCGTTACAGGGAGTAGCTGAGCTGTAAAATTGGAATTAAATCTATGTGTTTACAGAAAAGTGCCAATTGTAAATCTCTGCTTTCTAAATACAGCCTTTGTGATGCAGAGCTTTGGGTACACAGAGAGTGGTTCAGAACTGGGAACTCAGGGATGTCTCTGGCAACCTCCTGTGAGTGTCTGAGACAACATCTTGGTCCTATTTTCTCCACAGCACTTTGGAGTGACTCTTCTTGTGGGGCACACAGCTTCTTCACTGAGTCTGTAATGTATTCCTTGTCAAATACCCCTCACATGTGCCCTTCCATGTGAGTAGGAAATGCCCTCCCTCTGAGGTGAAAATGGTGCTGGCAGCACCCCTCCTCAGAAGGCACATGCTTTGTGAGTGATAGCGATGAACCCCACCAGCTGTCATGGGCTTCACCCCCTCCACTGACAAGCCACCTGGAAATATCCCTCTGAGTCACTCTTACCATAGCAGGAGGAAGCAGCATTCTTCCTTCCTCTCTTCCTTCCTCCCTTCCCTCTTTACCTTCCTCTCTGCCTCCTTTTCTTCTTGCCTTTCTTCCTTCCTTCCCATGGCTCTCATTTCTGAGCGGTCTACTCCCATATCCTACTCCTACTTTGCAGATCATTCCATCATTAATTCAATCATTGATTGGGTCCATGAGCAGTATGTAAAATAAAAGAGGATTCTGCCAGCTGTTCTGGGCCCAGTGGACCCCATCCCCACCCTCACCTAATACACACGCATCAAAGGAGTATAGGAGAGGGAGGTAGCTTAGAATCATCAAAAAGAAGACAGTCTTAGCTTTGAATTCTGGCCTAGACACTTACTAGGTGGGAAACCTCTGGTAAGTCATTTAACCTCTTCTTTGAGCTTCTGTTCCTCTCTCAGATGCGTAATGGGGATAAAAAACTTACAAGGGCAATAGAAGAATTCAGATCTATATAATAGGTGCCCACTAAGTGGTACACATTGTTATGATTTGGACACCTATTCACAATAGTTCTGTACTCAGGAATGCGTTATGTCATCTGTGTTGCTGATGGATACAGACTGAAAGGAAATAAGTGAATTGGTACTTCAGAAATTGATATAAGGCAATGGGAAGTTCAATTCCAAGACCGTGCTGGACTGGCCCTGGCTCACAACTCAATGAAGATCAAGCCATAAAAGTTCATGTACTGGGAACCAAGTTAATGAACTAGGATTGAAGTAGGAAATGTCTCGGTCTCTCAGAGAGCTGAGCATCATTTTCCTGTGGGTTTGGGGGTGCTGAGCACACAGGAGCAGGGTTCCAGGATGAGAACATGTCAGTGGAACATGCACAATATGACCTGAGGGACACTAAAAACCCTATCCCACCCTATTCCACCCTAAAGTGTTTCTCCAGCAGTTGGTTCCTGCAAATACAACCACGGTGCCATGTTGTCAGAAATGCAGAAGCAGGAAACTTCCGGGCATCCTCTTAGTACCTGTAAAGTTTTGATGTTTGCCACCCCTCAGTCCAGGCTGCCCCCTGGCACTTGTGCTCTGCATCTTTTCCCAGCCTCATCTGCCATCAGAATGCTCATCTGTGCATTCCTTTTACTCTCAGCTGACTGTAAATTACACTAAGAAGCAACGTGGCAAACCAATTCCTGTGAGGAGATTAATGACCGAGAATAAGAATAATAGCACTAAAAAGCATTATAGTGTATTAGGAACTTTATAGAATATATTATTTCTAATCCATATGATAATTCTGCATGACAGCCTTTTAAAAATACATATACTGTTACATAGATGAGGAAGTTGATGCTCAAACAGGCGATAAATTTGGGCAAGTTCACACATCTCGTACCTAGCAGAACTAGGATCTGTGAATGTTTTCAGAATAGTCACCTACATATTGCCTAAAATCAAGGCTTCATGGGGGTGGTGTGAATACCTAAATGACAATCAGCACAGCTACTGAGGGAGGGGAAACTTATGTTGGGAGGCAAGTATAATGGCCACTGAAGACTGTGTAACCAACCTTGATGTTCTTGCCCTAAAGGATAATTTTTGTCCCTTCTGGATAAATTTCCCCCATCTCCATGTTGAAGCCAAAGGGAGACTA
Source organism: Delphinus delphis (assembly GCF_949987515.2). Taxonomy (NCBI): domain Eukaryota; kingdom Metazoa; phylum Chordata; class Mammalia; order Artiodactyla; family Delphinidae; genus Delphinus; species Delphinus delphis. The sequence goes on along the minus strand of NC_082683.1, from coordinate 80,003,223 downwards.
GTTCTCCATTAAGAAGGTGGCAAATGAAAAGCAAAGGGGTATGATCATGGGGCATTAACAGGGGTAGCAGCTGTTCCAGAAGGGATGTTGTCAGTGTAGGATACAGGCAAGCCACTTGGTCCTCAGGGAGTGGCAGGGAGCAGGGCTCCCAGATCTTATCCTGAGCAACGTGTGCACCACCGTGGGGGCCTGCTGAGTCTGATTCCCAGCAATTAAATTGGGACTGCTGGCAGGGGCTTCTGTATTGTTGGTGCCCACACTATGTGGTTTACCCTACCAGGAGAGGCCTGGGGACTCCAGGATATAACCTGGTGGCTAAGAGGGTGGGTGTCAGGTCTAAGCGTTTAGGTTAGATCCTGAATCGGCTACGCGTGAGGAGTGTGAGTTTGGGTAAATTGATAAACACTGCTGACCCCCAATTTCTTTATCTGTCAAATGTGAATAATAATTGTACCTATACTTCATCAAGGTACTGTGAGGATTAAATGAGTTAATGTATGAAAACACTTAATAAAGAGCCTAGCATGTAATAAATACCCAATAAACATAAGCTTTTAATATGATTTTGGTTTCTTCATATGATATAGTGGTTCTCAGCTTGGGACAATTTTTCACCCCCTCCCCCAGGACATTGGGAAATGTCTGGAGACAGTTTTAGTTGTCACAACTTGGGAGGTCAGTGCTACTGGTGTCTGGTTGATGGAAGCATGGGATGTTGCTAAACATTCTGCAATGCACAGTAGCGGCCCCTACAAAAAAGAATTATCCAGCCCAAATGTTCATAGTGCCGAGGTTCATAAAAACCAACCATGTGGACCTTCCATCGTTTACCAAGAAATTGGTGAGTTATTTGATCCAACATGAGATTGGAAAAGCTGGATTCAAGAGGTTAGCAGACAGCCTCTTTGGTATCAATAAGCCAGGCTGCACCCCACATCACTTTGACTCAATCCTCAAATTCTACTTTCAGGATTGGTTAATCTGGTGCACGTATTATCAAGCAGTAGTCAACTACTTTAACCCCTGTGCTTTTCCTCTTTCTTTGCAAAGAAGATAACCGGCATTCTGAAAGACAAGTGAATAACCACAAGGAAATAAAGTAGGCCACAATAGCTCCTGAGGTCCGACAGCCCTCCTTGCATCTATGGAGGTTCCTTACCACCATGGTTTTACTCATTAAACTTGCAGAAGATTTTATAATATACTATATGCATGACTTTGTTCAAGACATTCCCTCCACCTGGAATCCTCTGTTCTCCTCACACCCCACCCCCAGTCTCTTGAACATTGAAATTAGAAATTTTATTATTTTTAAGGTCTGCTTCACACCTCACCTCCTGCAACTTACCACTGCAGGTGGAAATTGTCTCTCCCTCCTCTAAACTTCTCGGTCATGGTCTGATTGTACCATGACTTAAATCGAAGGGCAAAGACTGTCTTGTTTGCCCTTGCATTTTCCAGAGTTTCTAATGCTCAGAGGCTCAGTTAGTGCTTGAATGGGTAGACAGTCTTATGGATCCCGACAGGAGTGTCCCCTCACTGCAAGCTAAATGCAAAGCAAGTACAAGCCCAAGGAGACCTGTGTGCAGGTCTAGTCCTCTGCCAGGCCTTCCCGTGACACCGCATGTCTCTCTCTGATGAAGACATTTTCTCTGATCCCTTGGGAAAACATGTCAGGCATGTACAGTAAAGGTCACCACGCGGGACTGGGGAATGTCCAGCTGAATTTATGTTTTTACCCTCAAGGACCGAGGGAGCTAAACTCCAAATAGGGTGGGTCCCAGAAATAAGGGGAAATTGTGGTGTGAATGCCAGTGATTTACAGCACTGGGCCCCCTGCCCTTGATGCAGCCAAAGGGCACTGCCCAGTCTCTATAGGACTGTTGTTAACGGCCAAAGGGTGTCATCTGAGTGGCAAAGGAAAGTTCACATTTCCATGGAAGGCCCAGAGGCCAAGGGAGAGGTCAGACGCTCTGTGGGGCTTTGTCTGGTTTTCTTTGTTAAAACCCACATGTGGGCCTATTTTGATCTCACACATATCTGCATGTGTTTCTGGGTGGATGAGAATGCAGTGCAGCTGGACCCTGAGTAATGGTTCTGGCCTTCAATGAGCTCCTCGGAGGAGCAGTTTAGACAGGGTTGCATTCTGCTCTCAATTTCCAATTTGGCAAAGGAAGCTGCATATTCATCTCATCAAGTAAGGGGAGAGTTAAGGGCGTTGCCACCAAATTCTTCTCCCTTCCCACATGTGCAAGACATGAAGGAAAAGTTCTGTTTTTCCTGATGCCAATTCATGACTTAGGTGTGTTAATGCCAGCCTAGTCCCTGGTATATAGTAGGTGTTATCTTCTAACTTTTTATTATGGAAAATTCCAAGCGTGTACAAAGATGGAGCGAATATACAAGAAGATGTCAGGCATGTAAAAAGTATGTATCACTCAGTTTCAACATCCATGAACTCATGTACTGTGTTATATACACCCCACTCACTTCCTCCACCCCATCTGAATTATTTCAAAGCAAATTCCAGGATCTTAGCATTTCTCCCATAAGCAGTTCTGTATGAATCTCTAAAACAAAAAACATGGCTACAATACCATTATCACGTCTAAAAAGTAGCAATAAGTTCTTAATATCATCAAATATCTAGCCAGTGTTCAAACTTTAAATTGTTTCCAAAGTGTCATAATTTATTTTTAAAGTTTCCTGATTTGATTCAGAACCCAAATAAGGTCTACACATTGTGACTGGTTGCTGTGTCTCATGATGTTTCTCTTCATCTACTTATTTCCCCCTTGCCTTCTCATTCTGTCCCTTCCTCTCCCTCTCTCTCTCCCTCTCCCTCTCTGTCTCTGTTTCTCTCTTCCCTTAAAGAAACTGCTTGTTGACTATGTACAGTTTCTCCAGTCTAGAGTCTTCTGACTTCACCCAACAGTGTCACTGTACATGGTTCTTTGCCTTCTGGTTTTCCTGTCAGTTGGTAGTTGGACCTTGGGCTTGATCAGCTTCAGGTCTGATTTTTGGTTTTGGTAGGACTGCTTTATAGATGCTGTATTCTTCCATCAGGAAACACATAATGTCTGGTTTCTCTCTTTTTGTGATACTAGCAGCTATTGACAATCAATTCCTAGATCCCTTAATTCATTAGAAGTTCCAAAATGGTGACGATGATACTCTACTATTACTTCTTCATTTATTAGCTGTAATGTTTCTATAAAGAGAAGAGAAACTTTTCTAGTATTTGGTTAACCAGTGCAATTGTCCGTGTAGGAAAGGTAAGATAGATTCTTGATTTTCCCCCTTATTTAGCAGTGGTAAAAAAGAAAAGAACTGAGTCACCAGGCTTCTACAAGTGTGACCAATTATTATCCCTTTAGAATCAACATGAATTCATGAATTTAAACATTTGATGCATTTCAATCTATCGCAGTTACTATCTTTATTGATTTTCAAACTGTCCCATCCTTGGCCAGTGGGAGGCTCTTAAGGTAGATTCTTCAGTCCTTTGATGAAATCCTACTAATTTTTGATAACTTTCAATCTGGTATATGACAAGATGCTCCAGCCACATCTCGTGCATTTCCTGCTCTAATTCTGAAATCAACTGTTTCTCCAAGAAACCTTGCTCCTTTCAGTGGGAAATGGTGTTTCTGGAGCTCACTCTGGGCACAGGGGTGCTCTGTCATAACTGGTTACTTGTTTCTAGGCCTTTTTAGCAGATGGAGCTAGAAAATATATTCATTACTTAAAGTCATAAGTTTTATGAGTTCATATCGATACTTCCAATTCAAGTTCAGGATTACATAGATTTTGCTTAATGTCTTCAATCCTGTATCTCCTCTCTCCCAAAGTTGAGAATCCTAGTTTTCAAAGACACTGGGAATTATCACATAATTATGCATTTGTTCTGTCATACAACACACACACACACACACGCACACACACACATCTCAGAAAAACCACCAACATTTCCACCAATAGTATGACTCCTGAAAAGAGTTTAAGTGGGTTTTGTTTTTGTTCTTGTAGCTCTATTTGTCCCTAGGATGCATCTCCCTAGGGACCTGAAGTCAAGCTGAAGTTTTCAAGTCCATGGAATAGTTTTTCTGCCTGTGGTTATGTAAACTGTATTGACATTTAGGATAATTTGTTTCATTTTATTTTCCAGGATTACTTTTTTGACACATAGTTTTATAAAACTTTTACATGGTTTGAAAGCCAAGTCTATAAAACCAAATATATTTAAAGTAGTTTGGCTTCTATTTCATATCTTCTTCAACCCTATTTCTTCCTACATCTTATAAGTAATCATTTGTTTTTAAATTTTATGATTTATTCTTCTATTGCTTGTTTTAAAAATGTTACATAGGGCTTCCCTGGTGGCGCAGTGGTTGAGAGTCTGCCTGCCGATGCAGGGGACACGGGTTCGTGCTCCGGTCCGGGAAGATCCCACATGCTGTGGAACGGCTGGGCCCGTGAGCCATGGCCGCTGAGCCTGAGCGTCTGGAGCCTGTGCTCCGCAACAGGAGAGGCCACAGCAGTGAGAGGCCCGCGTAATGCAAAAAAAAAAAAAAAAAAAGTTACATATACACACACACTCACACAGATACATATTTCCTTTTCTTAGACATACAGTTGGCCCTTGAACAACAAGGAGGTTAGGGGTGCCCACCCTCCCCGCAGTGGGAAATCTGCATATAACTTTACAGTCGGCCCCCAGAATCCTCGTCCCTCATAAGCAGATTCAACCAACCAGGGACTGTGTAGTACACCAGTGTATAAGTGGATCCTCGCAGTTCAAACCCGTGTTGTTCAAGGGTCAATTATATATACACAATTTACTCTGCTCTTTTTGCTTACTATATCTTGGCGATCACTCCATAGTGATATATAGAGATATTTCTTTTTTCTTTTTAGATTGGTTGAATTTACTCAACCAATCCCTTAATGATGGATATTTGAGTTGTTTTATCTTTGTTGGCAAAAGTAATAGCCTTGTACTCCTTCGTTCCTTCGTTCCTTCCTGCCTCCCTCCCTTCCCCCCTCCTTCCTTCCCTCTATTCTTTCCTTTCTTTCTGTATTTTCAGCAGTATATCTTTGGAATAGGTTCCTAAAAATGGAATTGCTGGATATAGAGTAGTTAAAAAAATTTTTCTTTAACAATCTCAAACTTTAAAAAAGTTGTAGAGTACAAAGAACATTTATTTCCTGCACCATTTGAGAGTCAGTTGCTGAAACGATGCCCTATCACCACTGAATACTTTAGTATGTATTTCCTATAAGCAAAAACATTTGCCTGAATAACCACAATATAACTATTAAAATCAGGAAATTAACATTGGTCCAATACTACTATCTAATCCTTGGATTCCATTCAATCTTTGCCAATAATAATCTTTAAAACCAAAGGATCCAGTCCAGAATCATGCATTATATGTTGGTGTAACCTCTCTTCAGTCTCTCATTTTGGAACTGTTCTCTCTTTCCTTAGCTTTTATGACCTCAATATGTTTGATGATGACATGTCAGTTTTTTTGTTGTTGTACGTTTTTCAATTTGGGTTCATAGCACTACTAGGTTTTTTGGTTTTTTGGTTTTTTTTTAAATGTATTAATGGTGATCATGTTCTTCTTAATTGGTGTCAGGACCTTGGGGGAGAGGGCGGAGCAGGATGAAGGGAAAGAAATATCTCTAGAAGAGAGGGGCCCAACCCCCTTTGGAAATGTGTTTATCTCACTGTACACAAAGGATCAGGGCCTTTTTTTATAGAGGGTGCGGGTAGGGAGAGGAAGCCGATTCCCCAGGAAGCTCTGCCAGATAAGAAATCTGTCTCTGTAAACTCATCTGCTTCTGTGTTGTTGTATCTCCCTCCTTAGCTTCCTCCTTAGTTCCAGTAAAATTATTTGTGGGGGAGAAAAAAATCCTGGTTTTGTTTCAGCTGAACTAAGGGGAAAGGAATTGATCAAGAGAGCTGGTTAAGAAAGAGAGGGCTGCTGAGCGCCGTGTCAGCTGAGGCTGCCTTTCTCGGGAGTCAGACTTGGCAACTGGCCCTTATATAAGTTCGAAAGGAAATCCTGTGTGAAAGGTGCCTGCATGTAGCAAGCACTTGATGGGTAGTTACTATGTAGACTGTTAAGAGCTCTTCGTTCCTCCTGTCAAGGGCTCTGTTCGTGCACCTGTTATAGGCCCTACCCTAGTGAAACTGTGTCTCTACAGGACTGAGGGTACCTGCTGAATGGGGGCCGTGAACTCTTCTCAGAGCTCAGCAAGGGGAGTGACATTACATTAACATGTCTTGCAGCTGCCTAACCCATTAGTATGCAGACTTAGGAGGGCTTCAGTCCCACAGCAGGAATCTTCTCCAGGAAGAAGGTGGGTATGGGCCGCTTATTAATATGGGCACACGTTAATATGGGCGAAGAAAGGAGAACAGTGGGAGTATTCACAGGAAGGACCTGGTGATCATCTACTTGCTGACCATTTTAGGTCCATCAGCCAGAGTAATTTCTTTTAAACTGAACTTGAGGAGAGAAGGAAGAGAAGGGAAAACAGGAAGTTAAAGAGTGTGTGATTGGTTCCTTTTCAAATCCAGGATGCAGGAACCTCCAGAGAGGCCCAGTTTAACCAGTGCTCCCAGGAACCCCTGCAGCCCAAATCTAGCCAGGCCCAGCCCTGGAACTCTAAACCCTGAGCCCACCTGAGACTTTAGTAAGTCAGGGAGCAATTTATGTTAACTGAATTTGTAAAGCCACGTTTTCTTTTCAGGCCGAAAAAAAAAAAAAAAAGGTAAAACCAGACACCCTTAGTTGAGTGAAAGTGTTTGCGCTGTTTGCCAAAGATAGAACAGATGCGACTTCCCCTAAGGAGGGGTGGTGATAGTTTGAGGGATGGTGTCTCTGTGTGTATTTAATTGGGTAAAATCCCTAAATAGAGTGAGTCCTTTTTTTTTTTTTTTTTACCTGATAGGAACTCCAAGCCACTCAGCGAGGAAGAATCGAGGTACACCTTCAAACAACAGCTCTGAGGTAAGCTCAACGTCTTACAAGTCAATATTTGCGTATAGGAGCTCTGTGTACATTCCAGACATTTCATATTTGGGTCTTTCTAAATTCCTTGTTTCTGATGGGGTATTGCTTGGGCATCACCACTCATAAGACGGTCCTTATTCCCCTACCCGCCCCCCCCACCCCTCCCTACCCTTTGGCTTTTTTTGGATGAAGCGTTATTTTTTATCCCTCTAATGATTGGTATTTGGCTATAGTTGGAGCTCTCTTGATAAGAGGGTTTTTTGGCATTTAAAAAATTTGTGTATCATTTTATGAATTGGGGAGAGACAGCACGATTTGACGTTAGGTAGAAAAGACTTTGTTAAAACACTTGGAATTTAAAAGCTCTTCTTTCCTTGTAATGAGTCCTTTGAAAGATAATCTGCTTGGGGCCCTACGGAGTTTCTGAGGAAACATGCAGCTTTGAGGGGAAATGCTCTCTCTCCCCCTCTGGTCCCACAAGTGTGCATTTCTCAACCCGACACTCTAGCTGGATCGCTCTGCTTCCTGATGCAGTAGTCAGATATTTTGGTGAAGAAAATTTTAAAGCCTAATCATGCTGTAGTGGGAAGGTGGGATTTCTTTCCTAGCATGTAAGTCAAGGACACATTTTCCTCAAAAACCAGGTATTACATTTTGGTCTTTCACAAGATGTCCAGCCCATTACTATGAAAGAGCCCACAGTCTCTGCCCTTGGAGAGGTTACCACTCAGAATGGAGCAGAGGCAGCTAGCCAAATAATTTACACATGTGGTAATTGCAATAAACTTTTATTAGTGTTGTCAGAACATTTGACACATTTATTGCATTAATTGAGCCCACTGCCCAGGGGTTCACAAACGCAAATACTAAAATGTATCAAATCTAGGACTTCCCTGGTGGTCCAGGGATAAAGAATCCTCCTTCCAATGCAGGGGACAGGGATTCCATCCCTGGTCAGGGAACTAAGATCCCACATGCCCTGGGACAACTAAGCCTGTGCACCGCAAGTGCTGAGCTCGCGTGCCTCAACTAGAGAGCCCAGGTGCTGCAACCTAGAGAGCCCGTGCGCCACAACTACAGAGCCCATGTGCCCTGGAGCCCGTGCACCGTAACTAGAGAGAGAAAACCCACACACAACTAGAGAGAAGGCTGTGCGCCGCAACGAAGGCCCGACACAACCAATAATAATAATAATAACGATAATAATGATGAAAATAAATAAAATATAAAATAAAAAAATATATCAAATCTATGTTATATATTGCAATCACGCCATTGATCCTTTTTTTTAAACCTCACTAAGAGAGGAAAAAACACTGCCAATTGTAATATAAATGCATCGTGATTTCAGAGATGCTAAAAAGTTGAAAATCTGCATCTTCAATGAATGAGATGCAGTAATTCCTTCCAGATTCACCTGGAACACAACTAGGAAAACAATCACAAAGCAAGGTAAGAAGCACCATTAGAGAGGTCTGAAAATGTGCTAAGTTGGTCCAGAACAAGGAGCAGCTGATGCTAACTAAGAGGCAAGGTGGGTAGGCTTCCCAGAGGAGGTGACATTTGAACAAGGTCTTAACGAACGAATAAGGATTTGCAGGTGGAAAAGACAGGGCATTTTGGGCTGAGAAAATTACATGCACAAAGGTAAAGAGGAAATGATAATCACATTCAGGGTTTCAGATATGTGTTCCAACTTAAGGCCCCCAACACAATGTTAGGTGTTATGTTGTATTATTTCTTCTCTCTTACAGAGGACATAGGCACAGGTTTAGTAATTTGCCCAAGGTTTCTCAGCTGGCAGTCAAGAAATATTAACTATTGCTATTATTTCAGTCCAGTTATGTGGGCCATTGTTCTAAAGCTGTGCTATCCAATATGGTAGCCTCTAGCCAGGAGGGACCATTGAGCTACTTAATAGTCACTCGAAATATCGAAATGTGGCTATTCCAAGTTGAGATGTGCTGTAAGAATAACCACACACTGGATTTTAAAGACTTAGTAACCCAGAGTTCCCTGGTGGTCTAGTGGTTAGGATTCGGTGCTTTAACTGCCGTGGCCAGGCTTCAATCACTGGTCAGGGACCTGCAAGCTGCATGGAACAGCCAAAAATAAATAGACAAACAAATAAATAAATAAAGACTTAGTACCCAAAAAAGATTGTAAGATATTTCCCTAATAATTTTTATATTTATCACAAGTTAAAAATGACAATGTTTTGGATGTATTTGGTGAAATAAAATATATTCTTAATTTCCTTTTACTTTTTTGTAATCAAGAAAAAATTTTAATTACATATGTGGCTCACATTATATTTCTGTTCATCAGCACTGTTCTAGGGTGGTCTGCTGAGAGGGGGCAGGGTGTGGGAAATGGTGCCCAAGGGCAAAGGCATGCAGATGTGCCCAGGTGTGCTGCTCCCTGCCAGGAATCTCCACCTGCAGAGCCTCACACACTGGTGCCTGGCTGCTTCAGTAGCTTGCCCCATGCTCCACGGCTGCAAGTGGCAGAGCTGGGCTTTGAAACTGGGCAGCCCAGCCCCAGAGCCCGCCTTTGAGTTCCAGAAATGTGACTGATTGAGATGTAGTTGGCAGTGAGTGCAAGGGGACAGGGTCAGGGCATTCGTCTATTACCCCCTTCAGGGAACAGGTTTGTGCACATTTCCAGAAGGCCTCTGAGGAGTGAGTGGAATGCTGGGAATTTCTGGCACCAGCGGCAAAGCCTCAAGGAAATAACTTCCATCCTGAACCAGCATCCTCTGAGAGCCAGGCGCTCCGGGTGCTGTGTTGGAGGGCAACGAGGTTTTGGCCCATATTAGCGAGCTTCTGTCGGAAGCCTCAGCACTGCACAAGGATCCAAGCTCCTCCACGCCCCGACCCCTGCTTCCTAACATTGTTCTAGTATCTGCCCCACCTCCTGCCCACCACACACCCGGCTCCCCGTAGACCTCACACACTGCTGAGGTCTTTGTTAATCCTCTACATCAGCTGATGGGCCCTTTCCTATCTTGCCCAAAAGACCAACTCATCCTTCAAGACCCAGCTCAAACATCACCTTTACTCCTGTCTTCCCTGACTCACCCGGTACAAAAAGTATCACCCCCTCCTCTGTTCCCTACCTACCCGTGGCCCCTGCTTGATGATGTGCTCTACCTGGGTGCTGGCAGCATCCTACTTGTCCTGGCCGCCCCAGCGGTGCCAGTGCATGCACACACCAGCTGCTCCGTGCCTGCTTTGCAATGGAATTGAATAGAATCCCTTTTAACCAACTGAAGGAGAATGGTGACAGCTCCTCCACAATGGAATTCCCCTTTGCAAATCCTCAGGAAGGCCAGTGGCTCCTGCCTGTGAAAATGCAGGATTGAAAGAGGAAACAGGTAGCAGCTGTTGTTTAACTTCTGACATGGTTGTTACAGAAGCAAACCATGCAAGAAGAAACCCCACGATAACTCACCTGTGTGACTCAGCAACGAGGCACGCTCCCGAGGAAACAGAGTTGGTTTAGCTCACAGGCTCTTAATCTGTGAAACTGAGTCACTCTCCCTCGCAGGGGTCTCATGCTCTGATGTCTTAGGGCAGGGCTCCCCAACCCCCTGGCCTGGCCTGTCAGGAACCGGGCCGCACAGCAGGAGGGGAGCAGCAGGGCGGGCAAGCAAAGCTTCAGCTGCCTCTCCCCATCGCTCGCATTACCGTCTGAACCATGACCCAATGCCGTCCGTGGAAAAATTGTCTCCCATAAAACCGGTCCCTGGTGCCAGAAAGGCTGGGGACCGCTGTCTTAGGGCTCAAGGCACAACTGGGGGCCTGGTCTGTGACATTGGAAGGCTTCTGTGCTTGATTCTTCACTTGATTCATTTGTTTCTCACAGCAGCCTCACGGAGTGTAGGATGTTTGGGGGTATTTTCACTGGTCTTAAAGTTTGGTCTCATAAATTAACGAGTTGTGACAACTTCTCCCACCTCTGCATGGTTTGACGTTTTCCTTTCAAACCCACTACTGATGGTCATAGTGCTCTGGATCACGCCTTTTGAATCAGTACTTGCTTCCCCGACTGCAGCCAGATGCTGACAGCTGCAATTAGGTGGCTGGTGATATCTTTAAGACGGCAGTAGGGCCTGGAGGACACGCCACAGGCCCTGAAAAGGAGCCCCGTGTCAGACTCAAGAGCCGGTACATGCTGCTGTGTCTGTGAAGGAGTTGTCCTCCCACCAAAATAAAACTCTTATTCTAAAAAGAAAACATTTGACAACCTCCGCCAAGCACACTGTTATTCTACCCCAGGAGCCTGTCCATTCCATCACCTGAAATATTATTTTGCATAAAATTTTCAATTATTTTCCTGTAATGTCCAGTGAAGATTTGGCACCTTGAAGCCAGACAGCTCAACAGGACGATCTCTCAGTTTTCTTCCTGGTTGTAAATTTGTATCATAAATGTTGGAATATGTACAAATTAGAGAAGGAAACCTGCCTTCTGCTCAAAGCGGGGAATTTGTCTATGCAGTCAATGTGTGAAGAACTGTGTAGTGGAATGATCTGCTGATACTTAGCTTCTGTGGTAGTGTTCTCATCCTTCTCCCCCTACTCCATCTCTTCCTCCTGCCTCTCTTTTCTACCAAGAAAGAAATCAGAAAGTCTGGGCGGGTGAGCTGTCCTGAGATACTGCAGTAGCTCCCTCGGTCTGAGGGCAATAGGGCCCCTTAGAGGCCATCAGGATGCCCAAACATAAGAAGTGCTGGGTAGCCCTGTTTGCTGGAAATGAAGACCTCTTGTATTTCAAGGGTTGAAAAGGAAATGTTGCCAGACCTACGGTGGCGTGGTCCCTGGAGATGGAAAGTTTATGGAAGTTTGGGATCTGCAGAGCCGGACAGCCTGATAAAATCTGATGCAGCCCTCTCAGGTGACTGGATCTTTGGGGAAACATCACATAAGGGACTGAAAATTAGCACTAAGAGCTGCAATTCTGGGAACCTAAGCAAGGGACAGTCTCAGCTGGGCTGAGCATGAGGTCTCAAGAATCTCCTTCCCACACAGATCTTCAGCAGCTTGTGCAGAGCCCTGCACAACATCATCTGAAGGCTCGTGTGGGGCATCTTCCACAGCCACGAGGCAGCGATCAGTGACATTTCTTCCACTGGTGTGTAGAAGTCAGGCTGACCCTTCTTTAATCCAAAAAGAGTCCTCAGACTCTGCACTCCCAATGCAGGGGGCACGGATTCAATCCCTGGTCAGGGAATAAAGATCCTACATGCCCCATGGCACAGCCAAAAAGAAATAAGATAAAATAAAATAAAATAAATCCTAAAAAGCAAAAAAACCCCAAAAGAGTCTTCAAGATTTTGGACGAGTCATGGGGTGGGAGACAGCCCCATGACAGAGATGCTGGACTTTTTGCTAATCTCACAATCTATTAAATGATGGGAAATTAAGCCACTTGTTTTGTGTGAAAAAACTAAATATGACAGTATTTGCCCCCTGGATTTCTGCAGCAATCCTACTGGTTATTATATCCAGGATATGTGTATATATGAACAATTTGAAAGCCAAGAAATTTTCACCACCAGCCCCAAATTGAAAGTTGCTGAAGGTGCTGACCCCACGCTTCTGCCCTGATGGTTCTGAGATTCACTGAGTCAAAAACAAACAGCAGAAGCCTCTTAATGTACATTTTGTGTTTATAATGAGAAATGAAAATGATTACTTTTGGGTCAGATGGTGCTAAATCAAAGCAACACGAGAGCCTAAGCTTTGAGACAAGGTTTGCCCATAGTCACTCTGCATTTAATAAACGTCCATAGTGCCTACTCTTTGCCATGCGCTGTGCTAGATACTAGGGAATAAAACGATAAAGCAGACATTGTCCTTGCCCTCTGATATAGTGATGGAGAAATACATTAATGAAATCATTACTCAAAAACGTAACTGGCTGTACTTAGCACTGGGGACTAATTATTATTTATTTTCAGGCTGATTAGTTTTCAGCTAAGAGGATAGATGAGACTCTAGGTATAGAGTTCAAGATAGGAAAGAGTTAAGCCCTGCATGGGACATTTCAGAGGCTGTCCCGGGGGAAAAGAGGGGCCTATTCATCAGTCCTTGGGCAATGGGTTGGTTCTTCCTCTACTGTCATTTCAGAGAATGTATGCTCCCTCCGGCATCCTTGCTGGCCTGGAAGGTCACTGCAGGCTCAGGGTGCCACAAACACAGGATTGTTCACTCTCTTTGGCTGGAGAACTGGGCTGGGAACCAAACTGGCCCACAAACTCAGGTTTTCCCATTTCATTTCAAGGGCAGCCAACTTCAGGGACTTAAAAACGAGCTTATGGCAACACTGAGAGTGATGGTGAGGGGAGCCAAAGTCAATGCCATCGATAGACCATGCTGCCTTCAGAATAATTTCCCAGTATTTGAAACAACTACAGAGTGATTGCCAGAGGGTTCAGAGGGGAGGAGAGTTGGCGTGACTTTGGCTAGTAGGTTGTATGTTGAAATAGTATGAAATAATACAAAGAATTTCCTAGGAATCCCCGACCTAGTCTATTTTTGAACAGTATGGTTTTGGTTTCTTCCTATAATTCTTGGGCATATGGTGAATTAATATGGAATTTTCTATTAATTAGCTAATTAATTCAACACATATTCATTTTAGTCCACTCTTTTACTAACTATGAGACCTTAGGTTATAATCCATCCATCCTTCCTTCCATCCAACCGATCATTTATTTAGTGCCTACTGCAAGTCAGACATTGTGCTACACACAAAGAAGGGAACCTAACCCAGAATTCACCAAATCTCGTGCCATTCATCTCTTTTCCAAGCACATTTCCTAGGTCCCTTTGGGAGTCCTTTTCAGGTTGGGGCCACATGACTGGATTCTGGCTAATAGGATAGAGTAGAAATGATGTATGTTACTCTCAGGTCTGACCATAAAATTCATTGTGTAATCGTCCAGTTTCTTAATTTCACTTCTTTGGTGAATCCAGATGGCAGCAATATGAGATGAAAGGAATGTGGATCCCTGAGTCACCACTTGGAGGAGAGCCACAGAAAGATTGCAGTTTGGAATTTGTTGTAACCTAGCCTCGCTTCCCCTAACCAATACACACTCTCTGAGTGTGGGGATGTCTAAGCTTAATACTGAAAGAAAAGAAGAAATTAGGCTAAGTCAGGTAATGTGAGCACTTTTAGCTATATTTTTCCAGCTAGAAAAAAAAAAGTATATAAAAAATAGCCAGCTTACCAAACAAAGCCTTGAATGAACCCCAGGTTTCTACTTGAACAACCGGGTACAGTGGTTGCCTTCATCAAAGTAGAGACTGTAGAAATTTCCTGAAACACTCTGACTCACACTTTACAAAGTTTTAACAAGACTGAAGGAGGTAACAGGTTAGTTGAAGAAATCACTTTCTTATCATAAAAATGGATCATCTACTTCTTGACTACTTGGAGTTTACAGCTTAAGTGTAGAATGGAGGAGAGCAAAGATAAAATGTCAAATTCATTTAAGTCCTAGAGCCTTGGATTTAGATTTTTTTTCCCCCTTCCAGGCAGGTTCTTCTTGTCATTTGCTTCCTCGGAGAATGCTTTGCTGACAGCTCGATATAAAGCAGTCACCCAGTTACTCTCTATTGAATCCCCCTATTCTAATTCTCTGTGTAGCTCCTCACTATCTGATAGTTTTCTTGTTTATGAATTTGTTTGCTCTATTGGGTGTCTTCTCTCACTAGAGTGGGGGAAATAACACTTTGTTCAACATTATCTCTAGCATACTGAACAGTGGCTAGCACATAGTAGGGGACCCATAAATGTTTATCAAATAAATGAATGGAAGGCAGCCAAACAGGAGTGAAAAATCAGATGTTTTATTTTGCAACAGGTTTGCAAATCTGAATGGCCAAGCTTGGGATATGCTTCAGATGAGAACTATGAAGTAGCCATGTTTATCACTCTGTATCCAAAAAACCAATGTCAATTGACATGAATATCTTGCAAAATTTCTCAAATGACACATTGGAGCAAGTCTGTTCCTGGAGAATTCTTTCTTTAGACTTGAAAAATTCCCAGAGATGCAAATAGTTTTGAATCTAACATAGTTGATACACATTAAACCCCTCTATTGCAACATGTCTCAGATAAATTGATGCCTAGGATGCAATTTTTGCTATAGAGGCTGAAGGAAGCAAGATCTCTCTTTCAAAAGGGATATGAATTCTTTGGCTTGGACCTCCTCTACCTGACCTAACTTCTCTATACCCTCAGCCATGGGCATTTCAGATCTGAGTTATCAGGAAATCATAATAACGTGTAGGGGGGTCTGTTCCATGACCTCATATCATCTTCAGTCAATCAACTAAAATCTCAGTTTTGAAAGTCATGTCTGCAATGAGTGTAAAGACTTAAAAGGATGTGGTTGCAATCCTGAAGCTAGAAGCTATAGACAGAAAATAGGTCAAGAAAAAATTGACAAACAAAATCTGCATGGAACTGGATTCTGCAAGGACTAGCCTTACTGGTTCAGCAAACAACGAGGACTCCTCAGGAAGCTGCCTGAGAAACTCATTGCAAGGCTTGCTAACCAACTAAAGATGGCCTCACATAATAATAGCTTTAAGAACAGTTATATCAACTAACACTTACTGAGTGCTCACTGTATGCCAGGCACTCTACCAAGCGCTCTACATGAATCACATACTTAATTCCTCATGGCATGTGCCAGTAAAGGAGGGATAAATCAGTTCTTTATGGGCCAGGAAGCTGAGGTTGATTAACCTGTCCAGGTATGGACAGACTTTCCTGACTCTAAAACTCAAGGTTTTAATTACGACCCCTCCAACCTTAACATTCATTGAAATTCATGAAAAATAGTAACACTTCTAGAGTGGCCAAAAAAAAAAAAAGAAAGAAAGAAAAGCATAGGATATGAAAATGTATAGCTACAGATATATTTCATTTGAGTCTTCTTATAATAGAGAGGATCAAAGTATTCAATTCAGGAGACAGCACGTGGTGTTGTGGGGGGTGTAAAGTACGTCAAGGCCTCTGTGTCCTGTCTCATTCCTGCACTAACCACTCCTATGACTCTAGGTCCCTCACTGACTTTTCTCTGTCTCAGTTTCCTAGTCTATAAGATGGGACTAATCTCTGCTCTGTATTTCCCAGTCCTGTAAAACTTTCTGAAAGGCCTAACAGAAGAAGGATTCTAACTTAGCTTGTCTAAAACCGTTTCAATCCATTTTAGCCTCCAGGACTTTTTTTCGCTGCCTGCTAGGAGCACAGGAAAAAAAAAAAAAAAAAACCACCATATAATCACAATAAAAATCTCATCTGCACTACAGGAAACCTAAACCATTCTCTGTGGCCTATATTGCGCTTTTTCCCTTTAGAGGAATAAGTAGGAAAGGTGAAATCTTATGATCCATGCCGCGGAGGATTAACTTAACTTGTCCAGGTTAAGCAGGAAGAGGGGTAGACACCAAGTTTTCACCTCTAGCTCTAGTGGGAGGCAGCTGGTATAGTACAGCAGCCGAGAAAATGCCAGGAGAGTAGAGGTTGTGCCATATTCATCTACTTAAATTCCTTCAACATTTTTATTATCTGCTGTACAAATTCTAAAGCTTCAGGATTTTGGTGTTTTTTAGGTAAAAATTTTGGTGTTTTTAGGTAAAAATCTTGGTGTTTTTAGGTAAAAATCTTGGATTAACTCCAGTTTCCTGGTCTGCCTGTGTGTCCCTGAGAGGCAGAGGTAAATCAGGGAGGGCCCTGGGTGCTGGGCTAGGGGTCTGTGCATTGGGAAGACTGTAATGCCCAGAGGTGCTGAGGGACCTGGGCTTGAAGGGCTCTGTGGTTGAAGGGTGGAGCCCAACAGATGGTTCAAAACAGTCTTCTTCCTTCCACAAATGTTGATTGTGTGACACATGCCCAGGCGTTGTCCTGAGCACTGGAGATGCAGTAACAAAGAAGATAGTCTTTTATATCCAGTTTAGGAGACTTGAAGCAATCAGACTTGGGCTTAAATCCTGCCTATGCCACTAATTAGCTGTGATCTTGGGGAAATATCTTGACTCTTGGAGTTCAGCTTCTTCAACTAGAAAGTGGGGACAACCTCAAAGATATGCTTGTGAAAATTAAATTAGATGATGGAAGTGAAGCTCTTAGGACAGCCACTGGCATACTTACAGTGCTTACCATGCTGTAAGCCCTAGGAAGCAGGGATTGTGTCTTGGGTTCATTTTGAATAAATGGTGCTTGCCTTAGTACACAGAAGGTGCTGAAAGGACTATAGAAGGTGCTAAAGGACTGTAGAAGGCTTAAAGGTTAATAGAAGAGTCAGATTGGAGACCAGGAAGCAAACTGAGGGTCTGGAACAGGATAAAAAGCCAAAATATCAAGAAGTAGAAAAAGCAGGGACTTCCCCGGTGGTCCAGTGGTTAGGGCTCCGCGCTTCCACGCAGGGTTCACTCCCCGCCTCGTTGGGGAACTAAGATCCCACAAGCCAAAAAAAAAAGAAGAAGCAGTAGAAAAAGCAGAAACAGGATGTAGGAAGAGAACATTCATAGAAACTAAGGTTACTGATGGGGAGGTCTCTGTACGAGGTGGTAGATGTACGGGTGAGCACGGACGAACCAGCTCCACAGGCTACTGACGCCTCCTCCTTGCTCCCATGGACACACCCTGCTCCCTCCTAGCAACAAACAAAACCAACCAGCATAGCAAACAGTTCAGTTATGAGATATTTGCCTATTGGGAGAACCGGGGACCGAAAGACAGGCTCTTGAGATCATAGTATTCCCAAACCAGGGCCCAGTTTGAGCCGTGGCTGCTCAAACTTCCCTTCTACCCCTTTTAGGTGCTCCCTGCACCATCTCCCTTAGAGGGAGGGTGACCATAAGTCCACGATGTCCGAGTTTAAGCTCATGTCCCAATGCAAGCATTAATACAGGGGAAGGAGTATACACTGTATATACAACTGGTATACGGTATACACTGTATATACCAATCACCAAGAGATCTTGCTAAAATGCAGATTCTGATTCAGTAGGTCTGGGTGGGGCTTAAAAGTCTGCATTTCTTAAAAACTCCCAGGTGAGGCTGATGCTATTTGTCCAAGGACCACATTTTCAGCAGCAAGGATCTACCACTGACTCTTAAAGGTAACTGTAGTCAGTATCACCTTTAAATTGCAGACTCTGAGACCCCAGCCATCTACTGGTGTGTCTCAAGGGCTCAGAAAGACCAGCTGTGAAATAACTCCCCTTTATGAATTTCTAGCTTTTCTACCAAGCCTTTTCTTTGGGTTAAGGGAGTACAAACAGAAAATCAACCTGTTAACCTCAATGAACACACCTTGGTCTACATGCAGGGGAAGGCATCGAGGGACCTGGCAATTATGAGGTACTGGGAGGGTAGCATGTCTACCAGGTCCAAGGAGCCACTCTGGAGTTTGTCCTTCAGATGTCCTGGGGTTTGGCTGGGAGACACATGTGAGGCTTTGTTGGACCTGGTTAATATACTGCGGGCCAAGTACTGAAAGAGGCACAGTGGAGGGTGAGGACAGCCGCACTCTCTGGCTTTAGGGAATTTTAAACTAAGAGATAGGATTTCAGATCCTTTGAAAGTCCCGGCTGACACATGCAAAAGAAATCACACAGAATACCTGGGTGCTGAAAAATAAACCTGTAGGGAACTGAACTGGATGAGGTGAGAAGAGCGAGACTTCCAGGTAGAAGTGAATTTCACACTGGGTCTTGCAGGGGATAATCCAGGGGCAGTAGCGGAAGTGGATGGAGGATGTTGCTGAGTTACGGGACTGAAAGGTGGAGGTACCCAGGCAGGAAGAAACAAGCTCGAGGAGGTGTTTTAAAAGTTGGAGAGAATAACCTCACTCTGTCAAGGACCCGCAGGGCACTCTCCTCCCACAGCTCCTGATGGTGACGATGGTGAGTGCCTGAGGCGGTGACCAGACCACATCCTGCCCTCCTGCTCAGGATAGTGCAGCAACCTGCAGTGCCTGGGCTTTTGGAGACTCCCCACGGGTGTTATTTTGATCGTTCTTGCCCAGAAGTAAAATAACACCCAACTAAGGAGCTGCCGATTGCAAATTGTTGGAATTACCTCCTCCTTCCCTGTCCCTAGTCTAACCTATCCTGGAGTGGCCTCACTTGGGCAGAAAGGAATGGTAGAAAAAAGCAGATTTTCCACGCATTTCATAGAGGGTCAAATGAAAGGCACAATCAGGACTTCTGAGGGAGAGAGGAAGGGCAGAGAAAGGGCTGCCTTGCTGCAAGACAAAGCTGGGTGAACAACTGACTCTTTCCCTCATTGACAAAGGAGAATGAGGGACTTGTGCCAGGCTGACTTAAATTGACTGGAGAAAAGTAACTTTTGTAATTCATGGCCCTCTGCGTGCTCTGGAAATGCTGGCAAAGCAGTGAGACAGGCATGCACCCTTCAGGCAGAAAGAGCATGAACTGTGAGACAATTTCGGGCTCCAAGGTCAAGGATGGGGTTGCTCAAGGTGCCAGGGCAGCCTTGGGGAGGCAGGGGCTTCTGGGGTAGGGGTTGGCAGTTCCTGCAGACCTCTGGGTCTACCACTACCCCTGCCCCGCCTGCTGGGCTAGAAGCGGCTGCAGCTGGCTCTGCCCACTTCTGTAATCATATGGGACAAGGTTAGTCATCCCACAGCTGGGTGCTGTGGGATGTTGAAGAGAGCTGGGAGACTTCTCTGTAGGGAGGGAGGACACAATGAACAAGTTGGAGATTTGTTCTGACTGTGGCAGGAGAGAAGCTAGTCTACCCTCTCTGTCAATTGGTCAACAAGACACTGGGTGTTTCCACTGGGCTCAGCATGGCAGCTGAATTTGGCTCCCACTGCCTAACTAATGGGTTTGGGGTGTAGGTAGTGACTTAGCAAGGATGAGGTATATTGAAGTCTTGTCCCCTCAGCCACTACCTAAACCTCAAAGAGGAGGAGACAACCCTGTTGATGGCCGATACTGGATTTCTCATCAGTGTTGGTGAGTGTGGCCAAGCCAGAGGTCATGATTTAGAACAAATAAATGTGAAGTTTCTTACATTCAAGTGGTCTGGGAAAGTCCACACTAATTACATGGTGTAAACCTGCTGTGATCATGTGCTAAGTTGGGTGGCAGTTGAGTACTGCTGTGGTGAAGTAGAGAGATCCCTAAGGGCCAGAATGATCAGGAAAAGTTTTGTGGAAGGGGGAGAACTGGACACAGGTGCTGAAGGATGGGCAGACTATGGATAGGGAGAGGAAAGGGGGAAGGCATTCCGGGAGGGAGGGGCAGCATCACCAAAGACCCTGAGATGAACATGGTGAGTTTATGGGGCTTTAGAGGGTTTAGGCTGTTTGGAGTTTAGCAGGTGCTTTGAAGAGCATGGGAGAGGAGAGAGCACAGGTAGCTGGAGCTTAGAGAGGAGCTCACTGCAAGACCCCACAGTGCTTAGGAGGGCCTCAGCTGTCAGGGTCTTCTCCTGAGATGCATCCTCAGCTCCTTTGGGGCTTTAGGGAGATCTTTTATCAGAGTTCCAAGCACTTCAGTTGATTTTCAATTCCCCCTCACTGAATTTCCATGGATGGGAGCCAAAAAAACTGGTGTTACTTATCAGACGTACTAAAACTCTGGTGCTGAAAGGATGAGGCTGCTCCAAAGGGACCTTTGAGAGAGAAATATGGGTGTCTTAGAAGTTTCTAAAGTCTTTTAAGCATGGATCCAAGAAGGCAGGAGGAGATGCTGAGGGGAGACCCTAAGGAAGCAGAAAGACTTTGGGCACAGGACTGGCTGTGGGGCCAGGAACCTGGGCTTTAAGAAGGGGGCAGCACTGGGGAGAAGCTAGATAACATGAGAGTCTCAGGCCACTGCCATAAAGGTGTTGCACTGTGAGATCCTGGGTATCTGCAATACCTCCTCCTTCTGGAAGAGACATCAGGGCTCCCTTGAAAAGAGAACATCCAGGATCTGTCAAAAGGACAGGACAGAAAGAGGCAAGAATGTTTGCTTTCACTACTTCTATTCAGTTTTATACAGGAGTCCTAGGCAGAACAATTGGGCAAGAAAAAGACATTAAGGACATACACATTTGAGAGGAAGAAGTAAAACGGTCTTTATTTGTAGATGACATGATTTTGTTTGTAGAAGAGCCTAAGGAACCTATGAAAGTCTACTGGAGGGACTTCCCTGGTGGCACAGTGGTTAAGAATCTGCCTGCTAGTGTAGGGGACACAGGTTTGAGCCCTGGTCTGGGAAGATCCCACATGCCGTGGAGCAACTAAGCCCTTGCACCACAACTACTGAGCCTGTGTTCTAGAGCCCGTGCGCCACAACTACTGAGCCCAAGCTCCGCAAGAAGAGAAGCCACCGCAATGAGAAACCCGTGCACCACAACGAAGAGTAGCCCCCTCTCACCACAACTAGAGAAAGCCCGTGTGCAGCGCAGCAACGAAGACCCAATGCAGCCAAAAATAAAAGTAATTAATTTTTAAAAAAATGTCTACTGGAACCAATAAGCAAGTTTAGTGTTGTGGGTTACACTATTAACAAATAATCAAAAAATGAAATTAAGAAAATAATTCCATTCACAGTAGCATAAAAAAGAGTATAATACTTAATGAAATGAAATGAAGTGCAAGACCTGTACACTGAAAACCTCAAAACATTGCTGAGAGAAATTAAAGAAGATTTTAACAAATAGAGACATGTACTATGTTCATGGATTGGAAAATTCAATGTTGTTAACATAGGAATTGTCCCCACATTGATCTATAGTTTCAACACAATCCATATCAAAATCTCAGCAACTCTTTTTGGGGTAGGATTTGGTAAGATGATCCTAAAATTTATATGAAAATGCAAAGGAACTAGATAAATCAAAATAATTTTGAAAAAGAAGAACAAAGTTGGAGGATTTATTATAAAGCTATAGTAATCAAGACATTGACCAAAAGATAGGTACGTAGATCAATGGGACAGAATAGATACCAGAAATAAACACTTACATTTGTGGTCAGTTGATTTTGACAAAGCTGTCAAGGCAATGCAATAGTCTTTTCTATAAATGATGCTGGAACAATTGGATATCCATTTGCAAACAAAAAAGAACTTATATCTTTACCTCACACCATATGCAAAAATTAACTCAAAATGAATCATAGAGCAAAATGGAAGAGTTAAAATTATAAAATTTCTAGGAGAAAACATAGGAAAAAGCTTTTTTGAACATGGATTAGGCACAGATTTATTAGATATGACACCAAAAACATGAATTATAAAATTTTGATAAATTGGACTTCATCAAATAAAAAAACTTTTGCTTTTCAGAAGATACCACGCAAAAAATGAAAAGGCAAGCCACAGACTGGGAGAAAATATTTGAAATCATACATCTGATAAAGGACTCATATTCAGACTATATAAAGAACTCTTATAACTCAATAAGAAGATAAAAAAATTGATTTTTTTTAACATGAGCAATAGACTTGAGTAGGCATTTCACCAAAGCAGATATACAAATGGTTGTAAGCATATGAAAAGATGCTCAACATCATTAGTTATAAGGAAATGCAAATTAAAACTACACTGAACCACTCCTACCCGCCACTAGAATGGCTATAATACAAGACTGACAACGTCAAATATTGACAAGGATGTGGAGAAACTGGAACTCTCATACATTGCCTTTGGGAATATAAAACACCTCATTTGGATAACAGTTTGGCAGTTTCTCAAACTGTTAACTACATATTTACCATATGACCTAGCAGTTTCATTCCTAAGTATTTACTGAAGAGGAGTGAAGATATATATCTGTATAAACATATGCAAATGTTCATAGCTGCATTATTTATAATAGCCCTCAAAGGGTAGCAAAATATGTCACCCCAAAATATACATTTTTGGCATAAGAATTATTTTGAGAAACATCAGACACAGGAGAAGCTCTGAAAACAGAGTAGCAGTTACTCTTTTGTAAGTGAAGTTTTACATTTATGAAGGAAGTCTCCATTTGTAACGTTGTCTCCCTCTCTGTAAAGAAAAGGATGACTCTAAATCACAAGAGAATCTAAACAATGGAGAAAACACTGACTTAAAGCTGCGTATTAATCCTTACCCTTGTTTTCCTTGCTTTTCTTGGTAACCTCTCATAACTCCACTACCAGCCTCCCCATACACAACTCTCTTTTGTCTTTAGCTGAAGATGGTATTTAAGCTAGTAGCTTAGGCCACCTAAGGGAGTTACTTATTTTATTCCTGGATATCTCCCATATGTACTTGAAGGTATACATGTTAATACACTTCCTTTTTAAAAAAAATCTGTCTGGGAATTCCCTGGCAGTCCAATGATTAGGACTCCACACTCTCACTGCCGAGGGCCCAGATTCAATCCCTGGTCGGGGAACTAAAATCCCACAAGCCACACTGGTGTGGCCAAAAAAAAAAAAGAAAAATTAATCTGGCTTTCATTACAGGGGTCTCAGCCAAGAACTCAGAAGGGGAGAAGGAAAATTATTTTTCCCTCCCCTACACCCCAAGCTGGGCATAATCCAAATGTCCATCCACTGATATATAATAGATAAACAAAATCTAGTACATCCATACAATGGAATACTACTTAGCAATAAAAAGGAATGAACTACTGAAAAACATGCAATGACATGGATGAGCTTCAAAAACATGCAAAGTAGAAAAAGTCAGACACAGTAGACATTTTGTAGGATTTCATTTATGTGAAGTTTGTAGAAAAGGCAAAAGTATAGAGACAGAAAGCAAGTCAGAGGAGTGAAAGTGGGAATGGGATTGATTGTGTAAGAATAAGAGGGAAATTTTTGGTGCAATGGAAGAATTCTAAAACTGGATTTTATGATAATTGTGATGATTGCATGACTGTTTAAAGTTACTTTAATTATCAAACTGTACACTTACGATGGTGAATTTTATAGTATGTAAATTATACTTTAAAAAAGCTATTTAAAATAAAGTACAGGGAGACTCCTAGAGAGATCTCTGGGGAGAGGGTGTGGTGTATGTGTGTGCGTGTGCACGTGCATGTGCGTGTGCGTGTGTGTGTGTGTGTGTGTGGTTGTCACAGGAAGAGAGAAAACATCTATGGGAGATAGTTATGAATTTAATTGCAGTGGAAAAACACAGGGGTTCTGGAGCCAGGTTACTGGGTCTGAATCTTGGTTCTCCCACTTACTACCTGTATGAACTTGAGACAAATGACTTAACCTCTTTGAGCCTCTGTGAAATGGGGCTCCTGATAAATACCAAGGTAATTGTGAGCACTGAAAGTGATGTGTGTAAATTGCTTAGTTCAGAGCCTGACACCATAGTAGGTATTTGCTGAGGGAAAATTCTGGACCAATTACTTCTGCAGATGATTCAGGGCTTGGTAGTAACTGTGGAATTACGGGTCCTCTGGTGCGTTGCAGCAGGATTATAAGTCTCTCACTGACCTGATTTAGCAGCTTTTTTTTTTTTTTTTTTTTTTTTTTTTCTGTACGCGGGCCTCTCACTGCTGTGGCCTCTCCCATTGCGGAGCACAGGCTCCGGACGCGCAGGCTCAGCGGCCATGGCTCACGGGCCCAGCCGCTCCGCGGCATGTGGGATCTTCCCGGACCGGGGCACGAACCCGTGTCCCCTGCATCGGCAGGCAGACTCTCAACCACTGCGCCACCAGGGAAGCCCCTTAGCAGCTTTTTTAATGAGGAAGCCTAGGAGCCTGGGCCAGAAGCCTTGGGGTTCAGTACTGGCTCTACCACAATCGTACTGTATAACAGTGCTCCCTGACCTCTCTGGGTTCCTAATATATACCCCACCTCCCAAATAGGGTTGTTGGGATGCTTCTGAAGTCAGAGCTCACTGCCAACATTAAGTGTCCTGTGTAAGGTAACAATGGCGCCGAGCACACATCGGGGGCTAGAGTCCAGCGTGAAAGAAATATAATCTGACCAAGGTCGCTGTGCCTATGGGTTGGGATATGTGAATATTAGCTCAGCAGGAGGCCATGGAAATTTTCATAAACTAAACTGGCATTTGGAGCTGAACAGGAAAGATGTGAACACAGGATGTTACTGAAAATGGTGACGGGCAGGGCTGCTACCTGAGGTTTTGGCAGGCTTCACCCCCTGCCGGTTGATTGAAGAAGGATGTTGGATCATCAGGAAACAGGGATTTAAAATGATCCCACAGGAAGGTGTGAATAACAACAGAAGTAACAAACAAAGCCAGCCAGGCCAGGTCTGGCTGGGGGTAGGTTGGGGGCGTGTTGGTTGAGACAAGTGAGTTCTCACTTTCTTCAACACTTTAGGAATTTCTGAGGAAGAGCCCAGCTGGTATTCAAACATGGCTTTGTGATAGATTCCTTCACCTCCCTTCCCCTCCTCCATTCATCTCTCCTGGAGGAGCAGAGGGACAAGTAGTGGCTTGAGGGGCTAGTTCATTTCTGGTTCAGGACACTGGTAGCCCTCCATGTAACAGTGTGTAGTGGATGCTTGCTATACTTCTGGAGGCCCAGCACAAGCTCCTCCCCTTTTCTAGTAAGATCACTTGGATTCTTTTTTTGCGAATTTTCTTTCCTCATTATGTGCAGTCTAGGTGGGGCTGTCAATACAGGTAAACTGCCCTCCTCTGGCCAATTAAACTCTCCCTCCTGGACTCTGAGTTGAGATGAGTGATGGACAAGGATGGGGAAAAAAACCCCAAAACACTGTTGGAGAGGAAATGATGCCAGGCCCTCACTCAACTTTTACTTACACCTACAACATGAAACCCAGCCCTGCCCCAGTTTCTCAACTCTCCATCTATTTTGTGAGCCCCTGATATCATTCTGAAAAGTTCTGTTTTGCTTACGTTAGCTGTGGTCCATTTCTGTTTCAAAGAACAGACATGGGGCACGGCTCTGGCACTCTTGCTCGGGGCAGTTTTCATAGAGGACATGAAAGGGGGGCAGAGAGAGCCCAGCTTCAGTCACCTGCTTTAGTTATCGACTCCTCAACTTTCTAACCATGTGACCACAGGCAAGTCATTAAATCCCTCTAAGCCTCAGTTCTGTAAAATGGAGATACTGTTGCTTTGCAGAACTAATTTAATTCATTAGGATTAAAAGCATTTATTTATTCCTCCATTTACTGTATACCCAGCAGACACCATTTTCTTGGCACTCTGAGGAACCAGAATAGAAAAGTGAATAAGACAGACATAGCACAGTCCCTGTCTTCATGGAGCACAGACTCTAATGGGAAGAGAGTCATTGAACTTAATGTTTACAAATCTGGTGATGTAATAGTTCAAGGCCCTGTGAGTGTGGTTCATAAGGGGATCCAGGGAATCCAGTAGAGGGCCACATATGGAAGGCCCTTAATAAATGTGACTTTCTCCTGGCTGTTGTCTTCGTCATGGTTCCTTTGCCACTGAATAGCCCACTTGTATCCATGTTCTTAGAGCAGAATTAGGACGCTCCAGAGAAGTCCTGATTTGATTCAGTGACTGAAAATTTGCCTATTGTGTTTAAAGCAGAAGTTGGAAACCACTCAACCCAACAGATGGGCCAACTTGGTGGGGGGTCCTTACCCCAGGATAAAGGGAGGCAAAAACTAAAAGGTTGATGAAGGGAATAGGAAGGCACTAACACCTTCGGAATTGACTACGTCTCAGACTAATAAGGTTTGCTAAGAGTCAAGAAGGAAGAGGCGTGCCTAAAGTTGATATTGACAAAACAAAGCATGCAACTTCTCTAATCCACTAGGTACCTTTCTAGCATAAAAAGTCTCAGGGCTTCCCCGGTGGCGCAGTGGTTGAGAGTCTGCCTGCCGATGCAGGGGACACAGGTTCGTGCCCCGATCTGCGAAGATCCCACATGCCGCGGAGCGGCTGGGCCCGTGAGCCATGGCCGCTGAGCCTGCGTGTCCGGAGCCTGTGCCCCGCAACGGGAGAGGCCATAACAGTGAGAGGCCCGCATACCGCAAAAAAAAAAAAAAAAAAAAAAAAGTCTCAAAAATGATTCACAAAATATTAGCACCAGAAAAGACTTTAGAGAACAGTTAGGAATCTCTTTCATTTACAGATGGGAAGTCAAAGTTCACTGGAATTAAGCCTCTTATCTGTGTCCTGGGTGGGTAATCTGTGACACATTTAGACCCCTGCTAAGTAGTGAGAGAGCCCAGACTGGTTCCTTTTTCACGTGGACAAATCTTGGCGGATATGCCCCCTGAGAAACAGTCTAGGTTAACCTCTCAAAGGGCAGGAACCAAGGGAGTGAAGCTCTGTGCTAGGTCCTGGGGAGGGACAAAGATAGTAAGACACGAGTCTTTAGGGTCCTTCTGATATAGCTGGAGAGCTGAGATGCACGCAATGCCTTATAATCACACAAAGCAGTGATAAATGGGAACTGTTCATTGGTCATGGCCACAGAGATGGTACCATTTCCCTCTCAATATCTCTGAAACCTGTCTGATAATTTCTGTCCACATTTCTCCCCAGTCTCCATGGTCACAGAGATGGTACCATTTCCCTCTCAATATCTCTGAAACCTGTCGGATAATTTCTGTCCACATTTCTCTCCAGTCTCCTACTGGAGGTGCCTTCTCCTCAGAGACCTGTATCTATTAATAGTAGTAATATCTTCCAATCACAAAGGCTAGAAATATTTTTCCTCTCTTTTCCTCATCCCCTCATGCAGTTAGTGACTAGGTCCTGTTGATCTGATCCTTAAATTCTACCTCATTCTGTCCAAAGACACAAAGTAGTATTCTTAGTACGCAGCTCTTATGTCATTCCCCTGCTCAAAATCCTTCAGGGTGTCGCAGAAGAATTTGTAGAATGAAACCCAAACTCCTTAGCTTAACATCTGTTTTTCCTCATGATCTACTCCCAACTCCCATTCTCCCACTTCCTCTCTCAAGTTCTGCTACTTTCCTGTATATCAACCATGTCTTTTTCTTTGGTTCTTTGACATCTGGGGCTTTGCTGACCCCAGAGGGACTGCTCCTCCCAGGGCTAACCAATTCCTAGAGGTGGTAAATGACTAGCCCCTGAGTGCACCTTTCAAAGGCAGAACAATCAATCCAGAGCCCACACTCCCAACCACCCCCTCTACTGGGCTTTCCCACCTAGGGCTACTATTCCTCTGCCCGAAACACCCCAGGGCCAAATACCAAACAACTAGGAATGATCTCTGTGCCCCTGAGCCCACTGAAATTATTCACATTTGCCAATCCCAAGCCTGCTCACTCTGTCTTGCCCATTTCTTCCCATGGAAACCACAATAAAAACTCTTGCTCGTGTTTTCCTCTGCTCCTTCTGCTTCCTGACCAATCCTGAGTCTTCCCTGTGTGGCCCCCTGTGATATGCATGCCACCTTCTCCTGCGACCTGTGAGTATGACTATCTTTTCAATGGCAGTCCTCTCCTAATTGGTTGTTCTTGCCAGATCTAAATAATAATAAAACCTACACCTGTTCTCGAGGAGCTCTCTCTGCTTCCCAAATAAGCCCCTGCTGTCCTGCACCCATGTCTTTGCCCATGCTATTCTTCATTCTCCCTCTGCAGTTTCTGCATCTTACAATTCTATCCGTCCTTCAATGTACTCTTAACAGCACTGGCTTGAATCACTGGTGATTTAAAGATGTGTGTGGGCTTCCCTGGTTGCGCAGTGGTTGAGAGTCTGCCTGCCGATGCAGGGGACACGGGTTCGTGCCCTGGTCCAGGAAGATCCCACATGCCCCGGAGTGGCTGGGCCCGTGAGCCATGGCCGCTGAGCCTGAGCGTCCGGAGCTTGTGCTTCGCAACGGGAGAGGCCACAACAGTGAGAGGCCCGCATACCGCAAAAAAAAAAGAAAGAAAGAAAGAAAGAAAGAAAGAAAGAAAGATGAGTGTGCGAGGTTCACAGTGGTTCATGACTGGTACCATGGGTTGGCCAAAAAGTTCGTTCGGGTTTTCTGTAACATGAAAAACCCGAATGAACTTTTTGGCCAGCCCAATATGTCACACAGTAACTGGAAGACAGGGTCAGGCCTCAAAGCCTAGTAGGCTTTCTTTGTGTCCTTTTCAATCATTGTATTGGCTCAGGTCCTTTGAGTATGTGCAACAGAAACTGACTAGCCAACTTGAGCACAAAAAGGATTTCCTGGAAGGATGTTCGGGCAGCTCAGGTAATTGGAGGAGCTGAAGGACTAGACCTTGGATGAAGTGGGAACAAAGGCAGTCCCAGTGATATGAGTCCTTGAATCTTCCCTTAAGATCCCAGTCTTTAATAGGACTCAGGTCAAGTCTACTCCCTTAAAGTTTCAAATATCTGAAGGTGAAAATTTGAGGGACCCCCACCTGGTCAGGTGTAAGTCCTGGATCATTTGGCTATGGTAGGGTGTTTGGGAGGGGGCAAGGTAACCAAACACTAATATGATTATCACTCCCATGTATTAGAGACGTTTCCCAAAGGAAAAGGGAACTGTTGAGGCCCAGGCACACACCCTAACTTGAGTCACCTACGGCCATCTTTCTAATATTTTAAATACTATGTTCTCCAAATAAAATTGGTTAATGGAAGGGTTGGATGAAAACAGCTCCAAAGCAAAGCATCTTTAACAGTTCCACAAATAGTCACTGAATGCTTACGCTGTGTAAAGTACTATGCTAGACACTGGGTGGGGAAAGAAATAAGGTTGGGATGTGAAAATCAGTAAGATCTGGCTCAAGGATAAGATAAGCATATAAATCACGACAATACAAGTCAGGATAAAGGAAGCCACGCTCCAAGATGTACAAAGTGCTGTGAGGTTTTACAATATGGAGAGATTCCTAAAATTTATATGCAGAGGAAAACCAAAAAACTAAAGTCCGTATTTTCCTTCATTTTGCAACTTCATCATATGCTGGAGAATCTATACATGCATGACTCCATGCAGAAAGGAACACAATGTTCTTATTTTCACCTACTGCAGCCCAGCTGCCAATTCAAACATGTCACCCTTTAAATGTGCACTTAGGGAAGCATCAGTTAGGGGGCTCACGTGCCACTGCCAAGCCCTGCTTAGATGGACTGTATAAACACGGTACCTGGGAAGGAAAAAGGGACTTGCTAGAGGAGAATCCTGCCTATACTCCTGCAAAGATTGCAGATGATCAGGAGACACTTCTGAAAGTCTGTGGGCACAGACAAGAAGAAAGCTGTGTGCAATTCTTACTGATAGGGTTAAGGACAGGACAGAGTCCTTTGCTGATAACATCGCCATACAAGGAGTTTGCTGCAATGTTTCATAACTCATGAGCTGCAGGCCCAAGGCCATGCTGTTGCAACATATTTGGATCCATCTCACATTATGGTGGTGAGAGTGAGAAGAAGAATTTAAACATCTGGTCCCATTGGGATTATCCAAACAACTTCTTTATTGAGAGCACCAGGTGCACCTCATGACCTCTCAGGGTCAGGAAAGATCAGCTTAGGATCTGATACGGGGGCGGGGAATCTGATATGGGGTCTTCCTCAATTACCACCAATCATTTGGCTTATCTTTAGTCAGTGGTTATGGGAGGAGGCAGGGACGAAGGGGATGCAGAGGAAGGGAAGGCTAAAGAAGCAGGGAGATTAAGGAGGGAGGAGGGTGCATATGCTTGGGAACTGGTGGGAAAGGAAAGGAAGAACAGGAGTTGTTAGCACGGTTTTCACTACTGAAGTAGGGGAGAGTAAGTGAACAATCAGTCTCACCTTTAGCAGTAGAGAGCCAGGAGGAGATCCACTGAGGGAGAAAATGAGCCAGTCAATATTTCTGTAGGCCCACTTTGGGTCAGGCACAGCTGCATCTTCTTTGACTTGGGAACTTACTTAGGGACAGAGAAACCTCCAGCATTTGCACTTGGAGACATACAAAGATGCAGCAGACACCTCCTCACCCTTAATGAATACATGGGCTTCGTCTTTAGAACGTAGCTTTCTTTTAGCCAGATGTTTGGCCTCCAGCCCTGGGTCAGAGAGCTGAGACCGCTTTTGTTTGGAAGTTGAGAGTTCATGCTCACACACAAATGAGACGCCCTCAATCTTAAGGCTCTGGTCAATACTGGGGGAGTCAGAATGGGCAGTGTGGATTTAGCTCACTGCTCATAGTCATGAGAAGGAAGAGCAGAGCCTCCCATTCAGATTTCTGACATTTATCCCCAGGTGAGATTGTATTAAGTGGAACTATATGAAACAGTTGTTTTTCTAGGTCAAAAAAGTGGTTGAATATCAGTAATATCATGTGGCTTAACTTAATACATAACATACATTGTAAATTATATGTTGATGATAATTTGTTAGATGAAATATTTAAAAATTATCATTTTTGTAAACCTGCTTTGTCATCTCATTCTTTTATTTTTATGTTTTAAAGTTATTTATTTATTTTTGGCTGCATTGGGTGTTCGTTGCTGTGAGCGGGTTTTCTCTAGTTGCGGCGGGCGGGGGCTACTCTTCGTTGCGGTGTGCGGGCTTCTCATTGCGGTGGCGTCTCTTGTTGTGCAGCACGGGCTTCAGTAGTTGTGGCACGTGGGCTCAGTTGTTGTGGCGCACGGGCTTAGTTGCTCTGCGGCATGTGGGATCTTCCCGGACCAGGATTCAAACCTGTGTCCCCTGCATTGGCAGGCGGATTCTTAACCACTGCACCACCACGGAAGTCCCTTGTCATTCTTTTAAAAATAATATATTGGGATCTTTAAGGAAATGGAAGTGACCCTTCTTGACTCTGGCTAAAACTGGTTCTACCTTTATCTTGGGACCCTCTGACACACATTTACATGAGCATCACGTGCTGGTCAAGACCCAGAGCACATCCTTAGAAGTGCTTCTCATGTTCAAGTCTGAGTCTTTTGCTGAATGTTATACCTCAGCCTCATTTCTATAACTGTCTAAATCTAACTTTTCCTGTTATGTATTTTTATATCACCATATCTGTTTGGTCACCAGATGGCTGCTCACAAACATCTTTTCTACCTCTTCAAATTTTCTGCAGCCTCCCAAACTCTTGCTCTGCAAACCAAATTTAACTTCCTACAAAGTTTGACATTAATTCTAAATCCACTAGAGAATTCAGGCCAACATAAAACCTATTAATTTAGTGCAGCAGCTGTCAAAAGCCCACCTGGCTGACTCCGAATGTACAGATGTTGTTGTAGGGGGAAAAAAAAGGCCTAGTATAGGTCCCTCCTACCATTTCTCTTCCTCTGCTTCACTGAGCTCTTCAAAACACAAAATAAAATCGTTTGCTTCACTTTGTTCATACTGTGTGCTTATGTGTATATTATTGTTATATGTGCTCATTTTTCAACAAAGATTTACTGAGACCCAATTTCGTGCCGGGCATTGAAGATTCGATGGTGCATAAAATTGACATGATTCTTGTTGTCATGATGTTTACAATCTAGTAGGTGATACAGATAAGACTGATGATATAGGCTGTAAGCACCACACAGGAATGACTGGAGGCTACAGGATACTATGGGAGCACAGTCATTCCTTACCATAGGGGTCTGAGTGTCTACTTGTCCCAAGCACTGTTCTAGAGCCTAGAGGAAGAGATGATAAATAAGTAAACTGGGAGGCCTATATGAGCAAGCAACATTTGAGCAGGGTACTGAATAGTGACAGGATCCAGGAATCAGGGAAGAAGAGTACGGTACACTGAACCCAGAATGAGAAGTCAAGGAAGCCTTCCTAAGGGTGGTGATGTCTGAACTGAGCCCTGAAGGATGAACTGGAGTTATCCAGGTGATGGTGGCTGGGGTTTGGTGGAGAAGAGTTCCAGGCAAAGGAAGCAGGATATGCAGAAGCCCAGGAGAGAAAGAGCAGAACATGTAAGTTTGTGACTGAAAAAGATGAGTGTGTGGTAGATGATCACTAGCTCCTCCTTTGCCTGGTAAAATTGTTTTGATTGTGTAAGGGCCAGTATTTTTGGGTACCTTCTTGTCTGTTTTAGTAGCCTTACTGATACACCAGTCCGAATGTGTCTAGACAGCTGACAGGACGTGCCAGAGGAACTCCTGCCATCTGGTGGACAGACAGAACATCACAATGCATAGAAGATTAGCATTACTATAACGTCGGGTTCACAGCATCCCCGATTATCGCAGTTTTCCATTCAAAGGTATAAAAGCCCTGATGCGCTAATTTTTTTTTAAAGGTTAAGGGAGAAATATATACAAATGTTCTCAGGCCCTACTCCCCTGTATGGGGGAGATGAAGGGAAAATTGGGGGCAGAAAGGAGAACAACTGTGTACTGTGTCAACATTATACTTAGGAAGCAGGCTCTCATTCCTCCAAACAACAGATAGGCGTATCAACCCCGTTTTGCAGTTGAGGAAACCAAGACTCTCAGTAAAGGGAAAAGCCAGCCTTGGCTGACTCCTTTACGTTATACTGCCTCTAGGTAGGGTTTTTTTGGATTGTTAGCCGTGCTGCTTGGCTTGTGGGATCTTAGTTCCCCGACCAGGGATCGAACCCTGGGCCCTTGGCAGTGAGAGCGTTGAGTCCTAACCGCTGGACCGCCAGGGAATTCCCTAGGGTTTATTTTTAATCGACAAAGGGTGAGTAAGAGGGCATTAGTTCTCCGGTTGTGACCTCTATACTTTTAAGTGTGAGGACCTCAATGAAAATACTTAAGGCCCCATTCGGTGCTCAAAAGGCATTAGAAGACTCTCCATTATACTCAATAATATATACATCAGCTGGTTCCCAAAGAAGAGAACTTCAAATGCCACATATGTTATAGTGGACACATTTTCAAAGCTAAAAAGAGTAGAATGCATTTCTAACAATTTCACACTAATTCTAGTTAGAAAGACATTCCAACGCGATTTGGATGCAGAAAATATTGGAATTCTCAGAACACATCAATGAGGACTGATATTTTTGTAACAGAAGCTGCCTCAGAAAAATCCAAGATGAATAGGGTCCTGCACGTATGAAGATGAATCGCATTAGCAAAGCATAATCAAGTGTGTATATAATGATTTCCCATAGGAATTTACACATGCTTATAAGTCATTAAAACAAAGTGATTTTGTCGTTGTTATGGTGCTTGGCACACAATAGGCGCTAAAACCATGACTATAATAATTATAAAATTTTTGCTCACTTGCCTCTTATAACAAGGATGTTAAGGGTTATTAAAAACAATGTCCACCAGCTGTTCTCTGTCTCTGAGGTCAAAGCGATGGGAATTGGAGTGGAGAAAAATTAGAAATGATATGGATGGGAAGGGGGTGAGAAGCTGGGAAATTTTAGGACAGACTACCACGGGAAAATGTTATAATCCTGTAGATGTTTAAGAATGAAAGTGGCTGCCTTTAGGCTGAGATTATTTTGTTGGGGTTTGGAAATAACCCCTGGTGTCAGGTCCTTCGTCAACCCGTTTTGACTGAGTACTTAAGTCTCTAATGTGTTGATAAGAAATGTGTGTGGGGGTGGGTGGGTGGGACATAAAACAGTCTCTACCCTCCTACAATCTGGGTACAGGGAACCGAGAAAACGATCCTTTGGATTGGAGTGATCAGGGAAGGTTTTGTAGAGGAAGGAGTGGGACTACTGGTAGCTTAGTAACAATAAATGCATCTGGGCTAAGGGAGGGAAAGGCAACTAAAAGTCCAAAGACCCCTTTAGGGCTATCCTGAACCTAAAGCCTGGCATCAAAATCGTGCCTTCTTTACACTACATATTTGTTGGGGCGGGGAGTGGGAAGGGACGGTCGACTGGAGATTATGTAAGGAGGGATGAGGCATTTCATTTTTCTTACCATTTGGTGTCACTCCCTATCAAATAAGTTGTACCAAACAGGAAAATAGGCACCCTTCTTAAGAGAGGCTTTTGGCTTATATCTTGCCAAAAGAAGCAAATTAATTAGGTGTAACTTAAATGCATGCACTCAACAAATATCCATTGAACACCCACTCAATAAATGCCTAGTCACAGTGTACAGGGGCAAACAAAAAAGATGTTTCTTCATAATACGCAACATAGAGATGTAAAGATGCTGGTGTTTAACACATAAAAGTGATTGAAATTTTAAAGAGGAGTATACATTTGATATGGCCATTTATGGAGGTTTTTTTTTTGTGTGTGGTACGCGGGCCTCTCACTGTTGTGGCCTCTCCCGTTGCGGAGCACAGGCTCCGGACGCACAGGTTCAGCGGCCATGGCTCACGGGCCCAGCCGCTCCGTGACATGTGGGATCTTCCCGGACCGGGGCACGAACCCGTGTCCCCTGCATCGGCAGGCGGACTCTCAACCACTGCGCCACCAGGGAAGCCCCCATTTACGGAGTTTTAAAATAAAAAGTGAAAATGACAAAAAGGACACTCACAGAACACCAGACATTCATTTCACTAACCTTGGGGAAAAGCGTAAAGGAGCATTGATAATATTTGTCTAAAGATTACTCATATACATACACATACAGTGGCGCTGGTTTTGATTTCAGTCAGAACATTTGTGTGTAGGAAGACCAGCAACATGCCAGAAGAAACAGAGAAACTTCTATCGGGTAAAAAAGCAGTAAGATGAGTGTCTAGAGAAATTCGAAGGTGGCTGGATTCCCGGGCCCCCTGCTCCTTTTGCTTATGGACAGAGCTGAAACAACAATGTGAGGCTACGGAGCCATACATCTGTTTCTGATTTACTGTCTTAGTCTTGTCCTAGTTGGAGTCATTTCTAGATCATATGCTACAGTCTTCAGAGAAATTACAGAAGGAATTTACACAAAGGGTGAATACATAATTAAATATACACATATAAAGACACACCATGAATAGAATGTAGACAAGAAACGTATGCAAAAATTAGAAAGAATTATCAGATGGCTCTTTCATTTTCTGATTTGTGCCACTCACCCCTGCAGCTGACAGTGTTGTTATTACTGTTCTGATTTCAGGATGTCAGAAGCCTGTCCCTTGGTTCATCTTCTTGGTTCCCTACTAGAGTGGGTGACCTTGGCCTTCTCTAAATCTAGAACTAGAGATCAATCTAGATGCTCTTTGGTCTTCATTTCCCTTCATAAGATAGGATTAAATTTTCTAGTGTTAAATCCATTACCTTCCTCAAAGAATTGCTTCAGTAGGGTCCAAGATGGAATCTGCTTAAGGGCTGGGACAGTGTCGTGTTAAATTTAAATGGGCATTTTGCATACAGTGCATCAAAATTCTAAACCATTTACATCTTGGGAGTCCCCTGGCAGTCCAGTGGTTACCACTCAGTGCTTTCATGGCTGGGGGGCCTGGGTTAGATCCCTGATCAGGGAACTAAGCCCAGCAAGGCCAAAAAGATACAACATTTACATGTTTTGTAGTCATCTTTCTTGCCTTATAAAGGGTTTGTACATACTCTCCAAATAAGTTTTTCGCTCCTCTAGAATTCTTTTACATACATTGCTAATTTTTTAAAGTACTCAAAACAGAGGTTAGGGATAGGGAAATTCTATTCCCTTAGTTCATTTTCTTCTATTGAGAAAAAAAAAAATAGCAGCTCAGATTAAGCACAAACTATTTTGGAATCTCTTTCTTCTGAACTTCATTTTTATAATTTTCTCAGCCAACTTCCAACTGCTTTGCGAAGATCATGCCTTTTTACTTCAGGTATCTAAAATGTCGTTATTTACTATATACTTGCCTTAGCACTGAACTTTGTGGTGACTTTGTTGAAAATCCTGCTGTAGTTTGACACAGCATTAACTACTTCTGATTACTTATCTAGTACATGGGTGATAATACCCAGCTTTCAAGAAAGGAAGATAGTTGAAACACCTAATTTGACAAAATTAGGAAATGGCAACGTCAGTTCTAAGAACATAGGAAAAAATCTGAACAGAGAATTGACATTTCTGCCTGGTGTTAGTGTTCTTTAAAGACCACAGACAGCACACACAGTTGTAGGCGGAAACAATACATCTGCAGACACTGGCAGACAGCATTACCCGCCAAATTTGGCCACAGTTTCTTAAGATAAATAACTTTTCGGTGACGCGTAGGGCTGAAATTACATAAACAGCAGAAATTACTAAGACCTAAGCCTACGAGTTTTGTGGGTTTCAAGATTTCATGCAATCAATACTCTGACATCTGTAACACCATTTTGTTACTGATGCCAGGAACTTAAGAGATTAATAACATCACTTGATGACTTATGTTCAGATTTTGAATAAACTAAGTTTAATTCTTTGGAATAACCATTCTTGAGCCACATTTTTATTTAGGTCATTAAGACAACCATAAGCATCTCCTTATAAGGAAAAGTTTCATTAAAAATGCTAGAGAGCTGCAGCCTGTTTTGAAAACCAATACTTGTAGCTTGTTATATTAATAGTTATAAATGTCTAAGGCTTATTAAATGAAAACACCCATAAGTTTTATCTCAAGAGTCTGAGCAATAAGAATTTTAAAAAGCTGACAATGAAAAATAGCTGAATATTCTGGGAGATTCCATAGTAATAGGAAATGGCATTAACTAGTTACCTTCTCAATCTTCCCCTAGAAATGACTATTCTGCCTATTAATATCATCTTTTAGGGAGTTATCTGTCGTTATAGTGTTCAGAAGGCTGAAAAACCTGAAGAATATGAATAGGGAAGCTCCTTCCTAATTTTTAACTACAAAACACCAAAAATTGAGGCAACATTCTCTAGTGGGATTGAAATTCCCTGAGAACTAACTTGTAACCTGGATATCTTTTAAAACACTAGCTCCTTTTACCTTCCCTTACATATCAACCAAATTCTATTCTTAAAGTCGAGTATTTCAACTTTTCTATTCAAAAGACATTAATGGAAAGTTGAAAACACAGCCCTGAATATTAAACTTTCTTAGAGAATGTCTCCTTACTTGCACTTTTGGTAAATTTTTCTTCCTGTTAATTTTCTGAGAATATGTTAACTTGATTGTGAGCCACATTTCTAGAAAGAAATACATCTATCTTTCATATATTACTTGAGTCAGGTCAATGTTTGTTAATCTACTACCAACTATTTGCCGAACAGAGAGAATTCATCAGTCTCAGAAGGAAAATAATCCTAGTGGTCAATACTTTTTTAAAAAAGGGCATTTTTCAAATGAGTAGTCTGACATTGACATAAAAAATATAAAAGGATGACTTTATTAAACATACAAATTCAAGAACATTCAAGTTTTTTTAAAAAAAGATTACAGCATGAGAAGATAGCAGATCAATGGTAATGGTAAATATATATATATAATACTTGCCAAATGGAGTATAGATAAGACATACTAACTTCAGTGCTCAAAACAACAAAAAGAATGTTGTATCTTCCTTAGCTGTATTATACCTCTATGACTACTAAGTGGGAAACTTCTCAGCAGGCCCACACTCGCAGACTTATTTCCCATAGTAAATTTGATATGCTGTCATTGATATATATATCATTTTGAAATGTTGTAATATATAAACCTCTATCTTAGTTCCTTTTCTACATTGCCTACTTCATTAGAACTCTTCCCAACCTACCCCAAGACACTAGTAAGCATCCTTCTCTGAGCAGGACCAACTTGGTCAAAACAGGATATAGAATGGCTCTAGGCAGAGGAAAAATCTCCAATAATATTCTCAATTCTGTGTTCACTTTTCCTTTTAGCAGCTACCTAATCATATCTAAGATGGTATGAAAAAACCATACATGTTCAGAGAAAAAGAAAAGCATTTTGGACTATCAATATCTACCTTAGTCCTGCAGCTTCCCTTTATCAACCAGTGAACACATTATTTTAATTTCTCAACTGTGAACACAGGCAATATTTAACAAAGCACCCAGAAACTTTGTGGAAAGTATCATAAAATTTCCAAGGAGAATGTGTTAGGTGGGGCTAGAGAAGGCAGAAAAATCAAGAGAAACCATTAAGAAAAACATGGCAATTCACACAAAAAATGCTTTCACAAAATACTTTAAAAAAATGAATAAATTAAATTCAATTTCAAGTAATACCCCCCCAATATTTTCTCATTGTTTTAGTGTTCATAAAAGGTATAATATATGCCTCTAGAAAAGGAAATTATCTTCTTACCTACAGAATGGTTAGAGTACCAGCACCAGGTGGAGTTTTCCAAAAGTACAGAGAGTTTGAAGAAACCAGTAAACTAAGTCTTTTGACTCATTTAATCCCTGTCACAACCTTTAATTTTAAGACTCGTACCTTGAACCCCTATGTACGAGGCTAAAACTGCTCTTATTTCTGCATATGGCAGTGACAAGTAATTAGGGAAATGAAAGATCTGATCCTACTCGGGTAGATCAAACTCAAAGATCATTTTGTTAGTCTAAGAACTATCCTAGTCATTTTAAGTAATCTTAATCCATATTTTAGAATCTGCCAGGAGATTTTTAAACAAATTATTCACCCTGCCCGGGTCTCCAATCAAGAATTTATGGCTATTACAAATAACTCTTTTTCACCTCACCTCACAATACACAACAGCAAACTTTAAAGAACAATAATCATAAGCTCATATCTTTGAAAAATGGATGCAACAAAGCTTCTTCTGCTGTTATTCTTGAAGCCGGATTTAGATCTAGGAGTTTATCAAGCAGGTCGTAAGCTGCATCAGGTACCTCATCCCAGCCTTCTAGATTGGTAGGAGACTCATCAAGATTACCCCCACAGCCATTACTGTCCCCTTTACACAATGAATTCCCTGAGTGTTGTGCTTTAGGTGTTTGTATGAGGTGAGCACCTTTATGGTCCATCTTCTCTGAAAAAGCTGGGTCTTGAGAAGTGAGCTCTTGTATATCACTTGTTAATTTAGGAGTGTTAGAATTTACACCTCTGAGCTTCTCACAGAGTTTTCTCAAGTCTTGTGCTGGAACTTCTTTGCTACACAATATTGATTTGCCTAAAAGAGAAAAAATATACATATTTTATATTATTTGAATATATGAGAAGTCTCTCCCACGAGAAACATGCAAGTCCAACTGCATGCTTTTTGGATATATTTACACTGAATATGAGATAGAACATCACGTGCTATATTTAAGTTGTGTTTTACCTTACATAGCTGAAGGTCAAA
The DNA here is from genome assembly GCF_949987515.2 of Delphinus delphis. Taxonomy (NCBI): domain Eukaryota; kingdom Metazoa; phylum Chordata; class Mammalia; order Artiodactyla; family Delphinidae; genus Delphinus; species Delphinus delphis. The sequence goes on along the minus strand of NC_082683.1, from coordinate 79,963,151 downwards.
TCATAAAGTGAAAGGTAGTAAGTAGAAAGCAGTGACTTAATAAGTAAAGGACTCACTTGACTCTGTCAAAGTCTCCAGCTTCATTATATTCTTCTGTAATCTTTAATCAGCAGCAGCTCCCATTCCCTCTCCCCCTTCCAAGCTTCTACATGCCTCTAACTACATGGTTCCTGTCTTTGATTAGGATGCCCTGCACCTCCCCCCCAACTCCGTGCCCAGAATACTCCCACTTAGGGCACCACTCAGTTCAAGCATTACCTCTAAGATGCCTGACACTCACAGAGTTGATCATCCTAAGCTTCTGTTATATCCTGTGAAGGTTTCTATTATTACTTTTGCTATTCTGTATTGTAACTGATAAAATATATGTCTGTCTCACCTGCTAGACTATGAGCTCTCTGAAGATAGGGACTATCTTATTTATCTTTGAACCCCCAAAACCTAGACATCCATACTAGGTACATACTAGGTTCTCAATTAATGCCTGTTGGACTAGACAAAAAGGTATTATTCTGCTTCTGACGTCTTTGTTCAAATATCACATCCTTATCACAGATGCAGTCCTTAACCAACCTATTCAAAATAGCTAAGCCTTCTTCACTCCCTTTACCCTTTTATTTTTCGCAATACCACCCGTCTGTCTGACAGTATGTATTTGTTTATTTTTTCTCCCCCATTAGAATTTAAGCTCTATGAGAAGAGACTCAATAATAGTCTATCTAACCTAGTACACATACGGTTTCAGTAAGTGTTTTTAAATCAGTTAATAAACCAACCAGATCTTCGTTTTAAAAAATATAAATGTCTGAAACAATTCCCCAACAAAATTATTAGACATGGGCAAAAATAAGCTAGGCACACAAATAGGCAATAGTCTGTTACTTTTGCCGTATTTCCTTATTAAATAGAAATGGCTCTAAACAATGAGTTTGCACAGCACTTAGATTCCTTTCTGGGGCATGTGGATTGTTAACAAAACAATCTATCTCTGGAAGATAAAAAGTTACTTTTACATACACTCATCTCTGCTGGATAGGTGGACTAAGGTGGTGGGAAAAAAGGTGGTGGGGGGAAGCAGTGAGGGGACAAAGGAAATAAACTACCCAAAACTAAGTTTGTGGGGGTATAGCATGTTAATCCTGTTTTACTTTTAAATCTATTTCATTATTCCTCTTCTCTCTAAAAAATTATAGCCAGAGGAGAATAGCTCAAGGTTTTTCTTCTGAATTTATTTAATTCGACGAGTACTTAATGACAGTCTACAATGGGGCCAGGTCTAGGGGTTGAGGACAGAGGGGAAGGTTACACACAACACAAGAGAAGTAGAGAAGTGCTCCTGCTGTTCTGGTAAGTCTCTTTGGGTCATAAAGGGGGACAAGGTCATCGCTGTTGAAGTTCTGAATCCTTTTGTATTCAGCCCAAAGTTATAGTAAGATTTGACTGCAATACAGCTGACCCTTGAACATTGAGGGAGTCAGGAGGGCTGACCCCACGCAGTCAAAAATCTACATATAAATTTATAGTTTGTCCTCCGTATCTGCAGTTCTGATCTGTGAATTCAACTAACTGTGGATCGTGCAGTACTGTAGTACTTACTGAAAAATAGCTGCAAATAAGTGGATCCAAGCAGTTCAAACCCATGTTTTTCAAGGGTCAGCTGTAACTAAAGAAGTCATACTAATGAAACTAAGACAAGTGCTCTATAGCATTTTTTAAAATATGAGAGCAAGCATTACAATGATAAATCTCTAAGAGCCCTTGCCTGCTATGCTATCATGATGCTTGCCCTACGATGTTTTTTTGTTAGATGTTGCACTTGCATTTTTGGTCATCATTTACTATTACAAATGGGGGAGATTTGAGTTCTTCAACAAAATGTTTAGGGTTTGATAAATTTCATGTTCATAAACTTCTTATGAAGTTATTCAATAGCAGATGATAGTTTTCCCCATCAGTTGAAAATAAACATTCTCATGTAAGAATACGATTTCCAAGGCTTTGCTTCATGGTTCCATTTCCCATGTGTATATGTAATATCTCACCCTATCACCCTCAGATAAAATTTTCTTATTATAGTTTCAAGAAAGGTGCAAGTCGTAGACTGACTGTGCTGCAGAACCACAACCGCCACTAAGCCTTCCTGGTGGATCACACCACGGTACCGGTGCCCAAGTGAGGGACAATCATTTTTGCAGTAGTTCTTACTCAGAAATAGTTCTTGGTCAAAATCACTTGTTTTTTCAAACTAACAAGTCTCAATGCTTTCTAGGTATCATACTTTTCTGAATCATATTTTCCAGGAATAGGTGGGGTGAGACAGGCATATGTATTTCTTGAAGTTCCTCAATTCTGATGTGAACCCCTGATTAAGACCCACAGATTCTGGGGCTGGGCAACAGGCAGCCCAGCTACTTTTGAGGTGGGCTGACTGAAATTTTGTCCCAAAGGAGTGTTCCATATTTTGGGGCAGCATGCTGACTCAATTACACCCACCCACTTTGGAAAGTATTAACTATAATTGTGCATGGAGAATAAATACAAGGTGGCCATCTGAGTTCAAGTTGTTGGCAAGAGCAAGGCTGAGATAATTCTCAGGTGCCCTATGAGGTACACTGCATATCCCAGACTTGAAGTACAGGAACTTGTGTAGCTAAGATGACTTCCCACATCCAATAAATGCTTATAATATTACTCCATCAGTAAAGGTATTCTGTTCATTTCGCTTCTCTACTACTCTAACCCTAAGGAACCTGACAACAACATACATCCTATTATGTCCCCTACTGCAGTCCTTACTACACTGTATTATAATTAACTATTTACTTGTTAATACAGACTAAGAGTATTTAAGGCAGGCCCAAGAGCACCTGATGCTTAATAAATATACAATAAACAAATTAAAACATATTATGAAAAATATTTATGCAATAAAGTCAAACCATAACTACAGGGAGTTAAGATTTTATTCCTTATTCTTTTGTTTAAGATTATAAAGTTGAACTTTAAATATTGGAAAAGTGTAGTACTCTGCGCTTGATAAGATAAACTGATTACATGTAGAGAAGAGAAGTGATAAATTATTTTCTTACACAATGCAATTAATTTTCAAGCAATTGAGAAACTTTGTATCTAACACCAGAGAACATTATATGTTTATTTGTAAAGAGAATTTCATAATAATTTATTAAGTGATTTGTAGGAGATAAATCAAAGGTATTTGTTTTGTTCTATAATATAAAACTGCTTACCAAAAGTTTTAGCAGCCTGGATAGTTTCCTTGGATCCACGAATTGTCATAATTTGAGCCAAAGCAGTTAAATCATCACTTGCTTTATAAAATGGATATCGTCCACTAAGCAAAGAAAGGAATATGACACCTGCAGACCACATGTCAATTGCTGTAACAGAAAACAAACTTTAATTTTACTCCTACATCAGTAGTTCTCAACCTTTACTGTATATTCAAATCCTCTTAAGAGCCTTAAAAAAATTTTGATGCCCCGGCCAATCCCCTCAGAGGTTCTGATTTAATTGGTCTGGAGTAGGGCTCAAGCATCAGTTTTTTTTTAAAGTTCCTCAGGTGCTTTTAATGATTTCAGGGTTAAGAATCCCTGGTTTAACATCCTTAATGCAAAATACAATATCTTCTTTCTTGAGCAACATGAAAGTTGCTAAGTTTAAAAGGATATCTCATCACTAAGTAAATGCACATTTTATAACATCAAAATAAATCCAAAGTAGCTACGTAGGAAAAAATCTGGATGTACCCCAAGAGTTACACACCAGAGTAATGAAAGTGTTTCACTTTAGTGAAAAGCATTAAACGTTAGAAGCTCATCTTCAGCAAGATGTTAACCCTAACTTTTGCTGTAGAAACTATCAATCTCTAGAATTCTGGCAGTTATGATTAAGACCAGCTCAGCCTCATGAGAATAAACTCATTTTTTAAAAAAATGTTTAGGGGGACTTCCCTGGCTGTCCAGTGGTTAAGACTCTGCACATCTACTGCAGGGGACATGGGATTGATCCCTGGTAGGGGAACTAAGATCCCACGTGCCTAAGATCCCACATGCCGTGTGGCCAAAAGAAAAATGTTTAGGGACATCTTCTCTCCTAATGGCTGAACTCCCAGTATCATCAAGTTATTGGCTCTACTCCCTTGGCCACTGCATCATCTGCCTTTCTTGGTTCCCTTTGTACCTCTGCCTGCTCCTTCAATGTTTCCTCTAAGCCTTAAGGGCTGAGGTTACCCAGAGTTCCAACTTCTACCCTATATACTCTCCCTTATTGGCCCATACACTTCACAGCTTCAGCTACCTTTTATATAGTAATCATGACAGTCAACTGTATTTCCAGTCCAGACTTCCCTGTGCTTCACTTACTTTTATTCTGTTGGACATCTCTATCTGGATGTTCCACATATATCTCAAACCAATTTTGCCCCCAATCATCTTTATCTTTCCCTGTACACCAGTTACGTCTTTATTCTCCCCTTGGTTACTGGTACCCATTCAAATCTCCCAATCTAGGAGTCTGATAAACATCTTGGATGCCTTTTCCCCACCACTTCATACCCAAATCCCACATCCAATTATCCATGAAGCTCTGCCTTTCCAATTCTTTGCTCTTCTTTTCAAAGATTTTTTTGATGTGGACCATTTTTAAAGTTTTTATTGAATTTGTTACACTATTGCTTCTGTTCTATGTTCTGTTTTTTTGGCCATGAGGCATGCGGGATCCTAGCTCCCCGACCAGGGATTGAACCTGCACACCCTGCACTGGAAGGTGAAGTCTTAACCACTGGACCACCAGGGAAGTCCCCAATTCTTCACTTTTCTGTTCATTTGTATTATTACTGCCCTCGTTCAGGTTTTCATCATCTCTCACCTGGACCTGGTCCTCTCTGCATACCTGCCAGAATGACCCATCTAGAATACAATTATTACCATCCCTTTCCCTTGAATAACTTTCCAAAACCCACAGGGTACAGTCCAAGCCATATAACAACTGTGATCTGAGACCGTCTACCTTTTTCCAGGTTTATTTCTCACCACTCCTTGACTTTCATCATACATTCCAGCAACACTAAACTCTTATTGATTCCTGTATGACCATGCTATTTCTTGAGTTCCTCTGCTCATGCAAACCCCTCACTCCAATTTACATTCTCTTTTCAGACGTTCTATCTTCCATGAACTTCCTTCCATAATCCCTTCAGATAAGGTTAGATACCCCTAAAATACTCTGTATAACGTTTTATAACTTAACAGGTTATTTTATATTTGCGAGTATGTCCTGACCAGAGTGTAAGCAGAGTTTCATTCATTTTTTATATCATTAGCAAGCACAGAACACAGAACAAATGAATACATTTCTGTAAGGTCCATAATCCAAGTGAACAGCAGGGTTCATCTATTCAATAAGATGTTCCATGACAACTCTTTCAGGCTATAGACTTTTCTTTTTCAAAAATCTCTTTAATGCTATTATATTGTTTTCACAATAATAAAAAATTTTAATCAAACACACAATCATATGTGTATCACAGAAGAATTTTCAGGTATTAGACAAACATAAAATGTTGCTAAGTTAGCAAATACTACTAAACACAATTTTTTCCCCCACAAAGGTGATGTTAAAATTATTCCTGGTGAAATCATCTTGTAAACAGATAAGCAAAATGCAATTTATCGGGTAAAAAAAAAAAAAAGGAAACACTAGGATTAGGAGCTTTCATAAATAGCACTATCTCAAAAATGGGAATGCCACACTGCTAGAACCACTTACATAACTTAGTTAAAAGCAGCAGAGCTCAAATTTAATCATAAGTAGACAAAAATCATAAAATAAAATACACCCACGGCAACCAATTTAACTGGGTTCTGTATTTCTAGTGCAACATACCTGTAGTTTGGTTGGGGCACTTTGTCAAGACCTCTGGTGCTCTGAATCCTGGTGTACCTGCCCTAGGTGCAACCTGTTGCCGCCTTATGATGATGAAATAAGATTTTTCTAGTTATGTAAAGTTTAATTATTTAAGACCAAAAAATAACATTTATCAATTTAGTTCACAGTAAATTCTACCTTGATATCTATATAAATAAAAGCTATTACAAAGCAAATGATAATCCAGTGTGATGAAAATCCTGGATTTTGTTTCTATAGGTCTCTCCCCCGACACCAGTTCCCAGGCCTTATTCCAGAAGGGTTTTAAGGTAACTTCCAGGCATAGAAAGAGGTAGTATATGGTAAGAACATAACAGAAAAATAGAATACAATGGGAACTCTGAGGTATAAAAATTTATTTCTGTTTGGAGTGATTAATTTCTGAGATACTTGTTCACTTATATACTTGAGTTAATCAGGAAAGGCTCATGAAAGCTTATAAAAGTCTTGAAGGGAAGAAAAAATTTATGTGGCGAAGAGTTGGAGGTGGGAGTGAGAGAAGAGTTCTAGTATTTGGTTCAGGTTATTCTACACAGGCAAGAAAAAAGAAAGAAAACAAGATTAAATCAGCAAGTAAAACATACAATTCTGAAGTTTCGTAAGAGCTATCCCTACCCCTACCAAAATTATTTGCATGTAAAAGTAAATGTGTTTTCCAAAGAGCATTTGCATGTGAAGGGAACAAATATGACAATACTTGTCATTTGCTCTTCAAGGTACCAATCTGCATTAGTGCCTATGCAGTTCACAGAACTGCATTGTTCCCTTTCACTCACTCAAATCAACTGTCCACCAAAATCAATGCAATTTCTCATCTTGTCTGGCAGCATGCTGGTGATTTTATAGCACCATCAAAACACATTACCTTGAAAGGCAAATACTGCAAACTTTATCTGTTGCATAACAGTCACAGGTCAGGCTAGCTGGGCAAGAACTGGCAGTTTTCCTCATCACACTACTATTCGTAACTTTTGTAGAAATAGCCTTCTTTTTTGTTGCTAATTTTCTAGATAGTAAATCCACAGTCTTTGACTGCTTCATAAGCTGTAAAAGAAAAGTCATATTCTCTATTTTCATGGCATTTAACATGATGCCTTTGAGATGCTAGTAGAGCAAAAAGCAATAGGGGAAGCATAACTTTCAAAACTGCTGAATGTGCTGTTGGATTGTAAATAAACACTTGTCTATCAAAATATTTATGGTCTTTTTACGTTACTATGTTGAATAAACATATTAAAAATTTACTAACCATTCCTAGTTTGGTGAATATTTGAATTACACTTTATTAGAACTTTTCCTGAAATGTTACAAAACAATTACATTCTAGTGTCTAACTCCATTTCAGAACTGTAAACTGCACAATTACATTGGCTAAAATCAGTTTTAATTTGTTCCTCATGCTATCTAGCTCCTACAGGATATTATAAGTCAATTAAAAACCACTTAACATTGGTGATAATTTTGTAAATTTTACAAACATCTTTACGCTATCAACTGTGTGTCAGAAATGTGTTAGTTGTTGGGAGCTCACGTTCCAGCCAATGAGAGAAAAGGCCTTAACGTTCTAAATGTTCCTTTAGAGAAAGAGCAACAATAGTCAGCTAATCAAAAATGACAAAAAATTCCAAAAGAAAAGTTCAGAACTGGAGAAAATGAAAGCATTGACTAGATGCTCAAAGCAGTAATACCTTCTGCTAAAGCAAAACTCTTAAAAACTTACTACTAATAAAAGCTAGCCATTCCCCAAATTCTCTCCAGTGTACGACTGACTGATGATTGCACTATTAAGCTACATTACTTACTTTCACTGCAGGGCTCTCATGTGAAATGGAGCTGTGTATATTGAAATTTCTTTCTCCAAAAACAGAGCGCTGGACAGAAAGGCCTACAGATCCCTCCTACAATACCAACAAAAACAAGGAAAATAAGGATTATATCTGTAACACTTTCTGCCAGCTGTACTCTGCCATAGTTTTGAAAGAGTTAAGTGACATAAAACAAAAACAGCTGCATCCAAGTCATTCTCAGGCATCAAAACACTTCTGTGAAAGGAGAAAACAGTCTAGACAGAACTCTTAACCCCCATACAATGTTATCATAGTCCACAAATATATATAACTAAAAAATTCTAAAACCACCTGCATGGATGTTACATTTTGCTGTGCAGCTAAAATGGAGATAGACACTTCAGAATTTTTCCCCTATAACTAATGCTTTCTTTTAAAAAGGGTAATTAATATGAACTTTATAACATGCAGGGAAAATTACTTTCCGTTTTTGTTATATAATGCAATTATAATGATAAAGACATTATAAATCTACCAAGCAAAATTTTCAGTTTTGAAATCATAAAACAATCCATTGTAAATCTTAGTGAAATCTAATCAATTGAATATATAACACGTGTAAACAACATTGTTCTTTTGTTGCGTTATCCTAGAATTATAACTCCCCATGTTGAATGGAGTACATTTCTAAAACCGTATTAGTACTTAAGAAATAAAAGAGGTAGAACCTTTCCATCTTTTCCTTGTTTAATCTGAATCTGTGCACTTGTGTAGGGCCTTTTAACAGCAGTTTTTGTGGTAGGCTGCTGATCCAGCTCCTTAGGTGCTGCTGGGCCGCTCAATGAAATTTTGTTTCCGGTGATTACATAGGATTTATTTTGTGAACAGCTTTCCTGCTGAGCTTCAGACTGGACAAATTTGAGAAGCTCTATTTTCGTATCGTGGGTTCCTTGGGCCAAACCAAAGTCTACCAAGGCATACCTATGAAACAAAAATAAGCACTTTTACTTCTCTGTAACAAAGCTTAGTTAATATCATAATATGCTCAAACCATATTCACCCAGAAACTGTATTCTTTGGGGGATAAATTAAGGATTTATAACATTCTTGAAAAAAGAAAAGTAAGTTTTACAGACAAGGTAAGGATTTAATAGCTAACTACTGAAAATTAAGGAAAGATGTATCCCACACAAGAAAACATCTTTTCTCCCCTTCTTCCCATGGCTTGTGCAGACAAGACAACAAGGAATGCAGGATGTAAACACAATCCTTTGTCCTCTGATGGTGGCAGAGATGGCACCATAGCAGATAATTTTTAATTAAACAAGTTTAAAAGAAAAATAAATTAAAATCATGGTTTAAAAATCTGATTAAAGAAAAAATTAAAAGTCAGGAATACAAAAGCCCAAGAAAAGAAGTTATGGTTCTATTATCCTTATTATACTCAATATGAGCCATTATATAAACAGCAGTTTTTAAGTTTTCAGCTTACAATGCCTCTATGTATATAATCAGCATAAAAAATAGTCAAAAAACAAAACTTTAGTGTTGAGACATGAAATTGGCTATCATGTGGTCCAATCCCCTCATTTACTAGAAAAGAAAAATGAAGCCCAGAGATAAATGTATAAGGTTAAACAAACAAAAAACTAGACCCTTTCTAAGTCTTTTAGCTCTTTCCACTGAGCCATGGTACACCTCATGACGTACACTGTTTTACTAATACAATTTTTTTTTCTCCTTGAGTGTATTTCCCTTCCTCAACCACAGTGAAAATCTGAAACAGAAAAAGATGTGTGTGGCTGTTACAGGATGCTCTGCATCTAAGAGGTGGACCCACAGCACAGATTCAGTCAAGTATTAAGTATTTGCTGGTAACTTTCCATACTTACTTTCTCAAGCGCCTATTATATAAAAAATTGCTGGGCTTAACATCACGGTGAACAATACCAAACTGATGAATGCGTTTCAAAGCTTTGAACAGATTAAACATATATTCCCGTACTTCTTGAAAAGAAAGAGAATTCAAAATGTCCTAAAATAAAGTTATGAATAAGGTTATAAGATTGTTTTAATGAAATATTTAGCTAATAAAAATTCAAGAAATATTAAAACCTACCAAAAAGGACTCATGTTCCAGATATGGCATAGCAATAACCACATGATCATTTTTCCTAAAGCAGTATTTAACTCCCATGACATTGTCTTGCCCCCTAGTGGAAAAATGCACAATGAACTTGAGAAGAAAGGTCAAATGAACTGAAACTTTATGCAGTTTTTTAAAAAATGCAGTTTTAGCAATGCATAAATAATGCCAGAAAACTAACTTAAAACCATCACCATACAGGAGAGATTACTCATTTAACTGACTTATGCAAGATGAAGGGTTTTTTTTTAAACAAACAGTACCAGTTATGAGGTTATAATTCAAAATGAGATAATTTTAATTGAGGAGGTGACAGAATGGGAAGGAAAAGATGAATAATAAAAATGAATTAACAAGACTTAGTAGCAGATAAGATGGTAACAGTAATAAATAAATCAAGTAAAAATTAATAATAGCTAATATTTATTGAACATTCACTACATGCCAAGCTCTTCACACCTATCAACAAATTCACTTAATTTTCACAACAACCCTATAAGGATGGTGCCATTATGTCCTACCCCCCCCCTTTTTTTAACATATAAGGAAACTGAGGGACAGACAGGTTAAGGAACTTCCCCAAGGTAACTCAACTAGTAGGTCATGGAGCCAGAATCTGAATCCAGGCAGTGTGCTCCAGACCTAGACTCTTAACCACTATACTATACTACCTCAGAGAAAGGTGAGGAAAATAGGGTAAACTGGATTTTCAGAGTTTTGAGACTGAGTAACTAAAACAACATGGATACCAACAAAATATGTAGAGAAAACAGGAAAAGAAGCATCAAAAACCAAAACCTCATCATTCTGATAGAGATATCTAGATACAAGACTATATCTTAAGTGAGAAGTCAAGTGTAAGTCAGTGACAATATTATAGATAAATGATACCTAAAGCTGTGAAACTATTAGAGAAGAGAAAACTGAGCCTTGGAAAAGTCTCACGTTGGAGGGCAAAATAAGGAAGGAGCAGAAAGCCCAGATAGGGACATCCGCAAGTGAGGAGTTTTCAAGGAAGGGGTGATCAACAAGGAGGTCAATTAGAATAAGGACTGAGGGAAGGCTTTCAGTCTGGCAAAGAGGAATTAACTGGCAAAAAGAAATTAACTAATTTTCAGAAAGCAGTTTAAGTGGAAAGGAAGAGGCCAAACAGGATTTAAGGAGGGAAAATAGTATACAATGGAAACAGAACATAAAGACAATTTTCCTGAAATATCTGTCAAAGAATAAAAACCAGTGTGGGAGCTAGAAAGGAAGCAAGATCAGGTAGACTTTTTTTAGCATGCACATTTTTGAACAACAAGGAAAGAAAAAGTGGTAGAGGGAGTTATTTAAAGTGTGGAAAAAGGAATAATCTTATTCAGGGGACTAGAAGGTATTATGTAATCATGCCTTACAGAAGCCATCTTATCCTCTTGTCTTCTGAGGGGTAAAACAAATTAATAGGCGTGTTTATTCATTCAATAGATATTTAGTGGGCACTGTTACTTGACAGACACTATGTTAGACATTAAGGATGAGAAGGTGAATTAAAATTAACATGATTTCTGCCCTCATGGACTTTCCTAAATAGTGGGCAATATGGATAATAAACCAGGTAACAAATAATGACAAATTATGGTAAGGGTTTTGAAAGATATCAAAAGGTGCTGTGACAATAAAAAATAGAATCTAATTCAGAGAAGACCTCTTTGAAGTGGTACCATTCTTGCTCAGAGCAGAAAGATGAGGAGTTAGCATGCAAGGACTGGGAGGGGTCTTCCTGGATAGGGAAGAAGTATGGGTAGTGGCCCTGAAGTGAGAAAGCTCTTGACACAAATTTGAGACGCTAAAGAAAATAGAGCACAGTGAAGGAGGTGGAAAGACTGGCATGGGATAAAGTTGGATTTTTTTTTCAAAGAACATTGGGAAACCACTGAAGAATTGTTAAGTAGTGGAAGTAATAGTATCCAATTTATATTACATACATACATATTTTTATATTTTAAGGATCACTCTGGCTGTTTTGTGACTATGGGATTAGGAGGGGAAGAGAAGAAGCAGGCTACTATAGTAATCTAGACTTGGACTGAGACAGCAGTTGAGAAGACAAAGATATGGATGAGATTTTAGATATATTTTGGAGGCAGAATTGCCAGGACATGGTGATGGAGTGGACTAGGAGAGAAATGGAGAAATTGAGTGTGATTACTAGGTTTCTGCCTTGAGTAACTAGGTAGACTGTGGTACCATTTGCTGAGATGGATAGATGAAGGCAGATTGTTGCCACAGGTAATTTTTGGGGCAGATGAAGGTGAATTAAAATTTCATTTTTCGCATATTAGGTTTGAGATGTTTATTAGGTACCCAAATGGAAATATCAAATCGTCAGGTGGATACACACAAATCTGCAGTTAAGAGGTCTGAGGTTAGATATACACTTATGGGAATCATTACTATATATTTAAAGCCACGTGGAATACATGACACCATCTAAAGAAGTCTAGAGAAAGAAAGTCCAGGATCAAGCACTGAGGAACTCCAACACTTAGGGGTCAGGTGGAAGAGGAAGAACTGGCAAAGCATACTGAAAATGAAAGGCCAAATAAAGCAGGAAGAAATCAAGGAGTATATGGTAGTACAGAAGTCAAAAGACAATGGTTCAAATCAATTATGTTAAACACTGCCAGGAGTTCATGTGAACAGAAAAAGGAACCGGCAAAACAAAGTCATGGTTGCCCCTAAAGTAGTTTCCACTTAGCATAGAGGAGAGCAGCCTCACTGTGTGTGTGTGGCAAAAGGCGGGTGTGGAAGTGAAAACAGTCTGTGCAGGTAATTTTTGAGAAGTCTGGCCATGAAGGGAAGCAAAGAAATAATGGAGTAGCTGGAAGGGGGACGGCGGTACAGCGAGGATAAGAGATACTACATCACGTCTCTATGTTGACAGGAATGACCTAGCAGAGAGAAACCAAACAGAAAGACATGCCAGAGGATTCTGTTGTTCAAAATAAAATATGAGATGAGGCTGTCAATATCTGGGGAGATGTGAAATATGAGTTCCCCACATTTTTAAAAATATCTACACCATGGAAGCCAAGGTTTATGATTTGGCAGGAAGATTAGAAAAAGAAGTGGTAAGAGAACAGGAAGTCAAGCTGAGCCTCAGGAGAAATCCACTTTAAAAATTAATATAAACTTAACTAGCCATTCCAAGATTAGTGGAAAAGTGCTAGCAAACTGCAAACACCTGACTGAAGAATATGTTTAATCCACAATCTCACCATCCCTATTAGATATCTACTTAAAAATCTTAAAAATTATATACAGCAGTTCAATTAAAAATATCTTTAAATTGCCTACCCAGCCACTGTTAGGCACTGAAGCTCAGCTGCAATTCTTACAGGATGACTTGTTGGAATTAGGTGTTTCAGAGCAATTTTCTCTTCAGGTCCCACTTTTAACTGTGTTGTGGCCAAATACACAGAGCTGAAAGTGCCTGTAAAACAATTTATTAGATTTTTCAATATTTGGTTTTTAAAAATGTTTATGAGACAATGCTAAAATAATTCTTAAAAACTGTTTGGAATCCATAAAATTATCACAATCTGTCATCAATATTTTAATGACACTGAATACAAAAAGCAAACACATTTGTAAATACAACTTATTTTCAATTTTTAATACATTCTTAACTGTCCTCACATCTTTAGGGGGTATATTAATTCAGCAAAGCTATATAGTAAATCTGTTTAACTGAGTTAGCATAAAATATTTCCACGGTATGACCCAATCTACCAAGTATCTTTCTACAATTTATCATTGTAAATTACTTTCTTAAGAGTTGGATTCAGTTCTGTTAGAAGTAGAAATGATAACAGTCTTAGGGGGCAAAAAAAACTACATTTTTTATTTTAAAAAGTTTTTTTAAACTTTTAAATTCACCATGAAACTAAAGAGAAAAAAATATAAGATTTGGTGGTCAGTTAAATCTGAGAAATACTGAGTTAAAGCAGATTGATAGATTATTTCTAGAACTTTAATGTACTGAAGTACATCATAAATAACGAAAAGGGAGCTATACATGCTATAGTTTTCAAACTTATTAGCCTTAGAACACACTCCACTCCTCCCCCTCTCCAGGAATAGTTCGCTATTTGTTATGAGGACATCAGTTTTCCAGAACAAAGTTTTTGAACACTAAGTCAGTGTTCAAAAAAAGGTAAAAAATAATATAAAGATTTGCTTCTTACATCCCAAATCATCTCATCTTCTAATCTCTCTGCCCTCGCTGACTCAGCCTTTTCTCATCTCATACTTTCCTTTGTGAAAAGCAAGCAATGAATAAACGGAAGTTTTGTTGTTGTTTTTTTTTACTGTTAAGTTTTTATTTACTATTTCTCAGTATAGTCACTAAAAAGTTCTATTATCTGTTATCTTCTCAATCCCTTCACATTTGTCTGCCAAATTCACCCTTCATTCAATCAATATGATTGCTAGTCTCTCAATGGTATTTACGTAAATACTGACTATCCTATAAATATTGTATCACTTTATTTTCATCATTTTGCCATGAAAAATTGCCATTGTTCAACATACAATTCTACCTAAACGCAATGGAGAAAGAGAAAAAAGATTCAGCTTTCCATGATCAAATCCCCCCACTTAAATCTTAAACTTTTTATTTTTAATAATTATCTTTAATAATATATTATTAATATAGCAATACTTTTTTTAAAGCAAGCATCTGCCTTTTTATTTTTAATTAATTAATTAATTAATTAATTTTTGGCTGTGTTGGGTCTTCGTTTCTGTGTGAGGGCTTTCTCTAGTTGTGGCGAGCGGGGGCCACTCTTCATCGCAGTGCGCGGGCCTCTCACTGTCGCGGCCTCTCCTGTTGCGGAGCACAGGCTCCAGATGCGCAGGCTCAGTAGTTGTGGCTCACGTGCCTAGTTGCTCCGCGGCATGTGGGATCTTCCCAGACCAGGGCTCAAACCTGTGTCCCTTGCATTGGCAGGCAGATTCTCAACCACTGCACCACCAGGGAAGCCCCCAGCAATACTTTTCATAGTATAAAATTATAAAGGTTAAAATAGGACTGTTCATTTTACTGTAAATATTTATTTATTCTTAGATTCTTTCCAAGGAAAAAAGAAAAGCTGATAATTAGTAATATAACCATGGTCTTAGTATTTTTAAAAGGGGTATTTTTCCAATAAGAAATAATAATGAAAATCAAGATTATATAAAGGAAAACAGGAGGAAAAAAAAGCTTATAAAGATAATGAAGTATATCCCCAGATTACCTTCTCCAATTTTGTCCTTAATCTTAAACACATTACCAAGCTGTGGTACAGCTTCGTAAAGCTTCTGAATATCTTTCTTAACACCTATCAGGGAAAAAAGAATTTAGGTACAATTAATTACTTAGGTTGAAAAATCTCAATAAAATAATTTCTAAAACATAAGTAATTACATTACAAATAAAAGTATCTATAATAAACCTTAAACTCATGATAAGACTAAAACCCCATCAAGTTGCTCTAACTCACACACCTCCTGAACAGACAAAACTGCAAAGTAACTGAATCACTCACACCCAATTGCTGCTACTCTGAAATTACATACTAACATATAGATACATTGTCACTGCATAGAGTACAACACAATGAAGAGGCTAAATTTAAAAAATAACTAAACAATTTGTGCTGCGATCACTAGATGGCATGACAAGGACACAATGCAATCTTCTTGAAAACTGTTTCTTTCCCCCAAAGATACAAAATCTTACAGGCTTGGAAAAGTTTCACATACTGAATATTCACAGTATACTCTAGAAAGAAGGTCTACTAAAGGTCTCAAGAATGTTAAAAAATATATTCTTTAAAAATTGTCCCAATTACCAATAGTATCCTATATCTTGACAGCAGAAAAATCATTACTTTTAAATAAATATAAGCTCTTTACAAAAACCTACATGGTTAAAATTCAGAGAGGCAATAATACAAAATGTGGTAAACTACTGGATACAAAAAAGAACTACATACTTAAGAGTCCTCAAATTTTATTACAATATCTAGGCCAAGCATCAGCTACTTTTAAAGTTATAATAACATTCTGCATCATGCAACAGTTTTAAGGCATTTTCAAAGCACCTTCACACATATTATCTTTTCAGATCTACATAACAGCACTGTGATATTGGGAGAACAGAAATAATTATCCTGATCTTTCAGAGAAGGAATCCATATTCAGGGAAATTAAATCACTTATCCAATTTCACAGAGGTACTGCTGGTAAGTTTATAGACTCACTCATTTAACAAACACTGTGTTTTTAAAAGTGCCCAGCAATTGGCATATTAAAAATACAAATGAACAAAGGTGGTGGAAGCCCCTGTTCTCTAGGAGCTTAGCCTAGTAGAAGAGACAGATGTTAAAAGCTCACTTTTAATACAAGATTTTAACTGTAATATTAGAGGAATGCACATATTACTAGGTAGAAGTGGGGAGGGGAATGAACACTCCTGAAGGTGCCAGGTGGCTTCAGGTGACTTAACCTGTGTTTTGAAGCATTCACCAAGTAGAGAAAGTGCAAGAAGGCATTTTAGGAAGGAACTACTATGTATGCAAAGACATGGAAAAGGAAAAAGGCATGGGTTATTGTGGAGGGAGGGGAGAGTAGGAGAGATAATAAAATTCAATGTGGCTGAGGAAGGAAAGGCAGAGGATGCAAAGGAAGGTCATTTAAAGTTTTTAAGCAGGAAGATGACAAGTGGAGGATAAATCTGAGGTGAAGAATACTAAGAATACTAAGAGGTGGAGATTAAATAAGAGGCCAAGAAGACCTAATCCAGTAGCCTTTCCACTACATCACTCCATCTAAGGTAATGGGAAGAACTTACTTAAATTACCCTCACCTTCCCATCTACCTTGCAGATGAACTGGAGAAGCTTCATGGATTTCAATATAACAGGCAATGTAACAGTAATCCTGTGAACCAGTTTTGGAGATGACAGGCCTAAATCAAAACGCTGGCTCCACTATTACCCAGCAGGTATGACCTTTCTAGAGCATACAGCTTATCCTCTGTGAGCCTTAATTTCCCCATCTATAGAAAAGGGGGCATAACAGTACCCATGCCGCTGAAATACTGTGAGGATTAAATGAAATAATATACACAACACAAGAGCAGCTTCTAACACAATGCCCGACACATTGTAAATATTAAATTATACTGGTGATTCTTATTGCTGTGGTTACTATTATTAACATTATTTCTTTAGGGCTTTTGCTCTTACTATTCCCTCTGCTTGAAATCCTCTTCCCTTCGTATGGCTGGCTCAATTGTCACAGTTTCCTCTGACATCGCTAGTTAAATTAGCGCTCCTCCCATTATCCACATTACCCTGTTTATTGTCTTTGGAGTTCTTATTCACTATAAAATTATCCTGTTTATTTACTTGTTTGCTCTCTGCCTCCTCCCACTAGAATATAAGCTCCACCAGTACAGGCTCCCTGTCTGTATAATTCACCACAATGCACTCGGCTCTTAGAAAACTGCCTGGCATGTTTGTTGAATGAATGAATTCTTACTATCATCATGGTTGTTCAGAGACAGCTGTAGGAAAAAAAAAAAAAGCAAAAGTTTACAAGTTACAAGAGAGTGAAGCCAAAGACAAAAGCAATCACTTCACCATCAGCTACCACACTACTTCTCTCTCGAAAACAAAACCAAGGCCTGGGGGAAAAGCTGGCTTTCTAGCAGTAATAGTTGCCACAGTCAATTACAATCATTCCTAATGAGTGTCAAGTCCAACCAGCTTCAAATTCCAGTGTCATAGGAAAGGCATCATGAAAAGGCACTACAATGATATATTCAATTTGTTATTACATTTCTTTGATTCTAAGACACAATTTTAACGACTCTGAAATTGGGATGCAACTTACAACTGTTGCTGGTCAGCATCAAAACTTATACAACAGGTGTCAATGACCTGAAGAAAATTCAAGAAATCACAGAGGAGCATTCACATTTAATCCTTAAGAGCCAAAATGGCTGTAGGGAGGAATAGTAGAGGTGGTGAAGTAGAAATCAAATGTAGGCCAGCTCCACATAACTGGGTTGTTCTTAAGAACTCATTAACAATGGCTTTTTTAAAAAATGAATTCTTCAAAGAAATTCTGCATCACTAATGTTTGAGAACAGGGACTTCCCTGGTGGTGCAGTGGTTAAGAATCTGCCTGCCAATGCAGGGGACATGGGTTCGAGCCCTGGTCCGGGAAGATCCCACATGCCGCGGAGCAGCTAAGCCCGTGGTCCACAACTACTAAGCCTCGCTCTAGAGCCCGTGATCCACAACTACTGAGCCCGCATGCTGCAACTACTGAAGCCCACGCGTCTACAGCCTGTGCCCCGCAACAAGAGAAGCCACCACCGTGAGAAGCCTGCGCACTGCAATGAAGACCCAATGCAGCCAAAAAAACAAAAACTAATGTATGAGAACAATATTGTGAGGGGAAAAAAATAGGATATTAACAAGTCTGAGTATAAAAAGTGATTCAGAAGGGACAGATCTGAAATGTTTATTTTCCATTTCATGTATGTCCCAGAGATATACAATTATTTGTCTAATTACATCTAAAAGAACTCTTCCAATAACTATAAAAAAAAATTCTAGGTGTTAAGGAAAGCACTGTCACAGTATAACTGGCAGTATTTCTGAGCAGTACATAAAATAATGGTGTATCTTACAATTAATGGTGTTTAGGTATGACAAAATATTTTAAGAACCATTTGTGGTCTTTTTATTACTAAATGTATTGAAGTGTTTGTGTGCATGCTTTGTTGTATATACATGATTAATTACACCAAAAACTTTGTAGTAGGATGATATAGTTTCATGTGGCTATTTAAATTAAAATTAAATAAAATTAAAAATCAACTTCCTCAGTCACATTAGCCATATGTGACAACATACAAACATTTCTGTTAGTGCATAAAGTTCTAATGGACAGTGCTGATACAGAAAAAAGCCTGGAATCTAAAGAGTCTGGATTCATTCAACTCCTGTAATTAAACCACATTACTGTTCATGTTTTTAACCCTTAAAACAAAGGAACTGGATTAGATGAACTTTACCTTCCAACTATAATATTCTATGCTTTTCCTACGAGTTCCACATTTTGGAACTTCCCTTTGCATAAACATGAGCTGGCAGTTAGTAGTAGAGATGCTGGTTAACTGTTAGAAATAAGCAGGAAGAAAATATAAGTAGTAAGAAAATACTGTAATGCAAGGCCATGTGAATGACTATGCAAGCTCAATGTGCTTCCACACCACCACTCACTTACTATGCACTTACATATCTCTACAAAACTCAAACTATGTTTATATTAAGTTTTCCTGTCACTGCAGAACAACTTTGATGTTTCTGAACAACAGAAAAATTTCCTGACAACCAAAGTGAATGAAAAATCCCCAGATTATGAATTGGGAGATGAGAGTAGACAGTGAAAGAGAGTACTCGTATCAAAAGCTAGAAAATACTACTAAAGGCAGAGACCAATGAATATATACTTTGAGGACTGGGGAAAGACCCTGAAAAAAGTCCACAAACTAAAATATTATTTAGGTCTTCATTAAATATTATGAAGGTCTACGCTTCTGTTTTGAAATTTTAAGCGAATTTTTTTTCTGCTACATAATATATCCAAGTTGGCTACAGCAACAGCATCCTTAACTATATTCCCTGCTTTCACCCTCATCTTGTTCCACATAAAAGCCAAAGAACTACCTCCTTTCCTCACCCCTCTCTTCGACTTCACTCCCATCACTCTCCCACTTCCACTCACATGACCTCCTAGCTATTTCTAAATGCTAGGCACACTCCCAGCTTAGGGCCTTCGTACTTGCTGATTCCTCTGTCTGGAATGCTCTTCCCCAGATACACGCACAGCTCACTCCTTCACTACCTTCAAGTCCTAGTTCAAATGTTACCACACTGAAGCCTTCTCCAACCAATTACACTTACTAAAATCACAATCTCGTCTCCCAATACCTCCTATCTCCCCTTCCCCTCTACATTTTCTTCACAGCACTAATCACTTTTGAACATACTATTTATTCATTTTCTATCTCTATCCACTAGATTGAGGGCACTGATTTTTGTCTGTTTTACAAACGGATTTATTCCTAGCACCTAGCACCTAGAAAGGTGCCTGCACATAACAGACATACACATTTAAGAAACATTCATCATACAAATGAAATGTTTTCAATTACTTACCATGGAGTAAAACTGACCTCCAGGAATATATGTCATGCTTATTCTGGGGCTTCATGTATTGCCTAAAATAATGCTTCCTATAACTCAATTACTTACCATGGAGTAAAACTGACCTCCAGGAATATATGTCATGCTTATTCTGGGGCTTCATGTATTGCCTAAAATAATGCTTCCTATAACTAGGGAGATCATATAATTTAGCCCAAACTGGGAGAGTCTTCAGAGTGAAAGGGGGCACTAATAATTACACTGTGACAACAGGAATAAACTGGATCTGTCTCAGGCAAACCAGGACGTTACCTATAACCCACTTTAGAATCGTAGGCTAAGAGCATCCATATAACACAATGAAAGCAAGCCTTCCAGTACAGTTCAACAGTATGGAGGAGACATTCAGTATATATACAGTTTATACTTCATTCTTTCACTGAAAAGATCTTTATCACTTACTAAACTTGGCATATGGTAGATACTTAAAAAAAAAAAAAGCCTGCTGAAAGAATGAAGGAATAAACATTTGAGCTAATACTTTGCCAGGTACTTTGTTCACCAGCATTTTTCTTAATAGGAAAAAATGGAAAACAATCTAAAGGTTCAATAAGAAAAGGCAATTAAATAAATTATACGATACCATGCAGTGGAACATTAGGCAGTCCAAGCGCAGAGTATTTAGTTACATTAAGAAATGTTCAAGATATATATTGCTAAGTTAAAAATGGAGATCAGAAATAAGTTGGCTGTGATCCTAATTCAGTTTTTTAAAAAATGTATCTCTGTATGCACAGGAAGACCAAAGAAATACAACAAAATGTCAACAGTAGCAATATCTGTACAGTGGGATATTTTCTTACTTTGACTTTCTGTATTTTCTTCAATAAGCATGTATAATTTTTATCAGAAAAATAGTTATAAAAAGCTGACAAATATTCCCCAAACAAAGGGTCATACTATGCAGGCATTGTACTAAAAATTTTACTTTATATCCTTTGGATGAATGATATCTAATCATTCAACCTAATATTTTCAGGCACCTACTATGTGCTGAAGACTGTTAGGCCCTGGGAATACAAAGATATATAAAAATCCCACCATTCAAAAGTTATTACATCAAAGGAGAGTAAATCATATTAGATCATGAGACAGTTATGTGCCTGGACTTCATCAGCTTTACTCCTTATTCAAGTTATGTTTTTGATATAATCTTAGCTTTTATTAAGGGTCAAATAAAAAAGAACCATATGAATAAAATTTCAGCATGTTTTATAAATTATCAAAGGTAACTGTTTATAATGCTCAATGTTCTGTTACATATAAAAGCCACCAAACTTTGGAAATTTGGAATAAAATTCACACCACTCTTCATTTCCTAGCAGGTTTTCAGAAGAGTATTAGAATAGTAGTTTTTACCTGAACATATGCTAGATCCAAGTCAGATTCATTCATTCATACACTCTGCCTAATGCACAATGTACATCAGGAACTATACAAGATACTGCCTTCAAGAACCTTATAGTATAACTGAAGAGACAGAATACACAGAGTGCTAAACAATACAAGAATAATAATAATATAATGACTGTTATTGTATTATGTGTCTGATGACATAGGGAAAGGTGAACCATGAAAAACAGGTAATTGCAAGAAATATGGAAGGCAAGAAGGAAAGCACCCATGAAACTGGATGAAAGTGGCATTTTAAGATTATTCTAGTGGCAGTGTACAAAATGAACTGGAGGATGAAAAAAGAAGTGAAAGCAGGCAGTTTAAGTAAGAAACTTCGTTGTAATTCAGGAGCAAAGTGTAAGGGAATGAATTAATGTGGTGAAAATGGGAATGGGAAGAGGCAACACTATACATACTAAAAAGAAGTAAGATAAAATTGGGTGACTGGATGAGGGGAGCAAATACAAAGCACAAGTCAAAGATAACTCTAAAGTTTTAAGCATAGAAACTTTAACTGGAATAATAGTGGCTTTCATCAAATAGGGACATCAGGAATGGTACTCATTTTAACATAAAGATGAGTTTACCCTTAGTCAGAAAGCAAAAGTATGAGATGTCATATTTTTCTGGGGTCGAGTTAAAGTCTATTTTGTAGTGTATAAGTATATATCATGGACGAAAGGTCAAAATTAATATTTTTGAAAAAGCACTAAATATATTTAAGACAAAGAGAAAATAACATTTAGCTACATTTTAAGAAAAGAAAAGAGAAAAGAAAACAGTCAATTGGAACTCCTATTTAACCAATATTTATTAAATGCCTGCTATGTCCCAGGCACACTGCAGGAATGAAGGTGCATGTTACAGTGTACAAGATTAGGCATTGTTTGACCCTCTCCTTCTCATTTCAAGGTCTGGGTAAGGGTGAAGCAACACTTCATGATGTACACTGAGATACAGTCCTTCATTACTGCTACAAACATTTCATTTACTTTTGTCAACTAATTCTGCCTTTGAATATGTAAGTTAAAGTCCCTCCAATGCCGATTTCTAAATTCAAGCTTAATGCAATATGGTGATTAGAAATAAGAACACAGGTCTAGAAGAGAAATTCTAGTTTGGGTATCAACAAACTTTGTGTTCTTAGACAACGACTAATATTAGACTGTAGCAACTTCATCTGTAAAATGACATGGTTGGACTACAATCCTCCTTCTAAAATGCAATCCAATCCTAAATCTAGATCTTATGAAGCTTCTCTGATTCATAAAATGCTCCTATATAAACATACAACTCACTTTAAGATTCAGGACGTGTTTTTTGTTGTTTGTTTTTAAATAATCGAAATTCCAGAATTGTTGCCTGTACATCTTTGGCAATGAACACATACCTGGTAGTTTAAAATTCTGCTCATGTTTTAATGAGCCATCCGCCAGAAACCGGCCACGAGAAAAAGCCGTTGGCTCCTGCATCTGAATCCCTAAAGAAGCCTCCATCGCAAAGCGACTGCGGCGCAAAACGCCAGCTAAGGGGTCATGTCCACAGGGGGAGCAAAGCAGCTGTGAAACTCGGCATACTGGAGAAGATGAGAAGTTTAAATCACTCAGTGAACTAAGCACTAAAAAATGCTACTGTCCCCAAAGGGGCAAACAATTAAAAACGCACCGTATGTCCAAATCCCCAAAGGAAGGAAAACCGTGAGCCATTTCTAAGGATTCCATGGGCTCCACTTTCACCTCCCAGAAACACCGGCAGGGGGCCGAAGGGAAATGTGCCTAACAGAGGAGTCTCCCCGGCAGCCGCCGTCAGGGGCAAGGGAGGCGGTGGGAACTGCAGAGGCAGCGAATGCGGGGGGAGAGGCCTTAGTGGGGAGAGCGGTTCGACCTGAGGAAGAGGGTCGGAGGAGGAGATCGTTTGATTGCTGAAAGGGAGCGCCAGGAGGCTTGTCCAAGGCCCCACGCAAGTTGGTGGAGAACTGATACGACACGGCTCACGAGCGCCGGGCGGAGGAAGAGAATGAATGGGATCCCTCGGCGAGCGCGGATTGCGAGCTCCGCGGGGAAAGACCTTCTTCCCTCAGACTCCAGACCGAACGGGATGCTTAGTGCGCAGGCGCACGACTTTCCCGCCGCAGGTCGGGGGGATCCGAAGTGGGGGTGGGGTGTGGGGGGGTAACTGCACTGCTAAAAGACCGAAGTCACGATCCAGAATTCGTTTCTAATCCCTCACAATCCCGCGCCATGGAGCAAACCGTCGGAAACTCACGGTTTAAAGGAATACGACTTCTCTGGTTCCCCAAAGGCCTAGGTCGCCGCCTCCGAGAGCGCCCACCTAGCGAGTCTGCCAAACGCGCCTGCGCAACACTTCTCGCGTTGCTGCTTCTAATTGCTCATGCGCACTGTAAATCCCTGTGCGCCGCGTTATCTGCTACTGGGCGCTTGCGCAAGCGGGTTGGGTTTCTTCCGCAAGGCTGTGGCTGGCTGAAATAACGGTTACAGATATAGAGTCCGGGCATAATCCTTTACTAAAAAATAGAGTGAAACGTAAGGTTAAGGATCTAACAGTATTTTCAGGAAAGAGGATAATTCAGAGACATAGAAGTCTCAGGTACTGGAGTCGTAACACATCCCGACTTACAGAGACGTTGGGCACGCTGAATAAAAGACATTCATTTTCTTGACTCCCAGCTTCACTTGTTTTTGTTGAGTGCCCTACTCTCCGTTAAAAGCAAGCAAACAGAGAAAGGCAAATACTAATTGTTTATGGCTGTATTCGAAGAAATGAGCCCAGTGACATTCACTCACTCAGTCGGTCAGTCAGTATATATTTGAGCCCTCGGCTCTGAGGCTGGTTTCTAGAGGCTGGAGTTACAGCGGGGAACACATGATAGAAAAAACCGCCATCCCTTTATGAAGCTAAATTCCAGTGAGGCAGTGGCAATAAACAAACAAATGAGCAACATTCTTTTTAGATATTGATTAGGGCTCCAAAGAAGGAAAAATAGTGGAAGGATGTGATGGTGACTAAGAAGGACTCACCATGATGGGAGCCAAATGGGAAAGAGACTAATTGGCAAAGGACAGAGTAAGTGCAGAGATAGAAATGAGCTTGGTAAGTTAGAGGGGGGAAATTTCACAGAACATCAACACCAGACAAGGGTACTCTGTGACCATGATTGATGACAAAAGAAAAAAAGTCTTTTTTTGAAGACAAAAAAAAAAAAAAAAAGATCACTGTAATCATGCCTGGATATAGACTAAACATAAACATTGTCCAAGCCACAAAAATGAGCAAACATTTCCTTATCCTGGATAATATGACTGAACTGCTGCTCCTGTACTGATTATTTAGCCTCTGTCCAGTAGATAATATTCAGTCATTCTAGATAGTACTAATTAAAATACACAATTATAGAATTACTCCTGCCTTCCTACAGCTTCCAATCCAGAGCAAAATCCCTCTTCCTTGAACCCTTCCCTAAATCACATAACACAAACCCAAGTTGCTAACACCCTCTTACTGAGATGTCACATGGTTCTCCATGGTTTGCATTCTCACAGAAGCAAGTAATAAACCTACCTCGTTCAATTACAGTTGTGTTCCTAGCGGTCTTTTGCTGGAGGGCATTGACAATAATCAAGTTCAAGATGCCTGTTAGATATCTAAGTGATAATGTCAAGTAAACAGATGAATATACTGGTCTGGAATGGATTCTGGGCTGGAGACATAAACTTGGTTGTTATGAGTTTATACATGAAACGTAAAACTTTGGGACTAGATGAGATTATCTAATCAAAGACTGTAGATAGAGAACTGGGCTAGGGGAATCTCCAACATTTCAAAGTTGGGCAAAGGAGGAAGATGAACCAGCAAGAGAATGAGAAGGAATAACCTGTGAGGTAAGAAGGTGATGTCATAGTAATCAAGAGGAGAATGTTTTACAATTGAACAGGAGTGGTCAACGATAGTAAATGCTTCATGGAAGTCAAGTATCAAGGACAGAAGTGACAACGGATTTGGCAACATGGCAATCATTAGTCTCTGGCAAGAGTAGTTTCAGAGGTATAGTGAGACAGAAAGACTGAAGTGTATGAAGAACAAAAGGTGTACAAGTAGGACAAGTCTTAAGGTTTTGTTTCCTTTGTTTCTGGGTTTGTTTGTTTTTTGTTTTCTTTTTGTTGTTTTTGTTTTTTTGGAGGGGGAAGATCAGAGAAATAGGATGGTGGCTATAGTTGGTCAAATAGAGCAAGGGAAGTTTTTTGTTGTTGATGTTGTGTTGGCAGATAAATGCTTATATTTTTGTGGGAATGATGTAATGCAGAAAGAACTATTTGATGCTGGAGAAAAAGGGAATACCTACAGGAATGAAATTATAGAGGAGGATGAAGGAATGGATCCAAAGCATAAGTAGGGGGGACGGACCTTTGAAAAGAACCCAGATTCCCAACATTTTAACAGGAGGGAAAGACAGAAGATTTAATTCAGATACAATGGTTTGTGTTTGGGTGGGAGAATAAGATAGCTCCTACCTGATCACATCAATTTTCTTAATAAAATATGAGATGAGGTCTTCAGCAAGAAGGGTATATTAAAGGTTGGAGGAGTGAGAAGGTCAGAGGTATCTTCTGAGAGTGAGGAGGTGAAGTGTAGAAAGATTGTGACATTGCCAGCGGGGTTGAATGCCCATTTTCTATTTGTGTCATAAATTTAAAGTGAGTCCAGACAGCATAGTGTTATGTTTATTTCTCAAGTAAACTTCAGTCAAGAGTCCTGAAGTAAACTTCAGTCAAGAGAATGCAGATGTGGAAAGGAATAGCTGGATTTAACTAAGGATGGACTTCACACAGAGAGGGGCAAGTAAGGATATTTACAAGGAAGTGCTTGTAATGATGCACCACGGAATCTCTGGGAGGTGGAGGGGAAAGATTTTAGGAAGGTGATAGATAATGATATATATAGACTGATGGACTGTTGAATCAATAGATAGGTAGATAAGAAGTGCTGGGAACAATGAATTGGAACTCTCTCTGTAATGTAAGGATTGGTTATAATGGAGATATAAGGTTGAGTTAGAAGAATAGAAGTAGTAGATGGTTCACGGAGTGGCGAAAACTGGGATTTCAGAGATAAGAGCATTCCACAGGGTAGTTAAATTTGCTGGAGGAAAAGTTGTGTTTTGGTGTGAAAAGACCAAATTATCCTGATTGAAAATATCCTGATTCCCATGCTCAGGTTCAGTTATTTTGCCTATTCCAATTTCTCCCCAGGCAGTAAGTAGTATCCCCTCCTCTGGGCTCCATTAGTACTTTCTGCTTGCAGCCATTTCAGCACATAGGCACAGGAAAGAAATGCAGAACCTCATCCCCACCCCATACCTCCTGGATCAGAATCTACAGTCCAGTGTTCTAGAACACTGGTTCTCAACCTTGCCTACACATTAGAATCACCTAAGAAGCTGTTAAAAATGCGAAGCCCAGACCAGTTACATAAGAATTTCTGGGGGTGGGATCCAAACATCAGATTCTCTTAAAACTCCCCATTCGACTCCCATGTGCAACAGGGGTGAACAATCTTATTAGTGGGGTTCAAAGTACTTGGGCACCAGGCGATCTGTGTTTAAATTCTAAGTGATTATAGACAGCTAGTATGGGGAAAACCAGGTACCCACCAAGTAGAGACTTAATTTGAGTTGAGTACAGTCTCTCACTCTGGGAAGAGTGTGGAGTTCCTGGCTACTTGTACAGTCAACGCAGAATAAGTTCCCAGCACAGCTTTCAAATAATTCTGTCCATCTCTTCTCTCTTCGTGGAGGTACCTACTAATGGAAAAAAGAAAAAGAAAGAACTGCCTAGTGTATAAAAAGGAAAAGTTATGAGAAGGCTTATCCTCTCCCCACTTATTTTTTTTATCTTCACTATGAAGCTGAGAAGCTGAGGCACTCTCTTAGAAAGTCCTCAAAGATAGACAACTTAGCAATTACAAGTAAGCCTCGAACAACACAGGTTTGAACTGTGTGGGTTCACTTATATGATGATTATTTCAATAAATATGTACTGCAGTACTATAGGGTCTGAAGTTGGCTGAATCCACTGATGTAGAATCATGATTATGTAGGAACCATGGGTATAGAGGGCTGACTGTAAAAAACTTTGGACTGCATAGAGGGTTAGCACCCCTAATCCCGTGTTTTTTATAAAGGTCGTTCAAGGTACATAGCTTTTGAATATGAACAAAAATTGTCTCTTAGGGCAATTGCTGTAGACTGAATGTTTATGCCTCCCCTTGCTCCCCCCGCCCCAGCCACTTCACACATTGATACTGAACCCTAATCCACAAAGTGTTGGTATTAGGATGTGGGGCCTTTGGGAGGTGATTAGATGATGAGGGTGGAGCTTCATGAATGGGATTAGGGCTCTTATATAGGAGACCTCAGAGAGCTACCTCACCTCTTCTGCCAGGTGGGGACATAGCAATAGTAATAGACATAAATAGTTCCTGTCTATGAACCAGGAAGCGTGTTCTCACCAGATATTCATTCTGTCTAAATCTTGATCTTGGACTTTCCAAGCCTCCAGAGCTGTGAGAAATAAACGTTTGTCGTTTAAGCCACCTAATCTATGATTTTTGTTACAGCAGACTGAATGGACTAAGAAATAGTCAGGTAAATGAAATAAACCCACAGGTTATAAAATAAAATCCTAGATTTTCATTGTAAAATATACATAGGACAAAACACTTAGAGTTTCATGGGGAAAATGTGTATTTCAAAAATAAAATTATAGGGAATTCCCTGGTTAGGATTTCGTGCTTTCACTGCGGAGGGTGCAGTTTCAATCCCTGGTTGGGGAACTAAGATCCTGCAAGCCACGTGGCATGGCCAAAAAATAAATAAATAAAAATAAAATAAAATTATAAATTATTGAAAAGTCAAAGAGCAGTCCATGAGTCAATTCTGAAACTGCAGAACAGCAAGGAATTTTGAAATACACAAAGGTCCACTAATGAACTGAAGTTTAGTTTCTCAATTAGTAATTCAGAAGAGAAAAATAACTGCTTTGCAGAATTGTTATATACAGATTAAGTAAAATATTTAAAGCTCCTGGTAGGAAGCAACCTAAGTGTCCATCGACAGATGAATGGATAAAGATGTGGCACATATATACAATGGAACATTACTCGGCCATAAAAAGAAACGAGAGTTATTTGTAGTGAGGTGGATGGACCTGGAGTCTGTCATACAGAGTGAAGTAAGTCAGAGAGAGAAAAACAAATACCATATGCTAACACATATATATGGAATCTAAAAAAACAAAGAAAGGTTCTGTAGAACCTAGGCGTGGGACAGGAATAAGGACGCAGACGTAGAGAATGGACTTGAGGACACGGGGAGGGGGAAGGGTAAGCTGGGACGAAGTGAGAGAGGGGCAATGGACACACATACACTACCAAATGTAAAATAGATAGTTACTGGGAAGCAGCCGCATAGCACAGGGAGATCAGCTCCGTGCTTTGTGACCCCCTAGAGGGGTGGATAGGGAGGGTGGGAGGGAGACGCAAGAGGGAGGAGCTATGGGGATATACGTATATGTATAGCTGATTCACTTTGTTATAAAGCAGAAACTAACACACCATTGTAAAGCAATTATACTCCAATAAAGATGTTGAAAAAAATAAAAATAAAGCTCCTGGTGGAGCTCATAGAAGATACTTAACATTTTAATTTATGTATTTATTCAGCAAATAATACCTCCTCACATTGCGTGTGCCTAGCAGTAGAATAGGTCCTCTCATACGGAGATAACTAAGAAGAGGACTGTTCCCTCAAGTAGTTTGAAGTCTATCTAGGGGTTGAAGTGGACAGTTTCCATACTCATCCTTCACCAACTCAGCTTTAAGCACATCTTTCTCAGGGAAGCCTCACCAACTGAATAGGTTAGTTCTTCAAATGCACGCTTCCACGGCATCTTGTATTCATTCTTTTACCACATTGTGCTATAATTGCTTGTTAATGTCAATCTTCCTCATGAGCCTTGTTATCTCTGTTACGATATGGATGAGGCTTGTCTTGGACATGCACTCTGAAGCTGGACTGCCGGGGGAGCTAAGGGCAAGTTACTTAACTTCTCTGGGATTCAGTTGCTTCATATACACAATGGTGATAGTAAGAGTATCTACTTCAAAGAGTTGTTACTCAGGTCAATGAATTAGTACATGTATATCATTTAGAACAGTGCCTGGCACAGTGTGAACTCTATGTGAGTGTTAGCCAGGATGACAATAATGGTGATGAAATTCTCTAGCACAGTACTTGACATGTGTTACGTAGGTCAGTAAATATTTGTCGAATGTTATTGAATTTGTCAAATAAATGAATGAGTAGAATGGAATAGTGCATAGAAGAAGGAGTTATTAATTCTGAATCAGAAAACTTTTTCCAGGGGTGTTGAAGTCCAAGGTGGGTTTTGAAAATTTGATAGAAATTCCCCAGTGATGGGGGAAGGAAGAGGCATTCTCTTAGGCTTTCTAAGAGGACTGTTCAGGGAACTATAAGTTGCTTGGTATTATTTCAGCACAAATAGAGAAAGATTGGTAGCAGAAAAGCTAGAGAGTAAACAAACAGGAACCTCATCGTGAAGCTTCTCGTGTGCTATTCTCAAAATGAGGGCAGTAGAGAGCTAGTAAAGGATATTAACTGCAGGAGAGAGAGAGAAAAACACAAGTTTTATTAAGATCACTTAGGAGAGAGTGTAGGAGGAAGTAGCTATAAGCAAGGTGCCCTTTTCAATAAGTGTTTAGAGAGAGAGCGAACAAGAGTGAAAACTTGAAACAGACGATCTGTAATGGTCTCTTTATGGAAAAGTTTCAAAAGGAGTTTATTCCTACATGATGCTTTATGCTGCATACAAGTTCCTTCTATTTTGTTTGTGCTTATTTCTCCTTGAGAGATGTTGAAAGGAGAGACGCATCTAGTTTGTTTATAAACTAAAAAGTTTACAAGAAAGCAAAAGTAACAACCCTGTTCTCATCATTGCTAATGTGACCACAAGAATGTTATTTCTAGTGTTGCCAAATGTGGTCTCCTTTGCAGGAGAAAACAGCTGAAGCAATAATAACTAGGTCAGTGATTCTAATGATTGGATCTAGGAACAAATTAGCCAATGAAGAAACATCCCTTCTTCTGATGTAGCCATTTTTGAGGGAGGTGGATTAGTGAGCAGTGGGGCCCTGTGTGGAGTAGGGGCTAGAGAGAGGACAGCCTGAATCCTGGGCACAGGAGGAACTTCCTATGTGTATCCTGCTTGTCTGGGTGATGATTGAGACTGGGTTCTACCTTTTCTTGCTTCCCCCTGAAGATGAGAGTCAGTTGCAATTGAAGTCACAGTCCAGGAAAGGTCACTAACATGACACTTGCCTCCAGACACATCTCTTCCGTGAGAAAACACCTAAAACAAGAGACTACACTGCTCTGGGGTCCATGGTAGGAGAATATGAACAAACAACAGATATTCCCTGTATACAGGTGCTGGCTCACAAAAAGAGGCTGACAGCTGTTGGCACTACTTTCTTTTTGGATTGCTACCTCTCGAATAAACAGGCCTATTTGTTTTTAAAAACCTGGTGGATAGTTGAGAGAGAATTGGGATAAATGGGTCCCACCCCACCCCTGTTCTCAGGGCCGAGCTCCAGCTGAGGTAGGTGGATAATGTTTAAGCTTAGTCTTAAATTGGAATAGTGAGAGAAATGGACATTTATAGGTAAAAGAACACAGTAGTGGCATTGAGGGACATAAATTCTAGCAACCGAACTAGGGGACTTCCCTCTCATCCAGGCATCCTGAATGGAAATTAGGAAAGTTCAATAGCAGTGCAATAAGGGAAAACTTCCAAGAATTCCCTTTCAATCCCGTTTGATGTATGTTTGAATTATCGGTATAATGAGAAGAAGAGAAAAGGATATATTGAATGGGTACTGTCACAGGCACACAGTCGGGCCCTGTAGTAAGATCTTTATATGTGCTATCTCATTAATTCTTTAATTATTGAAATTATTTTATGGCCTAGGAAAATGAGCTTTAGAAAAGACTAAGTAAATTGCTGACGACTACCAGCCAGTAAGTGGCAGAACTGGAATCTGAATCCAGGACTCTTTGATTACAAAGGTCTTGGTTTATATTAGACCTCGACTATATTTAAAACAAAAATTTTTTAAAACAAAAATACACATAACCTTACCCATCTTAACCATTTTTAAGCATGCAGTTCAGTGGTATTAAGTCCACTCATATTGTTGTGCGACATCAGCACAGCCATCTCCAGAACTCTTTTTTACCTTGCAAAGCAGAAACTCTATACCCGTGAAACAATAACTCCCCATTCCCTGCTTCCCTCAGCCCCTGGCAGACACCATTCTACTTTCTATCTCTATGAATTTGACTACTCTATGTACCACCTAAAAGAGGAATCATACAGTATTTGTCTTCTTGTGCCTGAGTTATTTCACTAAGCAGAATGTCTTTAAGGTTCATCCATGTTGTAGCATATGTCAGAATTTCCTTCCTTTTATGGATTAATAATATTCCCCTGTGTACATATACCACATTTTGATTATCCATGAATCGATCAGTGGACACAAGTTTCTTCCACATTTTAGCTATTATGAATAATGCTGCTATAAACTTGGGTGTACAAATATCTTTTCAAAACCTTGTTTTCATTTCTTTGGGGTATATACCCAGAAGAGGAATTGCTGGCTCATATGGTAATTCTATTTTTAATTTTTTGAGTTTTCCGTACAGTTTTCCACAGCAGCTGTACCATTTTACAGTCCCATCAACAGTGCATAAAGGGATCTAATTTCTCCACATCCTTGCCAGCACTTCTTATTTTCTGGTTTTTGGTTTTGTTTTAGATAGGAGCCATACTAATGGGTGTGAGGTTGTATCTCATTGTAGTTCTGATTTACATTTCCCCAGTGATTAGTGATGTTGAGCATCTTTTCAAGTGCTCCTTGGTCATTTGTATATCCTATTTGAAGAAATGACTATTCAAGTTCTTCACCCTTTTTGAATTGCATTTTGTTTTTGTTGAATTTTAGGGGTTCTCTACATATTCTGGATATTAATCCCTTATCAGATATATGATTTGCCAATATTTTCTCCTGTTCTGTGGGTTGTCTTTTTACTCCATTGATAATGTCTTTTGATGCATAAAAGTTTTTCATTTTTATGAAATTCAATTTGTCTATTTTTTTTCTTTTGTTGCCCGTGCTTTTGGTGTCATATTCAAGAAACTGCCAAATCTGACTTTTGCCCTTTGTTTCCTTCTAAGAGACATTTAGTTTGTGCTCCTATGTTTAGGTTTTTGATCCATTTTGAGTTAATGTTTGTATATGGTGTTAGGTAAAAGTCCAACTTCACTTGTTTGCATGTGGATATCCAGTTTTTCCAGTATACCTCAGTTATATTTTCAAAAATGTTTTGTTTAACATAGATAGCAAATAAGTGCCTCAGGCTAAGTTAAATTTGTAATTCAGTATGAAAGTACAGTATAAGTAATTGCATCCTCCATTATTGGAAAGGAGATACTGTTTTGTAGCATAAAGAGAGACAAATCTCTCAGGGTTAGGAAAAAATAAAAAAAAGAAGAAGAAGCCAGCCTATTTAGTATAATATTTATCTATCTTTTTGTTTCATATACTTGTTCATCTATCCATCTATGTGGTACATGTGGGTAGTTGTAACTCAGTTCCAAAATTAAAAACATGAAGAATGGAAAGATCTGTAAGAAATAACTGGCAATCTACCAAGGGAGAAAAAGTATTCATAAGATGAAATAAACATGCTATACTTGAAGGTGATTGAAGCATACAAAGAAAACAACCTATTTTTTCCCCCCTAAAACATACAGATTTCAAACACTTTGGAATAAATCCTGTTATTATCACTAAAATTCAGAGAGACTCATAGGACCAAATTCATATTTTTAAAGTTCAAATGCAAACTTATGAAAGTTGAGATTTTCTTTACATTCACTGGGCTCCAATATAATGTAAAATACTGTCAGGACAGGGAGGTCAAGGAGCAAGTACTGTGATGTGTTGAGCCTCATCTCCTGGGGCTAAATCTTGCTAGCATCTTATACCACTCCAAAATGAGCTGACAATTTTCACTTCAGCCATTAATGGGAAAAATATTCAGTACAGTGAAGTCATAATTGTTTGACTTCCATTTTCCTGTTATCTTTAAAGAAGATGATTTAAGGTTTTGAAAAATCACTAGAATTTCCAAGTTCAGGGCCTTTGTCTTGGCACCCTTTTGCTAGAAAAGAAATATACTTGAGGAAAATTTTTAAATGATATATCAGTTTTGTATGAAACTTTTAATACTCCTGTTTTTTTTTTTTAAATGGCACTGCCATTCGCTTTTTTTTTTTTTTTTTTTTTGGCTGCTTTGGGTCTTCGTTGCTGTGCACGGGCTTTCTCTAGTTGTGGTGAACCGAGCCTACTCTTTGTTGCAGTGCGTGGGATTCTCTTTGCAGTGGCTTCTCTTGTTGTGGAGCATGGGCTTTAGGCACGCAGGCTTCAGTAGTTGCAGCACGTGGGTTCAGTAGTTGTGGCGCGTGGGTTCTAGAGCACAGGCTCAGTAGCTGTGGTGCCCGGGCTTAGTTGCTCCACAGCATGTGGTATCTTCCCGGACCAGGGCTTGAACCCATGTCCCCTGCATTGGCAGGTTGATTCTTAATCACTGTGCCACCAGGGAAGTCCCTCCTGTATGTTTTTAAATTACAGAAGAAAATTATAATTAGTCAGCTTTTATTTAAAATACTTAAAGAGGTGAATGTTCATTATTTTTAAGACAGTTAATCAAGATATAGTTTAATACAGCAACGTTAGTTGGGGTTCAGTCCTAGTGATTTTTCAGATTTAGAACAACTGTCTTCTCTATTTTAGGTTTTAAATACCAAATTTTATCCCAAAGAAGAATTTTACAGTAAGGTTGTAAATCCTTGCCCCTCCCCCAAAATACTAAAATAGAATTTAAAATGGAGACACAGGCATGGTTTACTCTGAAGCTTTAAGCACAATGATAAACTGTAACTCTCATAAGTTTGATATTGGAGCATCAGTGATCTGTGGGCCAAATCTAGTTTGCTGCCTGTTTTCATACACAGGGCAAGCTAAAATGAATTTACATTTTTAAATTATTGAAAACACTTTTTTTAAAAAGAATGCTATTTTGTGACACATGAAAATTACATGAAAACCAA
Organism: Delphinus delphis; assembly: GCF_949987515.2. Lineage (NCBI taxonomy): Eukaryota > Metazoa > Chordata > Mammalia > Artiodactyla > Delphinidae > Delphinus > Delphinus delphis. Next base: position 79,928,300 of record NC_082683.1, on the reverse strand, counting down.
ATTTCAATGCCATAAATAAAGCTGTATTGGGACACAGCCATGCTCATTTGTTTATGTAATGTCTATGGCTGTTTTTGTCCTACAATGGCGGGGTTGAATAGGTGCCACAGAGACATGTGGCCCACAAAGTCTAAAATATTTTATGGAAAAAGTTTGTCAGCTTTTAGAGCCTCACAGAAGCAGCTTGCATTTTAGCATGAACATACGAAGTAAACAAATGCCATTAAGGAGTGCAGAAGAAATTTTTACCATACAGTAAATCAGCTATTTAATACAGAGAAAGAGAGGATACAAATGCACTAGGATTTGTTGATTACAACAGTTAAGAATTGAGACTAGTACTTTCTAACGGTAGTTTCTTTTTCTTGATAGGAGAGCCCCAATTCACCCTCTCTGTGTGAAAAAAATACAGAAGGCAGAGTGGAGGAAATATGGCACAAATCCATATCCTGAAGTCTTTAACAGTGTGACTCTGGATGGACAATGACTTTGGTCTTTAATTTTTTTTTAATATTCTTTTTAAGACTCTTGATAACCAAGTGACATTATTTTTTTAAAAAAATAATTAGTTAATTAATTTTTGGCTGAGTTGGGTCTTCATTGCTGCTCGTGGGCTTTCTCTAGTGGCAGCGAGTGGGGGTTACTCTTCGTTTGCTGTGCGCGGGCTTCTCACTGAGTGGCTTCTCTTGTTGTGGAGCATGCGCTCTAGGCACGTGAGCTTCAGTAGTTGTGGCTTGCAGGCTCTAGAGCACAGGCTCAGTAGTTGTGGCGCATGGGCTTAGCTGCTCCGTGGCATGTGGGATCTTCCAGACCCAGGGCTCGAACCACCCGTGTCCCTGCACTGGCAGGCGGATTCTTAACCACTGCACCACCAGGGAAGTCTCTGGTATTTAATTTTGATATGAAGAGGGAGAAGGCAGCAAATACTCAGTGCCTCTTTGAAGCGAAGGCAAAGATCCACTGAGCCTTTCCTTCCTGCATTTGTATAGCTGGTAATGGGTTATGGTAAAGCCTGTAAAATTACTTCAGTGTTCTCATGAGCAATGATTCTAATCCTTCTTAACAGTTTAAGTCACACTTATGTTGTTACTCATGCATTCTAATACAGGCTTTCTCCCTATCCACATGAAAAGGATTGAGTAGCACATGTGTCTTAAAATTTGGAGCAAATTATAAGCTACATCATAAACTTTCTTGGAGAATTTTTATGGCGCCTGTATAGAAACCTGCAAGTTCCTCAGAAAGGGTAACTCTGATCTCAGAATATGTTAGAGGGACCTAAAGAGGGTCCCTTGCCTACTAGCCATCCTTGAAGGTAGTGAGTTATTGGCTTTAAGAAGGTACAGCCACTGTCTCTTGAAGCCATCACGTAGCTAAGAAAGTGGCAGAGGGTGGCAACAAAAATATAAAAGAGAAGGGAAAATAGAGGCCCAGAAATGAAAATGATTGGTGCCTTCTTTCATGTGACACACACATGAAGCATAACAACAGTCTTACCAAAAATGATTAAAATAAAAATATATATATTCTAGTTTTAGATCCTATAAGACAAACAATTGATTATATAAATACTCATCGTCTATATTGCAAGAAATCACATCTCCTTGATCTATGCTCAGCTCCAGTATGTCAATAATTCTGGTCAGATGAATCACATCTGGAACTTGTCAAAGCAAGTCAACTTTACAAGATAGTTCCTTGTAGCAAGACCCCTTCCAAGAAGCAAGGCCAGTGCATTCTTTCCACACATTTCCACTGCAGCTTCCCATGGATAGTTATCATGAATATTAAAAATGAAGGATAAGTTCCCTAAACTTTACACTTTGCTTGAACAAAGTGAACACTTTATTGTAAAATTGGTTTAACAGCCAGCATCCCAAATTTTCCTGTCTTTTTCTTATTTTTTTTTTTTAGTTAATCTTGAGTAGGCAGTTATAGAAACTAATGTATTCATGGAATGAATATGCCCACTTCTCTCTTCCATGCTCTTTTGTGGTTATCAGTTTACATTTTCTCTTTTTCAATATGAAATTAGGGAGTCCTATGAAAGAAATTAAGAGAGGAACTAACCACTCTTCTTAAGGCACCTGAAAAGCATTGGATTCTGTTAGAACCCAGGATTTTTGCACTAAACAGCTTAGTCCCAACACTGATAATAATAACTCTTCAAATATTCCAGACATTAATTTACAGGAAAATAACAATTGCTAAAACCAAGACATGTAAGATGGTGTCTTTGTGTGGGTTCCCCTTAAGGCCAGTAACATTTATTAAACTGTGTTATTCCAGGGAGCAGGTATAACAGGCAGGAAGTTGGAGAAGCCAAGACAAGGATGTGTTAAGGGTCTGGCCACCCCTGTGGGTGACTGGTGCACAATCTTGCAGAATCCTCTGAGGGGGCTTTTGAAATGTGTTATAGAGCATTTCACCCAGGTTTAAAAGAGGAAGCAAGTATTTATTCACTGCTTTCTCTTCCCCGTTGGTCAACTCCCTCCTCCCTTCCAGGTTGCACATGCCAGAGTGGCCACAAGCAGACCTGCTCAAACTTTTCCCTGGTGAAAGACATGACCTTTATTTTATTGGTCAGCAAATAAATCTGTCCTCTACTCCAGAGACAAATACTATCTCAGTCGTCCCACGCTGTTTGCTATATAGACATCCTTAAAAAGACAGCCTAGAACAATAGTTATCAGTGATTCTATTAACAGGATGTGCAGAAAAGTGAGAGATCGATAGAAAATTATCTCCCAACATTTACGAGTGGTATTCAATAGAAATGGAGTTTAACAGGTTTAAGTAACAGAAATGTTAAGAGTCTTTTGAGACTGGTCACCCTGCTTAAATGAGATAATCTCTTCAGAGTCTCTTGCTCCTGGGTTGGGAAAATTCACACAATGATCTGAGCTAAACTATGAAAAAACTTAGAAGTTCTATGGGTCTGCCTTGACCCTTACCCATTCCCACACATTATTGTCATGACTAATAACTACATGTACTTATGTCATATTGACAACTTGTTCCATACATACATGTAAAACAGAGCTTATGTAAATTTATGTTTCACACCAAGGTGGGAAATCTTCATTGTTTGAATAGCAGTAAAGAGCAGAAGGTATGAAAATTTTAGCAACATTACATTATCGATGGTTAAAGTGTTTGAACAATCTATTTTATACAACTTATAAGCTGTAATTAATTTTCCTTTTGGAGTAACTTGGATGGGAATAATATCTTATTTATTTTTATATCACTATCACCTAGCACATTACCTGGCACATATGAATTATTAAACGAATAAATAAAAAACTAAGGTCACCTAAAGGAAAAGTTAAAAGATTAAAAAGAAACATAAATACCAATATTGAAGTGTAGCACTCCTTGACATACTTAATAGGGTATTGCCATCTTATCTCTACTTAAACATTCCTGTCCCTTCAATTAGCAAGCAGGTGGAAAATATTTATGAACACTTATATGGTGACACTACTTTGTATGTTTATGGGTTAAAAAAAAAACTTGATTTTTTTTCAATGTCACATTCTCTTTAAATAGCATAATGTATTTGACAGGTAACATGATACAATGGATAGTGTATGAGCTTTATGATCAAAGTTATTAGATTTAATCTCAGCTCATCATTCATTAACTCTGTGACTGTGGATGAATTACTTCATCTAAAAATAGGCACTGATTGTAATACTACCTGAACAGGTTCTTTTGAGGGCTAAATGACACAGCATGTTTGAAGCTCCTGTAAGACTGCTAGCATGCAGTAGATGTGATTTCTTTTTTTTTTATTTTTTTGCTGTATGTGGGCCTCTCACTGTTGTGGCCTCTCCCGTTGTGGAGCACAGGCTCCGGACTCGCAGGCTCAGCGGCCATGGCTCACGTGCCTAGCCGATCTGCGGCACGAGGGATCTTCCCGGACCGGGGCACGAACCCGTGTCCCCTGCATCAGCAGGCGGACTCTCAACCACTGCGCCACCAGGGAAGCCCCAGATGTGATTTCTTATATCAGTACCTGTGGCTGCTATAATAAACTACCACACACTGGATGGCTTACAACAGAAATTTATTCTCTCACAGTTATGGAGACCAGAGGTCTGAAATCAAGGTGTCAGCAGGGCCACCCGCCCTCTGAAAGCTCTAGAGGGGTCCTTTCTTGCCTGGTGCAACTTCTGGGGGCTCCAGGTATACCCTGGTTGGCGGCAGCATAATTCCAATCTCTGCCTCCATCTTCACGTGATCTTCTTGTTTTCTCTCCCTGTTTCTCCTTATGTGTCTCCTATAAGGACACTTGTCATTGGATTTGAGCCCTACCCAGATTAACCAGAATGATTTCATCTTGAGATTCTTGGCTTAATTACACCTGCAAAGACATTTTTTTTCAAATAAGGTCACATTTTTGGGTTCCAGAGACTTGGAGCTGGGCCTGTCTTTGTGGGGCACTATTCAATCCACTATAGTTACTGTCCCATTTTCCCTTCCTTCCTTAAATGTACACAGCATTTATCTTAAATTAAATCAGAGTATGTTCAAAAGGATATTAGCAAATTATACCTGATTGAGTGGCAGCTGAAGTCTCAACAAAAAGAAAAAAAAATGAACAAAGCAGTCAAGTGATTAAAAACAACTTCTTATGACTGATGAAAAGAGGTTTTATGTAGACAGTGACGTTGAGTGGGGAAGCAGATAGTATGAAAAAGAAGAAAACTAACTTTGCCTATTATGAAACAGACACTGTGCTTTTTTTCACATTAAATATTTTAGTGTAATATTTCAATAATCCTGTTAAGCAGGTATAAAACCAGGTTTTTCTTTTTTTCAAACACAGTGTGATGGTTAAACTTATGTGTCAACTTGACTGGGCTACGGAATGGCCAGATAGCTGGTAGAACATTTTTTTCTGGGTGTGTCTGTGAGGGTGTTTCCAGATTAGCATTTGAATCAGTAGACTGAGTAAAGAGCACCCTACCAATTCCGATAGGCATGATCCAATCCATTGAACCAAAAGAGAGTAGAGCAAAAAGGTAGAGGAAGGGTGAATTTGCCCTCTCTACTTGAATTGAGACATCCACCTTCTCCTGTCCTTGAACGTGGGTGTTCCTGATCTCAGCTTTCTGACTCAGACCAGGACTTCCACCATCACCCCCCCTCCCCCCTCCCCACCCCCATCTTCTAGTGATTTGCAGACACACTCAGACAAGTCTGGTCTGCAGAGTGACTCACTGCTTAGACTGTGCTCCCTACTGCGCCAACAAAACAACAGTATCATTTTATAACAGATACCAAACCTTGGAAAGAAAAGGCACGAATCTCTTTGTTTTATGATGGAAACGAAGTCACTATCTTTTCTCAGTTCCTCTTCTATTCCCTAATATGGCCATTCAGTGGTACCTACCATGTGTTTACATTTTTTAATGACAAATTGAGGAGACTGCTATTTTACATTTTTATCCAGTTAGGACTATTCTGCTTATGAATTTGGGGTGAGGGAAGAAACTGAGAGCAAGAGATCATCTGAACTTTCTTTTGACTTAAGCCTTTGGAGCTGGCAAGACACTCCCTTAAAAAGCCATTCCCCGTTTATGCTGCCAGATGCCCAGCTGTCCTACCTTACAGAGAACTTCAGTTGTTGTAGGACAACCTCAAACATACTTAGCAAACAACGTGGGGACAGGGATAAGACAGGAGGCTGTTTCTTAGCAGGGCACGGAAGTCCCTCATTAACCACCAGCCAGCGGTATTTTAAGAAAGGAAAATACAAAAACTTAAAAGGTAGCTTTGGACTTCCCTGGTGGTGCAGTGGTTAAGAATCCACCTGACAATGCAGGGGACATGGGTTTGAGCCCTGGCCCGGGAAGATCCTGCATACCGCGGAGCAACTAAACCGGTGCGCCATAACTACTGAAGCCCACGTGCCTAGAGCCCGTGCTCCACAACAAAGGGAAGCCACTGAAATGAGAAGCCCGCGCACCGCGACGAAGAGTAGTCCCCGGTCGCCGCAACTAGAGAAAGCCCATGTGCAGCAATGAAGATCCAACGCAGCCAAAAATAAATAAACAAATACATAAATTTATAAAAGAATAAAAATAAAAGGTAGCTTTGAGGAAAGCAACTGAGCAAGAAGTACTGTGCTGGATATTCTCTTTGTTCCATATCCCCTCTTCACCCTTCTGCACTCTGTGCCCTGGGAAGCTGATCTCTACTGACTGGACCACATCACCCAGGATCCTTTAACCTCTAGACTCTGGGCAAGGTTGGTTAACCGGCAGGAGAGAGGTGAAAAGGAAAGAGAGGTTGGGGCTTTGTTTCCCCATCTCCCTCCCTGCTGGGCCCCAAATTGACTGGCTGTGTTCCCTACATAAGGCTGCAGCAACCCATATCTCCTCTCCCAGTTTTCTCTCTCACCAGGTTGCAAGAACAGCTCCTCCATTCACCTTCAGGTCTAGAAAATGGAGAAGGTTCCCTGCCCCATCTCCCCATCTCTCCCACTGTTGTTAGTCCCCCCAGCAATTTCATTAGCCCTTAATTTTCCTCATATCTTTGTAAATAGTCCTTCACTAAACTCTCTTCAATTACCCTTTTAACTCTGCCTTTCTTTTTTTTTCCCCAGGACATCAAGCCTTACAAATTTTGGTAACTTTTTTTTTTCAGAGTAATTCTACTTATAATATTCTCACAAGGAAATAATCAGAGTTACAAAGGTATATGACCCCTTCTCCAGTGGTGAGCCTAGTTCCCTGTATTTTGTTCCTCTGACAATAGTGATTGTTTGGAAAATAGCCACATGACCTAAGCATACTCAGTTGGGGTGAATTTCAGGTCTCAGGCGTCTTGCTTGGAAACCCCCTGTCAATCAGGGGATGCTTTCTGTCTTCCAGACCAGGAGGCACAGTGGAGTATGGGAAAGAAATTGGATCTCTGATGACAGTCACTGGCTTCTTTGAAGCCCATCCTCACTCTCCCTCCTTTTAAAAAATAATGATTTAAACTGCATATATTTAAATTGTATAATTTAATGAGTTTTGATGTATGTATACCCTGTAAAACCATCACCACAAACAAGACAGTGAACCTATCCATCACTTCCACAAGTTTCCTCCTGCCCCTTTGTAATCAGTCACTCCCACCCCTCCCATTCCCCAGGCAACATCTGATATGCTTCCTTTCACTATAGACTAGCTGCGTTTTCTGGGTTTCATATAAATAGAATGTACTTTTTATATAAATAGGTGTACTTTTTTCCATCTGTCTTCTTTCATTCAGCATAATTATTTAAAAAATTTATTCACGTTGTATGTATCAAAAGTTCATTCCTTTTTATTGTTGAGTAGTGTGCCATTGTATGGATGTACCACAATTGTTTACCCACATACCTGCTGATGCACATTTGGGTTGTTTCTAGTTTTTGGCTATTACAAATAGAACTGCTATGATCAGGGCTTCCCTGGTGGCGCAGTGGTTGAGAGTGCGCCTGCTGATGCGGGGGACACGGGTTCGTGCCTCAGTCCGGGAAGATCCCACATGCCGTGGAGTGGCTGGGCCCGTGAGCCGTGGGCGCTGAGCCTGCGCGTCCGGAGCCTGTGCTCCGCGGCGGGAGAGGCCACAGCAGTGAGAGGCCCACGTACCGCAAAACAAAACAAAACAAGACTGATATGATCATTTGTATACAAGTCTTTGTATGACATATATTTCGTTTTCTTTTAGGTAAATACCTAGGAGTAGAATGGCTGTATAACACAGTAGGTATGTGTTTAACTTTTTAAGAAACTGCCAAGCTGTTTTCCAAAGTGGTTATACACCCCACTAGCAGTTTATGAGACTTCCAGTTCCTCTATATCCTTGCCAGTGCTTGGTATGATTAGTCTTTTTCATTCTAGTCATTTTAATGAGTGTATGGTAGTATCTCATTGCGCATTTTCCTAATGACTCATGATGCTAAGCATATTTTCATTTGTTTGTATGCCAAATGTATATATATTTTTTGTAATGTGTTAAAACCTTTTGTTCATTAAAAAGAAAAAAATTTCTGAGTTTTGAGAGTTCTTTGTGTATGTTAGACACACAAGACCTTTATCAGGTATTTGATTTGCCAATATTTTCTTCCAGTCTGTGGCTTGTCTTTCCATTTTCTTGACATAAGAGTTACAGGAGCCAGTAAATCTCCTTTATTATTTAAGGCAGCTGGAGGCCTAAATTTATAGGTTTATTTGTAATACTGAAAATCTGGAAACAACCTATATGTTCAAGAGAAGGGCATAGTTAAATAAAGAATGAAACATCAAGTTAAATAAAGAATGAAACATCAAATGGATGATTATATAAACTATATAATATATAATTATATATATAATTAAATATATTAATTATATATAATTAATTATTAAAATATATAATTATATATATATAACATTATATATAAACTATATAAAAAATGAGAAAGAAGGAGCCCCTGATATACAAGAGCTAGCCTGGTACTGTTGGCTAAGGCCTTACTGTTCCCCCGCTCAACATAAACAGTTTCACAAAACAGCAACATCCGACGAGGCCAGTCTGTGAAGGGGATGGATCAAGGCAAAAGCAAGTCCACTCTATACTAATGTCAGAACAGAACATGAACCTTGTCCAATTCACATAAACAAATGTTCCCTGGTCCTGGTTAGAGTGAATGACTCCTTGAACTCCATTCCCTTCCCTCCCCTGCTCTCCCCTTCAACTCACCTCATCTCACCATCACATCTCCTTCTCTGACTCTGAGTCTTCTGCCTCTCTGTTATAAGGACCCCTGTGATTACATTTCACCCACCAGGATAATCCAGGCTTATCTCACCATCTCAAGATCCTTAACTACATCTGCAAAGTTTCTTTTGCCATCTAAGGTAACCCATTCACAGGTTTCAGGAATTAGGGCATGGAGATCTTTGAGGGGACCATTATTCTATCTACCACACCACATAATTATGAAGATTAAATAAGAGAATACATGCAAAATGTTTAGTTTGATAAAATATTATTATTAAGCCTGTGAATTTGAAATTCACAAGCCAAGAATTTTTATATGGGCTGCTAGGTCATCTTTTCTTTGAGGTAATACATGCCTCATATTCTATCTGCCACCTGTGTAAAGAGAACGGTTGTGAGGTATGAGGAAATGTGGAGTAAAAACTGTCTGTTAAATTGCAAAGATTCATTCCTGCCACACCTGCAGACATTTTCATTGTGGCCCAAATGCAAAGATGTTTACTCACCAGTGAACTAGTTGGCTTCAACGTTCACTCCTACTCTAATGGATCTTCAAATTTAGATCCTCTTTTCTGAGTGAGTGTGAAGCTCATCTGGGACCCGCTCCTGGCTTTTCTTTGCACTCTTTTCCTCTCTTCCTTTCCCTTCTCCCTAAATTCCTGAGGAGAAGGCCCAGAAGTGTCAGGAGGGCGGGAGTATGAAGTCAGGGTGGGAGCACAGCTGGGACTGGCATCCTAAAATTGGGCACTGCTCATCTGGGTTGGGCAGCGCCAACCCCACCCCACCCTGAAATGGGAAGCAAATATTTTATGGTACCCCATGAGCATAGAGAACATGAGCATTTCCAGGTGCTGCGGAGAGGGGCTGGAGAGTGAAATTGAAGGTTGAGGGAGTCTTGCTTAGTTCATCTGAGCAGAGCCAGCTGCTTCTCTCACAGTCCTCCATAGCTGTGTGTAGGCAAGGCTGTAACTCATCAACTCTTAAAATGACAAGAAGCAGGCAGCATCCAGTTTCTTAAAGCCAGGAAGGAAATTCTTTTAAAATGCTGGGAAAAATGTAAGAATGTATTCTGCACAGTGGGGTCAGGAGGTCCCCAGGGGGGAGCTGTGTCTCATTTTGTGAAATGACCTGTAGAAATTAGGAATGTGGACCTTGTGGGAACCAAGGGTTAACACCAAGGATCAGAATGAACACTAAAGAATGGAAGTAACGTTCTTAGGAAAAAAAAAAAAACAAGACATTAATTTTAAATTATGAGCAGATGTGGTATATCTGGACCAGCTTTGACATATAGTTAGGAAACATTAATAAGTCCTGGTACTTACAACAGATCAATAATTGTAAGGATCACCAGTTATTGAGTTACTGCTATGTTTAGTACTTGGTACTTATTTATGTTATTTTTTATTTTTTATTTTTTAGCGGTACGCGGGCCTCTCACTGTTGTGGCCTCCCCCGTTGCGGAGCACAGGCTCCGGACGCGCAGGCTCAGCGGCCATGGCTCACGGGCCCAGCCGCTCCACAGCATGTGGGATCTTCCCGGACCGGGGCACGAACCCGTGTGCCCTGAATCGGCAGGCGGACTCTCAACCACTGCGCCACCAGGGAAGCCTATTTATGTTATTTTTAATTCTCAAAAAATCCTGCAAGATAATACATTATTACCTTGTTTTATTCTTTATGCACTTCTCAGTTTCAGTTTTCTTTATCTTTAAAACTGGAATGCTAATGACTATCTTATAATATTGCCGGGAGAATTGAATTTGAAAGTATTTCAAAGTGCCTGGCATTTATATTTGTGAAATTATTGTTGAATTGAGCCGAATGGATGAGGATATGAAAGATATTTTGATTATTTCATTCTGCAATTGTATTGAGTGCCTGCAACATTCTGGCCCAATACAAATAAAATCAAATATAGCCTGACTTTAGGATGCTCCCAGTGTAGTGGGGAAGATAGACAAAAAATTCACTAACCAGACAAGAAAGTTACTGATTAGAATTTATTATTATATATTTTAGGTTAGGATCATAAAAAAACATGCTTCCAAAACGCAGGAAGCTCATAAGTGAACGCTTAAAAGGAGCAAGTGGGAATTTGGGTGTGTGTGTGAGTGAGACATCCTGTCCATTCATTTGGGTCAGGGAATATTGCCAGTACTATATGTCAGGAAAATTCTAGGAAAATTCCAGGAAAATTCTGCCAGGAAAATATGCCTATGGGATGGGACTGGACAGGCAGGAGCTGAATCATGTCAGCTTTCTAAGAAGTTTATATTTTATGCTATAAATGATGGGAAGCCTTTAAAGGATTTTATGAAAGATGTACTCTGTTCAGATTTATGGTTTAGAAAGATTATGTAGGTAATAATGTGGAAGAGAGAGGCACAATGTTAGATGCAGGGAGAGTTAGGAAACTAAGAGGTAGCAGTATAGAGTAGTCATTTGAAATAGCTCTGGAGACAGGTGTCTGGGCTCAGATTTTCTGGCTTCATCATTTTCTAGCTCTATGGCTGTGGATGGTTTACTTAGCCTCTTTGGGCCTCAGTTTTCTCCTTTGTGAAATGGGAATAAGGATAGTAACTACCCCATAGGATTGATGTAACAATTAAAAGAGTTAGTAGAGATACAGCAAACAGCACAATGCCTGCCACATAGGAGGTCCACATAAATGTTAGCTTGTTGTTGCTGTTACCATTATTATTATTAATACAATACATTAGTGCAAAAGAGAAATGGTGAGTGCTTGGGCTAAAGCAGTGGCACTGGAGATAGAAAGAAGGGGATGGTGTCAAGGAAATGGCATTGAAAGGACTTGTTAACACAGTGGTTAAAGTGGTTTGAAAAGAATGGAAGGGCGGAGGACCTATCTGAATTCACTGTGTGAGTGGAGGAGGTCTGGATTCAAAGCTGTTCTGGTTGATATCCTTCCTCCTCGTTCTTTTTGCGTAGGTCGCACTACGATCTGTCATTTTGCATGTCCTTGTCTATATGTACTGGGCTCAAATTCTCATCCACAAACACATATGAATAAGAAATACAAATGTCTTTTCCTCTAGCTCAGCCTAAGTTCTGTTTTGAACTTTCCCCTCAGATGGCAGAAACATAATATCAGTTAAGTTGGGGTTTCTCCTCCCTTTTCCCATCGTTGTACTTATGTTCCAGGAGTGCCAGGGTGTGAGGTGGGGGTTGGGCATTAGATCATCTGGCCAAACTGACATCCTCTGGGGCCACCATCGCCTCACTGAGTCCTCAGTCTGTGCTCCACGCGGGCTGTCGTTGAGTCAGCTCTCGGGCTCATTCCTAAAGCCCCCTTTGGGTCTGGCCTCTTCTTTTGGGCAACAGTGGTCATTCTGCTGCTGAGTCAAGTGCTCCCATGACCTGCTGGGCAGTGGAAAACTCTGTAAGGTGTCAGGGTCATTCATCACCCTCTTGGGCACACAGAAGGTATTCCATGCTTTCTGCACCCTCTTGGGGAATGGGTGAGGCTGTCTAAGGTGCCTGTTCTCCAGGGTCTTCCCACCTGCAGGACTTCCCCTCTGTTCTTGGCTCTCCTAAACCTATCCCAAATTTCTGTAGACCCCTGCAGGTCTCAATTCAACCTGAGGGATGGGGTGAGGAAGTGCAGATGCTCTTTTCTCAAGGACCCCAAGCTTCTAAGATCTTATTTCTTCCCCTTGACTCTCCTCTCCTTCCACCCTCCAGGCCTGAAGCGGGTTCTTATTTTTGTTTCTTTTCTCCTTTTTCCTTTTTTTCTGAAAACTGCCCTGAGTCTGTTCAGGTCTCCTGAGGGCCTGGGTTTTGAAACTTAAAAGCAAGGAATAGGCTCTTTTAAAATATGTTTTCTTCTGTAACACCCCTTCCCTGAGGCAACGAAGGAGGGGAAGTGTTAAAAGATGGGAAAGTGTCAAAGAAAAATAATCTGTTAATACTTCATAGATAATATTCCACCACATTTTAAACAGAGTCATCAGGTGATAATCTACAATCTTTTTTGTCTTTAGTCTTTGAAAGTCTTTTATCTTTTCTCTAGTTGACAGATATGTTGTATGTAATTTTGATAATCATTTGATTTATTGATGCTGGACATGTAGGCAAGTGCTGAATATTGCCAGTGAAGAAATCTCTCAAAGGGAAGATGAAGCCTCTTTGAATTAAGGGGGAAATTAGGGTAGGGGTGAAAGATGGACTTCTCCCTCCACACTACCTTACAGCCATGGGGTAGAACAAGGCTGAAACTGGGAAATGTCTATAAAAAGCTGAGATGGGAGAAGGGATTTATCTCCAGCTAGACTAGGAGTACACGCACTGGTTTGCCTGGGACAGTCCTAGTTTATGCCTCATTTCCTCATGTTCCATCTGGTCAGTGCCCCCTTTCTCTCTCAAAATTGTCACAGCTTGGACAATAAATTATGTGATCACCCTATTTCTAGTTTATATAAGCCTATTAAAATGTTCCCATTTGGAGCTATGCTAGAGACACCAAAAGCCTTAATTATGAAGATTTTTCCTGATGTAATCATTCAAGAGCCTGAGATCAAGAAGGATCTTTGTTTTTAAATCTAGGATGATGTAAGTCAACAGCTACTTTGATATTAAAATCATAACTTCAATATGTATATAAATAAATGTATACTATTTAGTCATTTCTCCTTTGTTTCATTATACACATCTATCACTGTGGTTTTATAAACCTTTGCCCTTTCAACTTGTAGTGGCGAAGAGAATCTCAAATCATCTGTGGTTCTATGTTTCATACCAATATATTTAGAGTTCTTAATTATCCATGAGTAAAATAAAAGTAATGCTACCTAGATAACATCCTCCTTCTCAACCACTGTGTGATCTTTCACTAAGACAATTTCTAGAAAAATTACCAAATTTGTATATGTTAGCCATAGATAGCATATATGTCTGTATATTTTGTATTCTATGAGGCTGATTATATTCTGAAGACCAAAATAAGAGACCTGAAGCCATGATGATTTCCAGTAAACACAGATTCTCTGCTCTAGTCCACTACCCTCTTCCCATGAAGCACCTCTTGCCTTTTTAGGAGATCAGGTTGTCAGGAATGGTCAGAGAGTCAGCAGGTCAACTAGTTGTCCTAGAACCTAATGAACTAACTCTAGAGCTTAGAACGACTCCCTGCCTTCTTTCATTTTTTCTTGTTGCTAGACAATTTTGTTGGTTGTCCTCATTGGCAACCTTTGGTTTTATGTCGGAAATTATGTTTTTCAGCTTTATTATTAGGAAATAATAGTTCTTTGATTTTTAATAAATAAGCTTTTTTGTGTGTGTACATGGCACTACAGTTACCCTTTTAAATGTCTCACTCTACCTTTACAGTATATTTAATGTAACTTTTTTTTTTGTCCTTGCCAAGCAGCTTGCAGGATCTTAGCTTCTGACCAGTGATTGAACCTGGCGGGCCACAGCAGTGAAAGCACCGAGTCCTAACCACTGGACCACGAGGGAACTCCCTAAAGGTCACTTTTTTTTTTTGTGGTACGTGGGCCTCTCACTGTTGTGGCCTCTCCCGTTGCGGAGCACAGGCTCCAGACATGCAGGCTCAGTGGCCATGGCCAACGGGCCTAGTTGCTCCGTGGCATGTGGGATCTTCCCGGACTGGGGCACGAACCTGTGTCCCCTGCATCGGCAGGTGGACTCTCAACCACTGTGCCACCAGGGAAGCCCCTTAAAGGTCACTTTTGATGAAGAAATATATTGACTCTATTTCTACAAATTTATGTCTACTATTCAAACAATTTTAAGAGGTCACGTGTTATGAAATAATTCTTTCTATAATTTACAGTATTTCAAAGATAAAATTTAATTGTTCTTTGCTTTGAGGAACTTGTAGAATATGGCAGGGACTTCCCTGGCAGCTCAGTGGTTAAGATGCTACGCTTGTAATACAGGGGGTGCAGGTTCGATCCCTGTTTGGGGAACTAAGATCCCACATGCCATGCGGTGTGGCAAAAAAAAAAAAAAAGAATTTACATTGAAACTGGATAATGTAACTTGTAATCAAATTATTATCAAGACAAGCACATAAAAATCATATGAGTGAAATTTTTTTTAAGAAACAGTGCATACTCCTGTAATTTGTTATCTTTTTGTTATTGAGTAAGTTACCAGCAGAGACTATTAGAAACATGAAGGAGCTCATTTATTCCTTCAGATCATACGTGGAGAAGATGAAATACTCCAGTTCGTAGCGAAGAGACAGGAAAACTGAACATCCTACTGGGCCATCATTAAATGTCTATTGCTAGTATTTTGAAGATTTGGGGGAAATTCTCAGGAGATAGCAGGTTCTGCCTGGCGGGGAAGGGGTGGGAAATTAGAATAGGTGGCATATTTTCCATTGCAAATAAGACAGAAGATATGTTTTATTGGCTAAGTGAAGTGAAATCTTTCAACTGGACTTCTCTGACACTTTGCAACATTGGAATCCAAGATGGCGGGAAGACTAAAATAGGAAGCATGGGCAGGTATGTAGAAGAAGCTGGTATTCTGGTTGAATTGTTTAGAATGAGATAAACATAGGCAAAGAAAAGGTAAAACAGGGTACTTATAAAAAGCAAGTGGAAGGCAGTTTCTGTGACAAGGTCTTTGTGATGATTGGCTCTTCTCATAATGATAACAGCAATACACATCTTTTGTGAATACTATAAAGTGCCTACAAAATGCCAGGTGCTCTGCTAGCTAATTTTCTATGCATTATCTTGAATTCTAACAACTGTCCATAGTAATTTAACCTGAGTTTTTCTGGCTTTTGCTCTTACCTACTAATGCTTTTCAAAACTCCCTGCTTACCCTAAAATATTTCTGAGAGTCCTCAGTGGGGCCTCACGTGTTCACAGACAAGTTCAGCCAGTGACCATCTTTCCTGGGTACCGCTGTGTCTGCCGTACACACGTTGTTGCGGATTGCCAGGCACTAGTGCTGCTTCCTCTGGGCTTTGATGGGCATCAGCACTGTCCTACACTGCTGCTCCTGATTGGTACCATTGTTTCTGCTGGGCATCACTATCAATTCCATTGGCTACCACTGTCAATGGCCTGAAGTCTTGAGGGTTTCAAATTTATATGGTGTTCTATGGAGAAGTGAGGGAGAATGTATCTGCCACACACTGATAAAGGGGTACCAGTGTATGATAGCATTTTTTTCTTTTTTTTTTTTTTTTTCGGTACACGGGTCTCTCACTGCTGTGGCCTCTCCCGTTGTGGAGCACAGGCTCCGGACGCGCAGGCTCAGCGGCCATGGCTCACGGGCCCAGCCGCTCCGCGGCATGTGGGATCTTCCTGGACCGGGGCACAAACCCGTGTCCCCTGCATCGGCAGGCGGACTCTCAACCACTGCACCACCAGGGAAGCCCTATGATAGCATTTTTAATGAAAATAGTTCTCTCAGCTTTTTGCTTTTTATTTCTAATCACTCCCTTGCCACAGTAGGTTTTATTTGACAAATTAGGAAACTGAGTTTCAAAAGAGCTAAGTAAGTTAAGTAACTTGCTGGATCACATGGCTAGTAAGTGGTGGAACTGAGGGTTGGATATCAGTTTGTTTAAAGCCTGGACTTTCTCAATATACCATCATCCTTGGTATTTCTAGGGCATTTGATGGCTCTGAGTCTGTTTGGAACTTGAAACTCTCTCTTCCTTTTGCCTTTAAGATTGTTTAGACAAATTCTCCTCTAAATTAATTCTTCTTTGTTTCCATTCCCTTTTCTCACCTACTAACTATTGTTCAGTTCTCTTCCTCTTTCCATTACATTCTTTTTTGTACTGACTAGTTTTGCCTGTTACCCCTAAATAAATTTTTCCAACATCACTCATTAATATTTACTCTTATAAGATACCAGGTACTGTGCCAAGCAAAGGAAATGCAAATTTAGCAAGGAATTTATAGTCTAGTGTGGAAAATATTCTGATTATTAACTATAGCACAGTATGATAGGTGCTGTGAATGAGCAGGTATAGAGTGTGATGGGGGCAATAAAAGTAAGGTTGTAAGAGTTGAAAACTACAGAGAAGGGCAAAGAAATGAGCCTGGGAACTAAGGGGAAATTAGAGAAGGAGCCCTTGAACTGTCTTGAAGGAAAGTTGGTGTTAGATAGGTAAAGGGTAAAGGCAGAATGTTCTAAACAGTGGAAGCAGCGTTTACAAAGTCACACAGTCTGGAAGCTACATTACCTATTGCAATATTACCTCTTATAAGTAGTTCAGTAAAATAAGGGGTGTGGGAAGAAGTAATAGGGGATGATATGAGGGTATCCACAGGAAGCAAACAAAAGTGCTTCCGAAGCTAAGCAGATAAGGTGAATGAGTGAAGCAGGTTGGGTAAAATACAATATGGAGAGTGGAGACAGTGATAAACCAGAGAGCACATGCTTTGTCCAAATGGGCAACGATTCCTCACTCCAGCCTGATGTAGTCATTATGAATGAAGGTCTAAATATTGTCAGATATTTTTTTTTTCAAGAGAAATCTAACATACAGATTTTTATGTGAATTTTCCCAAACATATTAAAATATGTGGTCAAAAATATACATCTATCTGCAACATCTGGGCCAAATCAAGATAACCTTTGTATATTAGGATAAAGAGATTGAACTTCCTTCTAAACACATTTAGCAGGAAATCACTAATATTTTAAAGTGGAATTGCAATAGTCAGACTAGAGTTTTGCAAATGTTATCAGTTCACTGATAGAAGTATGGAGTATATATTGGAAAGGGGCAGGACTGGAAGATGGGTGATGTGTTAGGTATCTATGGTAGGAACCCAAATGCAGCAATGAGAACAGAGGCAGTGGAGATGGATGAAAAAGGGCAGATACGAGGGAGGTTTGGGATCTGCAGGGCTTGATGACATTAAATATGAGGGACAAAGAGGGAAAATCAAGGTAATTTTCTTGCCCTGTGGGCCAACAATTTTCTAGAAGCTAGAAATCTTTCCCCTTTCCCTTATCTGCAGCTCAGATAGGGAACAGGAAAATGTTCCAGAATTTTGAGTCAAGGCATATGTGATGAATGAAAGCCAAGGTGGGTGCTTATGAACATTTTATGGACCCCATTGAGAGACTCATAGTGCTAGGCCCTACACTATCTCTTACGCATGATAGCTGGTTATAACTATAAATTGGGTTATTTTCTACTGCACCATTTTCCTTTCAGAAATGTCTCTCTTTCTTACAGCGGCCAGTTTAGTTCACATCCTTAGACCCTGGTTATTACAATGGTCATCTGGTTAGTCTTCCTGATTCTCGGTCTCTGTTCTCCAAGCTGTCCTCAAGATGCTCCCTTTTTCCAACCAGTCAAGATTAAAGTCCTTTACCTGGCTTTCAAGGCCCTCCACAATCTGGCACCAACCCTCCATTTGCACTGTGTTCCGAACTTTGGCCTGATTTGTACCTTCTGATTTCTGCAGACTGGTCTTCTTAAAGCTCATTTTTGCTTCCAAAACTTGTCTCTGTCTGGAATGCCCTACCTTCTCCTCTTGTACTCAGGGAATGCTGTTTCCTCCTTGAAGTCTGTCTTTTTTAGCCTCATTGCTTATCATCGTTCTGAGTTCCTAAAGCAGTTTGTGGTTTCTACTGAATGGGCCACAAAAGGTGTCCTTGAAGCCCTAAAATGCCTGCCACACACAGAGAATGGCCAGTTGTTTCCCACGTAGGCCGCAATGATTCCAACAGGATGCTTTTAGTGAACCCAGTTCAGTGTTGCAGCCATGGTGAACTTGACTTGGATGGGCACTGTATATGCCAGAGTCAGCTGTATTTGGGCTGAACCATCTCTGAGGTTATTTGTCACAAAATGGACCCCAAAGGCATATTTCATATGGTGGTCAGTCCTCTTTGGGAGAAGGATAAAATGTTAGATGAAAAAAGGCATTTATATTCAGGTTGCTATTATGAGAAACACCACATTGTTAATTCTCTGTGTAGCCACTATATTTACCAGTGTAGGAGGAATACCACATCCAGGCACTCTGAATGGCTGGTGAAGCAACTCCCTTTGCTATCCCAGCTTCTGGCATATTTTTGCAAATAATCCCCATCACCAAAGGAGGTCTGTGCATGCATTATACTAAATCAAGCAATTCTGTATATTTTTTTTCAACAAATGTTCAAGGGCTTTACGTATCTTCCCAAGAAGACCTCAGAGGCATTGCAAATGGAAAGCACATGGGTATCTCTAGGCAAGATCAACTGGCCTCCTTTCAAGAGTCTTCGCAGGATGGATTATCTTGGTGAATTTACCACAGCCTATGATCTGGCTCTCAGTCCTGTAGATTTAGAAACTGGATTTTATCAACTCTTACAACGTAGATCTATTTGTCATTAGTGGCTTATATTAATCAGCCCACAAAGACTGATGGAAAAAGCCAGAACATCTATATATTAGTTATATACAGATGTTATATATATATTAGTAACTGTCCCAAAGACTGGAATGTTTGCTTAGAAAATGAAATCTGAGTATGGATTACAGTAAGGAGAGTTCCATGTGTCATACATCTGTGAGAGAGAAATGGATGAAGTTGGTGTTAATGCCAGGAACTGCACATAACCTGCAGCTGATGTTACTGCTGCGGCATCTGGCAGTGAACTACCATCACTGGGGGAGTGTTTGTCACAGATGTGATGGTCTTTCTTCAGTTCCGTGTTTGGTAATAGATAGATATACCTATCCCAAGGACTAAGATGCTTGCATCTGTGGCCAAGGACACTCTCCATTGGACGATTACAATGGTAAATCATATCTAAGAATTTGATTGGCTGACTGGATGGGAGGGTTGAGGGAGAAGTAAGAGTCAAGGATGGGCCCCAGGATTACGACTTGAATAACTGGATGAATAATGGAGCCATAAACTCAGGTAAGAAACACTGATCAATGTGTTCAGTCTTGGACATACTGAATGACTTGGGGATGCCTTTGAGACATCCACACTGAAGTGTCCTGTAGGCAGTTCCATATTCAAATCTGTCACTCAGAAGTGTGATCTGTGCCAGAGATACAAATTTGGGATTTGTCAGTGTATAGACAACTGAACTCATGGGAATTGATATTTTCTCAGTGGAAAGTATAGAGGGCAAAGAGTGGAAGGCCTAGGACAGAATTCTGAGGAACACTGACACTTAATTGTTGGGTAGCAGATGAGAAGCTGACATAAGAGACTAAGAAAGAACAGCCAAAAAAATAGAAAGAAAATGAGGAGTGTGCTAACATGGAAACCAAAACCAGAAACCATTTAAAGACAGGCGTGTAGGTACTTCCTGAACAGTGATGTAAGTTCCAAGTATAAAATGGCTTGGCACTGCATGGAGTTAAGTGTCTCGGATTTAGCAAGATTCCACCTGGTGCAGATACAGTCACTGGCAGCAGTATGTCCTGTGGGATTTTGAGGAGTCTTGGAAAAATCCACTGCATCTATCCGGCCATGGTAGGGGGTGGGAGGCATTTCATTTGGACTAAATTTATGTATGTTTCACTATATAAAAAGGGGATAAGGAACTTGACTGGATTAGCAACAACAATAAAACAACTAAAAGAAGATCTTAGAATGTAGCAATATAAAGTTTTCTGGTGACCTTAACAAAGCAGTTTCAGCATAGTGATGAGGCTGGAAGGAGAATGGGATGTGAAACCAAAGGCCTGCTCCTAGAAGAGTGGGTGGAGAGTGTGTGTGGCAAATATATGTTACTTAACATGAGGGGAAGAACTGGATCAGAGTTTTGCAAAATACCTTTTAAACAGTTATTGTATACTCAACCTTGGACATTTCACTTTAGCATGCTAGTTGGAGCTTTCTTTTCAAGAGCCATCAGTGATGACTTTAAAAAATTAAGTCTGGAAATGCCAGACTTTTTCTGGGAATATCTGATGCCCAAGGAGTATGACCTGAAACACTGAAACGAAAGGAATGCTGGTATCCCCATTTAGCTGCATATGCCTGCCCAGATTAAGGTCAAAGTTCAAAACTGAGAAAAATTAAACACACACTTAAGATGACATCTAACAACCTCAGTCTGCAGGATGGAACTCTAGTGAAATTAAGGGATCACATGCTGCACTCAGCCACATACTCAACTTTCACTGCTGTCTAGAAGCATCATTCTTGGCTTAAACTAGCAAAAAGAGATCTAAAAGCATGCCATTCCTTTGTACTCCCTTTGGGGACAAATTAACTTTGAAAACTTCCCAGAGATGTCTGATTCCTGCAGTACCAGGTAAAGAGGAAAATCCAGGTGCACCCATGAGCAGTAGGGTAGTGGGTATTTTCTCCTTTGGGGCTGGAGAGGGTCAGGGAGAGGGTCCCTTTATTTCTCCTTAAACAGTCATCCCCACATCCTCATGCTCACACAATTTAAAATAGCTCTCTAGACTTCCCATTCTCTTTCATCTAAACCTCACAATTGAGCACAACTGTTTGTAACCCACTTTCCAAAGGGCAAGAATCCAGTATACCAGGATGTAGCAGCTACTGTAGTGCACTAACCCTGGAAATGCAATAGCTTCTAACTCATTCTCCTGTTGTACCATTTCTATTTACCTCTGGCAAACAGGCAAATTCTAATCTGTATTGAAGACCTGGAAGGTATGCCAAAGCAATCAATCTCCCTCAAGGCTTTGCCTTTCTAAAATGCCCTCTCTCAGGACTGTGTTACTAGAGGACTTCGCCATAATGTTGCAGATTTGAAAACTGGAGGCTTTGGCATCAGGCAAATCTGGTTTCAAATCCTGGTCCTGCCATTTGCCAGCTGTATGATCTTGAGCACATTGCTTTGTTTCTCAGTTCCTGTTTTCTTATCTGTATAATGGGCACAAATAAGGTTATTGTGAGGCTTAAGTAAGATAATTCATGTAAAAGCCCCAACATAGTAACTGACATAGACCAAGGACCCTGAAAAAATATTAGCTATTAGTATTATTAGATATAGTTTAAAAGCTTGAAAATATTATCATAAATTTAACATCATTGGCAATAAGATTTCCAATATTATAAGTGAAAATTTATTGGAATCTTAGCTTAGTGAAAGAGCCTCATACATTAAAAAAATCTATTTCTAAACTTTAAAGAATATTTAAAGAGATTTTGATTATGATTTTTAAAAAGGCAAGGATTGAATGACCCTTTAAAAAGACAGCCCTTTTCCACTACAAAAGTAGCCTGAGAAAGCTTCATCCAAAATTTGTCACGGCATCAGTTTTAGGAACTCAGGCTGAGACATCATGCCTCCCCTGCCCCAACGCCACCTTGCATGCATGACAGTTAAAGAGTTGAATAAAATAATTCAAAGATCACTATGCCAAGATAAAACATATTTTAAAATTCAATACGGAAGCAGTGAATAAGCATTATAAATTTATACAGTAATGTAAAAACTGAAAAACCTTAACACCAACATTTTTAAAATATAATTTTCTTTTTTAGAGAAGATAAAAGAAAAGGGTAGAAAGACAGTTATGGAATTAATAATATAGAATAAATTTAGTTAGCTCAACTAGGTATTTTATTTTCTTGAATTACTTTTAAAATTAATTAACCTATATCTAACTCCATTTAACGTAGCTGTCATTGACTGGAAATGCATGATTCTCTTACTTTCCATATTTGTTCATTCATTCATTTAACAAGTATTTATTGATATCCACATTAAAGTTGGTTTATGTGGTGAGCTAAAACAGATATAATAGATTTCATAGTAAAATATTCCTTTGACAAGAGTATCTTCATACATCGGCAAAAAATGTTTATGCTTACATCATTTTTTGGTGTTGTGATTCATTATGACCTTTCAAAAGACAGATTTTAGAGAATGAAGGTCAAGGTATTTTGTATCTGTGACACAAAATAATGTGAGAACAGACTCGAAAGAATTTAACTTGAAGTGGTTGCTCTTATAACATACAAAACAGGCTTTGTCTCATTTTACTTGGCTAAGCTTGATAAAGAGGATAAGCAACAGTATTGTCCAGAGGCCAAAAGATCCTAGAGGCAAAAAATTACAGATGGCTTCACAATACAGCCCAAGTTACTGGCATCTAGTAAAGGATGGATTTAGAAATACAGTAAACTTTTGTTTAGCTTGGAATTCAAACAACCAGCATATGCAAATAGTTAAGATATTTTCCTGTCATATTCTGTACTCCATTTTTATGAAAAAAGACAAATAGGAAATATGCTGTTGTCAGAATTTTGGTTTAAAAACCAGCACCAACATATGCCATAGGGTCAGTATAGGTTTAATGTGATTTCTCACATCTTCCATATAGCTATACTGTGAAAACTGTTCAAGGTCAAATAAATCAAGTTATGCCAGACCGACATTTACTCTGCATTTATTCATACAGGAAACAAGTATGTATTGCTTCCCAGGTGCCAGATATACAATAGACCTGCAATACAATTCTGTGCAAAGCATTCAGGGAATGTGTGTGGATTAGAACCTTCATTAAGGAAATAGAGAAAAGGTTGGGAAAATAACTTGGAGCCTGACTCTGAAAGATCTTTGAATATCAGGCTAAAGAATCATGGAAGAATTTTTGAGGCAAGGCGTGATATGATCAAAGAAGTGTTTTAGGAATATTGTACTCATCTGGAAGCAGTTTGCAGGCTCATGTTCTCCCTCTTCCCTCTCATGGGACCATTGCTGAAATGGGCAGAGGAGCAGGGAGTGGGGTTCTGAGGGATTAGGACTATAACAGAACCTTTCATCTGAGATGGCCAGTGGATTTGCTGGACCAAGGGAAGTAAGCTGAGTCACAAATCATAAGGGAAAGTTGAAGTTTAATGTGACAGTGAGTGGTCAAGGGTCACAAAGTCACAAAGAGACCAGGAGCAGAAATAAAAGCTGGGATATGAACCAAAAATTTAAAAATAAAGAGGTGAAAAAGAAGCTCAACATCACTAATTATCAGGGAAATGCAAATCAAAGCCACAATGAGATACCACCTTGCACCTGTCAGAATGGCTATTGTCAAAAAGACAAGAAATAACAAAAGTCACATGAGGATCTGGAGAAAAGGGAGCCCTTATGTACTGTGGGAATGTAATCAATGCAGCCACTATGGAAAACAGTATGGAAGCACCTCAAAAAACTAAAAATAGAACAACCATATGATCCAGCAATTCCACTTTTGGGTATTTAACTGAAGAAAATGAAAACACTAATTCAAAAAGATATATGCACCCCATGTTCATTGCAGCATTATTTACAATAACCAAAACATGGAAGCAACCTAAGTGTCCATTGATGGATGATGAATGGATAAAGAAGATGTGGTATATATACACAATGTAATACTACTTAGCCATAAAAAAGAATAGAATCTTGCCATTCGTGACAACATGATGGACCTTGAGGGCATTATATGAAGTGAAATAAATCACAAAGAGAAAGACAAATACTGTATGCTTTCACTTATATGTACAA
Organism: Delphinus delphis; assembly: GCF_949987515.2. Taxonomy (NCBI): domain Eukaryota; kingdom Metazoa; phylum Chordata; class Mammalia; order Artiodactyla; family Delphinidae; genus Delphinus; species Delphinus delphis. The sequence goes on along the minus strand of NC_082683.1, from coordinate 79,904,108 downwards.
TCTAAAAAAACAAAACAAATAAGCAAGCAAAAGAAAACAAAACAACCAAGCTCATAGACAAAAGGAACAGATTGGTGGTTGCCAGAGGGGAGAGGGGTGGGAGGAGGTCAAAAGGTACAAACTTCCAGTTATAAAAAAAATAAGTCATGGGGTTGTAAGGTGTAGCATGGTGACTATAGTTAATAATACTGCATTGCATATTTGAAAGTTGCTAAGAGAGTAAATTGCGGAAGTTACATAAGAAAAAAAATTGTAACTATGTAGAGTGACAAATGGTAACTAGACTTATTGTGGGAATCATTTTGCAGTGTATACAAATATCAAATCATCATGTTGGAACCTGAAACTAATATAATGTTATATGTCAATTATACCTCAATTTTTTAAAAAGTGAAAAACAACAACAAAAATAGGTGAAAGTGAATGAAAAAAGTCAGAGATGGAAGAGAAAGGAGGAGGAAAGCTTTGGGGGAAGTGAATGGGAAGGCCTACCTGACTTGAAGGGCCAGGAATGGTGGCAGTGGGAATGGAAAAGAAGGGAAGAATGGGTGAGACATGATGTAGGAGACACCATTCAGGTCTGATGACCCACCTCTTCTGTGAGAACATAAAAGTGGACCCTCTGTTGCCATATTTGTGTTACTTGAATCTGCCCCTTGTCCATAGCTGAATGGATCAAGGTGGATTACACCTGACCTAAACTGGGCCAATCACATCCTTTCCTGAGAATTTGAAATTTGGATTGAGTAATCTAGTAAGTTGGAAATCTTCCCAAGAGCAAAGATGGTGTAAATTTGGAAGCTATGTTGGCCACATGAAAATAAAAACTGAGGGCAGCTTTGGAACAAAGAGAGATAGAGGGGGTGGGGGTGATTTATAGTAAGATGTATGTATTTGGTCTTCATCCTCATTTCTGGCACAGAGCTCCTAAAACTCTTGGAATTTCCTAAGTGATGTGAGCTATAAAGGTGTCTTAAGTTATGTTAATGAGGTAATTTTTGGAGCCCACCTAAGGATAAGGGGTGGTGGCCAGGAGAACTAACCTTGTGATTAGAGCGTCAGAACTTTTATTCCCCACCTCCACCCCCCACCTCTGAGGGACTGAATCAATTGCCCATGGTCAATGATTTGGTCAATCATGCCTCTTACATAATGAAGACTCCATAAGAACCCCAAAGAATGGGATTTGGAGAGCTTCCAGGTTGGTGAACACATGGCAATTTGGGGAGCGTAGCATGCTTGGAGAGGGCATGGAAGCTCCATGCCCTTTCCCCATACCTTGCCTTGTATATCTCCTCCACCTGGCTGTTCCTGAGTTATATCCCTTTATAATAAATTGATAATCTAGTAAGTAAAATGTTTCTCTGAGTTCTGTGAGCTACTCTAACAAATTAATTGAACCCAAGAAAGGGGTTGTTGGAACCTCCAATGTATAGCAGGTTAGTCAGAAGCACAAGTGATAACCTGGACTTTTGACTGGTGTTTGAAGGAAGGGTTGGACAGTCCTGTGGGACTGAGCCCTTACCCTGTGGAATCTGACACTATCCCCGGGTAGATAGTGTCAGAATTGAGTTGAATTGTAGGACACTCAGCTGGTGTAGGAGAATTGCTTGGTGGTGTGGGGAACCACCCCCATGAACACACACATATTGGAATTAGAGTCAGAATCATTACCAATAAATTCCTTTTGCTGAAGCTAATTCAAAATGTGTCTGTTACTTGTATCAGAATTAGTAGAGTCTGGTGCCCAAACTTTCTCTACCATCAGACAAGGCTCTAGCAAGGGTGGAGGTGGTGTGTTGGTTACTTCTTTTCTTTGATAAGATTCCAGAAATTGTGCCTTGAAGGGATGCCAGGATTATAGCTATGACTAAAAGCAGGGTTACTAATCCATAGGGGTAGGGGAAGAGTGGGGGAATCAAGATATGGATGGGAAATAAAAAGATATGGAAGGCAGAGAGAGGGCAGACTGAGTCTGGTAGAAATATTAAGGACCCTTAGATGGGGTTTTGAAGCACTTTTGTTCTAGCTTATATAGGACTCCTGGGTGCTCTCAGAGTTGTAGGTGATAATGGTGACTAACTGGATATAGGGGACAATGACCTTGAGGTACTTCCAGGTTCTGAGTTAACTTCTGAATTATCTAATAATGATATAAATTTGTTAGTAAGTACTATAAATACTTAAATAGTTAAGACTACTGTCATTGCTGAATATATTTTATTATAGTCTAATTTATTGAGCATCTATTAATATGCAAGGCATTGTGTTACATACATTATCCATGTCTGTAATTCTCTAATAATATCCTCTAATAACTCTGCAAGGCACTTGCTGTTATATTCACCTTATATATTTGTGGTTAGATTAATTGGGAATATTTCAGTAAGTCTGAACTTTTGTGAATGCAGCCAGGGTAGCCTTAACTTTCCATGTGCTTTTTATGAAATAATGCAAACCCAAGAATATACAGTAAAACGGAGGTTTTATAGAAACATGTACATTGCCTGTGTGCTACTTTTCTGGGCTCACAAAATGGAACGATCACGGAAAGCACCAAAGTTCAGGCAGTTCTAATCATGCTCGCAAATATGAATGGAGGGAAATTCCAAGATCTGGAAAAAGATCTTATATATTTGCTTTTTAAAAGCAGGACTTGCCTCAGTCTTGCTATGTCTTTGGGGCCTGGTACAGAGAGCTGTGCCAGACATATCTCATCTTTAATTCTTTTCTATCTACTTCCTTTCTAAATAAAGGACATGGGTTATTGCAGCACCAGTCATTTATATTCCAGGAGTGCGTTTAGAAAAGAACAGACCTTTTGTTTTCCTTGTCCATCCTGTGGTCAAGGTACTAATGAGCAGGGAAATAACCTAAAGGCCAGTTGCACTTAAGAGAAGAATAGGGATTTGAGGTCTCCGAATTAGCTTACAGAATTAGTGCTCAAGCCCTGAATAATTGCAAGTTCTATGAATGTAAAGGGAGAGAAAATTATATCTAAGGGTGTTTTAAAATTTTTTATTTATTTGTTTATTTTTGGCTGTGTTGGGTCTTTGTTGATGCGTGTGGGCTTTCTCTAGTTGTGGTGAGAGGAGGCTACTCTTTGTTGTGGTGTGTAGGCTTGTCATTGTGGTGGCTTCTCTTGTTGTGGAGCACGAGCCCTAGAACACGAGGGCTTCAGCAGTTGCGGCACGTGAGCTCAGTAGTTGAGGCACATGGGCTCTAGGGCATGCGGGCTTCAGTAGTTGTGGCATGCAGGCTCAGTAGTTGTGGTGCACAGGCTTAGTTGCTCTGCACCACGTGGGATCTTCCCAGACCGGAGATCTAACCCGTGTCCCGTGCATTGGCAGGTGGATTCTTAACCACTGTGCCACCAGGGAAGTCCCTATCTAAGGTATTTATTAAAGAATTTTAATGCTTTATGAACTCCAAAGGATTTTATGACAGGTATACAGTCTTTTTTTAAAATGAAGCCTCCTCATTTTTTTCCTTAATGAAATGCTTAAAAGGCAATGAGTATCCTTCCAATGATGAAACTATAACTATGTGGTTTGAAAAGAGTGTGATTATGGGAATTATACAGCTTATTCCTAATCATTTCCATAGCAAGATATTCTGAGAATTTTAAAAGGCAAATAGCATATACCATGTGGAAAATGATAAAATATAATAGTAGAAGTGGGAATAATCTTTTAAAAAATATATCAGGAAAAGTTAATTAAAGCTCAATCATTTCAACAAAAATATCTCAGCCCCATACCCTTACTTGAACTTAGTTCTCTTTACATACAGGGCAATTAATGCCAGTCTCCAATATAAAATTGCTCTTAGACATTTTTTGAGAGGATCAGGCCGTCTAGTGGTAAGGAGACCTATCTATCACATGGGGCAGTGTAAATTCACTGTGGTTTACATCCGATGCTGAATGAGGATGGGGTAATTTTTAATGGATCACTTACCTTTATACAACAAAGAACTGTCACGTAAATATCACCTTAGCCCCAGACAGTATTTCATAAAAGCATACTGTTTTTCCTAACATAGAGAAAGGGAGAAATTCATCACAAATATTGAAAAACAGCACAAAGGAAATACCTGATTTGACAGTTCAAATAAAAAATTTAAATAATTGCTTATATATTTGAGAATCAGTTTCATATAATTGAGTTTCTTTTATCAAACTAAATGTTGGAGAATCCAGACAGCTGCCTAACAGCTAAGATTTAGTCCTGACAGATTTTAATTTGCATTATGTACTTACATCATCTAAAAATTATAATTCCTTTTTATGGCTGAGTAATATTCCATTGTAAGTCAGAAAGAGAAAATAAATACTGTATGCTAACACATATATATGGAACCTAAAAAAAAAAAACGTTCTGAAGAACTTAGGGGCAGGACAGTAATAAAGATACAGATGTAGAGAATGGACTTAAGGACACGGGGAGGGGGAAAGGTAAGCTTGGAAGAAGTGAGAGAGTGGCATGGCACATATATACACTACCAAATGTAAAATAGATAGCTAGTGGGAAGGAGCCACATAGCACAGGGAGATCAGCTCGGTGCTTTTTGTCCACCTAGAGGGGTGGGATAGCTAGGGTGGGAGGGAGACGCAAGAGGGAGGAGATATGGGGATATATGTATATGTATAGCTGACTCACTTTGTTATAAAGCAGAAACTAACACACCATTGTAAAGCAATTATACTCCAATAAAGATGTTAAAAAATATATAAATAAATAAACATGATAATTCCAAATAATCAGGGGCTATTACTTGATTAATTTAGTAAATAGTTCTTATGTTCTGGGAACTCTGTGTTGAAGGTAGAAATGTAACCAATTTATCTAGCAGTTTGAACTTACTGGAGAATAAACACGGAGTGGTTTTATTTTTCTCCAATCATTGCTCTCTCAATAGAATCGTAGGCAAATACATAACTTTCTAGTCACCCTCAGTTATTAAACAATCAGTCTGATCAGTTTAAAACTCTAACATCATCTTCTTTCCTCCCCAGCCCTGGCTTGATTGTGGCTCAGGGGACAAGGACAGGGAGGCAAGAGCTGCTTTTTCATGCTCTCTTCTCCCTCTCCCTCTTCAAGCTCTCTTGGGCTTGAGGGCCAGGAGAAAAGATAAAAGGAAAAGTGCACTAGTCTTTTTACTTAGCTGAGCCCATTACTGAAATGGATGTGCATCATTTCTCTGGTTAATGTTGATTCGACATTTGTGCCCTCTGTGCCAGATGTCTGACTGCTGTTTCTGGTGGGGGCATTTGTGGGATTCTTCAGAGGAACCACTTCCTTGACACCCTCAAGGATGGTTTACCCCATTGATTGCCTCTTGTTACTGGTGTCATGTCAACCAGCAGAATTCCCATCTAGCTGGGGCACTAGTACGATGGTTAAAGCCCTCCTACTCTCCTGATATTTGACCCATGGGAAATTCATGCATTCTTACTATGCCTATTCCCTAAAACCCCTTCTCTATAGCCCATTCCAATTGCTTTTCCCTGCTTAGGTAGATACAGGACAATCAAAAGGACCACTGCCTAGGAATCTGCCCACTTGGAGAATGAGATTCCAGTCTCATTGTATCATGAGCACCCCAGTCTCTATAAGTTACAGAATTAATAAGTTAATAACTCTTTAATTTTTTTTGTGCTCCATTCATGACTTGGGGGTGGGGTATGCTCTGAGAGAGTTTCTAGGTCCCAGCACAGGAAGGAGGAACCCAGATGGAGTCTGGAAGAATCTCTGAGTTAAGGAGATAGAGCTGAAAGTATAGGGAGACCAACACAGCTAGAGCTTACAGGAAGGAGAATCGCAGAGACGAGAGATATCAGAGAAAGAACTCCATAGATCTGCAGAGGGTCCTCTCAAGTATTCAGCTGAGTACTGATAAGCATGATCATGAAAGTAAAGAATCTCACCTTTGGCCAGGAAACATGTGCCTTTGGCTGGGAAGAACCACCCGCATGGATTAGAAGTAACAGGGCTAGAAATAATGTCCATTCCCCACCAGTCAGACAGGAAAACCTCCAAGTTTATGGGACACTAGGTACAGTATACAAATGCTACTTGCCGCAATAGTGGGTAATAATTAGCTCTAGACTGGGCACTGTTCTGCTTCTAACAATCTTATAAGCAAGACACAATGGGACCAAATTGTTTCCAAGTAACTTAACAGAGCCCAAAAATGTTTATAGACATACAAAAATATCTAGGACCCAACAAGTTAAAATTCACAATGCACCCAATCAAAAATTACCAGCTATACAGAGAAACAGGAAAATATAACCTGTCATGAGGAGAAAATTAATCAATTGAAATTGACCCAGAACTGATACAGAGTTAGAATTAGCAAAGACATTAAAAAATAGTTATAATTGTATTTCATATCATCAAAAAGTTAGAGACACTGACAATGTAAAAAGGACCCAAGTCTAACTTCTAGAGATGAAACAATATGTGAGGTAAAAATATACTAGATAGAATTAACAACAGATTAGATATGCAGACAAAAAAATCAGTGAACTCAAAAATATTAACAGAAATACACTAAAATGAAACAAAGAGAAAAAAGAATTTAAAAAATAGAGTCAAACAGTTTAATATACAGGTAACTGGAGTCCCTGAAGGAGAGGAGAGAGAGAGAGACAGAGACAGAGAGAGAGAGAGAGAAAGAGAGAGAGGGAGAGAGAGGGAGGGAGGGAGAGAGAGGAATGGAAAAAATATTTGAAGAAATTGTAGCCAAAAATTTTTCCAAATTTGATAAAAAGTATGAACACACAGAGCCAGGAAGCTCAATGAAACCAAAGCAGAAGAAACCTAAAGAAAATTACACAAAAGAACATCATATTCAAACTGCTCAACCCCAATGATGAAAAGAAAAATCATAAAAGTTGCCAAAGGGGGGAAAACAAAAGGACATGTTATGCTGTACAAAGGAACAAAGATAAAGATGACAGCAGATTTCTCACTGGGAGCAATGCAAGTGAGAAGATGTTGGAGCAACATCTTTAAAGTACTGAAGGGAAAAAACTGTCAAACAATTCTATAAGCAGTGCAAATATCTTTGAAAGGCAAAATAAATACTTTTTCAGACATATAAAAGATGAAAGAATTCATCATCAGCAGACCTTCACTGCGAGAAATGTCAAAGGAAGTCCTTCAGGCAGAAGGAAAATGACACCAGATGGGAAATATGGGTCTGCACAAAATAACGAAGAGCAGCAGAAATGTTACCTACACAGGAAAATACAGGCATGCCTCAGAGATATTGTAGGTTCAGTTCCAGACCACCACAATAAAGCAAATAATGCAATAAAGCTAGTCACATGAATTTTTTGGTTTCCCAGTACATATAAAAGTTATGTTTACACTATACTGTGGTCTATTAAGTATGCAATAGCATTATGTCTAAAAAATGTATACACCTTAATAAAAAAATACTTTATTGCTAAAAATGCTAACCATCATCTGAGCTTTCAGTAAGTCACAATCTTTTTGCTGGTGGAGGGTCTTGCCTCCATGTTTATGGCTGCTGACTGGTCAGGGTGGCGGTTGCTGAGGCTGGGGGTGGCCGTGACAATTTCTTAACATAAGACAACAATGAAGTTTGCACATCAAATGATCCTTCCTTTCAAGAATGATTTCTCTGTAGTGTGCAATACTGTTTGATAGCATTTTACCCACAGTAGAACTTCTTTCAAAAGTGAAGTCAGGGGGCTTCCCTGGTGGTGCAGTGGTTGAGAGTCTGCCTGCCGATGCAGGGGACACGGGTTCATGCCCCGGTCCGGGAAGATCCCACATGCCGCGGAGCAGCTGGGCCCGTGAGCCATGGCCGCTAAGCCTGCGCGTCCGGAGCCTGTGCTCTGCAACGGGAGAGGCCACAGCGGTGAGAGGCCCGCATACCGCAAAAAAAAAAAAAAAAAAAGTGAAGTCAGTCCTCTCAAACCCTACCACTGCTTTATCAACTCACTTTATGTAATATGCTAAATCTTTTGTTGTCGTTTCAACGATCTTTACAGTATCTTCACCAGGAGTAGATTCTATCTCAAGAAACCACTTTCTTTGCTCATCCATAAGAAGCAATTCCTCATTCATCCAAGTTTTATCATGAGAGTGCAGCAATTCAGTCACATCTAATTCTAGTTCTTTTGCTATTTCCACCACATCTGCAGTTACTTCCTCCACTGAAATCTTGGATCCCTCAAAGTCATTCATGAGGGTTGGAATCAAGTTCTTTTAAACTCCTGTAATGTTGATATTTTGACCTTATACTGTGAATCATGAGTGTTCTTAATGGCATCTAGAAAGACAAATCTTTTCCAGAAGGATTTCAATTTACTCTGCCCAAATCTATCAGACAAATCACTGATAGTGATTTGTCTTATAAAATGTATATTTCTTCAATAATCTTATAGCCTTATAAAATGTATTTCTTCAATAATAAGACTTGAAAGTCAAAATTACTTTTCAATCCATGGGCTGCAGAATTGATGCTGTGTTAGCAGGCATGAAAACAATAGAAACCTCATTGTACATCTCCTTAGAGCTCTTGGGTGACCATGTGCCTTGTCAATGAGCAGTAATATTTTGAAAGGAATCTTTTTTTCTGAATAGTAGGTCTCAACAGTGGGCTTAAAATGTTCAGTAAACCATGTTGTAAACAGATGTGCTTTCATCCAGGCTTTGTTTTTATAGAGCACAGGCAGAGTAGATTTAGCCTGATTTTTAGGGCCCTAGGATTTTTGGAATGGAAAATGAGCATTGGCTTCAGCTTCAAGACACCAGCTCCATTAACCTCTAACAAGAGAGTCAGCCTTTCCTTTGAAGCTTTGAAGCCAGGTGTTCACTGCTACTCTCTAGCTATGAAAGTCCTAGATGGTATCTTCTTTCAATATAAGGCTGTTTTTGTCTAGATTGAAAATTTGTTGCTTAGTGTAGACACCTTCATTAATGATCTATCTGGATCTTCTGGAAAACTTGCTGCAGCTTCTACAATCAGCATTTCCTGCTTCTTCTTGCATTTTTATGTTTTGGAGACAGCTTCTTTCCTTAAATCTTATGAAATAACCTCAGCTGGCTTCAAACTTTTTTTCTGCAGCTTCCTCACCTCTCTCAGCCTTTATATAATTGAAGAGACTTAGGACCTTACTCTGGATTAGGTTTTGGCTTAAGGGAATGTTGTGGCTGGTTTGATTTTCTATGCAGATCACTAAAACTTTCTCCACATCAGCAATAAGGCTGTTTCTCTTCCTTATCATTTATGTGTTTACTGGAGTAGCACCTTTTGTTTTTTTTTTTTTTTTTTTTTTTTGGAGTAGTACTTTCAATTTTCTTCTTTTCCTTTGCATTCACAGCTTGGCTAACTGGTGCAAAAGGTCTAGCTTTCAGCCTATCTCGGCTTTTTGACATGCGTTCCTCACTAAGCTTAATCATTTCTAGCTTTTGCTTTAAAGTGAGAGATATGCAACTCTTCCTTGCACTTGAACACTTAGAGGTCATTGTAGGTTATCAATTGACCTACTTTCAATAGTGTTGTATCTTGGGGAATAGGGAGGCCTGGGTAGAGGGAGAGAGATGGGAGAACAGCTGGTTGGTGGATCAATCAGAACACACACATTTATCAATTAAGTTCACTGTCTTGTACGAGCATGGTTTGTGATGCCCCAAGACAATTACAATAGTAACATCAAAGATCACTGATCACAGATCACCATAATAAATATGATAATACTGAAAACCTTGAAATATTGTGAGAATTACTAAACTGTGACACAGAGACATGAAGTGAGCAAATGCTGTTGGAAAAATGGTGCAGATAGACTCGCTCGATGCAGGGTTGCCACAAATCTTCAATTTGTAAAAAAATGCAGTATTTATGGAGCACAATAAAGCGAAGTGCAATAAAATGAAGTCTGCCTGTACATTTTGTGAGGAAAAAAGAAGGAAGAATTGAATTAAGCCAGCCTATCTAAGTTAGGCAGAAAACTAGAGGAGATTTTAGGGCAATGATGTGCTGGGTTGATATTAAACAAGATCCTCCAGAGAAAACATGGCAAAAGTTAGAAGTAAGGCAGCAGCAAAATGGTACAGGAGGAAGGGGAAGGAGTAAGGGTTAAGTTCTTCCTATAAAAAGGTATTTTGGGATGGGGTAAGTTTAACTACAAGTAAGAAAGAAAGAGTCAAGAGTCATTATATTAAAATCTCTAGATGACATTATAAGGTTAAGCTGGAACAGTGCTTATTGCTATGTATGTTTCAGGAAGACTTTTTTTTTTTACCTTTTTTTTGCTTTACTCTGGTTTTTATAACCTTGTAGACTAATTAATTTCAATAATTATTAAGTTTATAGAATGTCATTGAAATAAAGAGTATTAAAAAGTGTGATATGGCCTTCAATTGGCTCTTTCCAATGGATAACTTATTATCTCTAGTGGACAGTGAAAATATATTACAGTGTAAATTTTTAAAAGCCAGAGGAAAAATTTAACTATTGTTATTTAACTCAGAACCTTAGAAGGATTGAGTGGATATTACATAAAGGCTCAGGATTTTTTGTTTTTGCATTTTCCCCTCAGTGCTTGTCCTGGTTCCATATACATGTAACTATATAAAAAATAATCTTTATAATTTAGTTAATAGAATCTAATACTTCAGTATATTCTCTAGAAAATAACAGGATCCTCATGTTCTTCATAGCACATGTAGAAAGTGCTAATTTAGTATAAATAGAGAAGACCTACCTTTATAAATATATTAAAACTTATGTTTGTTTTTCTTCTCTGACACTTCAGGTATTTGATAATAATGACAATAATAATAACGATGCTTACAATGTAAGTTACTGGGCTAGGCTCTACATGCATAATCTAATGTCTTTACCAACACCTTTTTTTTGGTGGAGGCGGGGGGATTTTTTCTTTTTTAAAAAAATTTTATTGAGATATAGTTGATTTACAATGTTGTGTTAGTTTCAGGTATACAGTAAAGTGATTCAGTTATACATATATATAAAAATATATATATTCTTTTTTTATATTCTCTGCCATTATAGGTCATCAGAAGATATTGAGTATAGGTCCCTGTGCTATACAGTAGGTCCTTGTACCAACACCTTTTGAGGTGGGTATTTTTTCTTCCATTTTATAGGTGAGGAAACAGATGCACAGAGAAGTTCAGTGACTTATCCAGGTGCTCTGGGCTCCAACACAGGTCTGGGTAATGCCAAAGCCCATGCTCCTAGCCACACCCTGTGCTGCTCCCCCATACCTCTTCCCAATAATAAACACCATGACGGCTTTGAAATTCTAATTTCAGGATGTGGTAAGTAATCAGATGCTCATTAAGCATAATTATTCTAAGTCTGTGAGAGTTTTGAGGATAACTTTGGCATAATAATAATTTTGTGGCCAGAAGAAGGAAGAAACTCCTGATGGCCTCAAAAGAAAGTAATTAACATGAATTTGTTAAGCACCTACTATGCACCAGCCTTGGAAAACACTCTTCCAAGTTAGTTTTTCCATAATATAACTTTGTCTACTTAACTTTCATTTGTAAGAAACCAAAATCTATAAACTTTTAAGTCACAAAGATTACGGATTTTAAAAGATCTTCTTCTGTACTGCTTAGGTGAAGAGTAAGCTGTAATAAGGTTTCTGCTTGTTTTTCATTCATTTCCAATATGAAAAAAAGGTTGAGGGTTTATAAGAAAATTATTTTAAACCCCATGAGAGAACAAAGAAGCACATTCAGAGAAAATCTTGCTTTACCCCTAAATACAACAGCTTGTCAGAAGTGTATAGAAATCTCAGCAGCCAAATGTGAAATGTTTTTGCCATACCCAACAGACCATCTACTGAAACCCTGAGACATAAAGCAACTCATCAAAGCAGGAATCATCTAGAGAGAGGAAGATAACCAGTATATCGCTTAAGGCACCGGGTTTAAAACATTAAAGATGAGGAAATACTTTAGAAAAGATTCTGTGGCTATTGTTAAAATAGAATTTGCTCAGGGATTGTGGTTTAGTGTTCCAAAGTAGCTAGTTCCTTGAAGCTGTTTTTGTATATCCCCACTCTTCTCCTGTTCTAGGAACACTTAAAGGGCTACAGAATTGCAGAAAACTTTGGACCCTGTTTATTCCCACTTACCCTTGAAGTTCTGTTTCTAGTGAACATTATAGTATACCAAGGCCAGGCAAACTTAAAAAAAAGGAAAAAAGGAATTTTTTCAGCATTAATGTTGCCAATTTTGGATTGAATAAACTGGATAAATGGTATCATAAAATTCTTAATTTTACCAAATATGATAATAATTTATCAACACATTGTTATGAAACATTTAGTTGAGTCATATGATCTAGCATGTTTTTCTTTTCTATTTTTTGGCATGGAAATGATGTTTACCCTTTTTTCCTGATGATGATAAAATTTCATATTAATTTTGGGTTACAAAAATTATAAAGAAGACATGCATACTTTTCATATTAAAGAAGTTATTGTTGGGACTTCCCTGGTCATCCAGTGGTTAAGAATCCGCCTTCCAATGCAGGGGACGCCAGTTCGATCCCTGGTTGGGGAACTAGATCCCACATGCCGCGGGGCAACTAAGCCCGCACTCTCTAGAGCCCATGCACCACAACTAGAGAGCCCTCTTTCCCCAGTGAAGAGCCCGTGTGCCACAGTGAAGACCTGATGCAGCCAAATAAATAAATATTAAAAAAAAATTATTGACTTCTACCAGGAAACACATTTTTAGAAAGGCATTCTATTCTTCCCTCCATTACTAACAAGTCTTACATTATAATATGCACTGTGGCTCTGGGTCTGGCCAGAAGACTGCTCAGAACTGTGTTCAGTTTCATCTTCAAAATGGTCCACAGAGGACAAAGCCCAAGGCAACAGTAATAGCTCTGAATGAGTGGTTGAATATAGAGAGTGACTCAGAACTTAGCCTCCTGTAGGTACTCAACCACATTTTAAAAGTGGATGAGAAAAAGAAAGACATCTTTGGAAAAAATGGTGAAAGTAAGGAAGATGTTCAGGACTGTTTTTGGTCCTCTTTTTAAAACTAAAAATAAAATGTTGAACAACTTCATACTCAGAACCTAACCAAATATTTGGGGTTACTATTAAACAATACTTCTCAAATGGAGAAGTTGAAGGGAGGAAATTCTATGCCTACATTTAAGAAAAGGAAATAATGTCTGTTGTTAATCCACCAACCATGGGAAAAGGAGCACCTCATTTAAACTGATATTTACCAAAATGAAGGGTACTAAATATTGGTTAAAAGGGATTACTGTTTCCTTCCACTAGGCAATAAATATTTGCTATCCAGGCAGATAGATATGAATGCTATCACTGGTCAGTATAGCAAACCGATAACAATATAAATATGGCGTTTAAATGAGTCTTCATGGAACCTCTAAGATGTCAAGGAACCCCTTCCTATGAATAATCATCTGGAGCACGGGAAGGTAGATACAGAAAAACCGAAATATTTGGGCAGCTGGAGTTCTGGGCCCTGGCAATTGCTTCAGCCTTAGAAAGAGACACTCTGCTTACTGCTTGTTTCTTACTTTGGGCTTTTATACAAGATTATTTTTGAAAACAGATTAGCATCATTTTTTTAAAAAAACCTTGGAAATGCTCCATCTTAAAAACCTTCTACTATGTGCTGAATAAGAAGAAAATGTGAGAAATCTGGTCACTTTTGCCCTCACTCCCAATCAGGGGCAAAGTTCATTTGAAGTTGAATTTATAGCTCATACCATTACTCACTTTCAGTTGCCCTCATTCTTATCTCTATCTGCATCCACTTTCATCCTCTTTCTATCATATCAATAATACATATTTTTTTAAAAAGTCAGTATATGTTAATTTCTTTTCAAACTTTTTCAATGACATTTCTGTCTTCGAATGTTTGAATACCAACGTTTAGAGTCCTTAGGATTCTCTCACCAATTTCTCAAATGGAATTTTTGAACTCAGTTTATTTCTAAAAATCAACAAACTTATTACATGGTGTGGTTGATCCTGTCATTTCTCACTTTACTCATATTATAGCATTTTAATATTGTTTAGTCAATTTATTTTTTGATCCTTCCCACATACTTCCCTATACTTTCTTATTGATGAAAGAAAGTATGAATATTATTTGAGATATTAAACATACAGTTGAAATTAGTAATCTTTTCCAGAAATCCTCATTTCCTTTCCACTAGTTTGAACAGAAGGATGTCAAATCTTTCTGCAAACTGTTATCAACTCAAAATACCAATTGCTCCTTGTTTAAAGCTAAAATTTAACATCTCATCTGTGATAAAATATTTTGATTCCTTCTGATATTTTTGCTAAGCTTTGGAACATTATTTGCTATTTTTTATCAATTTACCAATTTCAGTTTTCTGTTATCAATCTTCAAATGGCATGTCAGCCTTTTAAAAATATTTAAATTTAAATTTCTGGTTTTTAGTGGTGATACTATTGCTTTGACTAGATTTGAGTTCCTTTTCATCCTTTTGGACATAATTTTTAATTTTTCAGCCTTAGGGTATTTTTATTATTCTTCTAACTCATTGGCGTACTGGTATGCATTAGAATACAGGTTCAGTATCTAGATTGAGACCCAAATTAGTGACTGAAACAAGGTAGATATTTATTTCTTTATTTCCTCTTGTGTAACAGTCTGGTGGTTGGTGCTTCAGGGCTAGATGGTAGCTTTACTCCAGGAAACCTGGTGGTTGTCCAGGAATCCAGGCTGCTTCTATCTTGTTGCCACAAGTTATTTCCCACACACACATTGCTCAAAACTATTCAGCATCACTTCTGCATTCCAGTTAGCACAAAAAGGGAAAAAAACATGGAAGGCATACTGTTCCCTTTTAAGGGTAGATCAAGAGGTGCATACATCACATCTGCTCAAATTCCATGCGCCAGAAGTCAGTAATGTGACTATACCTAGCTGCAAGCAGACTGGGAAGTGTAGCTTTTATTCTGAGCAGCTAAAAGTCAGTGGTTTCGTTACAAAATAAAGAAGGGGAGAATGGATACTGGACAACAACTAGCAGCCTTGACCACACAGACTTAATTTTGTGTTTCTAGAAATTGGTAACCACAATATTTCCATTTCTTATTAATGAGATTGCTCTGGATACTTCCTAAGCAATTTCATATTTATGGGGAATATACATTCACAATATGGGGGCTCTCAGTTGTGTTTAGGGAAAAAGGGAAAAGAATTTGGTTATTTTCCATGTTTCAGCCAGAGCCAGGTTTCTAAGTGGCGTGAAATCTGGGCGTGGTGGTGGTACAAAAGAAACTTAAGGGGCTGTTGGAGCATACCGAGACATTCTGCTGTTCCCATCTGCTTAAATCTTGATGAGATTGGGAAAATGTTTTAAAAAGAAGGACCATTGTTTTCAAAGCTCCCCTAAGGATTTCCCTTCCCTTGCCTTCCTCTTTCTTCTTTTTTTTCTCCTTCTCCCTTTCCTTCTATTCCCATACTAGCAGTTACCACTAAAGATGTCATAAGTAGTTTTACTGCCCTGAAGATCTTTAATAAAAGCTCAACAGCACTTTGATTGAGTTGGCTTAGACATGGTTGATTTAGTCTAAATATGAACAGGGCCAGTTCGGAAAGCAAATACAAGACTTCCCATCTAAGCTCTGGAGATGGTGGTGGCAGGGGAATCGTACCCAAAGAGGAGTCCAGAGATTTGCTCAGCTATCTGTTCAGCTAATGGGAGCAAGATATTCTTTTTTTAGAAAGATAGGCTTCCTTCATAGATAAGGGTCAATTTTTCTCCTTAAAAACAAAACAGGGACTTCCCTGGTGGCGCAGTGGTTGGGAGTCCGCCTGCCGATGCGGGGGACGCGGGTTCGTGCCCCGGTCCGGGAAGATCCCACATGCCGCGGAGCGGCTGGGCCCGTGAGCCATGACAGCTGAGCCTGCGCGTCCGGAGCCTGTGCTCCGCAGCGGGAGAGGCCGCAGCGGTGAGAGGCCCGCGTACACGCAAAAAAAAAAAAAAAAAAACAAAAAACAAACAAACAAAAAAAACAGGGTCAGAGGTCAGAATTATTTAGTAGCGAAAGATTATTTAGAAGAGAACTTTCAGTTGAATATGGCTCATCTGACTATCTTATCTGTGCTTGACAACGTTGAGAGGAAAAAAGTGTTTTCCCAGAAGGAAATTTTGAAGGTTGCCTCGTTATCATTTAAATATTATTTTAAAAACATCTCTATATATGCACATCAGTATCCAAAATACAAAATAGAGTATGTTCAACAGAATTAGATCCTGCCTTCTAGCAATTCAAATATCAAAATTGGTATTATTGACTCAAGCTAACAAGTAAACAGAAACCAGCAAATTCTACACATAATAGAAACAAATAGCAAATTATTTATAGTTTGCATAAGTTCAGTGACCAGCTCTGAGTTTTTGTGGTCTGAAAATAAGCCATAATCTTCTGACTCCCACTCTGGAGTTAAGACTTTTAGATTGCCTCTTCACAGAGAATTAGCTAACATTTTTAAGACTATGATGTCTTAAAAGATGTGAAAATTAGCTACATTTGTGCAACCTCAATTCCAGGCTTTCTAAGTATTTTATACTACAATATATTGCATTAGACAAGAAAACAGAACCCAGCAGAATATCACTTTTTTTTTTTTGGCTGCGTTGGGTCTTCATTGCTGTGCATGGGCTTTCTTTAGTTGCGGCGAGCAGGGGCTACTCTTCATTGCGGTGTGCGGACTTCTCATAGCGGTGGCTTCTCTTGTTGCAGAGCACGGGCTCTAGGCGTGCGGGCTTCAGTAGTTGCAACACGCAGGCTCAGTAGTTGCGGCACACGGGCCCTAGAGCACAGGCTCAGTAGTTGTGGTCTTAGTTGCTCTGTGGCATGTTGGATCTTCCCGGACCAGGGCTTCAACCCATATCCCCTGCATTGGCAGGCGGATTCTTAACCACTACGCCACCAGGGAACAACCAGAACATCATTTTTTTTTTTTCCTGAGAAAATCTTGAAAGGAATCTATAAAATGTTGAACAAGGCATACTTGTTAGAAGTTGCTCTTTATTTTAGGAAATGCAGTGTCTATTATTTATAAAAGTATGACCAACTTGTGAACATGTTTCTAATATGAAAATAAATGCAAGGTAAATGTTTTTATTTATAAGAAGAAAAACACCATTATTATCAGCATGGACTAAATTTGTAAATCAAGCTGATTAAATAAGTTACATAATCATAATCCAATTTCATTGAGATCAAACAGAAGACAGTATTCTGAAAGAAAAGGAATTGAAACATACACACTTTTAAGACCATCACCAAAACCTTTCAATTAATCAAAGTTTGAGGCTTCAGTTCTTTGATTTACATGAGTCATTCTTAACTTTTAGAAATGGAGACTACCGTTCTTACTTGAAACCAAAAGAGTGATGGAATTAAAAAATGAAGGCTGAAACTTTACAAATAATATGACTCTGCTCTACAGATGTCTCTTAATAGAGACTTCTATATATTTTAGTACGAAAGAGACTTGTTTAAATTACAAGTTTTAACAAGGAATGTGCTTGCAAAAGATCAGAAGTTGTAAGTGCCCTGTGGATGACATTAGTTATATTTTAGATTTTCTAGTGATTGTTTTGATAATGGCTTTCTAATATGAAAATTATAAGTAATATTATTTTCTGTTTCTGTGAAATTATGAAGACTTGATCAATTAAACATTCATTTACTTCTCTCTGTGCCAGGGACTGTACTATGAATATGACACAATGCCTTCAAAGGACAGATATGATATGTAAGCAAATAACAGTACAATATGGGGTGCCACAAGCTAGCATAGAAGTATGTACAGCAGCTATAAGGACAGAAAGGGGAAAGACCCCTCACTCGGGAAGGTGGAGTGGAGGAAGGATACAGAGGCAAAGAAGAGGAAGGCTCCCCAGAAGTGGTGAAGAATATTAAAGAGAATATTGAAGAGAAATTATTTACCAATAAAACAATTGGGGAAGAAAAGGGCATTTGCCCAGAGAGGATTCAATAAGTGTGGGAGCTTGGAACCTGTATGAGGAGTAACAAGTGATTAGTATGGCTAGAGAATAGATCTATACTCATAGGTTGGTGACTGATTCTACTTTGTCCCTTATCCACCACATCTACATTTATCAACAAGTCCTCTTGTTTCTACCTCAAAAATACCTCTGGAATATGGCTAATATCTCTAATTCCATCTCCACTGCACCAGCTCAATCCAAGCCACTGCCATCTCTAACCTGAACGATCGCAATAGTTTCCTTAATGTGTTTTTTCTGCCACTTTTATTCCCACTAAGAATAATCTTTAAAATTAATCAGATGGAGTTATTCCCTAATATGGCTCTGTTAAATGTAGCTTCTGTCTGTCCATTCATATTCTTCTTTGCATTTATCTTGACTGTGTTAATTAATTAATTAATTAAACTCTTCATTTTCAGTTATCCTCACTAGACTTTTAAGGAAGAGCCATGCTTGTTTATATGCCCAGTGTTTGGCACCGAGAAGAAGAAAACAAACAAATAAGGAAAGAAGGAAGGAAAAGGAAAAAAAAGGAAAAGAGATAAAAAGAAAGATATCAGATGACTAAATGTAATGGGGTATTCTGAATGAGATCCTGGAACAGAAAATAGGAAAAAAACTAAGGAAATCTTAATAAAGAATGACCTTTAGTTCATAAGTACCAATATTGGTTTATTAATGGTGACAAAGTATAGTACTCATGTAAAATGTTAATAAGGGAAAATTGGGTTTAGAGTATGTAAGAACCCTCTATACTATCTTTGCAATTATTATATGAATCTAAATGTATTCTAAATTAAAAGTTTATTTGAAAAAAAGAAAGGAGGAGAAAATAAAGAGGAAAAGTAGGCAACTGGGATTGCAGCTGGGAAAGTAGGCAGGGGTTAGTTAAGAAGTTCCTCATAAGTCATGCTAATAAGTTTGAACCTTTTGCTGAAGTGCTTAGATTTGTATTTTAGAAAAGAAAACTCTAAATGTGAAGGTTGGAAAACTTTGTCTTAAAGTACCAGATAGTCAATGTCTTAGAATTTTGTGCTGTATTAATTTCCCAAGATGACTGTAAAAATTTACCACAACCTTGGTGGTTTAAAATATCAAAAAAAATTTTTTTTTTCTCACAGTTCTAGAGACCTTAAGTCCAAATTAAAGGTTTCAGTAGGACTGCACTCCCTCCAGTGGCTCTAGGGGGAGATTCTGTTTCTTCCAGTCTCTGGTGGCTCTAGGCATTCCTTGCTTTTTTTGGCTTGTGTCCATATCACTCCAATCTCATCCTCAGATCACCTACTCCTTTGTGTGTATCTTCTATGTGTATCTCTAACAAGGACACTTATCAGTGAATTTAGTGCCCACTTGGATAATCTAGAATGTTAAGATCCTTTCTTTAATTACAGCTACAAAATGCTTTTTCTAAAAAAGGTAACATTCACGAGTTCCAGGGATTTGGAGGTGGACATATCTTTTGGAGGGCCATCATTCAACCCACTACCCAGGCCATCTGGTCTCTTTTGAAACTACTCATTTCTGCAGTTGTAGCACCAAAGCAGCCATGGACAATATGTACATGAATGAGTGTAGCTATGTTCTAATCAAATATTATGGGTTGGCTTTTTTTGGTCCATGAGCCATAGTTTGCTGACCCCTTATGGCAGTGCAAAAGAGGAATTGGAAGGCAGCAAATAAAGGCAGTTAATCAAGGCAGGAGGGAATTCCTTTTTTTTTTGGCCATGCCTTGCAGCATGTGGAAAGTTAGTTCCTTGACCAGGGACTGAACCCGTGTCCCCCGCATTGGAAGCACGGAGTCTTAACTGCCAGGGAAGTCCCAGGAGGGAGTTCTAAAGGTCAATATTAAGGATGAGAACGGTTTGAATAAGACAATGGCAATAGAGGTGAAAGGGAGAGTAAGAAATTGAGAGCTAGCGATTAGATTCAATAGCACTGGGTGTTAGACTACAGGGGAGAGGTCATTAAAGTTCATTACAGAAGTGGAAATCATTATTACACTGAATAGGTTAATACTTTTAGCTTTTCAAGAGGACAACCTGAGACTTTTCTACTTTCATTACCTGAAAAATATTACTTTTACCAAGGCAATTTTGTATAACCCATGCAGATAAGTAGTAAAAAATAGAAAGGTTCAAAAGTGTTAAGAGATTTTAGAGAATTCCCTGATGATCCAGTGGTTAGTACTCAGTGCTTTCACTGCTGTGGCCCAGGTTCAATCTCTGGTCAGGGAACTAAGATCCCACAGCCATGCAGCACGGCCAAAGGAAAAAAAAAAACAAAAAACAAAAAACGATTTTACTGTGCAGCTGGAACTACACAGTATGGGACATTTTGAAGTCAGAGAAGACAATAGTTAGCCAGCTGGTTTATTTCTTACAAGGAATGAAGCAATGCTAGGAAGGATGTCCTTTCCCATTAAACTCACAGTGTATAAATAGTTCCTCTTATCATGCAAAGAGTTGGATGGTTGAGATTATTAATTATAATTAATATTTATACACCCGTTTATAGTTTACAAAGTTCTGACACAATACATCATGTCATTTGATCCTCACAATATTTCTGAGGTAGGGAGGGCAGGTATTATTACGCCTGGAGTAAAAAGCAGTTAAGTGACATTTTCAAGGTCACGCAAATTCTGGTTTTCTGTCTCAAAATTCCCTAAATATTGAGCTATTTCCTTTTTAGTGTCTTTGAAGTTGGATCAGAGAGCTGTGACATCATGTGGCCCCTCTAGCTGGGGTGGTCAGCACGACCAGAAAGATAAAGATGAGATTAATGAGGTTCTTAACTAGGCAGTCAGGGTGGCCTTCCAGCTGTCCTTGGAGGGCAGATGGCCAAAGAGAAAATGCAGCCTTGAGAGCAGAACATGATATGGGCAGGCACGATGAGAGAAACTGGACCCAGAGCTGTGTTACAAAAATTATGGCATGCAAGAGATAAAGCAACAATGTCATGAATGTAATCCAAAGAAGTGAGTGCCAAACTCACCACTGCAACAGTTACTTGCAGAGTTTGTTAGAAACATACCATCCCAATTTCCAATTTAGGAGTCTTCTGATTCAGCCAATCTGGGGTAGGGGTCCTGAAGGATCCCCTTCCCACCCAGGAAATCTGGTAGAGAATGTCCACCAAATAATCCAGAGGAAAAAATCAGTAGACACATCTAGAAAGATTTTTGATGTTAGGGTAGCAAAGCGTTGGTAATATAATAACTTCTATTTTTAAGAAACAGCAGAGGGAGTCTAGGCCTCTTCTAGAGAATAACTGAATAATTTTTTTGACACCTGCCTTGTGTATGGCACCAGGCCAAGTACTGGGAGTATAGCAGTGAGTAAGAAATTAAGACAGAGTTGGTCCTTGTACTCACAGAGCTTACATTCTGTATGGGAGACTGATGTCAACTATTATTATTACAAGATAGTTTGTAGGTAATTGCTAAAAAAAAGAGAGAAGTACAGGATGTCAGAATAGGTGACAGGTAACAGCGGAGCCTGTCCCAGTCTGGAGATCAGGTAAAGTTCCCCTGAGGATATGGCATATGATTTCAGATCTGAAGGATGAGGTGGATTGACCAAGATAAAAGGGGAGAGGAGGATAAAAAAGACATCTCAGTTAGAATATTAATTAATTACTTCAAAAGTATTTTGAGAACCTACAACATGCCAGGTATTATTCTAGGTTCTAGGTTTTGTTTATTGACGGAACAATAAACAAAATGGATAAATTTCCTGTTCTCATGGAGCTTATATCCCACTTTATGAGACAAGGAAAATAAAAAATAAATTATTAAAGAAGAAATCATCTGATATCTGATAATAACAACAGTGTAAGATTTCAGTTCTCTCCAAATCAATCTATTGATTGAATGCAATGCTAATCAAAATGCCAGCAGGATTTTTTTTTGTAGAACTTGATAAACTAATTATAAAATTTATATGAAAACACATACAAAGAGAAAGTCTTAAAAAATAAAGTTGGAAAACTTTTATTACCAAATACCAAGACTTATTCTAAAGTGATAATTAAGACAATGTGGTGTCACAAGGGTAGACAAATAGCCCAATGGAATGGCACAGAGTTCAGAAAAAAACTCACACTTAATACAGAGCAAAGATGCCACTGCAATGCCACAGGGAAAAGGATGTTCTTTTCAATAAGTAGTGCTAGGTCAATTGAATATCCATGTAGAAAATCAGTAAACAAAAATCAGTTCTTGTGCAAACCAGAGGAGTAATACTCCTAGAAGTTAACATAGGAGAATATCTTTATGAACTTTGAGTCGGCCAAGATTTCTTAAACCAGGTACTAACCAAAAAGGGAAATATTGATAAACTGAACATTATTAAAATTAAGAACTTCTATTTATCAAGAGACACTATTAAGAGGGTGAAAAGACAAGTCACAGGGTTGGAGAAAATATTTGCAACATATGTAGCTGACAGGAGACATGCCTAGAATATATAAAGAATGCCTACAAATCAGTACAAAAAAGTGGGCGGGAGTGACACAGGCATTTCACACATGCCAAAAAATAAATAAATAAAAGATTACATAAAAGACCAATAAGCATAAGAAAAAAATGCTAAGACTTCTCAGTAATAAGAGAAATACAGATTAAAACCACGATGGGGTATTACTGCATACCTGTAAGGATGGTTGACATTAAAAAAAAATGAACAATATCAAGAATTAGCTAACTAGAAAAAAAAATAAAAAAAGAATTAGCTAGGATGTGGAGCAATTTGAGGGGGGTGTATATTGATTGGTACAATCACATTGAAAAGTGGCCTGGCAGTGTCTGCTAAAACTGAATATGTGCATATTGTATGCCCCAGAAATTCTACTCCTTGTTATATACCAAAGAGAAATACATTCTCAAGTGCACCAAGAGACATGTATATAAATATTTATAGCAACACAACTTGTAATAGGTCCAAAATGGAAACAACCAAAATGTCTGTCTTAGTCTGTCAGGGCTGCAATAACAAAATACCATAGACTGGTTGACTTATAAACAACAAACATTCATTTCTCACAGTTCTTGGGGCTAGGAAGTGCAAAATCAAGGTGCTGGCACATTCAGTGTCTGGGGGTGAGGGTTGCTTCCTGGTTCAATGTCCATCAACAGAAGAAAGCTTAAATAAATTTGGTATATTCTTTTTTTTTTTTAATGTTTATTTACTTTTTTATCAGTTATCCATTTTATACACATCAGTGTATACATGTCAATCCCAATCTCCCAGTTCATCATACCACAACCCCTACCCCCCACCACTTTCCCCCCTTGGTGTCCATATGGTTGTTCTCTACATCTGTGTCTCAATTTCTGCCCTGCAAACCGGTTCATCTGTACCATTTTCTAGGTTCCACATATATGCGTTAATATACGATATTTGTTTTTCTCTTTCTGACTTACTTCACTCTGTATGACAGTCTCTACATCCATCTACATCACTACAAATGACCCAATTTCATTCCTTTTCATGGCTGAGTAATATTCCACTGTATATATGTACCACATCTTCTTTATCCCTTTGTCTGTTGATGGGCATTTGGGTTGCTTCCATGACCTGGCTATTGTAAATAGTGCTGCAATGAACATTGGGGTGCATGTGTTTTTTTGAAATATGGTTTTCTCTGGGTATATGCCCAGTAGTGGGATTTTGCTGGGTCATATGGTAATTCTATTTTTAGTTTTTTAAGAAACCTCCATACTGTTCTCCATAGTGGCTGTATCAATTTTCATTCCCACCAACAGTGGAAGAGGGTTCCCTTTTCTCCACACCCTCTCAAGCATTTGTTTTTTGTAGATTTTCTGATGATGCCCATTCTAACTGGTGTGAGGTGATACCTAATTGTAGTTTTGATTTGCATTTCTCTAAGAATTAGTGATGTTGAGCAGCTTTTCATGTGCTTCTTGGCCATCTGTATATCTTCTTTGGAGAAATGTCTATTTAGGTCTTCTGCCCATTTTTGGATTGGGTTGTTTGTTTTATTAATATTGAGCTGCAGGAGCTGTTTATATGTTTTGGAGATTAATCCTTTGATGATTCATTTGCAAATATTTTCTCCCATTCGGAGGGTTGTCTTTTCGTCTTGTTTATGGTTTCCTTTGCTGTGCAAAAGCTTTGAAGTTTCATTAGGTCTCATTTGTTTATATTTCCATTACTCTAGGAGGTGGATCAAAAAAGATCTTGCTGTGATTTATGTCAAAGCATGTTCTTCCTATGTTTTCCTCTAAGAGTTTTATAGTGTCCGGTCTTACATTTAGGTCTCTAGTCCATTTTGAGTTTAGTTTTGTGTATGGTGTTAGGGAGTGTTCTAATTTCAGTCTTTTACATGAGCTGTCCAGTTTTTCTAGCACCACTTATTGAAGAGACTGTCTTTTCTCCATTGTATATCCTTGTCTCCTTTGTCATAGATTAGTTGACTATAGGTGCGTGGGTTTATCTCTGAGCTCTCTATCTTGTTCCATTGATCTATATTTCTGTTTTTGTGCCAGTACCACATTGTCTTGATTACTGTAGCTTAGTCTGAAGTCAGGGAGTCTGATTCCTCCAGCTCTGTTTCTTTCCCCTCAAGACTGCTTTGGCTATTCGGGGTCTTTTTTGTCTCCATACAAATTTTAAGGTTTTTTGTTCTGGTTCTGTAAAAAATGCCATTGGTAATTTGATAGTGATTGCATTGAATCTGTAGATTGCTTTGGGTAGTATAGTCATTTTCACAATATTGATTCTTCCAAACCAAGAACATGGTATATCTCTCCATCTGTTGGTATCATTTTAAATTTCTTTCATCAGTGTCTTATAGTTTTCTGCATACAAGTCTTTTGTCTCCCTAGGTAGGTTTATTCCTAGGTAGTTTATTCTTTCTGTTGCAGTGGTAAATGAGAGTGTTTCCTTAATTTCTCTTTCAGATTTTTCATCATTAGTGAACAGTAATGCAACAGATTTCTGTGCATTAATTTTGTATCCTGCAAATTTACCAAATTCGTTGATTAGCTCTAGTAGATTTCTGGTGGCATCTTTAGGATTCTCTATGTATAGTACCATGTCATCTGCAAACAGTGAGAGTTTTACTTCTTCTTTTCCAATTTAGATTCTTTTTCTTCTCTGATTGCCGTGGCTAGGACTTTCAAAACTATGTTGAATAATAGTGGCGAGAGTGGACATCCTTGTCTTGTTCCTGATCTTAGAGGAAATGTTTTCGGTTTTTCACCATTGAGAATGATGTTTGCTGTGGGTTTGTCATATATGGCCTTTATTATTTTGAAGTACATTCCCTCTGTGCCCAGTTTCTGGAGAGTTTTTGTCATGAATTGGTGTTGAATTTTGTCAAAAGATTTTTCTGCATCTATTGTGATGATCATATGGTTTTTATTCTTCAGTTTGTTAATATAGTGTATCACGTTGATTGATTTGGGTATGTTGAAGAATCTTTGCATCCCTGGGATAAATCCCACTTGCTCGTGGTGTATGATCCTTTTAATGTGTTGTTGAATTCTGTTTGCTAGTAGTTTGTTGAGGATTTTTGCATCTATATTCATCAGTGATATTGGTCTGTAATTTTCTTTTTTTTTGGAGTATCTTTGTCTGGTTCTGGTATCAGCGTGATGGTGGCAACATAGAATGAGTTTGGGAGTTTTCCTTCCTTTGCAAATTTTTGGAAAAGTTTGAGAAGGATGGGTGTTAGCTCTTTTTTAAATGCTTGATAGAATTCACCTGTGAATCCATCTGGTCCTGGACTTTTGTTTGTTGGAAGATTTTTAATCACAGTTTCAATTTCATCACTTGTGATTGGTCTGTTCATATTTTCTATTTCTTCCTGGTTCAGTCTTGGAAGGTTATACCTTTCTAAGAATTTGTCCATTTCTTCCAGCTTGTCCATTTTCTTGGCAAAGTGTTGCTTATAGTAGTCTCTTAGGATGCTTTGTATTTCTGTCATGTCTGTTGTCACTTCTCCTTTTTCATTTCTAATTTTATTGATTTGAGTCCTCTCCCTCTTTTTCTTGATGAGTCTGGCTAATGGTTTATCAATTTTGTTTACCTTCTCAAAGAACCAGCTTTTAGTTTTATTGATATTTGCTATTGTTTTCTTTGTTTCTGTTTCATTTATTTCTGCTCTGATCTTTATGATTTCTTTACTTCTGCTAACTTTGGGTTTTGTTTGTTCTTCTTTCTCTAGTTCCTTTAGGTGTAATGTTAGATTGTTTGTTTGAGATTTTTCTTGTTTCTTGAGGTAGGCTTGTTTTGCTATAAACTTCCCTCTTAGAACTGCTTTTGCTGCATCCCATAAGTTTTGGGTTGTCGTGTTTTCAGTGTCATTTGTCTCTAGGTATTTTTTGATTTCCTCTTTGATTTCTTCAGTGATCTCTTGGTTATTTAGTAACGTATTGTTTAGCCTCCAGGTGTTTGTATTTTTTACGTTTTTTTCCCCTGTAATTGATTTCTAATCTCATAGTGTTGTGGTCAGAAAAGGTGCTTGATATGATTTCAATTTTCTTAAATTTACTAAGGCTTGATTTGTGACCCAAGATGTGATTTATTCTGGAGAATGTTCCGTGCGCACTTGAGAAGAAAGTGTAATCTGCTGTTTTTGGATGGAATGGCCTATAGATATCAATTAAATCTCCTGGTCTATTGTGTCATTTAAAACTTGTGTTTCCTTATTAATTTGCTGTCTGGATGATCTGTCCATTGGTGTTACTGTTGATTTCCTCTTTTAGAGCTCTTAGCAGTTGCCTTATGTATTGAGGTGCTCCTATGTTGGGTCCATATATATTTATAATTGTTACATTTTCTTCTCAGATTGATCCCTTGATCATTATGTAGTGTCCTTCTTTGTCTCTTATAATAGTCTTTATTTTAACGTCTATTTTGTCTGAAATGAGAATTGCTACTCCAGCTTTCTTTTGACTTCCATTTGCATGGAATACCTTTTTCCATCCCCTCACTTTCAGTCTGTATGTGTCCCTAAGTCTGAAGTGGGTCTCCTGCAGACAGCATATATATTGTATTGTTTTTGTATCTGTTCAGCCAGTCTATGTGTTTTGGTTGGAGCATTTAATCTATGTACATTTAAGGTAGTTATCAATATGTATGTTCCTCTTACCATTTTCTTAATTGTTTTGGGTTTGTTATTGTAGTTCTTTTCCTTCTCTTGTGTTTCCTGTCTAGAGAAGTTCCTTTAGCATTTGTTGTAAAGCTGGTTTGGTGGTGGTGAATTCTCTTAAATTTGCTTGTCTGTAAAGCTTTTGATTTCTCCATCGAATCTGAATGAGATTCTTGCTGGGTGGAGTGATCTTGGTTGTAGGTTTTTCCCCTTCATCACTTTAAATATGTCCTGCCACTCCCTTCTGGCTTGCAGAGTTTCCGCTGAAAGACCAGCTGTTAACCTTATGGGGATTCCCTTGTATATTATTTGTTGTTTTTCCCTTGCTGCTTTTAATATTTTTTCTTTGTATTTAATTTTTGATAGTTTGATTATTATGTGTCTTGGCGTGTTTCTCCTTGGATTTATCCTGTATGGGACTCTCTGCTAGGGAAGTTTTCAAGTATAATCTCTTCAAATATTTTCTCAGTCCCTTTCTTTTTCTCTTCTTTTTCTGGGACTCCTATAATTCAAATGTTGCTATGTTTAATGTTGTCCCAGATGTCTCTTAGACTGTCCTCAATTCTTTTCATTCTTTTTTCTTTATTCTGCTCTGCAGTAGTTATTTCCACTATTTTATCTTCCAGGTCACTTATCTGTTCTTCTGCCTCAGTTATTCTGCTATTGATTCTTCTAGAGAATTTTAAATTTCATTTATTGAGTTGTTCATCATTGTTTGTTTGCTCTTTAGTTCTTCTAGGTCCTTGTTAAACGTTTCTTGTATTTTCTCCATTCTATTTCCAAGATTTTGGATCATCTTTACTATCATTACTCTGAATTCTTTTTCAGGTAGACTGCCTATTTCCTCTTCATTTCTTTGGTCTGGTGGGTTTTCACCCTGCTCCTTCATCTGCTGTGTGTTTCTCTGTCTTCTTACTTTGCTTTACTTACTGTGTTTGGGGTCTCCTTTTTGCAGGCTGCAGGTTCGTAGTTCCTGTTGTTTTTGGTGTCTGCCCCTAGTGGCTAAGGTTGTTTCAGTGGGCTGTGTAGGCTTCCTGGTGGAGGGAACTGGTGCCTGTGTTCTGGTGGATGAGGGTGGATCTTGTTTTTAGACTAATTTTGAAGGCGAAATATGAACTATGTGACTAGAACAAACTACTTATTTATTTATTTGTTCTTTCATTCATTCATTCCCAGCTTTGTTTAGGTATAATTGACATATAGTATTGTGTAAGTTTAAGGTTACAATGTATTGCTTTAATACATTTATATATTGCAAAATGTTTACCACCATAGCATTAGCTAACACCTCCATCCTGTCACATAATGACCATTTCGTTTTTGTGTTGAGAACATTTAAGATCTATTCTCTTAGCGACAAGTATATAACAGTGTATTATTAGCTAAATCACCATGCCATACATTAGATCCCCAGAACTTATAAATTTTATAACTGGAATAAACGTCCCCATTTTTTGGATGCTTTGTTCAGAGGCCCATGTTACAACTCACCATGTGGTCTCCATTGACAATGTGAGGGGTACATAGTCTCACTATTGTTGGGTGGTGGTGAAAGTCCTGATTCTCCATTAGGTATCTTCTGATACCTTTACAGCAGGGAGGAGGAATCTTGGGGATGCTCGAAATAATCTGTATTTTTTATTAAGATTGTGATTTCACAGATGTATATAACTGCCACAGCTCATTCAATGGTATGTTTTAAATGGATGCAGTTTTGTACATAAATTATTTCTCAATATGTTTGGTAAGAAAAAATGAGAAGGCCTTTTTAATATCATTCTTCATAACTGAAATCTATTTCTCAGTCAGTAATAACCCTAAACCAATTCTGTGATCCTGGTTCTACCCTCTGAAATCATGCCTATCAAGGCATGAACAAATTATTTATTCCACTGCAAGAATCTTTCAAATATTTGAAAAGAGCCAGCTTTTCTTCTCCATATTAGGTAGTACCTTTCCCCAATTCCCCACCCCTGACTCTCTTTAAAATATATTCTTTAAATCCTAAGCTATTTAAACTTCCTGTTTTGCCACCTTGAAATATAATTTGGTTTGTCAACATTACTTATAAAAAGAATCATCCAAAACTGATTGCAATTGTCTTATATATTATCTATTAAGTCTTGTTCAAGGGACAAAGAATAATTGTAGAAAGAGCAGAGAACCAGGTGTAGGCAAATTTGAGCTCACTGTCTCTGCCAGTGAGTGATTAGCTTGATCTTAAGCAAATCAATCCCTCAGTATAATGAGGGAGCTGGAATTATTTATTTGACCTAAGATTTGATTCAGGTCAAATCTTTAGCATCCAGAAATGAAAGCACAGGTAAGAAACCTCTGAGAAACTTTCTGAATTAGGAAATATAATTCAACTGAGACATTCTGCTTATAAGTGATAGAAGCTAAAAAAACCCCAACATTTTGTGACTTGAAAATAATTTTTTTTGTTTTGTATCAGATATGTGTTTGGAGGGATGTTCATTTTTCAATTTGCATGTGGATCAATGACCCCTAACTTCTGATATTAAGAAATTTTCCAGTCATGTGGTTTGTGACTTGCTATGCAATCTCTGTGGATTGGAAAAATTCAAAACATATGGCAGCTCAGATGTTAGGCTGGAAGAAATAAAAAAATTCCAGAGCTGTTTAGAAGATGCTTTGCTATATGTATATATAATGTTATTGGTATATATGAATATGTTGGGGAAATGCCACTTGGGAATGAAGTCTAAGGAAAGATATATCTTCTTTATACTTTAAGTCCACTCTAGGTAACAGCATATGTTGCAAATAAAATACGATTTGTTCAAAGCCAGAGATTTTAAAAATAAACTTTTTCTAATTGAACATTTAAATAACAACAACTACCAAATCAGTGACAACCATTGTTCAAAGGAAATAGTATGGTATGTAGAAGGAGCCAGGGGCCAGGTAAAGAGAAATTCAGGCAAAATTACTATATTAAAAAATCAAGTACTAATTTCTAGAATATTTCTTGAGTTGGAGAAATTTTCAGATAAATTGTGTGAATGGTACTTTTTTTAATCCAGGAAAAAATTTCTAATTCTCCAATATTATAGATCATAACCTACCAAATAATTTATTTAGTTAAAATTTCCCCAAATGACTTGTGATACAAAGCATCCTGCTGGAAAAAGAAGTTTCCTACTGGTTGGTTACTTGCCCATTTCTACAAGTGTGGGTGGAATATAAAGTGTAAACACAGGCTACAGGGTTTGGAAGGACTTCTTTTTTGGAGTTAATGCTGTAATTGTTTCCCTAGGATAGCATGGTTTAAGTGTTCTGTTAATTAAGGGACACATAAAATAGGAGAATATAGTTCCTAATGATCAATGACACCTGAAAATTTGACAGCTCTTTTATTCCACGATTATCTGAAAAAATTCTGACAGTACACATTAACTTGCTTCGCTTTTATATTAATCATTCTCTTATCTTACTTGTCGTTTACTAGGCTTGTAGCATTTTTATTTCCCTCCCAATCTCCATGTATTTCCTTTTTATATATATATATAAATTTATTTATTTTATTTATTTATTTTTGGCTGTGTTGGGTCTTCGTTGCTGCATGCAGGCTTTCTCTAGTTGCAGTGAGCGGGAGCTACTCTTCATTGCTGTGCACGGGCTTGTCATTGCAGTGTCTTCTCTTGTTGCAGAGCATGGGCTCTAAGCACACGGGCTTCAGTAGCTGTGGCACGTGGGCTCAGTAGTTGTGGCTCACGGGCTTTGTTGCTCCGCGGCATGTGGGATCTTCCCAGACGAGGGCTCGAACCTGTGTCCCCTGTATTGGCAGGTGGATTCTTAACCACTGCACCACCGGGGAAGCCCTCCATGTATTTTCTTTTTTTTTTTTTACATCCTTATTGGAGTTTAATTGCTTTACAATGGTGTGTTAGTTTCTGCTTTATAACAAAGTGAATCAGTTATACATATACATATGTTCCCATATCTCTTCCCTCTTGCATCTCCCTCCCTCCCACCCTCCCTATCCCACCCCTCCAGGTGGTCACAAAGCACCGAGCTGATCTCGCTGTGCTATGCAGCTGCTTCCCACTAGCTATCTACCTTACGTTTGGTAGTGTATATATGTCCATGCCTCTCTCTCGCTTTGTCACAGCTTACCCTTCCCCCTCCCCATATCCTCAAGTTCATTCTCTAGTAGGTCTGTGTCTTTATTCCTGTCTTACCCCTAGGTTCTTCATGACATTTTTTTCCTTAAATTCCATATATATGTGTTAGCATACAGTATTTGTCTTTCTGACTTATTTCACTCTGTATGACAGATTCTAGGTCTATCCACCTCATTACAAATAGCTCAATTTCGTTTCTTTTTATGGCTGAGTAATATTCCATTGTATATATGTGCCACATCTTCTTTATCCATTCATCTGATGATGGACACTTAGGTTGTTTCCATCTCCGGGCTATTGTAAATAGAGCTGCAATGAACATTTTGGTACATGACTCTTTTCGAATTATGGTTTTCTCAGGGTATATGCCCAGTAGTGGGACTGCTGGGTCATATGGTAGTTCTATTTGTAGTTTTTTAAGGAACCTCCATACTGTTCTCCATAGTGGCTGTACCAATTCACATTCCCACCAGCAGTGCAAGAGGGTTCCCTTTTCTTCACACCCTCTCCAGCATTTATTGTTTCTAGATTTTTTGATGATGGCCATTCTGACTGGTGTGAGATGATATCTCATTGTAGTTTTGATTTGCATTTCTCTAATGATTAGTGATGTTGAACATTCTTTCATGTGTTTGTTGGCAGTCTGTATATCTTCTTTGGAGAAATGTCTATTTAGGTCTTCTGCCCATTTTTGGATTGGGTTGTTTGCTTTTTTGTTATTGAGCTGCATGAGCTGCTTATAAATTTTGGAGATTAATCCTTTGTCAATTCCTTCATTTGCAAATATTTTCTCCCATTCTGAGTGTTGTCTTTTTGTCTTGTTTATGGTTTCCTTTGCTGTGCAAAAGCTTTGAAGTTTCATTAGGTCCCACAGTCTTCACCTTTTGGAATATATTCTTGGCCAGAATGGTTTCACCTGGACTTGCTTTAGCCCACACCACTCTTATTTTCTAGTGGAAGAACAATGTTCCTTCTGCTTAAATATATAATTTTTTTCTCCATCGACTCTGGGCCCACTCTATTCTCTTGCTCTTCCCATAATACACACAGACAATGCATCTACTCTCTCACACCCTCACTCAGACATGCACACACACTATTTGTGTGAATTCTTAGACATTTTGCCCATACATCAAATGAGCAAATGTTTGTAAACTGTAGAGCAGGGGTCCCAAACCCCTGGGCCATGGACCGGTACCTGGGCCATGGCCTGCTAGGAACCGGGTCACATAGCCGGAGGTGAGTGGCAGGCAAGTGAGTGAATCTTCATCTGAATTTACAGCCACTCCCCATCGCTCACATTACCGCCTGAGCTCTGCCTCCTGTCAGATCAGCGGTGGCATTAGATTCTTACGGGAGCATGAACCCTACTGTGAACTGCGCATGCAAGGGATCTATGTTGCACGCTCCTTATGAGAATCTAATGCCTGATGATCTGAGGTGGAGCCAAGGCGGTGATGCTAGTACTGGGGAGTGGCTGCAAATACAGATTATCATTTGCAGAAAGGTCTGACTGCACAGAGACCATAATAAATCAATTGCTTGCAGACTCATATCAAAGCCTTATCAGTGAGAATCAAGTGAAAACATGCTCAGGGCTCCCACTGATTCTGCATTTTGGTGAGTTGTATAATTATTTCATTATATATTACAATGTAATGATAATAGAAATAAAGTGCACAGTAAATGTAAGGCGCTTGAATCATTCCGAAACCACCCCCCACCCTGGTCCGTGGAAAAACTGTCTTCCGCGAGACTGGTCCCTGGTGCTAAAAAGGTTGGGGACTGCTGCTGTAGAGTGCTGTATACATTTTGTTGTGACACTGGTGTTTCATAGGCCACTAATCTGAGTTAGTTAAAGCAATGTAATAATGCAGGTGACTTTTTCCCCACCAAAGGCAACAAAGCAAGTTATTACTTTGAAACCATACCTCCTAACTGTTGGAATCCCAGCTCCTCTAACACTCCCTACCCAACTGTTTCCCAGCTGACAACTGGAGGAAGGGGTTTCATAAACTCTCCTGGCTTTAGCAATCCATCCTATTAACTATCGTAGGCACACTTTCCTGGCTGATTTTGCAGCTCTTACTTAGGCTGCCACTGCAGCCATGGTGACAGTTCCGTTCCTCATATCCCTGCCTGTGTTTGGGCAGTGTGCTGTTCCGAGGCCAGCAGGGACCTACAAAGGAGGGACCTTCCATTCTGGAAGGCTTAGCGGCACCAGGCCCTGGGAACGGTCTGGGAGCACTGCTTAGCTGCCTCTCCTCAGCAGCCTGATCCCCACAGCTTCTCTTGCTGCTTCGTTCTGAGTCTGATGCTCCCCGGATGTGAATGAGTCTTTCTCCTGTGCCTAGTACCGGGGGTGAGGGGAGCCTTAACCTCAGCAGTAAGCTACTTTTATTCTTTGTGCACTTCAACATGCCCACCTTTCCTCCAGAAAGTTATCTCATGTTCCCAGGCCTGGAAGCAGACAAGAACAGCCAGAAATGCCAAAGAACATCTTCAGATTTAGCCCTTTCCCTTCTCCGATGATTAGTAATGGTGGCAGTTGTTGTGAGAAAACCAATGTGTCTACTTCTCTTTGTGGAGGCTTCAGACTGGGCAGACGTGGATGCAGCACTCCCAGCTTTGTTCCAGGGATCACCAAAAATGTTAAAATATACGCTATTACATGCCCTGTGCTTTCTCAATGCTTTGACATATTTAAACATGAGATAACCCATGCTTAAATGCATTCTAACTCAATATATATCACAAATGAGTAATTATCTGCCAGCTGTAATAACATCTCTCACCACTCTCTCCCCCTTCCTGGGAAGGATTCTAGGCAGATGCATTATTATTGTTCCTTCATGGTGTTTCTTATTTCTGTTATTCTGTCTGTACTCCAATCTGTCTAGTATCTTAACTGGTTACTTGTAACACTGAAAATCTCTGTATTTGTAATTATGATACAATGGTGATACAAAATTATATCACCTCTAGAAATGATTTTGTTTCTAAGTAATATATAAACAACTTAATCTTTGATCATGTGATATCTTGCCAATTACTCTTTTGTCTTTGATAAAAAAAAATGCCTATTCTTAAAATCTGTTTTATACTCTGATCCCTGATATTTAGATATCTTTTAAAATGTCTGTCAGTGGCTTTTAAAAGTTCCCTCAAAGAATCTTTTTGTAGATGGAATATATCCCATGTTTCATTAAAATGGTCTTACAGGGCTTCCCTGGTGGCGCGTGGTTGAGAGTCCGCCTGCCGATGCAGGGGACACGGGTTCGTGCCCCAGTCTGGGAAGATCCCACATGTCATGGAGCGGCTGGGCCCGTGAGCCATGGCCGCTGAGCCGTCCGGAGCCTGTGCTCCTCAACGGGAGAGGCCACAACAGTGAGAGGCCCACGTACCGCAAAAAAAAAAAAAAAAAAAAGATGGTCTTACATAAATACTGGATGCCAGAATCTTGAGTATAACAGTCAGGTAAAGCCTACCTCCTTCAGATACTAACCATCTGAAGGAATGTGTTAATTCCTATTTACACTGGGACTCTATAATAATGGCAGAAGAATTTGTTCAATTTGTTACACAAATCTAAGTACAACTACCCATAGAGAATGTGCACTGGTTATCCCTTTCCCACTTACTCATTCTGAAGAAACTGGTTTTAATTTTTAATTAGGAAATAATTCTATGCCAGTGTGGAATACTGCTATTTGTCCCAAAGCTGCTGTTCTGGGATGTTTGCTTCTTACTTCAGGGTTTGTGTTACATTTTAGACTCTACTTACATAGTTACGCAAAAAACAGCCATTGAATATTGAGTCTTTATCGACTAATTTCTATGGAAGGCTTATACTCTTTGTAATAATACACTCTGGCTAGCTGTGGCTGGGGTCTGGGTCTAACTGGAGCACACTATCTGGCAGTCTCATTAAAATCAACATTTTTGGCTTTGGAGAACAGAAGATACTTTAAATTCATTTCGGCTGAAGAAGTCAACTTCTGCCTAAAAACAAGCAAATGGATCTCCCAAAATATAGGTACTAGTCTCTTCTGCATCATCATTAAACATACTCCTTAGAAGCTGGAACTCAAGGAATTACTTTCTAATTAACATTTGTCTTTTATTTTCTTGGTTACATAGAGACTTACTAAATCCTTCCCTAAAGAACAATTAACCTTTGATTTTCATTCATTCATCTTTTTCTATTTAAGCATCTACTAAATGTATAGATAGCACTGGACTCTTCTGCACACAATTGTGCATAACCCTCTAAATTTTTTTTCCGCCCAAGAATCCCATCCTACCAGACTTGATTTCTTTTCTTTCTGTTTACTTTCTCAGATATTAACTGTACAATTTTCAGAGTCTCCCAAATGCGCTTACCTTTTCTTTTCCAAGTCTGACAACAACACAGCATATTTCTGGCTGTCATCCAGAGAAAAACAGTCCTGAAACTACAACATGTCTTGGTTCCTGCTTCTCTAAAGCCATCAGCACCAATATTTCAATATCAGTTCCTCCTGATCAGAGTTTAAAAAGAGTGGAGGTTACAAAGTAGAGAAAAATTTTGATTATGTTGAACTTATGAGACAGAACCTATGGCATCAGTTGTATCAGCAGAAATCTATCTTCCTCCTGTGTCATGAATACCTATTATTTGTCTTTCAAGCTCTTCCAGTCTTTCAAGAAACTATATTTTGACAACAACCCCCCACCTTTATTTGAAATAAATACACCTTGTTGGTCCATGGCATGCCCAAAATGGATCAAAGATGTAAACTTAAGAGCTAAAACTGTAAATCTCTTAGAGGAAAACATTGGAGTAAATCTTCATGATATTGGAATTTGGCAGTGACTTCATAGATACGACACAAAAAGCACAGGTGACAAAAGAAAAAAGATAAATTGGACTTCACCAAAATTAAAAACTTTTGTGCATCAAATGATACTGTCAAGAGAGCAAAAAGAAAACCTACTAAATGGGAGAAAATATCTGTAAATCATATATCTGATAAAGATTAATATCCAGAATATTTTTAAAATATATAATAAAAAGATAATAATCAATAAAAAATAATAAATAACAAAAAATTGGCAGAGGACTTGAATAGATATTTTCCCCAAAAGATATTAAAATAACCATTAAGCACATGAAAAGATGATCAACATCGTTAGTCCTTAGGGAAATGCAAATCGAAACCATAATAAATGAGATACCACTTCACATCTGCTAGGATGACTAAAATTTGTAAAAGATGGAAAATAACAAGTGTTGGCGAGGAAGTGGAGAAATTGGAATGCTTCTGCATTATTAGTGGGACTGTAAAGTGATATACTAACTGTGGAAGACAGTTTGGTTGTTTTTCAAAAAATTAGAGTTATCATATGACCCAGCAATTCCACTCCTAGGTATTTATCTAAATAATTGAACGCAGGGACTGAGAACAGATTTTTTTTTTTTCTGCTTCAGATGCTTTTTATTTATTTTTTTTAAACTTTTTATTTTGGGGGCTTCCCTGGTGGCGCAGTGGTTGACAGTCCGCCTGCCGACGCAGGGGACACGGGTTCGTGCCCTGGTCCGGGAAGATCCTACATGCCGCGGAGCGGCTAGGCCCGTGAGCCATGGCCGCTGAGCCTGCACGTCCGGAGCCTGTGCTCCGCAATGGAAGAGGCCACAACAGTGAGAGGCTGGCGTACTGCAAAAAAAACCAAACAAACAAACCCTTTTTATTTTGTATTGGAGTATAGTTGATTAACAATGTTGTGTTAATTTCAGGTGTACAGCAAAGTGATTCAGTTACACATATATGTGCATCTATTCTTTTTCAAATTCTTTTCCCATTTAGGTTGTTACATAATATTGAGCAGATCTCCCTGTGCTATACAGTAGGTCCTTGTTGGTTATCCATTTAAAATACAGCAGTATGTACATGTCAATCCCGAACTCCCTAACTATCCCTTCCCTCCACCCTTCCCCCACTGGTAACCACAAGTTCCAGAACAGATTTTTACAAGTTTTATAGCTGCATTATTCACAATAGCCAAAAGGTTGGAAACAACACAAATGTTCATCCGTGGGTGAACGGATAAACAAAATGTGGTATATACATACAAATGGAATACACAGCCTTAAAAAGGAATGAAACTCTGATACTTGCGACAACATGGATGAACTTTGCAAACCTTATGCTAAATGACGTAAACCAGACACAGGACAAATACTGTGAGTTCACTTATATGAGGTACCTAGGATAAGCAAATTCTTCGGGAGGGAAAGTAGAGTTACCAAGAGCTGGGGGAAGGATTAAGATTTCTATTCAATGAGAATAAGCCACAGTATCCTGAGAGGCATATATTAAAAAGGAATTATAAACTTCTGGGGAAAAGGAGAGGAGGGAAGATTGGGGGCCCTGGCGATCCATTGCTTGGAGCTCGGCTTAGCCAGGCTGGGGGGTCCTCCGGGGACCGGTGAATAGGCGCTCGGCTCTGAGGGCCGGCGGGGAGGGGAGAGCGGGCAGCTGGGACGGCAGCTGGGGAAGGTGGGGACTGGGGCCTGTTGCGTCTCACAGGGAGGAAGGGACGGGAGAACGGAGACCCCGCGGTGAGAGGGGTCAGGGTGTCCGTAGGGAAGTGGTTGAGCTTCCCAGCCGAGTGTCGGGCGGCAGCGGACGGGCGCGGCGAGGTATAGGACCGCCGGCGCGACCCCGACCGCGACCCCAGCCCACGCGGCTCCTCAGCCGCCTTCGCGTCAGAAGGGGCGGGCGAGGCCTGAGGCGGCTCCGCCTCTTGAGGGGCCGGCTGGCGGACTTTTGTTTTGCTTTGATAGCTCCTGGAGCCCCACGTGTTTACTTCCAAGTGTGTTTCCCTCCTGGGGCGGGAGCTGGTGGCCAGCGCGCGTGTAGCCGCGTGCCCACAGCGACGCGACCTGCAGCCCCGCGGGCCCGGTGCCGGCGCCCGCGCTCGGGTCTCGGCCACTCACCCGGCCGGAAGTCTTCCGCCCTGCGCCCAGGAGTCTGGGGTGGGCTTTCTCGGATTTAGGGAACATCACGGGGGTATTTTTTCTTCAGACCCAGATTCGGTTCCTGCTGGAACTTCCCTGCCCCGGGTTCCCCTGGAGATCAGGCGCTCCGACTGTAAGGACCTCTCGGCCGAGACTCGGGGTATTAATTTGTTCCCACGTTCATTCTCTTACTTAGTCAAATTCCCTGCAGTCATTTGTGATGGTTGGTTTTTCCAGTGAATGTTGGTCTGAGTCTTCACTGATTAACGGTTTCTGGCAAATCAATATTTCGTGTCTGGGTTTCTGCACTTTTGAAATAAGTATATTTCTGAGAATAAAAATTGTAAGAGATAATAGATCTGAACATCTTATACAGTAAGGATTATAGAAGGTAAGAAGATGCTAAATTGTCACTAAAATAATTAGGTAAGGTGCAGGTCATTTCAACAATCAGCAAATTATGTAGTTACAGAAACAGTTTAAGTATTTTAAGTGATTAGTTAGAGCAGAAGCAAGCACTTAAAAAAGGAAAACATAATTTTATACCACATGCTGAAACTAGAACTTTGTAAAGAATAGTCTAATGTGGAAACTTAGAAAATCTGACTCTAAACCTAAAACTTAAAATTAATTAATCCAAAATCTATCATCTCCTACAATAACAAACTCATATTGAAATATGGTAACGTCCCTTGTAGGACCTATGTTTAGAAAAATATATTTATTTACATAATTCAAGTGCCGAATCCCACGGTCTTTTAGAACCTTCATGTTTTGATTACGTGAATCCTGAATTAGAAAAACAAATCACATTTTTAAACTGAATATTAAAGATTGGGGGATAAAATTTTAAGCCTCAGAATTGACGGAAAATTATTTTTATTTAAAATTATTTTTATAAACTGAACATTGCTAATGTATTTATTCCACAGTGAATTGTTATGGACCATCTGCTATGTATCAGGCACTGTTCTGGGTTATAGGAATACATTAATGAGTAAAAAGTCCCTGCTTCCGCTACAGGGAGAAAGATAAACAACTGAACAGTTATAAATTAGTGCTATGAAGAAAAATAATGCAAAGTATAAGGATGGAGTATTTTAGATAAAGGAGGTTTTCTTTCGTAGGACTGCATCACAACTAAAATATATACATAATGTTTTTATTCTGGACCCAAACAAGTTATATTCTCTTTTATGCCAGAACTAGGAGTCAAATCAAAAGTTCTCTTGAAAATATTTGCTGTTTATATAGGAGGTTTTTAGATAAATTTATGAAATTTTTTTTTCGGAAACAAATATTTTTAATTTGCAGTTTTATTGTTTTGTTTGCAGCTTCTTTTAGAATAAAGAGTTCAAACATGTGCGTGTCAGCCTTAAGAGTTTCTACTTAAATTCTGAGGTACCATATAAAAGTGGTCTGGAATGTTTTAATTTGGAAAACTCTTTTTGTTGTTTAAAATTATATAATTTTCCTAAGACTAGAAAGGGAATATTTTGTTACTTTTTGTATAATATAGAAACATGATTGGCATTTTAATTTATACTTTATCGGGTAATTGTTTTCAGCTTCTGAAATTCTTTACTTAAATAAGTTGTTAAAGACTCCAGTTAGCAATTTCTGAGTGACTCCCTTCTGCCTCCCACTCTGTTATCCTAGGCTTCTATTGTCCACATAATTAAATTGTTTTAGACATTTGTAGAACCATGCTAATTTGTTTCAACTTTACTGTTTCTTTTTGTTGGTGACTAAACGATTAATAAATTGAGAAAAATGAAGAGGACAACTAAGCTAAACAGGTAGAAAGGGGAAAAGCCCAATAACTAAACCAATGAAAAACCCCACAGTATTCTGATAAAGTAAGAACAGTCCTTAATGTAATCAAATTTAGCCCTCTTGTTAGTAGCATTTTGTCAAGGGGTGCATGTGGAAGTGTTCCTCTTTCCCCCACATACTTCCATGCGTGTTTCACTATCACATCAGGGAGGACTCAAAATTGAAGGGACTGGACTTCCCTGGTGCAGCAATCAATCAATCAATCAATAGGTACATACATACATACAAACATACATACACACACACTGCTCTAACTTGGTAATATGGATTTCTCCACGAGATGGCGCTCATATAGTGTCAGATTTTAGTTTCCATCCTAAGGAAACCTTTGCAATGTATTAACTATCACAGAATAAATAGAAATGTGATTTTATATTTTTTGGTATGTGCGTCTGATTTCATGTTTTGTCATATAGAATCTTATATCATGTTTCATCAATTAGAAAAAAGTTGAGTTGTAGTGTTGACGTGCAGGGGGAAGAATTACAAAGTATGTATCTGTAGAAATAATTCTACTCTCTCCTGTTAAATTTGAGGCTTTGCTCAGCCCTAGATTTTTGCTATATTCCCAGGTAGCCAGTGCTGAATGCTTTTATCCTTTACATTTAGATAACATCTTTGGATGTAAAAATTATCCTTTTAAAAAGCAATGTAAACATTTATATATATGTTAGGTAATATAATGTAAACATACGTATATATGTTAAACTAGTAAATTTGTTTATTTTGATAAATTCAAACATATATAAAAATAAACATTGAGGAAGTCCACGTACCTATTACGTAGCTTTAGCAGTTATCAACTCATTGCCAATCTTGTTTCATCAATAACCCTCAACATTTCTCTCTTTATTTTGAAGCAAATCTACTCTATCCCTTGATTTTGAAGGAAATCCCTGCATATGTACACAGTACATTGTTAGAAACACACGCATCCACAATAAAATGCACTATCCTAACTCAAAAATAATGGTATGAACAAAATATTTTAGGAGCCCGAAAGGAGCCATTAATTCTGCTTTTGGGTAATTCAGAGAAAACTTTGAAGAAGAAATGGCGTTTGACCTGTGCCATTAAGAATGGGTAGGAATTTGTCAGGTGGAGAATGGAAGAAAACACTCTTAAGCATTGGTGCAGAATGAAGAGAGGGGTACATATGTGAATATGTATGAATGAGTGGAGAACAGAGAATAATGTATTTGAATCTTTTAGCACTTTGGAGGAAGTTACAAAAGATGTTGCTGAAAGGCTATCTGTGGTTATTTTGGGAAATTAATGATTATAGTTTATGGATCCAGAAATTTTGTTTCTACATCTTTGTAAATAGAATATAAACTACTTTCTTTTGGGTATTTTTTAGATTTGTGACAAAGTCCAGTTTTTAACAATGCTGAAATCAAATGACTCCTTGTTTTCCTTGGATAATTTGTTTTTTGAAAAAACAGATGAAGCTGAAAAGTAAGTCTGCTTTAAAGAATGATAACAGTATATTGCTTAAGTGTTTTTGATTTTTAAGGCATTTTAGTTTTCTCTCTGGTAAATTTATAAATAAAAAATGAGAGAACAACAGAATGGCATTTCAGGTATATGCTTGGTAAACATGGAATTCAGATATAAAGGAGTAACTGAAGTTTAACATGTTACATGTTACAATTTTAAAAACAGAGTAGATTCTTGTCTGTTTGGCTTTCGTTCATTTGCATTTCTGGTTTGTTCAAATTATTTTTGGCTAAA
The DNA here is from genome assembly GCF_949987515.2 of Delphinus delphis. NCBI lineage: Eukaryota > Metazoa > Chordata > Mammalia > Artiodactyla > Delphinidae > Delphinus > Delphinus delphis. The sequence continues at coordinate 79,862,198 of NC_082683.1, read as the reverse complement.
GTAAAGACTGAAAGTAATGGTCAAAGAGTAGCTCAGGACAAGGAGTGATGATGGCACCTTTTGGAAACAGAAAGGGCAGTGTGCCAAAGGCCAAGTGTGATAGGCAGATTCAGTGCAGGCAGGAAGTAGGGGTGGAAATAAAGATGTGGTACCAAAGGAAATATGAATGGGGAATAGGGAGTCTGTTAAATACTGGCTTTTATGGATTTTCACATGTGAATCACTTTAATTCTAAGTTTTCTATGTATTTGTTCTATCGTATTACCCTTTTTAATGAAGCATTGAGTAAATTATTTACTGCTTCATTTATTCTTCCATTCATTCAAATATTCAAATATTGACTGAATGCTGAAAGGGATATAAAAAGAATGAAACAGACTTTTACTTTAAAAAACTTAAAGCCTATTTGAGGTTAAATACACATATAGAAAGGTCATTCATAAATAATGTGACCATGTAATTCAGACTGGGACACTTTTGAGAGTGAAAGAGTGCATTCAAATGAAGCAACAGGTGTTAATCAAGACTGACCTGGGCAAATTTGGAACATATGGTTGCTCTTCTAACAATACAAAAAACAAGTGCAAAGCAAATTATAAGCATATATTCACACAAAGAAATTTCAGATTTGGAGAGAGACTTGGGCCAGACTGTTTAGGTCAGGCTTTATGGTAGTTGGGGGAGACTTAAGGCTTTGAAGGACTGGATAATTCTTTTTTTTAAAAAAATATTTATTTATTTATTTGGTTGCACCGGGTCTTAGTTGCGGCAGGCAGGCTCCTTAGTTGCAGCATGTGGGCTCATTTGCTGTGATATACGGACTCTTAGTTGCGGCATACATGTGGGATCTAGTTCCCTGATTTTGTGAATGTAAGATTAGAAATGGATTTTGAATGAGCATATGCTCTGCTGCCTAAAACAATGCCTGGCACATAGTACTCAGTAAATAATTGCTGAATTGATTAATGAATGAAAAAAAAAACAGTTGAACTTCTATAGTTGGATATAGGGGTAGTGTCGGGTATAGGGGCAAGCCAAATAAAGAAAATAGTTTTGAACAAAGATAAGGATGGACAGAATGTGTTATCTGTTTGGTATACAAGTAGTTCACTTTGGTCTGTACTATAAGGGACATGTAGGAGAATTGAAACTGTAACATGACCTAAGGCCTCTAGGTAGTTTTGTGTTATTTAGAAGCCACTGAAGGATTTTGAATGGAATAACATGAAAACAATTCCAAATTAATGTGATAGGAGTACATGAAATATAGAGAGAAAGCCCAGAGGCAGTGAGGTCAATTAGAATACTGTTGTTCTCAATCAGACATAAGTTGCTTAGAGCCTTGATTAGGATAGTGCTAATGGAAATACAAGGAAGCGATGTATTCAAGAAGCTTTATAAGGAAGATGCAATAAGAGACATGGATATAGTGGGTAAAAGACTGTACTATGGTTTGGATTCTGGGTGATGGGGAGAATGATGACACCTCTGGAAAATACGGATATCAAGGAAGATTTGATTTTATGGGGAGGCTGAATAGAGAGCTAGATGTGTGCTTTTTGTATCTTGTTAACGTCTTTCTTGGATTTTCAGGAATAGTCTCTGTGCAGAAAGGAGTTAATATACCAGGTCCAAAACACTATCTTTGAAAAGGCCTACTTGTAAGGTTGGCCTCTGTCTGGAGTCTGAGAACTTGGATTTTAGGAAGCTTCCTACCGTTAACTTATAAATTGGCTCACTGTGTAAAAACTGTTTATAAAATTAATGTGATTTAGGGCTTCCCTGGTGGCGCGGTGGTTGAGAGTCTGTCTGCCGATGCAGGGGACATGGGTTCGTGCCCCGGTCTGGGAAGGTCCCACATGCCGCGGAGCGGCTAGGCCCGTGAGCCATGGCCGCTGAGCCTGCGCATCCGGAGCCTGTGCTCCGCAACAGGAGAGGCCACAACAGTGAGAGGCCCGGGTACCGCACCAAAAAAAAAAAAAAAAGAAAGTGGTTTATAATGAACATCTGCTCTTCTGGGAATCTGGAATTTAGGTATGTGCCAGAGAGGGATGCCTACATGAGTAGCCCTCAATAAAAACCCTGGGCATTAAGTCTCTAATGACTTCCTTGTTGGCGACATTTCACGTGTGTTGTCACAACTTGTTTTGGGGGGAATTAAGCACATCTTGTGTTACTCTAGTGGGAGAGGACCTTTGGAAGCTTGTGCCTGGTTTCCCCTGGACTTCACCCCACAGTCATGAGTAGGACTATATGCTGAGTCCTGTAAGTCGTCCTAGGGAATCATTGACCCTGGTAGTGATCTTGGGGTCTCTGTGACATAGTCCTAAATTTCAGTTGCTTTGGTGTATTGTCAGACAATCTGTCAGACATTGTCAGGTGATGTGTTGCAGATTTTTGATTTAGAAAATAGAGCTGTAGTAGCTATGTTTGAGGTGCTGTGAGAGGCAGAAAATTGAAAGACTGGGCCTCTCACTTCTGGGAGTTTAAAATTCTAAATAAAGAGAGAAGAAAAAGTCATAAAATCCTTGGGACTTGGCTTAGACAGTTTATGTGGTATTATTCTCAACTTTATTTTGTTACCTAATGCTTATCTTTTTCTTCTAATGAAGGACAAGCCAACTTTGGTTGGAAAGGAAACATTAAAACATTATATATTAATAGGATTGCAGCTGAAAGATAAGGAACGGTAGTTAACAATGCAAACAGGGTGACAAAAATCTCATCAATTACTGTAGGTTTACAAAGTGATTGTCAGTTTCAACTGTTTTCTTGGAATTTCCATGGTTATGGATGGTTCTGGACCAAGAATATTTGGGTTAAGACATTAATTCGTAATAATGTTTTAGGAGTACTCCAGAATACCAATACTGGTGTCATTTACACACTTGTGACTCATGATTAGATGTCAGGTGTATCATCAGTAATTTGTTACTTGTATTCGTTAAGATGCTAAAGTTTCAGAATGATTTACTACTTTCTTTTTTATATTGGAGCAGATTTAAGATTCCTGTCACAAGCATTTGAATTGGAGAAAAGAAAATGGAGTTATAGCCATTATTTAGGTAGAATATCTCACATAGCATTGTCATTAATCACATGACACACAAGGAAAAAAAGAAGGCTGCTATATAGGGATAAGTCAAAGCCACCGCAGAAAGGTAGTATATTAAGTTTAAGAGTCTATAATTGAGTAATGTTTCATTAATAAATACATAGTTTCTTTGTTTTTTCTTAAATAAAATTATTTTATTTTATTTTTTATGGCTCTGAAAATTCACATTTTAAAAAACACATATGGAGAGGTATTACAAAACATTTAAGGTAGCCCACGATTACATTTATTTGTTCATAGGCTGTGTAAATCTTTGTTTTTGAATTTTATTTACTTTTTTATACAGCAGGTTCTTATTAGTCATCCATTTTATACACATTAGTGTATACATTTCAATCCCAATCTCCCAGTTCATCACACCACCACCCCCATCCCCCTGCCGCTTTCCCGCCTTGGTGTCCATACGTTTGTTCTCTACATCTGTGTCTCAATTTCTGCCCTGCAAACCGGTTCATCTGTACCATTTTTCTAGGTTCCATATATATGCGTTAATACTCGATATTTGTTTTTCTCTTTCTGACTTACTTCACTCTGTATGACAGTCTCTAGATTCATCCACGTCTCTACAAATGACCCAGTTTCATTTCTTTTTATGGCTGAGTAATAGTCCATTGTATATATGGACCACATCTTCTTTATCCATTCATCTGTTGATGGGCATTTAGATTGCTTCCATGACCTGGCTATTGTAGATAGTGCTGCAATGAACATTGTGGTGCATGTGTTTTTTTGAATTATGGTTTTCTCTGGGTATATGCCCAGTAGTGGGATTGCTGGGTCATATGGTAGTTCTATTTTTAGTTTTTTAAGAAACCTCCATACTGTTCTCCATAGTGGCTGTATCAATTTACATTCCTGCCAACAGTGCAGGAGGGTTCCCTTTTCTCCACACCCTCTCCACCATTTGTTGTTTGTAGATTTTCTGATGAAGCCCATTCTAACTGCTGTGAGGTAATACCTCATTGTAGTTTTGATTTGCATTTCTCTAATAATTAGTGATGTTGAGCAGCTTTTCATGTGTTTCTTGGCCATCTGTATGTCTTCCTTGGAGATATGTCTATTTAGGTCTTCTGCCCATTTTTGGATTGGGTTGTTTGTTTTCTTAATATTGAGCTGCAGGAGCTGTTTATATATTTTGGAGATTAATCCTTTGTCCGTTGATTTGTTTGCAAATATTTTCTCCCATTCTGAGGGTTGTCTTTTCGTCTTGTTTATGGTTTCCTTTTCTGTGCAAAAGCATTTAAGTTTCATTAGGTCCCATTTGTTTATTTTTGTTTTTATTTCCATTACTCTAGGAGGTGGATCAAAAAAGATCTTGCTGTGATTTATGTCAGTGTTCTTCCTGTGTTTTCCTCTAAGAGTTTTATAGTGTGTGTCCGGTCTTACATTTAGGTCTCTAATCCATTTTGAGTTTATTTTTGTGAATGGTGTTAGGGAGTGTACTAATTTCATTCTTTTACATGTACCTGTCCAGTTTTCCCAGCACCACTTATTGAAGAGACTGTCTCTTCTCCATTTTATATCCTTGCCTACTTTGTCACAGATTAGCTGACTATAAGTATATGGGTTTATCTCTGGGCTCTCTATCCTCTTCCAATGATCTATATTTCTGTTTTTGTGCCAGTACCATATAGTCTTGATTACTGTAGCTTTGTAGTATAGTCTGAAGTCAGCGAGTCTGATTCCTCCAGCTCCGTTTTTTTCCCTCAAAACTGCTTCTGCTATTCAGGGTCTTTTGTGTCTCCATACAAAGTTTAAGATTTTTTGTTCTAGTTCTGTAAAAATGCCATTGGTAATTTGATAAGGATTGCATTGAATCTGTAGATTGCTTTGGGTAGTATAGTCATTTTCACAATATTGATTCTTCCAATCCAAGAACATGGTATATCTCTCCATCTGTTTGTATCATCTTTAATTTCTTTCATCAGTGTCTTATAATTTTCTGCATACAGGTCTTTCGTCTCCCTAGTTAGGTTTATTCCTAGGTAGTTTATTCTTTTTGTTGCAATGGTATATGGGAATGTTTCCTTAATTTCTCTTTCAAATTTTTCATCATTGTGTACAGGAATGCAAGAGATTTCTGTGCATTAATTTTGTATCCTGCAACTTTACCAAATTCATTGACTAGCTCTAGTAGTTTTCTGGTGACAATTTAGGATTCTCTATGTATAGTATCATGTCATCTGCAAACAGTGACAGCTTTACTTCCAATTTGGATTCCTTTTATTTCTTTTTCTTCTCTTATTGCCATGGCTAGGACTTCCAAAACTATGTTGAATAATTGTGGTGAGAGTGGACATCCTTGTCTTGTTCCTGATCTTAGAGGAAATGCTTTTAGTTTTTCACCATTGAGAATGATGTTTGCTGTGGGTTTGTCGTGTATGGCCTTTATTATGTTGAGGTAGGTTCCCTCTATGCCCATTTTCTGGAGAGTTTTTATCATAAATGGGTGTTGAATTTTGTGAAAAGCTTTTTCTGCATCTATCGAGATGATCATATGGTTTTTCTTCTTCAGTTTGTTAATATGGTGTATCACATTGATTGATTTGTGTATATTGAAGAATCTTTGCATCCCTGGGATAAATCCCACTTGATCGTGTTGTGTGATCCTTTTAACGTGTTGTTGGATTTTGTTGAGGATTTTTGCATCTATATTCATCGGTGATATTGGTCTGTAATTTTCTTTTTTTGTAGTATCTTTGACTGGTTTTGGTATCGAGGTGTCCTTCCTTGTCTCTTGTAACATTCTTTATTTTAAAGTCTATTTTATCTGATATGAGTATTGCTACTCCAGGTTTCTTTTGATGTCCATTTGCATGGAATATCTTTTTCCATCCCCTCACTTTCAGTCTGTATGTGTCCCTAGGTCTGAAGTGGGTCTCTTGTAGACAGCATATATATGGGTCTTGTTTTCGTGTCTATTCAGCGAGCCTGTGATTTTTGGATGGAGCATTTAATCCATTCACGTTTAAGGTAATTATTGATATGTATGTTCCTATTACCATTTTCTCAATTGTTTTGGGTTTGTTTTCGTAGGTCCTTTTCTTCTCATGTTTCCCACTTAGAGAATTTCCTTTATCATTTGTTGTAGAGCTGGTTTGGTGGTGTTGAATTCTCTTAGCTTTTGCTTGTATGTAAAGCTTTTGATTTCTCCATCGAATCTGAATGAGATCCTTGCCAGGTAGAGTAATCTTGGTTTTAGTTTCTTCCCTTTCATCACTTTAAATATGTCATGCCACTCCCTTCTGGCTTTTAGAGTTTCTGCTGGGAAATCAGCTGTTAACCTTATGGGAGTTCCCTTGTATGTTATTTGTCATTTTTCCCTTGCTACTTTCAATAATTTTTCTTTGTCTTTAATTTTTGCCAATTTGATTACTATGTGTCTTGGCATGTTTCTCCTTGGGTTTCTCCTGTATGGGACTCACTGCGTTTCATGGACTTGGGTGGCTATTTTCTTTTCCATGTTAGGGAAGTTTTCGACTCTAATCACTTCAGATATTTTCTCAGGTCCGTTCTCTCTCTCTTCTCCTTCTGGGACCCCTATAATGCGAATGTTGTTGCATTTAATGTTGTCTCAGAGGTCTCTTAGGCTGTCTTCATTTCTTTTCATTCATTTTTCTTTATTCTGTTCTGCAGCACTGAATTCCACCATTCTGTCTTCCAGGTCACTTATCTGTTCTGCCTCAGTTATTCTGCTATTGATTCCTTCTAGTGTATTTTTCATTTCAGTTATTGTATCGTTCATCTCTGTTTGTTTGTTCTTTAATTCTTCTAGGTCTTTGTTAAATATTTCTTGTATCTTCTCGATCTTTGCCTCCATTGTTTTTCTGAGGTCCTGGATCATCTTCACTATCATTATTCTGAATTCTTTTTCTGGAAGGTTGCCTATCTCCATTTAGTTGTTTTTCTGGAGTTTTATATTGTTCCTTCATCTGGTACATAGCCCTCTGCCTTTTCATCTTGTCTGCCTTTCTGTGAATGTGGTTTTTGTTCCACAGGCTGCAAGATTGTAGTTCTTCTTGCTTCTGCTGTGTGCTTCTCAATAAATACATAGTTTCTGATGTTATATCTTTATTGACATATATTCATACTTTTATATTTTATATAGCCATCCAGACAATGAAAAATCTTTGGATTGGTTTCTGCCACCTGCTCCATTGATTTCGGAAATTCCAGAGACTCAAGCATTAGAGGAAGAAATGGAAAGTCATAAACTGTTAGGTAAATTGTCCCATATTTTTTGGGAAGCCAAACCCATTCAGCTCGTGTCAATGTAAAAAAGTCTAATATTGAAATATTAGTTCTTTTATTTTAATGGAATAAAATGAAAGTTAGAGACCCATTCAAAATAGTGCTTAGCAAATCTTAAAATCTGAAACATTTTCCCTCTCCATACTTACATATACACACATACGTATATTATATGCATAAAATATACTATCACACACACCTGTTATATTGTTCTGTGAATTTGTTTCCTCTTACCATTAAAATTGTCAGTGCTATTTAGTTTTTGCCTTACCCTTTACTAAAGGTAGGATCCTCTCATTTAGGGAACCAGATTCATGAAATATATTGAGTGAAAAAAACAAGATGCAGATTATATATAGTTTGTTACCATCTTTACAAAGCTAGAAAACCAGCACACTCAAACAGTATTTGTGGTCTAACGTGATATTGTTGGTAAACCTGATTATTAAATTGAGTGGTAAGTTCATGCATGTACATTTTATTATTAAGCTTCATAATTTTTGTATATTTTATATATGAAAATACATATTATATACTCTTGTATGTACCAAATAATATGTAGAATTATTACATATATAGAATATGATAATTCTCTTATATGTTATATTAGAACACCCATATATAATACGTATTTGTAGTAGTATAGTATGTACACCTAAATGATAAAGCAAATTTAAGCCATGGGCTTCCCTGGTGGCACAGTGGTTGAGAGTCTGCCTGACGATGCAGGGGACACGGGTTTGTGCCCCAGTCCGGGAAGATCGCACATGCCATGGAGTGGCTAGGCCCGTGAGCCATGACCGCTGAGCCTGTGCGTCCGGAGCCTGTGCTCCGCAATGGGAGAGGCCACAACAGTGAGAGGCCTGTGTACCGCAAACAAAAAAAAAAAAAAAAAAATTTAAGCCCTAATGAGGCCTCCAGACTCCTTCCAAACCTTTCAAAGATGCTTATAAAGTCTCTGTAAAGACACCTTTAAAATTCTGTCACCTTGATGAAAGCATTCCTTTATCTTGATGTTAGAAGCAAGATTACAAATTTAAAAGCATTGTGTCATGTATTTTAATGCTGAATCTATTCAGTAACATTTTATATGATTGGTTGCTGTATTTTTGTGTGTAAATTATTTATATAATTTTTTAAATCTTCATAATTACTTATATAATTATATCATTTGTAGTAGGTAAATTGTAGTAGGTAAATACTTAAACATTATAAACAAAATAATTATAATTATATCATTTGTAGTAGGTAAATACTTAAAACATTTGTAGTAGGTAAATACTTAAACATTATAAACATTAACATATAATTTATGTGGGTCATAAATTAAACCTATTTTATAATGTAGGTTTAATATAAATTTCAAATTTAATTTCATTAATTCTTAACTAATTTCTGAGTATCCTGTAGTGTTATGATATACCATAAGAGTAACAACTACCTGTATTTCAAAATCACATATAGTATTACAGATTATCTTGTTATATTCATATTTACCTAGTAAGTTGTTTTGAAAAATTTTATTAAATTTTTCTATCATTATTTTGAAAATTTGTTTTCCAGGAGAACATGTAGTAATTAAAATATTCCATTTTTGTAGGTCAGAGAAAGAGGTCAAAAATGTTACCATCAAATTTGAAGATCACTAATGAAGACACAAATTATATTTCACAAACACAAAAATTCCAATTTGCCTTCCCTTCTAATGAATATGAAGAAGATGATCTAAATTTTGGAGGGGCAGGTAACAATGACTTACATGTTGCTGGCAAGCTGACATATGGTTCTTCTCAGAAATGGAAAAATCACACTGGCACTGAGATAGCACTTGAGAAAAATGTTCCGGATGATACGAAGTTAATTAATTTTGCACAAGATAAAGGAGAGAGCACGTCAGCCTTCTGCAAGAGGTAATTAATTAAATGAAATAAATAATATTCAATGATAAAGTTGAATATTTATGTGTATGTCCAGACGTATGAAGTATGGTAGAATCTGAATGAGAAAAATATCAACAACAAAGAGAGTCTACCAGGGACTTCCCTGGTGGTCCAGTGGGTAAGACTCCGTGCTCCCAATGCAGGGGGCTGGGGTTCAATTCCTGGTTGGGGAACTAGATCCCGCACACATGCCGCAACTAAGAGTTCACATGCTGCAACTAAGAAGTCCGCACACCACAACTAAAAGATCCCTCACACTGTAACTAAAGATCCTGCATGCCCCAATTGAGAGCCGGTGCAACCAAAATAAATAAATAAATATTAAAAAGCAAACAAAGAAAAAACCAAACAGAGTCTACTATGTACTAGACACTGTTAACTGTGGGATTCTAGCCATAGGTTCTTGCCTTCAGAGAACTTACAGTTTATTGAGGGAAAGGCAGATAGTAAATAAAAATAATTGATTGAATACTTTTTGCACCACAATTATTTTGATGAGATATATGGTTAGAGCAGAGGTTCTCAAACTTTGTTTACAGGACCCTTTTACCCTTAAAAATTACTGAGGATTCCCATAGAGCTTTTGCTTATTTGGGTTATATCTATTGATATTTAACCATATTATAAATTAAAATTATGGAAAAAAGTGTTATGGAAATTGTTTTGATCATATGAATTCTCTGAATCTTGACCACCATTTGAGAACTGTTGTTAATGTGAGGTCCTAATCTGCTCTGCACAATCAGGGAAGACTTTCCTGAGGAAATGGTATTTAAACTTAACATTAAGGAGGAATAGAATCAAGCTGAATGCAAATAAAGAAGGAGAGTGTGCCAGGCAGAAGGAATAGTATGTGCAAAAGTACTAAGGTAACACAGAGCTTGGCTTATTCTTAGAAATTTTTCTTTAGTTTAAGTAAGAGAGAATGCTAAGAGATAAGGTGTGGAGGGGCCAAGTCATTCAGAGTCTTGTAGGTCATGAAACACTTTGTACATTTAGGCAGTGCTTATTAAACTGTGGCCCATGAACTCTCTGCATCAGAATTACCTGGAGTGCTTGTTAAAAATTTGGATTCCTGCTTTCTACCTTAGACGTATTGAATCACAGTCTGGATAATGGTGGGGATGGGACCCAGGAATCCAAATTTTTAACAAATTTTCTAGATGATTGTTATGCACACTAAAGTTTGAGAACCGTTGTTCTAAGGTCCTGGGTTTTAAGTAGAGGAGTAAAATTAGATTTTCTTTTTTATTTAATGTCCATTTTGGCCCCAGTATGATAAATTAGAAGAGAGCTAGAATACATTGTGAAGGGTCACTTAGGCTATTTTATTAGTGTAGGTGAGAGAAGATGGTAGCCTGACCTAGGACTGAGATAATAGGAATGAAAAAGTTCAAAGTTTTTTAGGAGATAGAATTCCCACAGGACTTAAATGACGTTTGGATATGAGACCTGACTCCTAGGTTTCTGGCTTGAGCCAGAATGATGAAGGATGATGGTGTTCTTTCATGATACAGAAAACTGAAAAGGAAGAATAGGGGAACTTGGTGAGTACAGATTTCGACATGTTGATTTTGGGTACTTACAAATTGTCCAAAAGACAATTGGATGTATGGGTTAAGGATTCAGAAGAGATCTAGTTGACAGTTTTTGTTTTCTCTGTGACATAAGAGGCAAAGTCATCTGTGGAGTTTGAGGGGAAAAGTGGGGTTATTGAGCAGGTGTGAGAAGAGTGGAAGAAATTGCAGAGAATGGGAAAGCAAATAATTAGAATAATGGTAGGATTTTTGGACACTGTAAAGGGCCCAGTTGAGGTTGATGTCTATGAATTTTAAAATAAATTTTATTAACATGTAATTAACATATCATAAAATTCATTATTTTGAAGTGTACAGTTCATGGTTTTTAGTGTAGTCACAGAGTTGTGCAACCGTCACTACTCTCCAATTTTAAAATGTTTTTGCTGCCCCAAAAGAAACTCTATACTCATTAACAGTCCCTCCCCATTCCTCCTTCCCCCATCTAGCCCCTGACAACCACTAATAGTTTTCTGTTTCTGTGGGTTTACCTATTCTAGACGTTTCATATTAGTGGAGTCATACAATATCTGACCTTTTGTGTCTGGCTTCTTTCACTTAGCATAACATTTTCAAGGTTCATCCGTGTTATGTCATGTATCAGTATTTTATTCTTTTTTTATGGCCAAATAATATTTCATTGAATGGGTATATCACATTTTGTTTAATGATCTGTCAATTGATGGACGTTTGAGTTGTTTTCACTTTTTGGCTATTATGAATAATGTTGCTATGAACACTCACGTATACGTTTTTGTGTGAATATATGCATTTGACCCTTGAACAACACAGAGGTTAGGAGTGTGTTGACCTTCTGGGAAGTCAAAAAATGAAGTATAACTTTATAGTTGGCCCTCTCTATCCACAGTTCTGCATCAGTGGATTCAGCCAACCTCAGATTGTGTAGTACCATAGTAGTATTTACTGAAGAAAAAAATTCCAAGTATAAGTGATCTGGTGCAGTTTAAACCTATGTTGTTCAAGGGTCAAATGTGTTTTAATTCTTTTGGATTTATACTTAGAAGTGTAATTGCTGGGTCATATGGTAACTCGATATTTATCTTTTTTGAGAAACTGCCAAATTGTTTTACAAAGTAACTATACCACTGAACAGTCCCACTAGCAATATATGAGGAATCCGATTTCTCCAGGTCCTTGCCAGCACTTGTTGTCTGTCTTTTTTATTATAGCCATACTAGTGGGTGTGACGTGTACCATTGTGGTTTTGATTTGCATATTCCTGCTGACTAAAGATGTTGGGCAACTTTTCATGTGATTATTGGTTATTTTTATATCTTCTTTGGAGTAATGTCTATTCAGATCCTTTGCCTGTATTTTTAATTGCGTTGTCTTTTTATTGTTGAGCTGTAAGTGTTCTTTATTAAAATCCCTCATCAGTTATATGATTTACAAATAATTTCTCACATTCTGTGTGTTGTTTTTCACTTTTTTGTTCGTATCCTTAGCAGCCCAAAAGTTTTTAACTTTAATGAAGTTAAGTCCAATTTTTCTAATTTTTGACTGGACTTTTGGTGTCCTATGTTGATTGGACTTTTGGTGTCCTATCTAAGAAGCCATTGCCTAATCCAAGTTTGCAAAGACTTACTCCCACATTTTCTTCTAAGAGTTTAATAAATTTAGCTCTTAAAAAACAAAAACAAAAACTATTCTTTCCCCATGGAATGTCATGGCACCCTCACTGACAATCAATCAACCATAAATGGAAGGTCTGGGGGTTTTCTTACACCAGCCAATTATCTGATTCATCAACACCAATGGGTGTCCAACAGTTCAATTCAGTTTTCATACTAACTCCTGGAGTTAGCATCAGACCACATGGGTTAAGGGTTCAGTCCTTTGCCCTACTTGAAATGCCAGCCACAAATAGGGTGCCAGGCTACTGACATTTCTGCCTTGCAGACTACAAATTTGGGAGTTCCCAATATATTCCCACACACATTGGGTGTAATAATTTGCTAGAATTACTCACAGAATTAGAAAAATGCTTTACTTATGTTTACCAGTTCATTATAAAGGATACAACTTAGGAACAGCCAAATGGAGGAGATGCATAAGGCAAGGTATGGAGAGGAAGAGTGTGCAGAGCTTCCATATCCTCTCTGAGTGTCACTCTCTCAGCACCTTGATGTGTTACCAATCTAGAAGCTCTCCGAACCCCCTGTCATTTAGGAATTTTTTATTCATGGAGGTTTCATTACATAAGCGTGATTGATTAAATCATTGGCTATTGGTGATTGAACTCAATCTCCAGCCTTTCTCCCTTCCTTGGATGTTGGGAGTGGAGCTGAAAATCTCAACCCTCTAATCAAGTTTAGTTCTTTCTGGTGATCGGTCCCCATCCTGAAACTGTCTAGGTGACAAGAGTCACCTCATTAGCATAAACTCAGGTATGATTGAAAGGGGCTTATTATGAATAACAAAAGATGCTTCTATCACTTCTGTCAAGCAGGGAATTCCAAAGGTTTCAGGAGCTCTGTGCCAGGAACTGGGAACAAAAACCAAACATATATTTTCTATTATACCACACAAAGGTTTTTTTCCATGCTCTCAATTCTATTTTATTGATCTGTATGTCTGTCCTTATGCCTGGCATAAGGATATTTTTCACAATGGCATATCCTACATTTTCTTGATTGCTGTAGCTTTGTATTGATAGTAAAGTTTTACGTCAGGAAGTGTGAGTCCTCCAACTTTGTTCCTTTTTTTCAAGATTTTTTTGCTATTCTGATTTATTTGCATTTTCGTATGAATTTTAGGATAAGCTGGTCAATTTTTGCAGAGAAGCCAGCTGGGATTTTGATAAGGATTGTATTGAATCTGTAGGTAACCTGATGACTATTGCTATCTTAATATCATTAAATCTCCCAATCTATGAACTGGGATATCTTTCCATTTATTTAGGTTTTCTTTAATTTCTTTCAAAGATGTTTTGTGGTTTTCTGTGGACAAGTCTTATACTTATTTTGTTAAATTTACTCATAAGTACTTTATTCTTTTTGATGTTATTTTAAATGGAATTTCAGATTGTCCATTGAAAGTGTATAGAAATACAGTTGATTTTTGTATATTGATTTTGTTTCTTCAGTCTTGCTAATGATGACTTTGAATTTTAATATAACTCATCTACCTAACAGTTGTACTTTTTCCAGTAGTGTTCCACCACCCGGCTGCAATTATAAAAAACAATAGATAGTTAGATTCATCTAGAATTGCAGATTTGCAAGATAGTATGATAAAAGGCTAAAGGGGAAGAGGAGTTTAGAATATTGGTAAGAGAGTGGTTGAAAAGATAGGTCGTGGTATTAAATTCATTAAAGGTACGTGAGAAAAATGAAGGGGAAGATGGTTTGGGAAAAAATAAGGAGATTAATTATAGTAATTTTGTTCTTTGACCTCATTGGTATCTTGAGCAAACAAGCTAAAAGGATAGGAGGTTGTGTTCAGAGAATGATATGTCGGAATCGTTGATTTGAAAACAGGAGCAGTTCTGGATAATGATAATGTCTAAGGTGAGAGAGTAGGTGACTGAGATCATGTGAGGGATAAAGCCACTGAAGATAAAGCCTAAGAAACTGAGAGGGTAGGATTTTGAATGGGTTCTCTACATGAGTGTTGAAGTAACCCAGATGATGGCAGAGTTTGGGATTGAGAGGAAAAGATTCTAAAGTGACCAGAGGTTGATATATGATACATGCCATGAGGAGGGTTACAAGGTGGTATAGCTAGACAGCACAGATACTTTTGTGAGAGAGTGGAAAAGTAATGATGTAGATTTGGGGTGGAGAAGAAGGCTCTCAACCATCAATACATTGCATGTGGGAGAGTTAGCAGTTTTTTCCACTTAAGAGTTTTTTAAGCAGCAAGAGTTTTCCAGGAAAAATAAATATTTTTGTTAAGACCAGGAAGTAAATATAAAATTCAGTAAAGAAGCTGAGGATATGGAGAATGTGGAGTGGGAGTTCCAGAGGACCTAGGAAGAATCTGAGGTTCAGAGAATTTAGATAACTAGTATGTGGATAATATTTTTATGGTTTGAAAAACCTATTTCAAACTCTAAAGTCATGCAGCTAGAAAGTGGAGGAGCTTTGGATTTATATTCAGGTTTGTCTGATTCCATTTTAACTGATATCACAGCATGTAGCAAGGAGTCATCTTGTGGCATAAGGGTTTTCCTTGTCCTCAATACCATTTCATAATGGGATTCTATTATATTATCTAAGACTAACCATCTTCTTTTGAATTTTCTGTCTTCAAAAATAGAACTGCTGGCCTTGGAGGATGCAACTCTACAGTTTGTTCTAAAATACATTTCTCTCTCTAGTTTTTTGAAAGATTGGTCTTTCTCATACAAAAACCTGTCATTAAGATTAATAGTCAAAATAATTTAGAAAGTATTCTGTATTTGTACAGTACTTATTTGGGTGTCATTCCTTACAGAATTCTGTAAGACTGATAACCTGCCATCACCCTTTTACTTATTCTATAAGGTGCTAGTGTTGTATTAGGAACCCTATTGGACACTTCTTCCCTTAGGGCTATTGTGAACAAATTACTTTGATGGATTGTCTTTGAATCAGTCGAATATAGAAAATTACAATCATACAATGGCCTTTCTTTGTTTTCTAGAACTTTATAAAGAACTATTTCTTACACTAAAATGATTATTGAACAGTGTTTGGAAAGTTGGTGCTAGATACTGACAAGAAGTCTTAGTACCTGTCCACATGGGCCTCTCTATAGGGTTGCTTCAGTGGTCTCATGATATAGTGGTTAGCTCCCCTTAGAGTGAGTGATCCAAGAGACCATGTGGAAGTGACAATCTTTTATGACCTAGCCTTAGATGTCACACGCTTGTCCTTCCACAGTACTCTGCTAGTCTCATAGGCCAGTCCTGATTCAAGGAAGGTGACTAATAAAAGGGGTGAGCACCAGGAAGCAAGGATCATTGGAACTATCTCAGAGGCTGGCTACCACAGATGGATTTATCTGAGTGTTAGGAAAAGAAATAATTCAGTGGTAAATTCAGCAAATTATACTTTAGGAGAATGATTAGCTTTTGTGTTCTAATAAACCAAAATCTGTAGGTATTTTTAAAGGGACCAATTTTATGCTAGTTTTTCACATTCTAAGTAACTATTATAAATGCAAATATGTTTTGTTTTGCAGATTATTTAAAATATCTGACAATATACACGGAAGTGCTTATTCCAATGACAGAGTAAACTTGGACTCTCATATTGGCTCAGTGAAAACTGTCCAAATGGAAATGAGCAAAGGGAAATCATGGAAATATAGCAATAGTAAGCAGAAACCTCAATATTCAGACATTAATATGTTTAGAGCCAGTGATACTTTTTCTGCTTCTGAAATCAGAGAAGGCATAATCAAAGGACCATCTTTTTCAGTTGCCTCCCAGCCTCATGAAGTTCAAGGTAATTCCTTGCTTTTTCAGTTGGTTTTCTAAAAGTACAGTCTAGTCTGTTTTTCTTAGCATAGGTAAGGATACAAAAATTTGAGTAGGCTGTCTCTATGTACAATTTCTTTACTATATTGCATTGTTTTTTTAAACTGTGATCTAATATTGTTTTAACTGTGCTCTCAATGAAAAGTTATACAAATTTTATTGAAGTAGCTTTTATGGAAAAAGTTAAAAATATGCATAAGTATGTAGGATTTTTTTTTTTAGGGGTAACAGAAAATGGTTTCAATTCCTTGAAGGCTGTCACAGAAATCCGTATCCTTTAAATTATTTTACTATAGCAGCATTATATTTGAAGTCATAATTTTAAAACATTTTGTATCATTGTGTTTCTATTTGTTTGTTTTGGTTGACAAAGAAGAAGAGGGAAAAGTGAATCTTTTGGGTCATGTAAGAGTCCCAATATGTGTGATAGTGCTACTGAAAGTGTGATCTGTGGACTGGTACCAGTTGTGAACTGTTTGTTACCAGTCTGTGACAAGTACAGATATGAGATTTGTATTACTGAATGAACTGTGAGCATATTTACTTACAAATTGATACAGATAATTTCCTATATTTTGTGTAAGAACAGCGTATTGGTATAAACATGGGTAGGGGAAATGACTGAGAATGGGATATTCTATGGACTGGGGACATTTTTACAAATCTAGTAATTTTTGAAATAACCTAATTTGCAGATTATACCTATTTACATGTCTGGGTATTTCCAACGTAATTATTTTGAGTATATATGTGTGTTCTGGAGGTAACATTCTCTTTGCTTCTTTGATACTTTGTATATGTCTGTAACAGTGTACTTATTCTATTTTATTATAACTCATCAGCTGTTTCTGTAACTACTTCCCTATGACCTATGAACTCCTTGAAGGCAAGGACCAAGCCTTATGTATCTTCTTATCTCCAAATTCATTGAAAGCCGTATAAAGAGGAAAAGGTGTTCTGGCAAAAGAGTAGCCATGAGCAAGGGCAAGGGTAAGAAAGTATGGAATATGTTTGGAAAGAACAAGTATTCCAGTTTGGGTGAAAAAAGTCATGATTAAGGGAGTAGTAGGGGGACTACCCTGCTGGCGCAGTGGTTAAGAATCTGCCTGCCAATGCAGGGGACACGAGTTCAAGCCCTAGTCTGGGAAGATCCTACATGCCGCGGAGCGACTAAGCCCGTGTGCCACAACTGCTGAGCCTGCACTCTAGGGCCCATAAGCCACACTACTGAGTAGTTGTGAACCCCACAATTACTGAAGCCTGCAGGCCTAGAACCTGTGCTCTGCAACAAGAGAAGCCACCATTATGAGAAACCTGCACACCACAATGAAGAGTAGCCCCCACTTGCCGCAACTAGAGAAAGCCCACGCACAGCAATGAAGACCCAACGCAGCCAAAAAAATAAATAAATTTTTTTAAAATGCAGTAAAAAGGAATTGTATTTTTTTTTAAAAAAAGGAGTAGGAGGAAATAATGATGGATAGGTATTTTAGGATTAGATCATTTAATGCCATGAATACCAAGAAGCTTTTATTTTTAATATATTTACTAAGCCATGAAGAGAAACCATGCAATATTTTTGAGCAGGTCAAGTTACATTACCTAAGCCATGCTTTAGGATTATAGAATTAGTGACTCAAAGCTGGGGAAGGCTCTAGAATCCACAAAAGTTACGATCTAGTTGGCAAAACAGTGAATTCCAGATATGGGGCCG
Organism: Delphinus delphis; assembly: GCF_949987515.2. Lineage (NCBI taxonomy): Eukaryota > Metazoa > Chordata > Mammalia > Artiodactyla > Delphinidae > Delphinus > Delphinus delphis. The sequence continues at coordinate 79,844,116 of NC_082683.1, read as the reverse complement.
TTGAGCTAGAGAAATCTAGGGATGAGTGATTCTAATCCTGGGTACTCTGGGGACTGAGAATTCTGAAGTTTAGTTAGAAAATGTTTGGTTGACCACTTGTGAAAAATTGCCTCCAGTGCATATAACTGAACTGAATTAGAATGGGAGGAGGGGACAATAAAAGGATTATATATGATATAATAATGTCAGAAATGGCCAGCCATTAGTGCTCCTCTTCATCATGTTGTCTCAGTCTTGTTGCACTTCCTTCTCTCTGATGATCTAAATAGTGTGGGAATGTAGGAAATAGGTTAGCAGTAAACAGTTAAAAGTAGTTTCATTATGTGTATGATGGAAAATTCTTATCCCATACCTGAACTTGCCATAATGTGACTAATTTTTGAAGAGTTTTATAAAGATTTTCTTGCTATCTTAGCATAGCTGAAGTGCTTCTGTTGTTTAGGTCTCTTTGTTAGCTAGAGTACTGCCTACTCTTGTGTCCATTGATTTATTGTCCAAAAAGTTCATTTGCTGTCAAACTTGTTGAACTTGCTGCACTTTATTGTTTCCAAGTGTATATTTAAAGTGGAAGATTGAATGCTAGTTACGATAATTTGAGAGTCTGGGGATTACTTGGACTTATTTTCTGATTATTTTACAATAGTTTACTATATTTGAATCCTCAGGACAATAGAAGTTTGGTCAGATTGATCCTGCTACAGTACTGTTGTCATTTTCAGTTCTGCAGACATCCTGCTCCTTCCGCCCCGCATCCCGTTATAACATGTAATTGCAGTGAGACTGCTGAGAATTCTTAGGACAAAAGGAAAAATTTGGGGCTTCCCTGGTGGTGCAGTGGTTGAGAGTCCGCCTGCCAATGCAGGGGACACGGGTTCGTGCCCCGGTCCGGGAAGATCCCACATGCCGCGGAGCGGCTGGGCCCGTGAGCCATGGCCGCTGAGCCTTCACGTCCAGAGCCTGTGCTCCGCAACACGAGAGGCCACAACAGTGAAAGGCCCGCGTACCGCAAAAAAAAAAAAAAAAAAAAAAAAAAGGAAAAATTTGATATCAAGTGTTGACAGTGATGATAAATGCTATACTTAGTACCTGAGTTTTCTCATGAGCTAGAAACTGATTTTACATCTACTCTGAATCATAGATTCATTTTTGTGAGTGTAAATTGATGTGGAATTACCTGATGAGAGAAAAACCAGCATGATGACCCACTTGTGGGCTTGTTACAAATAAATATTTTAAAGGAAGAGATATATTTTGAAGGAAAAATGAGATTCGTTCAAAAACTGATGGATTGACAAACTCAGTATTACATTTTTGTTTTGGAATGAGTATTCTGACACAGTGCACAATTGAAAGTAAAATGAAGGTTTATAAATTATCTGCTTGATTTAATAAATGCAGGCCTGTATTAATTGAGTTCTTAATGTGTACCAGGCATTTGGGATATGTCAGTTAGTAAAACAGGCAGTGAATTCTTGCCCTTGAGAAGTTAACATTCTTGGGATGGGGGTGGAGAAGAGGATAGATCAGAACAATTGTAATAGTATATAAATAAGTCATATAGTATTTTAGAAGGTGATGAGTAATATGAAAAAAGAAAAAAGTGGGGCAGAGTAAAGGAGATTACATTGGGAATTCTGGAATGGGGGCTCAGGATTAGAATTAAATAGAGTAATTAGGGTATGTCTTCTTTAGAAGTTGAGATGTAAGCACATGAAGGAAGTGAAAGAGCCAAGGAAATATGGAGGGAAGAACAATCTAGGCAGAGGGAAGGCTTTACAGCAAAAACATGGCTGATGTTTTTGAAAAACATAAAAGAGTCCAATAAAGCCAGAGGAAATGAGTCAGAAGCAAGAGTAGTAGGACATGAGGTCAGAAACACAAAGGTTGAGTGGGGAGGCAAGATTATGTAGGGCCTTGTGGCCATATCCTTTGAGAGAAATGGGGAAATTTGAGCAGAGAAGTAATATGCTCTGATTTAACTTTTATCAGGATCACTTATCACAATCCATCAGTTTTTTAATATCTTCATAAAAATATAATTACTTAAATAACTATGTATTTGTGTTCTCAGATATATTATCTGTTTTATATCTCCTAATTGATTGTAACAGCCTCAGTTGCAGGAACTCATTTTCTTCTTTATTTACAACTTCCTGCAGCTTTCTGAGTCTAGTATTCTGCACAGTGTTTCATAAATGTAGTTGACAAATGTGATTCAGACTAATAAGAATCCATGCAAGTACAAATATCTCCCAAACTGGCAATAGACTCTTAACTTGGAGAGGGGACAGCTTATTCTTTATATCTATTAATATTTTTGAGCTTTCTTAGAGGAAGGACGATTTAAGTCCTTGTTGAGCCAGTATGCTGATAATTGCAATTAAATCCACCACTTAGCACAACGAAATTACCAAAAACAAAGGAATTCAGGGTTAGGTGACCAGCAGCAACACACATCAGCTAATGAAACATAATCAACAATTAAAAAATGAAATTTGGAATTTTAAAGAAGAGATAAATATCAAATGGCCTCATCAAGATGAATAAGAAAAAAATATCACTCTGGAAAAGATAAACTACATTCTTAGTTCTGATATACTTTTACATATGTTTTTGCATCTCTTCTATCAGATCTAATTGTCAAAGTATAATCCTTATATAACCTTGTTTCTCCAAAAGGACTTTACAAGTTCTTTTCAGAATATGGAAGGTGACTGGGGACTGGAATAATTTTAATTCCTCCCCCACCCCAGCTTTACTGAGGTATAACTGACAAATAAAATTATAGTACATTTAAAGTGTTCAATATGATAGTTTGATAAATGTATACATTACAAAATGTTCCCACCATCGAGTTAGTTAACACATCCATCACCTCACATATTTACCTTTTTTTTTGTTTTTTTGGATGAGAACAGTTAACACTTAAGTTCAACTCTCTTAGCAAATTTCAGTTATACAATACAGTACTTTCAACTCTACTCACCATTTTATACATTAGATCCTCAGATATTACTCATCTTGTAGCTGAAAGTTTGTACTCTTTTACCAGCCTCTGTTTCTCCCATACCCCCAGCCCCTGGCAACCACCATTCATTGTACTATTTTTATGTCTGACTTTTTTTTTTTTAATTTCCACTTATAAGTGATATCATGCAGATATCACAGAAAGGATCTGTCTTTCTCTGTCTGGCTTAATTCACTTTGTATAATGCTCTCCATTTTCATCCATGTTGTCACAAAAGGCATAATTTCCTTCTTTCTAAAGGCTGAATAATATTCTGTTGTATACATATTTTCTTTATCCGTTCATTTCTTAATGGTTATGTTGTTTCCATACTTTGGCTACTGTGAGTAATGCTGAAATGAACGTGGCTATACAGATATTTCTTTGAGATACTGATTTTGTTTCGTTTGGATATAACCCAGGGATTGCTGGACCATGTGGTACTCCTATTTTTAATTTTTTGAGGACACTTCATAATGTTTTCCATAAGGACTGCACCAGTTTATATTCTTACCAGTAGTGTACAAGGGTTCCGTTCATCCATATCCTTGCCAGCATTTATCTCTTATCTTTTTGATTATAACCATTCTAACAGGTGTTAGGTGCCAACTCACTGTGGTTTTGATTGGCATTTTCCTAATGATTACTGATGATAAGCACCTTTTCATGTGCTGTTAGCCATTTGTATGTCTTCTTTGGGAAAATGTCTATTCAGGTCCTTTGCCTATTTTTATTTTTATTTATTTATTTTTTTGCAATACGCGGGCCTCTCACTGTAGTGGCCTCTCCCGTTGCGGAGCACAGGCTCCGGATGCGCAGGCTCGGCGGCCATGACTCACGGGCCTAGCTGCTCTGCGGCATGTGCGATCTTCCCAGACTGGGGCACGAACCCATGTCCCCTGCATCGGCAGGCAGACTCTCAACCACTGCGCCACCGGGGAAGCCCTGGATATTTGGTTTGCAAATATTTTCTCCCATTCCATAGGTTGTCTTTTCATTTTGTTGATGGTTTCTTCTGCAGTGCAAAAGCTTTTTAGTGTGACGTAGTCGCACTTGTTTATTTTTGCATTTGTTGCCTTTGCTTTTGGTTTCAAATCCAAAACATCATTGCTAAGACCAGTGTCAAGAAGCATTTCCTCTTTGTTTTCCTCTAGGACTTTTATGATTTCAAGTCTTATGTTTAAGTCTTTAATCCATTTTGAGTGTATTTTTGTGTATGGTGTGAGATGGGGGTCCAGTTTCATTCTTTGGCATGTGGATATACAGTTTTCCCATCACCATTTATTGAAATGGTTATGCTTTCCCAATTCTTGACTCCTTTGTTGAAAATTAATTGACCATATATGCATGGGTTTATTTCTGGGCTGGATATTTTGCTCCATTGATCTATGTGTCTGTTTTTAGTGTCGGTACCATACTGCTTTGAGTACAATAGCTTTGTAATATAGTTTGAAATCAAGAAGTGTGTTACATCCAGCTTTGTTCTTCTTTCTTAGTATTGCTTTAGCTGTTTTGTTTGTGTGTGTGTGTGTGTGTGTGTGTGTGTGTGTGGTTTCATATGATTTTTAGGATTGTTTTTTCTATTTCTGTGAAGATGCAATTGGAGTTTGGATAGGGATTGCATTGAATTTGTAGATCATTTAGGGTAGTGTGGACATTCAGCAATATTAATCCTTTGAATCCATGAATATGAAATATCTTTCCATTAATTTGTGTCTTCAATTTCTTTCATCAATGTCTTATAGTTTTCAGTTTACAGATCTTTTACATCCTTGGTTAAATTTATTCCTCAGTATTTATTCTTTTTGATGCTGTTGTTAATGAGATTATTTGCTTCATTTTTCTTTCTGATATTTCATTGTTACTGTATAGAAATACAACTGATTTTTGTATACAGATTTTGTATTCTGCAACTTAACTAAATTTGTTTATTAGTTGTAACAGTTTTTTAAATTTGTTTATTTGTTTTGTTTTGTTTTGGTCTGTGTGTGTGGAGTCTTGGTTTTTCTATATATAGTTTCTTGTCGCCTGGAAATAGAAACAGTTATACTTCTTTGTTTCCAATTTGGATTCCTTTTCTTTTTTTTTTTTTTGTTGTCTGATTGCCGTGTCTAGGATATCTAATACTATGCTAAATAAAAGTGGCAAGAATGGACATCCCTGTCTTGTTCCTAACCTCAGAGGAAAAACTCAGTTTTTCATAATTGGGTATGAATGTTAGCTGTGAGCTTGTTATATACAGCCTTTATTATGTTGAAGTGTATTCCTTCTGTACCCAGTTTCTTGAGAGTTTTTATCATGAAAAGATGCTGTATTTTGTCATATGCTTTTTCCTCATCTATTGAGATGATATGATATTTATTCTTTGCTTTGTTAAAGCAGTATATCACGTTGATTGATTTGTGGATGTTGAACCATCCTATATCCCAGGAATAAATTCCATTTGATCATGGGGTATGATCCTTTTAGTGTACTGTTGAATTCAGTTTCATAATATTTCGTTGAAGTTTCTGCATCTATGTTTATTAGGGATATTGTCCTGTAATTTTCTTTTCTTATGGTGTTCTTATCTGGCTTTGGTATCAGTGGAATGCTGGCCTCATAAAATGAGTTTAGAAGCATCCCCTTCTCTTTTAGTTTTTGGAAGAGTTTGAGAAGGATTGGTATTAATTCTTTTAAAATATTTGGTAAATTCACCAGTAAAGCCATCTGGTCCTGGACTTTGTTGGGAAATTTTTGATTACTGATTCAGTCTCCTTACTAGTAATTGATCTGTTCAGATTTTCTATTCTTCATGATTCAGCCTTGATAGGTTCTTGTTTCTAGGAATTTTCCTTTTCTTCTAGATTATCTACTTTTTGGCATATAATTGTTCATAGTAGTCTCTTATGATCCTTAGTATTTCTGTCTTATCAGTTGTGTTTTCTCCTCTTTCATTTCTGGTTTTATTTATTTGAATCATCTCTACTTTTTTTCTTAGTTATCTTAGCTATAGTTTTGTCAATTTTGTTAATCTTTTCAAAAAGACCCAGCTCATTGTTTCATTGATCTTTTCTATTGTTTTTCTGGTCTCTTATTTATTTCTGCTCCAGTCTTTGTTATTTTTTCCTTCTACTAACTGTGGACTTATTTTGTTCCTCCTTTTCCAGTCCCTTGAGATGTAAAGTTAGGTTGTTTATTTGTGATATTTTGTTTTTCTTCATTTTTGTACTTATCACTATAAACTTCCCTCTTAGAACAGCTTTTTATTGCATCCCAAAAGTTTTGGTATGTTGTGTTTCCATTTTCATTTGTCTCAAGGTATGTTTTTGATTTCCCTTTTGATTTCTTCTTTGACCCTAATAGTTGTTCAGGAGCATGTTGTTTAATCTCCATATATTTGTGAATTTTCCAGTTTTCTTCTTTTAATTGATTTTTAGTTTCATGCTATTGTGGTTGGAAAAGATGCTTGATATGATTTCAGTCTTCTTTTAAAACTTAAGACTTGTTTTGTGCCCTAACATATGATATTTCCTGGAGAATGTTCCATGTGCACTTAAGAAGAATGTGTATTCTGTTGCTGCTGAAGGGAATGCTCTGTGTATATCTGTTAGAGCCATCTGGTGTAAGGTATAGTTTAAGTCTGATGTTTCCTTATTGATTTTCTTTCTGGATGATCTATCCATTATTGAAAGTGGGGTCTTGAAGCCCCGTACTATTATTGTATTGCTGTCTATTTCTATGTTCAGATCTGTTAATATTTGTTTTATATATTTAGGTGTTCCAGTGTTGGGTGCATAAGTATTTACAGTTGCTGTATCCTCCCAATGGAGGATTATATAATTATAATGACCTCTTTGTCTCTTATTACAGTTTTTGGCTTCAAGTCTATTTTGTCTGATGTAAGTAGAGCTACCTCTACTTTCTGCTGATTTCCACTTGTATAGAATATCTTTTTCCATCCCTTTACTTTCTTTGTGGGTCTTTAAAGCTGAAATGAATCTCTTATAGGCAGTAAATAATTTAGTCCTGTTTTTTAAAATCCATTCAGCCACTTTATGACTTTTGATTAGAAAATTTAGTCCATTTACATTTAAAGTATTTATTGATAGGTTGGACTTATTGTTATTTTATTGTTTTCTGATGTTTTGTAGTTCTGTTGCTCCTTTCTTCTCCTCTTGCTCTTTTCCTTTGTGATTTGATGATTTTCTGTAGTGGTATGTTCTTACTCTTTTCTATTTATCTTTGTGTATCAACTGTAGAGTTTTGTTTCGTAGTTACCTTGAGACTCGCATAAAAAAATCTTACAGTTTTAACAGTCTCTTTTGAGCTGATAAAACTAACTTTGAATGCGTACAAAAGCTCTACAATTTTACATTCACTTTCTCACATTTTATGGGGTTTTTTTTGTGGTACACGGGCCTCTCACTGCTGCGGCCTCTCCCGTTGCAGGGCACAGGCTCCGGACACGCAGGCCCAGCGGCCACGGCTCACGGGCCCAGCCACTCTGCGCGGCATGTGGGATCTTCCTGGACCGGGGCACGAACCCATGTCCCCTGCATCAGCAGGCGGACTCTCAACCACTGCGCCACCAGGGAAGCCCTCACATTTTATGTTTTTAATGTCACAATTTGTATCTTTTAATATTGTGTCTCCATTAATAAATTATTATAGATACAGTACTTTTGTCTTTTAACATTTATACTACAGTTATAAATGATTAACTACCACCATTACAATATTAGAGTATTCTGAATGCAACTATGTATCAACCTTTATCAGTGAGTTTTGTACTTTTATATGTTTTCCTGTTACTAATTAGCATCCTTTCATTTCAGCTTGAAAGAACTTCCTTTAGTATTTCTTGTAAAGCTGGTCTAGTGATGAACACCTTCAGTTTTTGTTTGTCTAGGAAACTCTTTATTTTTCCTTCAATTCTGAAGGACAGCTTTGCCAGGTAAAATATTCTTAGTTGGCAGTTTTTTCTTTCAGCACCCAGAATATATCATTCCACAATCTGGTCTACAAGGTTTTTGCTGAAATATTCACTCAATCTTATGGGAATTCCTTTGTATGTAGCAAGTTACTTTTCTCTTGCTGCTTTTAAGGTTCTCTCTTTGTCTTTAACTTCTGGCAATTTAATTACTGTGAGTTTCAGTGTGGGTCTCTTGAGATTCACCTTCTTTAGTAATTTCTGGGATTTTGGGATCTGGATGTCTGTTTCTTTCCCCAGGCTAGGATAGTTTTCAGCCATTATTTCTTTAAATAAGCTTTCTTCCCCTTTATCTCTTTTTCTTCTGGAACCCTTATAATGTGTATATTGGTCCACTTGATGGTGTCCCATAAGTTCCTTAAGCTGCTTTCACTCTTTCTCACTCTTTTTTTTTCGTTTTGCTCCCGTGATTGCATTAATTCCACTGCCCTGTCTTCAAGTTCACTGATCCTTTCTTTCAGTTGATCTGTCTTCTGTTGAAACCTTCTATTGATATTTTCAGTTCAGTTATTCTGTTCATTAGCTCTATGATTTCTGTTTGGTACTTTTTAATATTTTATATGACTTTGTTGGAATTCTCATTTTGCTCATGCATTGCTTTCCTGACCTTGATGGGCATCTTTATGTGTTATTTTGAACTATCAGGTAAATCACTTGTCTCTGTTTCATTAAATTCAGTTTCTGGAGATTTATTTATTTATTTATTTTTTAAACATATTCCCCTGTTTCTTCATTTTTCTTGACTTTCTGTCTTGGTCTCTGAACGTTAGACAAAACAGGTACCTCCCCAGTCTTGAGAGATTGGTCTGGTATAAGAGATGAACCTTGTCAGTCAACCTGGCCTGGGCTCTTAGTTACCTGTCAAACCTTTGTGATTATCCAAGCCTCTGCCTTTGTTCTTAGTGGCTCACAGAAGTTAAGGGTGTGCCAAGATCCATCAGTGTCCCAAAGGGGAGGATTGCAGTCAGTCAGCACCTAGATGCAGGTTGATTAGAAGCCAGAACTTCAGGCAGCAGCTGAGAAAGTATGCAATAAAATTCCTTTCAGGGAGAAACTGAAGATGGGCATTTTTGCCTGCCCCCTCTGCACTGAGCCTGGATGTATACCTGCGGGGGTAGTGGGATGTTCCTGTGCCCATTTAAAAGATGCTTATTTTCTTTGCTTATAAATGCAAGCCCTTCTGGCTTCTAGAACTGGGTGTTCTGAGAGCCCATCCCTCAGGCAGGAGCCTTAAAAATTGGGGCACTAGATGTGTGGTCCAAACCCTCTGCTCCTCAGGGAGGATCTGGGAGTTGGAGGTTTCTTCCCAATTGTATGGTGATGTGCCAGGAGTGGGATTTATGGCAAGAGTTTCTCAGCCTTTCCCACCCGTTTTGATGTAGGTATTTTCTCATTCATCTGTTGTAAAGGAATCATTCAGCTAGTTTGGGGATTTCTCTCAGAGGGAATTGCTCCACGTGTAGCTGTTTGTTCAGTGGATCCATGGGAGGATGGAAGTTCAGGAGCCTCCTATGTTGCCATCTCGGTGCTTCCCTCTATATCTGTTAATTCCTTTCTTATGATAAAATAGCAAGTATTAAGCATCATCATTAAATATTGTCAAAGTCAATATTAACTTAATTTTTAAGTTAAGAGTAACTGATTTTTAAAATTCTGAAATATTTAACTCCTTAATGTTATTCTCAGCAGCAAAATTTAGAAGTATTTTCAAAGAATTCCCATATTTCAACTATATACAGTCCAAAGCCTTTGATGATGTAAGTATTTTGTTTAATTATTTACTTATCTGCCTTTTCTTACTAGATTGTATGCTCTCTAAGGGCAGAGACTAGATCACATTCATCTTTTTGTCTTCAGTGCTACACTCAGTGACTGGTACATTATAAGAGCTCAAAAAATGTTTGTTAAATGAATGCATGTAATTTTCATAGGTGGGTTTTTTATATTTATTAGATTTATAACAATTTTTCTGGAAGCTAAAGAAATTATTTTCTTCTAGGTCTATCTAGCATATTACTTTGACCAAACAAGATGATAAATTATTAATAGTTTTATTTTTTGAGGGTGATAGACCTAGAGCCAGCTTATAATTTTAATAAGTTTAGAGGTAAAGATGTTTGAACTATTATTCCATAGAGTCTTCTTAAGGCATATTTTCTAACAAATTGAGAATTGAAAATTTCTGTATATTCTATGGTTGATTAAATTTTATTTTTTAGCTTCTTTATACAGATAGGAATTTTGTGATTTGTGCTCCAACTGGTTCGGGGAAAACTGTATTGTTTGAGCTAGCTATAACAAGATTGTTAATGGAAGTACCATTGCCATGGTCGAACATTAAAATTGTTTACAGTAAGTATTTATATATTGAAAGAGTGATAATTATAATAATGATAAACCATTGAGGTAAAAGTAAGAAATAAGTTCAAATTCAAGACATAAGAATTATTATTTGGTTTTCCATACTTTTTAAATAAAGACCTGTCACATTTGGTCTTATCTGTTAACATTAAATTCAAAACACATTTTCCCAGATTTACAAATAAAAATAGTATTGGAATTGAGAATTTGGCCTTTACATGTTTATTTTTAAAAGGACAGGGAAGATGAACAAATAGAATCAAACATTTTGTAATCTGAGAAATTTCCATAGGAACCTCTATTCTCTTTTTTTAGGTATATATTAAAAATTTTTCATCAAAATAATTTATACACATGGTTAAAAAAATCAGTGATCACAAAGGGTGATAATTTCCACCCTACCTTTCTTCATTCTTAGTTACAATCTCCTGAGGAATCACTTCTTTTTCTATTTTTAGTTCTGTTTGGTGATTACTTTTATAGTTCTAAATAATATGTTTATATTGTTAATTTTTAATTTATAAATACTAGGCAGCACCTAGATGTGTGCTAACTTTATTAACTATTTGTGAAAATAATTTTCAAATTGCACTGATATTTAAAATAAATATCTTATATTGTTGTAGTGGCACCAATAAAAGCCCTGTGTAGTCAGCGTTTTGATGATTGGAAAGAAAAATTTGGACCAATAGGATTGAACTGTAAAGAACTCACTGGAGATACAGTAATGGATGACTTATTTGAGATTCAGCAAGCCCATATTATTATGACAACTCCAGTAGGTGTTGCTTATATTTTATTATTTCCTTGGTTTATTAGCAAATATCTCTTTCTCTTCACCATGGAAAAAAGTTAAAAGAAAATACAAAGTAGAAGACTATAATTGCAATGTGAAGCAAACAAACAATACGTACTAGTATTCAGGGTACATACGGAATACTAACAAATCAATTAAGTAAAAGACAAACAACCAAATGGAGTAAATAGGCAAAAGATATGAATAGGCAGTTTGTTATTGTGGATGATTTGTAATCATACTTATTGCTTGTATTCTTTATCCAAATATTATGTATTGTAGCAGGAGGACCTTGGTAGAGCTTAGAAAGGGTAATTAGACTATACTTTTGAATATTTTTGATTAAACTTAAAAAATAAATGGGAGTTCAATTTTTTAAACACATGATTATCAAAATTCTTTAAAATTTTAAAAATCTTTAAGTATCTTTTGGGATACTTTTAAGACATCAACTAAAATATTGCCCATCATTTGTAACAAGTCATGTTAAAATTTTTACCAACATCTTAATAATACTTATTATAATTCCTTATCATGTTAAACCACTTGCATTTTTTCTCTAGGAAAAATGGGATAGCATGACTAGGAAATGGAGAGACAACTCTTTGGTCCAACTGGTTCGATTGTTTCTCATTGATGAGGTAGTGAACGCGTTATTCACTTTCAGAGATAAACATGAAGAGATGATTTGAATGGATATAAAGAAACAAGACATTTTCAACCAAACTCTATGTTTGCTTTATCCCTTCAAGTGGAAAATGCTTATTTTCTTAAGAAAGAGTGTTTAATATTGTTTTACATTTTAATTGACTAGATAGATTTTTATTTTTATAGCTAATGAGTCTTAATTTTTTTCTCAGATACACGTTGTAAAAGATGAAAATCGTGGACCAACTCTTGAAGTTGTAGTCAGCAGAATGAAAACTGTGCAGTTTTTATCTCATGCTGTAGAAAATACCAGCAGTATTATTCCAATGAGATTTGTAGCTGTATCTGCAACAATTCCAAATGCTGAGGATGTAAGTTAGAATTTTAGTCTATCAGAATTTTTTATGACTTAGTGAAATATTTAATCTTAGAGAAAAGTGAGGGTTTTTTTTTTTTCCTGTAAATCACCTAACCAACTTAATAGGAAAAGTATATTGTGGAAAGTTATGGTTAGATCTCATAGGGTATGACAGCATTAAGGCCATAAAATTTGGTTGATTGGGCTTAATAAAATATGTTTGGTGCAAGTCTATTGTTTAATAGTATCTAAAAGTCATACTTTCATGGGTTTTAGACACTTCATAATATGAGGTGTTATGTTACCCCCAATTCTATGTGCCTGGAATTGTGGTAAGCACTAATGATAGATGCAAAAGTGAAAACATATAGACCCTGCTCTTGAAGAGGATCTCATGGTTAATAGGGTACATGAACATGTAAAGAAATAATTGTACAGTATTATACTTTCTATAACAAACACATGTCCTAATTTTCTTCAGTTTTTTGGCAAACTTGAAAAGTAGTACAATTTCACTCTGCTTTCTTACTCCTATGTACTTCTCAGCCTACTGTAATATGACTTTTCCCCCAGCTAATTCTTAGAAATTGTTTCCACAAAAGCTGTTGTACAGTATTCTCTAATCCAATGTAAAATTTTGCCTTTATCGTTAGTTTAGCACAGTTAATCCTTTTTGTTCTTAAAATGACTACTTGTTTTGTTTATATTCAAGAATAATAGAGAAAATTTTAAAGTATGTGTAAATTAAAAAAAACCCAGCATTTGTCCTTCTAGATGTATTGATGGAATCATAATATACATACACTTTTATGACTTGCATGTTAGCTACAAATGTTTCCATGTTATTAACTACTCTTCTTTAATACAATTTTTTGTGGTTTTATTGTAATTTATTTAATACCTTAATGGTGAAAGATTGTTTCCATTTTTTGCTATTGTAAATAGTCTTGAAATTATATCTAAGAAAACATTTATTTCCTTAGGATGGTCTGCTAAAGTAGAATAACTGAGTCAAAGGGTATATAAAACTCTAAGAACACAGTGCTTTCAATAAATGTTATATTCATTTATACCTCTACCATCAGCCATTTCTCTGTATTCTAATGCTGGATAGTATAATAATGAAATTATTATTGTTATTACTTTTAAATAGTTCTCAAATTTGTTATTTGAAATGGTACCTTATTTTACAATTTTGTACTGCATTGATTACTGCATTGATTTACTGAAGTAAATATTAATATATTTGTCAACTATTTTAAGTTCTTATTTTGCAACCTGCAAGGTCATAGACTTAACCCTTTTTTCACATTGGGATACTAAACTTTTCTTATTTATTTGTAAGCAGTGACAAAATATCAATACTCTGTAATTCTTGAAACTCTCTTCCCCTTTGTGATAATCACTACTTCTGTGAATGCTATCTCTCTGTCTCTTTCTACAAGTCCTCTACCTCAGTTTTCCCCTGAGTTAAGGCCTTCAACCTTTGCCTTCTGCTCTGCTCAAACTGTAAATTCTTGTTCTCATCCCTACCTATGAGAGCCTTGAAAATGTTTTAATATTTCCTTCCTGTGCCATTAAAAACTCATTAATTTATCTTCCTGTCAAAGAAACAATCAGTTTCATAGCAGGGCACGGAAGCCTGATTACTAACCAGGCTATGTGAAGTTAAGGATGGCTCTCCACAGCTCCAGAAATTAACTAAGGACTCTAGCATTGAGTCTGAAATGTGCTTTTGGCACTGCTATCTCTCAGTGTTTATTTGTTCTTTGTTTAAAAAAGTTGTCAGCCTTTGCCAGTCTAAGCCAATCATTACTTTGCTACTCTTCAGCTAATATTTAGGATAACACAAGAGAAGTGTCAGCCATATCTGGGCATCATTCTGAAAAATAGCAAAGAAGTTACAGTGCTAGTGAGAAATTTGACTTCTCTGTTGAAATTAATTTTAATTTTACTTTAGACTCTTAGGAGGAAAATAAAACAAAATAATAATAATTAATTGGAAGTTTACCATGTTAAAAGTGGGTATAATCTTGAACTACTGTTATTGAAAATATTTACCAATATATCAATAGAACAGTGTCACTAGAATATGTAATGTTGAAAAAGACTACTTGACTAAATATTTTTAAACTTGACTTTAAAGTGAACTATAATTGGGCTTTTTAGCCATAAAACTTTACTAGAAAAAAATTTAATGTGTATGTTTCTGTCATTTAAAGATTGCAGAATGGCTTTCAGATGGTGAAAGATCTGCTGTATGTCTGAAAATGGATGAGGGACATAGACCAGTGAAACTTGAGAAAGTGGTCCTTGGATTTCCCTGCAGTAATAACCAAACCGAATTTAAGTTTGATTTAACCCTCAACTACAAAGTTGCCAGTGTTATACAAACGTACTCTGATCAGAAACCCACGCTTGTGGTATGGTTTGTTGGTTGCTTATTTTTTAGTGTAATGTTCAGTTTTTAATATGATTAATACAAAAATTATTCATTCATTTTTAGTTTTGTGCAACAAGGAAAGGTGTGCAACAGGCTGCTTCTGTTCTTGTGAAAGATGCGAAATTTATTATGACTGAGGAACAGAAACAGAGGTATATTTTAAATTTTTTTCTTGGAGGTAGAAAGACTTTTAGGGATAACCTAGATGAGATGAGAAAACTGGGTTGACCTTTTCAAGTTACTTGACCTCTCTAAGCCTTAGTTTCCTCATCTGTAAAATAAGGATAAAAGTAAGTTGGATGATTAAGACAATGAATCTTGATGCAACTGTGATCCTGTCTTCTTTATTTCATAGCCAGATTTGAAAGATTATTCATATTGCTGTCTTCAATTTTTTACTCACTTTCAATCCAGTATCTGTTGTAATCTTTTACTAAAGCTGATCTTGTTAATTGATCTCTCAGGAGCTTCTAACACATTTGACCACTCCCACCCAATTTAAAAATTCCAGACTCTGTGTTTCCATGATCATTTCTACCATGTTTCTTGCTACTTTGCTTTCTATTCATTCTCAGTCCCTTTTCACTTATAATACCTGATTCTTAAATGTTAACATTCTAGGGGTTCTATCCAAGGTTCATTCTTTCTAATGCCACACTCCTAGGTATTTGAGTCTCATTATCACATGGTTCAAAGAATATATGTATACACATATTTATATATGTCTGTGAATTTACAAATTTACAGCTCCAACACAGATCTCCATTCTGAGCTCCAGGTCTACCATCCACCTGCCTGACATCTCCGATTGTATATCTGTGGGCATGTCAAGCTCAGTATGTCCAAAAGAGAACCTTGTTTCTTTCTCTCAAGTCAGTTCCTCCTCCAGTGTTCCCCATCCTGATTATTTATCATCTCCCTAGTTGCTCATGCAGAAACCTGTCATTGACATCTCCTTCACCTTCTTCCCCATAGGCAATCAATTACCAAGTCCTGTCTATTCTTACTTGTAAATATATCTCAAATATATCATTTTATCTTCATCAGCACTGCCACCTTCCCCATTCAAGTAATTATTAATCTCTTGCCTTTTATCTGATGACCACAAACACACTCTTATCCCACTTTAATCTGTTATATTCATAGCAGAGTGAATGTTTAAAATTACAAATCTAAACATGTCATTTTTCTGCCTAAAACACTTTAATAGTTCCTTGTTGTCATTAGGCTAAAATCCTAAATACTTAATATTGCCTGCAATACCCTGTATAATGTGTTCTGTGAATACACCAAACTGTTATCCTACACAGAGCTTTCCTGAATCATATTTTCTTTGCCCAGAATTGTTTTTTACCTCTTATTCATCCTTCAAGTCTCACCTTTAATATCAGTTTCTTAAGAAGTTTTCCATGATTCTTAGTGTCCCTTTATTTGCTTTTACAGGCACCCTATATTTTTATTTCATAAAACTTACTGTAATTATAATAAATATGCTTTTGTTTAATTGTTATTTAATATCTGTTCTATTCCTTAGATTGTAAACGTCTTGAGGAAAGAAGGACTCATGGTCATCTTATTTACCCCTCAATCTTAGCAAGACTCAGCAGAGTGCCAGCACATGCTTACTACTAATATTAGCTTATTATTAATAACAATTTTTGGAAATAAATAAGTTTAGTGGTAGACCTCAAACCAAAGTTGGATTAGATCATTACATGTGGATATGAGCAGATACTGATTTTTCTGACTAATTTTCTATGGTGGGGGATGTACTTTTCTTCACTTTGGATCAGATCAGCTTTCCAATTACAGTCTACCCTGTGGCTACACCTCTGGTTACTTTTCAACCAAAGATGTGTACCAAACCTGGAGGATACCACTTTAACTTTCTGACATTTGACTTTCTATCCACTAAAAGGGTGGATCTCGAGTCATTTAGTGCATTAAAGAATTACATATGCAGACACCTATCCATGCTGTATATACTATTTTCATAATTTTACTTCTGCTTTAAGGATTTAACTTGATCTCCTTAGTTACAGCCATAAGATAAAAACTCTCTGTGGTGCAGCTTTTGTTACAAACATCAGCAAAACATGATTAAACAATAAGGTACAGTAGAGAGCCAGAGAAAGAGAAACCAAAATAGAGCTTATAGCCAAAAAAGTACATGAGGTCTAAGAGGTAGACAGAAAGGGAAAATGTGAAATTAATGCTATCAAGATAACAATAACATAGATTTCTTTCTACCTACCTCTTTGTTTTATACTCTAGAGAATATTTATCATATATCACGGTCAGTCTGTTACTCAGGCACAATAAACAGTTGAATAGATTCTCATTTGTATGTTCGGCTTTTACTTCATTCCCTGAGAAAAGCATAAGTGAAAAGGAGTGGAATGCCATTTTTGAGTTGCTATAGACTAGGGGAAGAGACTGCTGCTTATGTCAATTCCCCTTTAACCAGTCACATTCTAGCAGCTCCCACAAGATTTCTTTTTGCCCATAAACCCCAGATTCTGTTACTAAGGTTTCTAAACTTGTCTAACATGCCCAACTTTTTGTGTACTCTGGTCTCTTTAGCTTTTTTAAAAATAATTTTTCTGTTGTATCATGCATTTAACTTAAAAAAATTTTCTATATTTTAAAAAATTTTACTTAACTTCAGGAAGTTAATTGGTAGTATTCTCATTGTGAAAATGTTTCCTGAGCCTTTGGGGGTATTTTTCTCTCTTTTTTTTTTTTTGTGATTTTATTTATAATTATTTATTTCCCTATTTTCCCCAGTTTTTTTGAGATATAATTGACATATAGCACTGTATAAGTTTAGGGTGTACAGAATAAAGATTTGACTTACATATAGCATGAAATGATTACCACAATAAGTTTAGTGCGTATTCATCATCCATACATATAGATACAAAATTAAAGGAATAGAGATGTTTTTCACTTGTGATGAGAACTGTTAGGATTTACTCTTTTAACAACTTTTATATGTAACATGCAGCAGTGTTAATTATATTTATCATGTTGTACATTGTATCCTTAGTACCTATTTATCTTATAACTGGAAGTTTGTGCCTTTTGACTCCTTCATCCAGTTGCCCCTCCCCACCCCCTCAACCCCTCGCCTCTGGTAACCATAAATCTGATCTCTTTTTCCATGAATTTGTTCATTTTTGAAGTATAATTGACCTTCAACACTGTGTTAGTTCCTATTACACAACACAGTGATTTAGTATTTCCATACATTTCAAAATGATCACCATGATAAGTCTAGTTACAATCTGTCACTATGCAAGATATTATATAATTATTGACCATATTCCCACACTCTACATTTTGTACCCATGACTCATTTATTTCATAACTGGAAGTTTGTTCCTTTTAATCTCCCTCACCCATTTCTTTCCTCCACCCACCTCTCTCCCCTCTGGCAACCACCTGTTTGTTTTCTGTATCTATGACTCTGTTTTTATTTTATGTTTGTTCATTTGTTTTGTTTTTTAGATTCCACATGAGTGAAATCATGTGGTATTTGTCTTTCTCTGTCTGACTTATTTCACTTATTTGTCTTTCTCTGTCTGACTTATTTCACTTAGCATAATACCCTGTAGGTTCATCCAGTTGTCACAAATGGCAAGATTTCATTCTTTTTTATGGCTGAGTAATATTTTACACACACACACACACACACACACACAAGTACCACATCTTCTTTATCCATTCATCTATTGTTAGACACTTAGGTTGCTTCCATATCATGGCTATTGGAAATAATGCTGCAATGAACATAGGGGTGTATATGTCTTTTTGAATTGGTGGTTTTGTTTTTGTTGGATAAACACCTCGGAGTGAAATTGCTGGATCATATGGTAGTTCTATTTTAAAATTTTTGTGGAATCTCCGTATTGTTTTCCATAGTGGCTGCATTAATTTACATTCCCACCAATAGTGCATGAGGATTCCCTTTTCTCCACATCCTCACCAACACTTATTTGTTGTCTTTTTGATAATAGCCATTCTGACAGGTGTGAGGGTATATCTCATTGTGGTTTTGATTTCCATTTCCCTGATGATTAGTGATGTTGAGCACCTTTTCTTGTTCTGCTGTCCATTTGGATGTCATCTTTGAAAAAAAAGTCTATTCAGGTCCTCTGCCCTTTTTAAAATTGGATTATTTAGGTTTTTTTTTTCTTAGTTATAAATTAGGGACTTCTCAGTATGAAAGTTAGATATTCTCTGCTTCTTAAAGATGGTTTTCAAAAAATGATGTTGTGAAAATATTTTGATATCTGTAATCTTCAAAATAATTAACTAATACACTAAGAGTTTTTATGTTAATGGGAATAACTCAATAATTTTGTGTTTTTTAAAATAGGTTACATAACTGTGCATATTCCATAAGAGATTCAAAACTGAGAGGTAGGTTTAGAGATAATTTTTGAATAGTATTTTCAGCTATAGATAAAAAGAGCCAATTACTGATGAAATATCAACAGTACATAACAGATGATATATTTCTTTTATAGATATCTTAATACATGGTGTTGCTTATCATCATGCTGGTATGGAGCTGTCAGATAGAAAAGTAGTTGAAGGAGCTTTTACTGTTGGAGATCTACCGGTTCTTTGTAAGTAAAACGTATTCTTGTGAATATTATAAGATCTTTTGGAAAAAGAAAAAGCTCAGGTATTCTGACTCATTTCTGCTTTTCTTCCAAGAATCTAAAATTATATAACTATCCATACATATACGTGCTATAGTAAACTCTCTGGCAATTTTAGTTCTTTATCATCTTACTGAACATAGTGCAATTTGAAAAGTAAGAATTAGTAGCTTTTTGGTTTTAAGATATATTATTTTACGTTGTAATGTTTTCTTTTTCCTTTTTATTCTAAATTTCCTATATATGAGTTTTATTACATTTATAAGAATATATCTTCTATAAGAAAATGTTTACTTGAAGCAATAAAGTTATATGACTTAAAAGTAATATTCCATAATTTGATGCAGTTACTACCAGTACCTTAGCCATGGGAGTAAATTTGCCTGCTCACCTAGTAGTTATAAAATCTACAATGCATTATGCTGGAGGAATGTTTGAAGAGTACAGTGAAACAGATATTCTACAGATGATTGGTAGAGCTGGTCGACCTCAAGTAAGTGACAGTGTTTCACTTTTTGTAATTTATTTTAAAGACAAGATAAAAAGCAAAAAAAGGAAATAATTTTGTATTTTTTGTTAAACAAAAGATTAACATTTCACGTTTAGATTAGGTTTAAGCATAAATGTAACTAAGAAAATGTACTTTAACGGAGGAGTAGAAGTAAAACAAGTTTCACCAAAGGAGACATACTCCCTTCATTCCCTCTAAGCTCCCATTGGTTGATGAATGGTTGGGTTGATAAATGGTTGGGTTTATTAATGTGTATGCTTGTTAAAGAGTTTTTTTGGTTTTGAGTATTTTTGGTTTTGTTTGTTTTTTATTCTGAATAGGGATGCTATTGGCATTTTGGATGGGACAGTTTTTCATTGTGTAGGACTGTCATACATTGCAGAACATGTACCATCCCTGGATCCTAGCACAAAATGCCAACAGTGGTCCCAAGATATTGCGACAATTAAAAATCAGCCCATACGCATTATAAAACATGGCCTAATCTGACAAATTCTTGAATAAAGAAGTCATTCATATAGGTACTAAGGGAAAATTTAGGAAGAATATCTTTTCAAAGAATATCAAAATATTGTGTCATACAAATTTATAATTATTATAGGATAAATTAGATTATAAATAAATTGCCCCGAATCTTACAGCTTTTAACCAGTTACCTAAGTTTGTTTTGATATTACTACTGCCAAAATTATGTTACATTGAAACCAAAGTGGTACTTTTACATCTATACTCTTGGAAGGTTTTTAAGTCAAATTTTCAGTTAATATTCAAATTCAGAAGCATTTTTAAGGCCTTCTTGACCTGTTGTTTAAGACAGGGAACTGTTTAATATAAAATGAAAATCTTGAGTTATTGAAGAAGACTGGTATCAACATGTGCTTTTCTTTACTAAATTTCTCTGTTTTCTTTTTTTTTTTTTCCTTCCAGTTTGACACTACAGCTACTGCAGTTATTATGACTCGGTTAAGTACAAAAGAGAAGTATATTCAGATGCTAGCTTGTAGTGACACTGTAGAAAGCAGGTAATATGGAAAATATTCCCAAAAGATGTTAATACGTTAATGTTAATATAGGCTGTATTTTTCCTTTTAATATATTAGGGGATTTTCTTGAAACTTTTCAATAATCTAATTAGAAAGTGTGTACTTTTAAGAAATTTAATAGTTAAAAAAGAGACAGTGTAATATCTTTGTTCAGCAATGCTTCTTAGCATGCAGTTGCATGTATCCTTGTTATAAAAGGCCAAATTAGTAATGGGAGGAATGTAATTTTCACATCTTTTTACATCTTTAAAATTTGCATAATAGTAGGAGACAGGCAACCTGAGACCTTTTAGTAAAGTGTTTGATTATAATACTTTCGGGGAAAATAGGATGTAATCCACTCCCCACCCTTTTTTAAAGCAATAATGTCTTCTAGATCCATGGAGTAGAGAGAAATCTATAATGTTTTTAAAAGTTAAACTGACATTTTAAGGTTTTGTCATATTTTTGAAAATTAAGTTAACTTTCATGAATTATTAAAGTAACAATATTATTCAATTAAATTATTGAATTATTCAAATATTATTCTAAACAAGTAACAGTTGTATGGCACTGAAATATATATTACTAATGAAAAGGTTTTTTTTTTCATTAGTTTGCACAGACATCTTATTGAGCATTTAAATGCGGAGATAGTATTGCATACCATCACAGATGTGAATATTGCTTTGGAATGGATACGATCAACCTTGCTTTATATCAGAGCCTTGAAAAATCCATCTCATTATGGTTTGTTACTTTGATTTTGAAGAGTAGTAACTTTATCAAGCCAATTGGGCCTACTTTATACTAATAAGTCACAGAATAGATTATAGAAACTAATAGTTAGCAGAAGTAAAAACAATTATAACAAATACAGTTAGAGCAAGAGTAGAGAAACGTGAGAAATAGTTATCTGTTTTACTTCTAGTCTTTTAATAAGGTTTGAAATCAACACCATTAAAAATAGATCTTTTAGAAAAAAATTATCTCAAAAATTTTTTAAATGCCTAAAATTATTTAAAATAAGTTAAAGTCAAAAAGAGATTTTGAATTTTGTCTGAACTGGTGTTCAAATCAAAGTATATAGTAATACTGTTGCTGCTTGAATTTTCTTCTTGCTTCTAAAGCTAGCACACATATGGTTATGTTGCTTCTAGAGGGTTCTTTCATGTGGTACAGGTTATAAAATAAAAATGCTTGGGATTGCAGAATATCAAATTAAAACCTGACGTGTTATAATACCATTCTAATACACATAGGTTCAAAACTTTCAGACCTCTAAGGAAAAAAAATACATGTAGTATTCCTGGTCACTGTTATACAATAAAAATAACAAGAGATAGCCAATTGATATTGAAAGGATTTCACAACAGTGTTTATTTTCTATAGATGTTTAAGCCTTGTTTTAACTTTAAGCTACTTTTTTCTTCTATTTAAGATTGAGTTAGATTATTCTTTTCTAGTTAACTGGGGTATAAAGTGAGCTTATAAAGATGAATTCATCTCATTGTATTTTATTTTTAATAAATTGTCATAACTTATATAGGTTTTGCATCTGGATTGAGCAAAGATGGAATTGAATCAAAATTACAAGGTTAGATGCATTTCCTTCTAAAAAATTATATTCTATACATTTTAATGAAAAAGTTTAGTTATTTTGAAAGTAAGAATGCTCCGGGAAAGTATTTTTTAAAGTAACCTTGTTTGCAGAAAAGAAAATATGGATTTCTTTTTCACAGGTAAATAAAGCTTGGCACATGTACTTTTTTTCTGTATTAATCTATTTATTAATTCTATCAGAATATCTTCCTTTGTATAACATGTTAACTTGGTTTGTTTTTATTTTTAAAATGATCCTGGTCTTTGGAAATGTTGCCTATAGATACTCAACTCTTTATGTTCCTTTTCTAGTTTACTTTTAACTGAAAATATAAGCCAAGCTTGATTATGGGCTTCTTATCTTAATCTGTGCTAATGAAATATTCCTATCAAACCCAGTTTTAGTTTTCAGTTAATCACTCAGTATTTCATTACCTATCTTTTAAAATATCAAAATATTGTTAAGCATTTATTAGGAGTAGAAATTGCTGCCCCTTCATTGTATTGAGACTGTCTTCCAGGAAAAGAAAACATGTTCGATCCCAAAAAATATTTAGCCAATTTTAATTTATTCTCTACTTGGATATACACATATGGCAAATAAAAATGCAGAGATAAGGATGAAGCAGTAAAATTGTCTTTCTTAAAGAATAAATATATTGTTAAAACATGCTGATTAGGGGCTTCCCTGGTGGCGCAGTGGTTGAGAGTCCGCCTGCCGATGCAGGGGACACGGGTTTGTGCCCCGGTCCGGGAAGATCCCACATGCTGCAGAGCGGCTGGGCCCATGAGCCATGGCCACTGAGCCTGCACGTCCAGAGCCTGTGCTCCGCAACGGAAGAGGCCACAACAGTGAGAGGCCCGCGTACCACAAAAAAACATGCTGATTAGCAATAGCTTATGTTCATGATGCAGCTGTTGAGAAACAGATCTATAATATAGTTGTATTATTCTTTATGTATTGACCAAATTTGTAATGGAGTTTTAAAAGCATATATTTTTAATCATAATGATCAAATACACAAAATGAGACAGACCAAGAAATATCTTGCTATGTTCTGGTAACTGTAAAGATTTAACTTTTCTTAAATGTTCTTTTTTTTTTTTTTTCATTTTAACATCTTTATTGGAGTATAATTGCTTTACAGTGGTATGTTAGTTTCAGCTTCACAACAAAATGAATCAGTTATATATATACATATGTTCCCATATCTCTTCCCGCTGGTGTCTCCCTCCCTCCCACCCTCCCTATCCCACCCCTCCAGGCGGTCACAAAGCACCGAGCTGATCTCCCTGTGCTATGCGGCTGCTTCCCACTAGCTATCTACCTTATGTTTGGTAGTGTATATATGTCCATGCCTCTCTCTCGCTTTGTCACAGTTTACCCTTCCCCCTCCCCATAGCCTCAAGTCCATTCTCTAGTAAGTCTGTGTCTTTATTCCTGTTTCACCCCTAGGTTTTTCATGACATTTTTTTCCTTAAATTCCATATATATGTGTTAGCATACGGTATTTGTCTCTCTCTTTCTGACTTACTTCACTCTGTATGACAGACTCTAGGTCTATCCACCTCATTACAAATAGTTCAATTTCATTTCTTTTTATGGCTGAGTAATATTCCATTGTATATATGTGCCACATCTTCTTTATCCATTCATCCGATGATGGACATTTAGGTTGTTTCCATCTCCGGGCTATTGTAAATAGAGCTGCAATGAACATTTTGGTACATGACTCTTTTTGAATGATGGTTTTCTCAGGGTATATGCCCAGTAGTGGGATTGCTGGGTCATATGGTAGTTCTATTTGTAGTTTTTTAAGGAACCTCCATACTGTTCTCCACAGTGGCTGTATCAATTTACATTCCCACCAGCAGTGTAAGAGGGTTCCCTTTTCTCCACACCCTCTCCAGCATTTATTGTTTCTAGATTTTTTGTTGATGGCCATTCTGACTGGTGTGAGATGATATCTCATTGTAGTTTTGATTTGCATTACTCTAATGATTAGTGATGTTGAGCATTCTTTCATGTGTTTGTTGGCAGTCTGTATATCTTCTTTGGAGAAATGCCTATTTAGGTCTTCTGCCCATTTTTGGATTGAGTTGTTTGTTTTTTTGTTGTTAAGCTGCATGAGCTGCTTATAAATTTTGGAGATTAATCCTTTGTCAGTTGCTTCATTTGCAAATATTTTCTCCCATTCTGAGGGTTGTCTTTTGGTCTTGTTTATGGTTTCCTTTGCTGCACAAAAGCTTTTAAGTTTCATTAGGTCCCATTTGTTTATTTTTGTTTTTATTTCCATTTCTCTAGGAGGTGGGTCAAAAAGGACCTTGTTGTGATTTATGTCATAGAGTGTCCTGCCTATGTTTTCCTCTAAGAGTTTGATAGTTTCTGGCCTTACATTTAGGTCTTTAATCCATTTTGAGCTTATTTTTGTGTATGGTGTTAGGGAGTGATCTAATCTCATACTTTTACATGTAGCTGTCCAGTTTTCCCAGCACCACTTATTGAAGAGGCTGTCCTTTCTCCACTGTACATTCCTGCCTCCTTTATCAAAGATAAGGTGACCATATATGCGTGGGTTTATCTCTGGGCTTTCTATCCTGTTCCATTGATCTATATTTCTGTTTTTGTGCCAGTACCATACTGTCTTGATTACTGTAGCTTTGTAGTATAGTCTGAAGTCAGGAAGCCTGATTCCTCCAGCTCTGTTTTTCGTTCTCAAGATTGCTTTGGCTATTCGGGGTCTTTTGTGTTTCCATACAAATTGTGAAATTTTTTGTTCTAGTTCTGTGAAAAATGCCAGTGATAGTTTGATAGGGATTGCATTGAATCTGTAGATTCCTTTGGGTAGTAGAGTCATTTTCACAATGTTGATTCTTCCAATCCAAGAACATGGTA
This sequence comes from Delphinus delphis, assembly GCF_949987515.2. NCBI lineage: Eukaryota > Metazoa > Chordata > Mammalia > Artiodactyla > Delphinidae > Delphinus > Delphinus delphis. Next base: position 79,818,830 of record NC_082683.1, on the reverse strand, counting down.
TGTCTCTTCATCTATTTGTATCATCTTTAATTTCTTTCATCAGTGTCTTATAATTTTCTGTATACAGGTCTTTTGTCTCCTTAGGTAGGTTTATTCCTAGATATTTTATTCTTTTTGTTGCAATGGTAAATGGAAGTGTTTTCTTGATTTCACTTTCAGATTTTTCATCCTTAGTGTATAGGAATTTATCAAGTATCTTTTCTGACCACAACGCTATGAGACTAGATATCAATTACAGGAAAAGATCTGTAAAAAATACAAACACATGGAGGCTAAACAATACACTACTTAATAACGAAGTGATCACTGAAGAAATCAAAGAGGAAATCAAAAAACACCTAGAAACAAATGACAATGGAGACACGATGACTCAAAATCTATGGGATGCAGCAAAAGCAGTTCTAAGAAGGAAGTTTATAGCAATACAATCGTACCTTAAGAAACAGGAAACATCTCGAATAAACAACCTAACCTTGCACCTAAAGCAATTAGAGAAAGAAGTACAAAAAAACCCCAAAGTTAGCAGAAGGAAAGAAATCATAAAAATCAGATCAGAAATAAATGAAAAAGAAATGAAGGAAATGATAGCAAAGATCAATAAAACTAAAAGCTGGTTCTTTGAAAGGATAAACAAAATTGATAAACCATTAGCCAGACTCATCAAGAAAAAAAGGGAGAAGACTGAAATCAATAGAATTAGAAATGAAAAAGGAGAAGTAATAACTGACACTACAGAAATACAAAAGATCATGAGAGATTACTACAAGCAACTCTATGCCAATAAAGTGGACAACCTGGAAGAAATGGACAAATTCTTAGAAAGGCACAACCTGCCAAGACTGAATCAGGAAGAAATAGAAAATATGAACAGACCAATCACAAGCACTGAAATTGAAACTGTGATTAAAAATCTTCCAACAAGCAAAAGCCCAGGACCAGATGGCTTCACAGGCGAATTCTATCAAACATTTAGAGAAGAGCTATCACCTATCCTTCTTCAACTCTTCCAAAATATAGCAGAGGGAGGAACACTCCCCAACTCATTCTTCGAGGCCACCATCACCCTGATACCAAAACCAGTCAAGGATGTCACAAAGAAAGAAAACTATAGACCAATATCACTGATGAACATAGATGCAAAAATCCTCAACAAAATACTAGCAAACAGAATCCAACAGCACATTAAACGGATCATACACCATGATCAAGTGGGGTTTATTCCAGGAATGCAAGGATTCTTCAATATACGCAAATCAATCAACGTGATACACCATATTAACAAATTGAAGGAGAAAAACAATATGATCATCTCAATAGATGCAGAGAAAGCTTTTGACAAAATTCAACACCCATTTATGATAAAAACCCTGCAGAAAGTAGGCATAGAGGGAACTTTCCTCAACATAATAAAGGCCATATATGACAAACCCACAGCCAACATCGTCCTCAATGGTGAAAAACTGAAAGCATTTCCACTAAGATCAGGAACAAGACAAGGTTGCCTACTCTCACCACTCTTATTCAACATAGTTTTGGAAGTTTTAGCCACAGCAATCAGAGAAGAAAAGGAAATAAAAGGAATCCAAATCGGAAAAGAAGAAGTAAAGCTGTCACTCTTTGCAGATGACATGATACTATACATAGAGAATCCTAAAGATGCTACCAGAAAACTACTAGAGCTAATCAATGAATTTGGTAAAGTAGCAGGATACAAAATTAATGCACAGAAATCTCTGGCATTCTTAAATGTTCTTAACAGTTCATATTTGTCTTATTTTCAGTTATTATAGGTGGCTAAGTTTTGCCTATAAAGAATAGCCAAATTTATTATATAACTGGATAGAATGTTTTGGTTTGCTTGGAGCTCTGCCTTAAATTTCTTAGGAAGCGTCTTTAGCATACAATATGCTGTTTCCTAAATTTTGTTATACTTTCTTACTCAGTATCCTCCAGTACCTCTCCCATCACTCTTAGAATAAAATGCAAACTTTCACCAGAACCCACAAAGTCCTATTTGGTATCCCCATGCCTATTTCTCTAACTTCATCTCTTGTCACTTTCTCCTCATTTATTCCACTCTGTCCAAATTGGCTATCTTGCTGTTTCTTAACCACATCAAGCTTGTTCGCACTTCAGGTCCTTGCACTCTCTTTATTCTTGAAACACTTCTTGCATATTTTACGTGGCCTGAACCTTCATTTCATTCAGGTCTTTGTTTACATATCAACTCCTCAGAGAGACCTTCCTGGACTACCTTATTTAAACCCACATTTACAGAGACAAAGGAAAAACAATTTCCATAGTTAACTGCTGTTTTCCTGCTCTTGGAAAAGGTGATGTGTTTATGTTGAAAATTAGGATGACTACATCCTTACTTTAATCAGAAATTATAAGCTGTGTATCTGAAATACACGTAAGCTTAATTAAATAAAAGCTTAAAAAACTGTTATTCTTTAGTTCCTGTCTCAGCTTTATTTTCCTTCATAATACCTTTCTTTTTTTTTAATTTTTATTTTATATTGGAGTATAGTTGAGTAACAATGTTGTGTTAGTTTCAGGTGTACAGCACAGTGGTTCAGTTATACATATACATGTATCTATTCTTTTTCAAATTCTTTTCCCATTTAGGTTATTACAGAATATTGAGCAAAGTTCCTTGTGCTATACAGTAGGTCCTTGTTGGTTATCTGTTTTAAATATAGTGGTGTGTACATGTCAATCCCAATCTCTCCCTCCCTCGTAATACTTATCAATACCTGAAATTATTTATTTGTTATTGATTGCTTTCTTCAGTAAAATACAAGTTTTATAGAAGAAGAACCTTGCCTTGTTCACTACTATAAACTTTAAGCTTAGAATAGTGCTCAGCATATAGTAAGCATTCTTGTTTGATTAACTTACTGAATATTAATTTTTTTGAAGTTGAAAGTTGAGAGCATTGGTTTTTTTTTATTTAAGTGTAGTCGATTTACAATGTCATGTTAGTTTCAGGTGTACAGTATAGTGATTCAGTTTTATATATATGTATATTTTTCTTCAGATTCTTTTCCCTTATACATTATTACAAAATATTGAGTATAGTTTCCTGTGCTTGTACAGCAGGTCCTTGTTGGTTATCTATTTTATATATAGTAGTATGTACATGTTAATCTCAACCTCCTAATTTATCCCTCCCCCTCTTTCCCCTTTGGTAACCATAAGTTTGTTTTCTATGTCTGTGAGTCTCTTCCTGTTTTGTAAATAAGTTCATTTGTATTACTTATTTTTTTTAGATTCTACATATAAGTGATATCATGTGTTATTTGTCTTTCTCTGTCTTGCTTACTTCACTTAGTATGATAATCTCTGGGTCCATCCATCCATCCATGTTGCCACAAATGGCATTATTTCATTCTTTTCTATGTCTGAGTAATATTCTATTGTGTGTGTGTGTGTGTGTGTGTGTGTGTGTGTGTGTGTGTGTATATATATATATATATATATATATATCTCACATCTTCTTTATCCATTCATCTGTTGATGGACATTTAGGTTGCTTCCATGTCTTGACTATTGTAAATAGTGCTGCAATGAACATTGGGGTGCATGTATCTTTTCAAATTATAGTTTTCTCTGGATATATGCCCAGGAGTGGGATTGCAGGATCATATGGTAACTCTATTTTTAGTTTTTTAAGGAACCTCCATACTGTTCTCCCTAGTGGCTGTACCAATTTGCATTCCCACCAACAGTGTAGGAAGGTTCCTTTTTCTCCACACCCTCTCCAGCATTTATTATGTGTAGACTTTTGTTGATGGCCACTGATTGTTAATTTAATAGTGGGTAATTAAGAAAATTAGCAAAGACTTCAAAAGCCTTACTTAACCAAACACTTAAAACTATCAAGCTGCCTTAGCAATGTTGCTTAAACTAAAGTATTTTTCAAAGAACCCTGCTTTCTAAGGGCTATGTTTTTGTGAGTGGCTATTCTATATAACATTGAATAGGTTGTGGTATTCCCATTCTCTGCTGTTAACCGCCTCCAATCTCCTGGGCTTTTTTTTTTTTTTTTTAACATCTTTATTGGAGTATAATTGCTTTACAATGGTGTGTTAGTTTCTGCTTTCTAACAAAGTGAATCAGTTATACATATACATATGTTCCCACATCTCTTCCCTCTTGTATCTCCCTCCCTCCCACCCTCCCTATCCTACCCCTCTAGGTGGTTACAAAGCACCGAGCTGATCTCCCTGTACTATGCGGCTGCTTCCCACTAGCTATCTATTTTACGTTTGGTAGTGTATATATGTCCATGCCACTCTCTCACTTTGTCACAGCTTACCCTTCCCCCTCCCCATATCCTCAAGTCCATTCTCTAGTAGGTCTGTGTCTTTATAGCAGGGAACAGAGAGAACACTGAATGCAACAGGTTACTACAATTGCTCTGATCCCCATCAATCAGTGAGAGTGAACTTGCATTGCTTCCTATTCAGAGGTTCCTTCCAGGTGCAATAGTGTCATATTCAGAGATGCTGAAGTAAATACTAGAAACATCAGCTAAAATAGTCATAATGGTTACCTTAAGAGAGTGTGGCAAACTAGGAGGAGGGGAAAGACTGGTGTTTTTTGAACAATCTCTGTAGAACTATTTGACTCTTTATACTTTGTGTGTATATATCTTAAAGCTTTTTTAAAAAGAAAAACTACTGCCGTATTGGAAGTCAAATGGCAAAACAGTTATTTAGACCTGGAGCAAGTCACTTAGCTTCTCTATTCTTTAATTTTCTAACTTGTATATGAAATAATACTAATACCTGCCATGTTGTGTTTTGAGGATTAAATGAGATAGTACAAATATATCATTTTAAAAGCTCCAAGTTGTAAATGTTATCACTTGAGTGTTATTTTTATTATTTGTATTATTTTTACTGTTAGAAAAATTTTTTCAGCATATTAGTCAGCTCTTTTGTTTAAATGAGTTTTTTTTTTTTTAACCACTTAAATAGGGACTACAGTTCTTCCCAGAACAATTACACTGAAATACACCTTCAGGATATTTTATAATAAATTCTATTTTGTGTTGATTCTTTATTTTACTAAAGTAAAAAATGTGTTTTCTATAATTGAACAGAATTATGTTTGAAGAATCTGAATGATTTATCATCTCTGGACCTGATAAAGATGGATGAAGATGTTAATTTCAAACCAACTGGTAATTTTTCCATCATTGTTAGTAAATTTAACAATTGCTTACTTAAGGCTAAATTAAAATTTTTTTTCTACTAAAATTTAGATGATGGTAAAATTGTGGTTTCAGTTCTCAGTAGGGTATCATCATTATTAGCATGATCAATTTATACGAGTTTTATTTCTGAAATTATAGATCTTCTTTTTGACAGGCACAGAATTTGTGTTCGCTAACGCCAGTGACTTTTAGCAGAGGATTAAAATGCTCAAATCTTTGGGTTGCTTCAGTCCTGTCATAACTCTTGTAGCTATCCTTTTGCCAATTCTTAATTATTCAAACATTGCTTATATGGATGGTTACTTAGGCTCCTTTTCTCTCTGTCTCTCTCCTTTTGATTCTATATAGGGTATAACAGAAGCAAGAAAGAATGTTTTGTAGTTTTTACGACTCATGATTAGAAGTTTCTTAGGGGAAAATATTGACTTCATTATAACAAATTAAACTTTTTAAGAAGATATACTTTACTGAATAAAAATTGGGAAGTATAGGAAAGTTTAAAAAAATCAGACTATCTGTTAACATTTCATGTATCCTTCCATTTTTAAATGCGTTTTTACATACTTGCAACTGTACTATAGAAATGTATGATTTTGTATTATGTTTTTATTTGTATTTATTTGTATAAGGTTTTTAAAAGCAATTTACCTCCCTAACTCTCAGCCCTAGATTTATAACATTTGTTTCCTCTCCCATGGTTCTCATTCTGATAAACCTAATTTGTTTGTGAGAATTACCTTCTTTGTATTCTAGGATGTCTCACTAAAGGGGGCATGAGAATCACTAATATAACTTCTTCATCTATTCTTCAGATATTTTAATTCTCAAGAATCTTATTCCCACTATAATTCTTTCCCTGTGGAACTTCTTGAATCCACTGACAACATTCCTTCTGCCTTTAAACATACTTAATAAATGATATGTGTAATATTTGTCTTCTTTCTCAATCATCAGTGAATACTACCTGATTAATTTTCTTCTTTTTAACATTCTTTTGATTCTCTTTCTGCTTCTTTAATCAATTTCTCTTTGCTGACCTTTTTTGCTTTACTATGGGCTTCTTAAATGTGTAGATGTTGGACCTTTATTCCCAGTTTATGATAATTTCTTTGAAAACATAATTTACCTTCACAGCTTAAGCTATGGTCATTATGTAAATGAATTGTAGTTTTGATCCTGGTCTCTCACCTTTGCTATGACATTTGAACGTTAGTTTTCTATTGGAAATCTTTTCTTACATATATGACATGAAACTTGACACTCAGAGCATATAACAGTTAATTTGACCTGGAATACTATACAGTGGAATGAACATAAAATTTGTGTTCCAAATGCCTGGATTTCAGTCCCAGTTCTGCCACTATGCTTGCTGTGACCTTATGCTTACTGAGCCTTAGTTTATTTATCTGTAAAACAAGAATATATTACACATCCTACTTACCTTACTGGGTTGTTGTGATGATGAAATGGGATAATGAACATTTACAGCAAAAAAAGTTCCTCTGAAAACATGAGTCGTTGCTCTTTTTTGTCCAAGGTTAGGAAAATGTATCTCTACTTGCCTCGTATTCTCAATAGCATAACCGGTTTGTTAAGCCTATTAAAAAATGTTTGATATCTTTGGTTTCTCTTTCATTCCTCACTCATTCCATGTCCAGGCAGGAATGTCCAAAAGGACAATCCAATCTTGGAGCTGAAAATATTCCTTATCACGTAGCAGGGTAATGTTTCCTAAAGTGTGGTTGGGTTAACTACTTCCTCTCAAAGTCAACTGAGGGTGCTGTTATGTTAAAAATGAAATTAATGAACCCTACTCCAGACCTGCAAACCTCACCTTCTAGGAGTAAAACCTAGTAATTTAGATTTTAAGCTTGTTCCCTGGATGCTGCTTTTGCACATTAAAATTGAGAACTGCCTTGGGATTGATGTTTCAATAAATGGTATAGTGAAAATCTATTTAGATCTTCATGTCATACACCAATTTATCTTAGTGAGTGTTCTGGGGTGGGGGGTGAGAGACTCCAAATTAAAATAGAGAATGCAGTTTTACTCTAAACTATCTTCTCTAGGAGATTCATGGGGTTCAGTAGCATACTAAATGTGCTAAGAAGAAAGGTAGTAAAAAAGAGATGAAATTGATTAGCCTAAGATTTTTACTTTCTTATTTGTCCACAGAAATCTTTTAAATGGAAATCCATTAATATTGCAAAGAGCACTAATATTCTATCAGTGTTCAGTCTATCAATTTAAATGTTAATATCATCCAAAACACCTTTACAGACATACCCAGAATAATATTTGCCCAAATATCTGGGCACCCTATGGCCCAGTTAAGTTGGCGCATAATATTAATTATCACAGCAGCTTAACATAAAATATATATTCTAGCTGAATGTAGCTGAATTTTCAGAGGAATACAGAATTGTACATGATGCTGTTTTACCTGTTCCTCCTCTGGACCCAGTTTGGTCATGTACTCTTCTTTTAAAGCACATATTATGCAATGCCCAATCATTGGACATTTTGTCCTCTGTATTTATTAATTCAGCAGCCTCAACTCTTGTTACACCCTACACCATCAAGCTACTTAAAACACACACACATAAAGTGTTACATACATGTATGTATATATAACTTTATGAGGAATTTAACATGTCTTTTTAACTGTGCCAGTATTTTTATTAGGATCATTTAGGTTAGTGCTCTTGTTATAAGGTTGTATGAATTTTTTAGTTGTTTGCCTCAATACTTTTTCCCATAAACCTTGTTATTTTTAGTATGTAGTTTATAGAATACAAGATTTTATAGGAATGCATATACTATATATTTACAGGAAATAAAGGTTTATGTAAATGTATAGGAATACTATATATTTATTTAAGGCTAAGAATTTTTATTAGCTGTGATTTGTAATAGTTTCATTATCAATCAGTTTGTTGTATTTTCTAATTTTCATTATTTCTTCTTTGACCTATGGGTTATTTGGAAATCTAGTTCTTAATTTCTGTACATATGATGGTTTTCTAGTTATTTTTCTTTTCAATTTTTTTGTTGTTGCTGTTGTTTTTGATATTTGATACAGTTGCTTTGTATCAGATAATATTTTCAGTATGATTTCAATCTTTTGAGAATTGTTGAGACTTGTTTTATGGCCCAGTATGTGGTCAGTTTTTATAAATATTTTGTGTGTGCTTATCCCTTTGGTTTTAAGCCCTCTCCCAGATAAATATCTTGTTAGTTCTTTGCTGCCTTATAAAAGATATTTCATATGTTTCATTTATCTGACTTAGTTGCCTTCAGCAGAGGCATTGGTTCATAATTACTTAGCCTGCTGTTAATGTGGATGGAAACTCCTTACATATTATTTCTAATTAATTCTTTCTTTATGACTTCTTGTTCCTTTGTGTTACTATTACTTCATCTCTTTGAATATTTATTTTTTTGTATTTAAATTTTTAGTCTGTATGTTCCAGTAATTCTGCTTCATATAGTTTTTGCTTTTTTAGTTTGTGGTTATAATACTCAAGTATCTAGGTATTTTTATCTGTATGCTTGTGTTCTTGTCCAGATTTTTGGCTATTCTGCCTGCTAATGTGTATAGAAGAAGGTCTCAAAAGGCCAAGTCTTAGTTTGTGCAAATTTATGAAGGATTAACAACCTTATGAAAATGGGCAGTAATTGCAAAAGGCATGGAAAGTCATTAAACTGGGATGCAAATCTTACCTCTGTGAAGGAGAGTGAAGGAAGGAAGGAGAAAAGGAAGGAAAGAGAGAAGGAAGGAGAATTTTATCCTGCAATGCAGTCCTAAGACCATTTGGCAAAGTTGATGGGGAATCTTCAAGTCAAAGTTGCCCATCCTAAGAGTCCCTTGGCTTATAGATCTTTCTTAATATTCCTGCCATGCTCAGTCATTTGTTTGTATCTCCTGAGAAGTGTGATCTTGGTGTGTACATAGTGATAGATTCAGAACATAGCAGTTGGGGCCATCCATCAGAGCACTTCTTGCAGTAGGATATGTGAGAGGTGCATTCTCATGACCTCTGCTTCCACTCTCCTTACCCCAACTCTATGACTTTTACTTTGAAATACCCTGTATTTGCTATTATTCAAAAGCTATATTGATAGCAAGTTGCCTCTTTATTTCCTCTCTTCACTTGCAAATTTTAAAAAATTATTTCCATTGCTTCTGCCTTGACTCATTTTCTTTATAGCTTTCTTTCTTGTTTATTTTTATACCTTACCTAGGAAACCTTCATCCTTACTAATAAGCCAGCAAATATCAAGCCTTTTCTCAAAACCTTTCATTTTTCCTAGCAGGGAGATACCCTATATTAAGTTATAAACATCTAGGATAAGAGGAGCATCTTAAAATTTACCCTACATATAACATATACTAGTTCCCTTGGTAACCATATTCTCGCTATCTCACACACTGCTCTTAGAATCTCCCTTTGGTGGACCACTGCATTACTCACGTTTTGGCTGAACATATTCACTAGACTCCTAATTGAGAAAGTGGCTATTCCTGAGTCTAAGTTCTGTCTACTGTACCTTATTCTTGGTGCCTATAAGTGATGGAATGTCAAATTCTTTCCTCTTCAGCAAAACCTGTAGCACATACTTAAATATTAGCCTTTTCCTTGAGTAACAGTATGCCTTTTTCCTCTTCTCAGCTGTTTTTTTGTGTGTGTTCACAAGACTTGAAATTCTTTGTAATGTTCTTGACAACTTATAATTGAAGCCAGTAACCTTTTAAATGAATTCCATTTCATCAATTACTTATCCTCACTCTACCCATCCTCCTACCCACAGCCTACCTGATGTTTTATTTCCAAAACAATTTAGTTTCAGGTTCAAATTTAATTGAAATATTGCTCAAGAATTTTAAGTGGTCTTCTGTTATTTTACAAATCAAAACCAAAATCTAAACTCCTTTATAGCATTTAAAGGCTATTTCAGGGCCTCTGTATTCTACCTTTCATCATGTTTTGATAATAAAAGTAGGCAACATTTATTTAACGTTGGGCACTATGCTAAGTACTATGCATGTATTATTTCATTTAATCTTCTTCACAACAAACATATGAGATGCATACTTTTATTATTCTCACATTACATTAAGAAACTGGTAAAGTAACCTGCACATGATCACCTAGTAACTAGTAAGTGGTGGCCCAAAGATTCTAAGCAGGTCAGTTTGACCTGAATTTTAGTCTTATGTTTATCAAGCCATATCTCTCATTACATTATTCTGAAGAGTCTTTTAAACTTTACTCTTTTGATAAACAAGTTTTGTTTTTTCCTGAGGTCTAGAAGGTAATCCCACATGGACCATTCTTTTAGGCTTAATTTCCTCTGTACTTAAGTTTGTGTATGTAAACAGTATCATTAACTGGATTTTGTACTCTAGTCTAGCTATTTCACATGTGGTTATCTCCCTAGCTAACCTGTAGGTTCCAGAGACCGTGTCTTCTAGATTTTTTGGTGTCTTTTGTACCTGATGCTGTTAAAGGCACAGCAAAGATGCTAAGGAAATGTTTGTTAAATTGATGAAAATTCAAGTTGTTTCAGCTGATGGGGAATGTTTATTTTTCTGTCTTTTCCCACAGAGGCAGGAAGATTGATGGCTTGGTATTATATTACATTTGAGACAGTGAAGAAATTTTGTACAATCAGTGGAAAAGAAACTTTATTGGATCTGGTAAATTAATTTTCACAAGAAAATAAATATATAATGATATAGTATAAAATAATATTGGAGTAAATAATTTGTGTATCTCATGCAATTTAAGAATAAATGAGCAGAAAAGAAAGCATTTCTAATAGTGCTTATGTTTTTCCTCCTCATATGCCTTTGATTGTAAGATATAGAATAGTACTCCTTAGAATATATTTCCAATTGTATCTCTGTGTTAGGGCTAAGAAAATTCATATACATACCCAAAGTCAGGATGGCAACTGCCTTTCAACTTATGTGGTAATGCTGATTACCTTGGTAGTGGTTACCAAGTGTAATATGTTGAGAAAGAATGTGCTGAGAAAGATTCCAAGATGGTGTGGCATGGTATATTAGGAAAGTCTGCCATGAATGAGGGACACTGAGGGACGCATGTGCCTCCTACTTGCAACTCTTCCCTAAATCCTTTGCATCAGAATAATGATAACAGTAGAAAGAGAATAGTATTGGTGATAGACCAGGAAAAAGAACTGATTTTGGAGAAGATGGGAGTAAAAACAGGCTATACTAAGATATCACCAGTGGGGGCAACTTTGTAGCTGTAGCAGTGAATAGAACCATAGTCATGTTTTTGGCACCTGGTAACTGTATTGGTCCTTTCTTCCATTACTGGGGATATGAACATGAAACATGACATTTATATTTATTGTCAAATCCAAACTATTTATTTTTATTTAGAATATCTAAGTTGATTATTGTGATAAGATTATTATACTAAAAATTGCATTAAAATTGATGAGTAGAAGGCTTGTATTTTCATGTAAATATTATTCTTTTTAAATTTATTTTTTATTGAAGTATAGTTGATTTACAATGTTGTGTTGAATATTATTCTTAACTGAGAAGAAATCAAGAATAGAAACTCCCTAATGTTAACATTAACTCATCTGATTTTGAGTTCAGTAAGTGTGAAAGAGAATTAGAAAGGGTGTTAGTTTCATTTTACAGGTGTGAAAAACCAAAGCAGAGTCATTTGACAGAATTAAGCTCTAGAATACAGATTTCTTAATACCTACGCATTGTTTTCATTACAAAATAATCCTCAATAGGAATAATAATTTGCAAACTATAGAAGGGTAAATAATAATATAATAGTAGTAATAGCGATAGTAATGAAATCTTCATTTATTGAGTGCTTATTATGTGTTAGGTGCTACGCTGAATATTTTAAATTTTATCTTGTTAATCTTTACAATGTTACTGATATAGCCCCAGTGTGTAACACAGTGTCTGACATATAACAAGTGTTCGTAAACTTTCGTTAGTGAATGAATGAATCCTTAAAGAAGCAAAATGCATAAGGCAGGTTTTTAACTCTATTATGCTAAACGTGATGTCCCAAGGCAGCATTAAAAATAAATAAATACAGAAAAAATAAATGAGAGAAAAGAAGTAAAGAATGGAAATAACTAAATGAACAAATGCTGAAATTTTATAGGTCACAATGGTAGCCAGCTGCAAGGAATTTCTAGATATACAATTAAGAACAAATGAAAAGAAAACACTGAATACTTTGAACAAAGATCCAAATCGGATAACTGTCAGGTACAGAAATTAAATATGTTTTAAGTAATTTTAAAAAGGTTTCATTCAGTTAAAATAAATAATAATAAAAGTTTTGCCTTGTTTATTTACAGATTTCCAATGGGAGGAAGAATTAAAACAAGAGAAATGAAAGTAAATTGGTAAAGAAAATCAATTGTTAAATGTCTTAAAATACTGATTACCTGTCCCTGATTCATATTTATGAAGGTTTTTTTTTTTAAACTTATTTTAAATTTCTTTTCCTTAATACAAAAAAGAACATATTTACATAAGAATGAGGAGTCAGAATGTAGGTGCGAAATTAATTTCCCAAAACTCAGACTTTAATTAAAAGAGATAATTTGTGAATTTTTAAATCAACAAATGTTGAGAGTGTAATCTGTTGAGGGAAGTTAGACAATAGAAGAAGATATGCTTCTCATCCACAGGAACTTTCAAGTTGGCTTGAATGAGAACCATGTGTATAAAAATAATGGACAGTATGAAAACACATACACTAAATGTCTATTGAATGATAGTGGTATTCTGGGAAAGACATACTAAATGCAATGATATCAGTGAAGGAATGTTTTTGTGACAATGGGATGACTATTCTCCCAGGAAAGGGAAGTTTGTATAGAGGAGTAGTAGCTGGAAGAGTAAACTAAAGTTACATTGTATTTTAATGACTTTACCCAGTTTCCAATCACAAATGGTGCCAAGTGCTTGGTTTTCTGAGTATTTAGGTCTTAGTGTTAAACCATTTGATTTAGATCATTTCAGGTAAAAATGATTTTTTTTATGTGGCTCAATAAAACCAGTTGGCCAAAGAATTTCCTTTTTCTCCTTAGCTAAAGGAGGTCACTCGTTCTCTGGGATACTTCCTAACGTCTCATTGAATTTTATCTCCCAAATACCATGGCATCTCATAAACAAACTTCCACTGCTGTGTACAACTCATCAGGCAGATCTACAGCTTGGACAACAGAAGTTAATGTTCTGTTTCTTAGATCTATTTCTTTAGAAATTTAAATATCCTTAGAGATCATACAGAACTTAGAGATCCTGTACCCAGGTCCTCTCATTTTACAAATGAAGTAAGTGATGCCTAGATAAGTTGTGACTTGCTCGAGGCTATGTTGCTATACTGGGGGCTGATCTAGAACTAGAATCTAGATCTCTTGATTCTCACAATGTTTTTTTCAATATACTCTGTTGTATCAACTACTGAGTCAAATTAAATCAAGGTATTTTTCCACAAGCACCTTGTTGGGAACACTCTATTTGCAATTTTAACGCTTTCATTTACCTTACCTTAGATTGGGTCATACGTTCTTTTCATTGGGACTGTCAGATTTTAAAATTGATGACTTTATAATTGTTTTTATATGTATCATAATTTAACTTCCCATTATAATTTCCCACCTTTATGCAACTACTTGAGTGTGGCTAGGAAGAGTGAATGTGTGGGGGGTATTTTCTTAATCCAAAATGTACAGTCTTTTGGTGGGTGATGATGGCTAATAGTTACCACTTTTATGTCTCTCTCATATTCCTGTTACTTTGCTGAATTTCAGATCAGTTCTTTTTCAGGTAGGTGTTAATCCTTTTAATTTAAAAATTTTATCCTTCACCTTTCTGCCCTTTAAGGCTGTTTTTTAATTTTTCATAATTCCTGGGTCTTTCATCTTAAGCACTAGCTCTGTTTTCTTTATTTGGTATTTTTCAATGAACTTATAGGGTGTATTTCCAAGTCAGTGATTTCTTTTCACATTTGTTTGTTTCTTCTTATTATATAAGTAACGCATGGATTCATTTTTAAAGATTCAAAAATAAAATTTATAAAGCAAAAAGTCAGGTCTCCCTTGACCCCCAGAAGTAACTGTTATCAGTAGTTTGCTGTGGGTCCTTCCAATTTCCTTTCTATTTATTTCGTACATATATATGGGCTAATAAACATATGTTATGTCTACATATAAAAAAGGTCATACTATAATTATTGCTCCTGTCATGAAGTTCTTCTATATCAGTACATACACATCAACCTCATTTATTTTGATACCAATGTGTGTGTGTGTGTGTTGTTTTTTTTTTTTGCCGTACGCGGACCTCTCACTGTTGTGGCCTCTCCCATTGCGGAGCACAGGCTCCGGACGCACAGGCTCAGCGGCCATGGCTCACGGGCCCAGCTGCTCCGCGGCACATGGGATCTTCCCGGAGCGGGACACGAACCCGCGTCCCCCACATCGGCAGGCAGACTCTCAACCACTGCGCCACCAGGGAATCCCCCAATGTGTGTTTTAATAGCAGTGTATTCCATAGTATGAACATATTGTAAATTTTTTTTTTAACATCTTTATTGGAGTATAATTGCTTTACAATGATGTGTTAGTTTCTGCTTTATAACAAAGTGAATCAGTTATACATATGTTCCCATATCTCTTCCCTCTTGCGTCTCCCTCCCTCCCACCCTCCCCATCCCACCCCTCTAGGTGGTCACAAACCACCTAGCTGATCTCCCTCTGCTATGCAGCTGCTTCCCACTAGCTATCTTTTTTTTTTTTTTTAAACATCTTTATTGGGGTATAATTGCTTTACAATGGTGTGTTAGTTTCTGCTTTATAACAAAGTGAATCAGTTATACATATACATATGTTCCCATATCTCTTCCCTCTTGCGTCTCCCTCCCTCCCACCCTCCCTATCCCACCCCTCCAGGCTGTCACAAAGCACCAAGCCAATATCCCTGTGCCATGCGGCTGTTTCCAACTAGCTATCTACCTTACTATGTTTGTTAGTGTGTATATGTCCATGACTCTCTTTCGCCCTGTCACAGCTCACCCTTCCCCCTCCCCATAACCTCAAGTCCGTTCTCTAGGAGGTCTGCGTCTTTACTCCTGCCTTACCCCTAGGTTCTTCATGACATGTTTTTTCTTAAATTCCATATATATGTGTTAGCATACGGTATTTGTCTTTTTCTTTCTGACTTACTTCACTCTGTATGACAGACTCTAGGTCTATCCACCTCATTACAAATAGCTCAATTTCATTTCTTTTTATGGCTGAGTAATATTCCATTGTATATATGTGCCACATCTTCTTTATCCATTCATCCGATGATGGACACTTAGGTTGTTTCCATCTCCGGGCTATTGTAAATAGAGCTGCAATGAACATTTTGGTACATGACTCTTTTTGAATTTCGGTTTTCTCCATATTGTAAATTTTAACCACTCCTTTACTGATGAAGAGTTAGATGGCTTACAAACTTTTGCTATTACAAATAGTGCTGAAATGAACTTCCTTTTATTTACACCGTATTTTTCAAGAATTTCTGGGTGAAAAGGTATATACATGAAAAGATTTAATATTTAATGCCAAATTGCCTTCTAAAAAGCTTACCTTATTTACAGTTCCCACCCACAGTGTAAAAAGAATGACCATTTCCATAAATCCTCCCAATACTTGTTTTTTTATCTTGAACTTTTGTCAATCTAATGAGTGAAAAATTTTAAACTTTTCAAATCCCTAATTATTAGGAGGGAATATATATATTATTTGGTTTTATACAGAAATTTTAAATTGTTATAAAATCATGCATGTCAGTCATTTCCTTATGACTTCTAGGTTTTGTGTCTTGCTTACTTAGGAAGGCCTTTCCCATCCTGTATTTCTTTTTTTTTTTTTTTCATCCTGTATTTCTTAAGATTAGGTTCAACTACATAAAATGGTAATAAAATGAATTAACAGTAGATTCAACAAAATAGGCTACTTTTCTCTCACAGAATATACAACTCAAGGTAGATAGTCTAAGGTAGATATAGTGGCTTCAAGGTGTCATGAATACTATGTTCCTATCTTTCTGCTCTGCTATCCCACACATGACTTCTATTTCAAGGTCACCTCATTGTCCAAAATTACTACTAGAGCTTCAGCCATTACACTTGAATATCCTCTCTCTTTTCAGTAGGTTTCTTGGAAGTCCCAGATAACCCTTTCTCACCTAATACAGCTAAGTGCAAAAGAGACTGGGAAATGTCTTGGTGATAGTGTGCCTATATTAAAATTAGGATTCTGCTATTAATAAGGAAATAAAGAATGAATGTTGGGTAGATAAAGCAGTCTCTGCCACACATCCTAAGATCATAGGACTTTTTCTATCGTTTCTTCTAATACTTTAAAATCATTTTATTTTTACCTAAAGGCTTTTCATAGGCATCTGGAGTTAATTTTTATATGTGGTATATTAAGAATTTAATTATATTTTGTCCCTGAAAGATAGTCAGGAATGTTTGATAACTATGTTGTCTTTCTCTCTTTGCCTATTGATTGGGAATGCCACCTTCTCATAAACTAAATTCCTAAGGATCTGATTCTGGACACTTACTGTTAGCCTGTTTATTTTGTTGCCGTGACAATACCACATTGTTTTACTTGCTATTCTTTTATTGCATGTTTTGTTATCTGGTAAGGCAAGTCCGTTCTTACTGTTATTTAAAAAATGTTTTTGGATATTCCTGCATTTTTCCTCCCTGTGAAATTTAGAATCAGTTTGTCAAGATTTATAAAAAGTCCTATTGAAATTGGCTTTATCGATTAGTTTGTGGAAGAATTCTTCCTTTAACAGTTCTGAAATCTTTCTATCTAGGAATATGGTATCTCTCTCCATCTATTCAGATCTTTATGTCTTTCTGTGATATTTTATAACTCATCATTTAGGTTTTATATTTCTTGATAGGTTTATTTCTTGGTATTTTATGGAGTTTGATATTGTGAGTCCTTCTTTACATTGCATACCATTGCATTTTATGGTCAGTTATTGATGGTATATAGGAAAGCTATCAATTTTTAAAATTTTGATTGTTTTATCTGGCTATCTCACTGAACTCTCTTAATAGTATGAGTTGTCCTTTAGTTGGTTTGCTGGGATTACCTAGATAGACAATCATATTATCTGTAAATAGTGATAGTTTTATCTCTCGATTTCTAATAGTTGCAACTCTATTTTTCTTAACTTCTTGTAGATAGAAACTTTAGTATATGTTCTCTAGTTTTAGAGAGAGCAGACATCTTTGTCTTTTTACTGTTTTTAATTGTCAAGTTTCCAGTGTTTCACCACTGGGGAATTTCTCACACTTTTTGGATTCGATTGTGGAATCCATTAACCTCCTTCTCACTTATTTGTAAAAACAGATTTGAATTCAGAGAGAAGAGCAAGCAATCCATTTTAGCTCACCATTGTCTCTGGATCTAAAAGTTGGGTTTCTCTACAATTTCTTTCATTTTTTGTTCTTTGCAGGGTTACTAACTTTTTTTGAATCAATTTTTCTTACTTTATATGTTCCTGAGCTATTCATTTCACCCAGCTTGTCAGTTTTTATGGCATAAAGTATTTTGTCCTCTAATAAGTTAAAAATTTCCTCTAAATATATAATGTCTTTTCTAATATCTAATATTATTTGTATCATCTCCTTTTTTCTTAATCAGATTTGCTAGAGGTTTCTATATTTTGATCTTTTCAAGCCATTTATTTTTGACTTATTGATCATGTTTAATAGTCCTATTAATTTTACATATTTAATCTTTACTTTCTATTATTTTTTATTTCATTAATTTCCCATTTTGTCTTTATTTTTTTTCTTCTACTTCTTTTTGTAATCTTTTAAATTGTATTTTTCTCCATTTATTATTTTTTTAAATTTTCTATAAAATATGTAAGACTACAAATTTTCCAGTGAATACCACTTTGACATTGTTCTATAGATTTTCTAAATCTATTGCTATTCTTTCTAAATAGCTTGTAATTTCAGTTTTAGTTTCCTCTTAAGAATTATTTAAAATTATGTTTAAAATTTTTAAAGTAATACTTTTTAAAAATTGTCATTCTTTTATTGTTAATTTCTAATTTTATTGGATTGTAATTAGAGAATGTGGCCTGTTAGAGTTCTGCTTTATGATAGATATTGTGGTTTTACTTGTGGCTTAATACATGGTTAATTTTTATCATTATTCCATGTGGATGGTAAATGGATAAATGAATGATGTGTTCCTTAGGCACTAAATTGCATATTTTGCCATTAGGAAGAGTTTGCTAATTGTGTTACTCAAAGTGAAATATCACTCATTTTTCATGTAAAGTTTTATTAATCAAGAGAGTAATTTATTATATTGGAAGAGGAAAATATATTGAAAATATAGCCAGATTATATAATGGATCTAAAGATGTAATGTCAGATAGTTCAAGGGAATATATATATACCACCAATATATTTGGAAAAGCAAACAGAAAAGGAACAAGTACACAGTAAACAGAAGAGTGACATATTGTCTGATCAGCTGTGACTTGTGGAAATGACTATAAAAGTATAGGATGGATTATACAATAAAGGAACAAATCATAAGGAAATTGTCTTCTTAGGATTGTACATAAAAGGAGTTGTACTTAACCTGTGTATTTACACATTTGTTAGGTACTACAGGCCTATTGGCCCGTTTGTCCATGTTGCCTTTCTTGTCCTGTCTTGTAGTTTCTGCTGATGGAAAGAGGCAGGTTAGATGAGTCAACTAACTGTCCTATTGAATACTTTTTGCTTTTAATTCCGTTTTGTCTACTATTAATAATATTGCCATACTTGTTTTATTTAGTATATCATTTAATCTTTTTCTTCTTAACATTTTCATATTGTTTTATAATTTGTATAGATTGAATATAGTTAGATTTTATCACTTTTCTTTTTACCTGATCTCAGAATTCTTTTAATTGAGAATCAGTTCATTCACATTTATTATAATTACAGTAGTCCCCCCCCTTATCCATGGTTTCGCTTTCCACGGTTTCAGTTACCAGTGGTCAACTGTGGTCCGAAAATATTAAATGGAAAATTCCAGAAATAAACAATGCATAAGTTTAAAATTGTGCACTGTTCTGAGTAGCAATTCATAAGTTTAAAATCTCACTTCGTTGTGCTCTGTCCCACCTGGGACATGAATCATCCCTTTGTCCAGTGTATCCTGCCTGTTCTTCACTTAGTACCCATCTCAGTTATCAGATGACAGTTGCCATATTGCAGTGCTTGTGTTCAACTAACCCTTATTTTACTTAACAATGGCCCTGTGGAATTAAAGGAACCTCAGCTAAAATTGGAATCAGGACAGACCTGTAGGGGAAGCTCTCACACTCTGCCATGCATCACCAATTGCTCCAAGCAGAAAGAGGTGTACACCTACCTCTCTGATAGGAAAATCCCTCTACTTTACTATCCAGCAGGAAAAAGAAAACTTCTCTCTGCCCTGACAGCCCAGCCAGTCGGAGACTGTACCAGCCCGACTAATGAGAAGCCTCCATACTTTGTACTACCAGCTTCCTCCAATGGACTCTGGTTTTCACAGCCCCTCCTATCTCCCCCCTTTTCCCTGTAAAGCAAATTCCTTGTTCTCTTGATTTGCCTATGCTTTGCCATAGTTTGCATATCCTGAATTACAGTTCTTTTGGCTCTTCCTCAATAAACTTGCTTTTGCTATAAAGCAAGTTTATAAATAATACAGTAGCCAGTTATTTTATAACTGGCTACTGTATTATTAAAGTTGACAGCTCCAAAGCGCAAGAGTACAATTCAGATATGCCAAAGAGAAGCTGTCAAGTCCTTCCTTTAAGTGAAAAGGTGAAAGTTCTAGATTTAATAGGTTCTAGATTTAATAATTTAGAGGTTGCTATGCTGGTTAATAAGAGGTTAATATGCTGAGGTTGCTAAGATCTACAGTACGAATGAGTCTTCTGCCTGTGAAATTGTGAAGAAAGAAAAAGAAAGGAAACTGTAAAGAAGGAAAAAGAAATTTCATGCTGGTTTTGCTGTCGCACCTCAAGCTGCAAAAGTTACAGCCACAGTGCATGTCAAGTGTTTAGTTAAGATGGAAAAGGCATTATATTTGTACAATAGCATATTCTGAGAGATAGAGACCACACTCACATGACATTTATTAACACTATTAATTGTTCTATTATATTATTAGTTATTGTTGTTAACTTTTAGTGTGCCTAATTTATAAGTTCAACTTTATCCTGGGTATGTATAGGAAAAAACAGTATATGTAGAGTTTCATACTATCTTTGGTTTCAGACATCCACTGGGGAATCTTGAAATGTATCCCCTGAGGATACTGTGTTTGGACTTAATCTTATTGTATGTTTTCTAATTTGCACGATTATTGCTTGTTTCTTTTTTCCTCACTTATTTCTTTTGCCTTTTCTGCCTCTTTTTGGATATGTCAAGTTTCGTTTGTTTTTGTTCTTCTAACTAGCTCTTCTTTTAAAATTTTATATGTTTTTAACCAATGTCTATAGAAAATGAACATTTAAAAACTTCCCATATGAGATAAAACTTTTATCATATTTTCAATTTCCTCTTGCCTCTTGCTCTCTCCCATGTTCAGATCATCTTGGATTTTAGTTCCAGATTGTTAAATTTAAAATATTTTACTGTGCATTAAAAATTGTAGACTTAACCTAATTTCTTTTTTTACTGATTGCTTTGCTTACTTTCTGCTTTTTAAAATCTCTATCTTCTTTTTCCTTAGATATATAATTTATTTTTTTTGGATACATTCTCAAATAATTTTCTGAGTCCTTCTGAGTCTTTGTAAGCCTGAAATGTATTTTGCCCTATCATTTGAATAAGTTTGGCTAAATCATTCTTCAGATGTTTATACTGCTCTTCTTGCATCCATTGTTGGTGATCTAATCTGTTTTCAGTACTTTTTTAAAAAATTAATTAATTTATTTATGGCTGTGTTGGGTCTTCTTTGCTGCACGCAGGCTTTCTCTAGTTCTGGCGAGTGGGGCTACTCTTCCTTGCGGTGCGCAGGCTTCTCATTGCAGTGGCTTCTCTTGTTGCAGAGCACAGTCTCTAGGCATGCGGGCTTCAGTAGTTGCAGCACACGGGCTCAGTAGTTGTGACTCGTGGGCTCTAGAGCGCAGGCTTAGTAGTTGTGGTGCACAGGCTTAGTTACTCCGCGGCATGAGGGATCTTCCTGGACCAGGGCTCAAACCTATGTCCCCTGCATTGGCAGGTGGATTCTTAACCACTGCACCACCAGGGAAGTCCCCATGTTTTCAGTTCTTTATTAATAACTTTTTTCTTTATCTGATTTAGGAAATTCACCAGAAAGTCTGCGTGTGTCTTTATTCTTTATTTTGCACAGCATTCTGTGGACCCTCTTAATATGTAGACTTGTATCTTTCTTCAGCTCTGGGAAATTTTCTTCTATAATTTAATTATTTCTTCTCTATTCTCTCTGTTCACTCCTTCTGGAACTCCTGCTGGATGAATGTTGGAACTTCTGACCATCTCCTCCACATATTATACTTATCCTTTCATATTTTTTATCTGTTTGTGCTTGGCTTTTAGGAGAATGTCTTAGCTCAGTTAGCCATCTCACTAATTTGCTCTTCAGCTTTATGTATTGAGTTTTTTCAGTGATAAATTTTTTTGTTTTTTTGCATTAAATCATATCAGGGATTTATTAGAATTCTTCAAAGAATTTTAGGTGAAATTTTAAAGCATTGATATTTTGAAAGCTCCTACAACATTACAAAGAAAATAACTGATCAAATTTGTATTTTACTATATCTCTGCTTGGCTTTCTAAAATATACATGGTATTTCTTTTTCTGTGTGTGTGTGATTTTAAAAGTTTATTCTGATAGCAATACAAAACAAATTGCATGAGTAAGATTAACGGTAAGGACAGGGTTAAGAAATAAGTTTCTTTCTTTCTTTTTTTTTTAAAATTAAAAAGAAATTTTTTAAATTTAATTAATTTTTTTACACAGCAGGTTCTTATTAGTCATCAATTTTATACACATCAGTGTATACATGTCAATCCCAGTCTCCCAATTCATCACACCCTCACCCCCACCCCCCACTGTTTTCCCCCCTAGGTGTCCATACGTTTGTTCTCATCTGTGTCTCAATTTCTGCCCTGCAAACCGATTCATTTGTACCATTTTTCTAGGTTCCACATATATGTGTTGATATATGATATTTGTTTTTCTCTTTCTAACTTACTTCACTCTGTATGACAGTCTCTAGATCCATCCACACCTCTACAAATGACCCAGTTTCATTCCTTTTTATGGCTAATAGTCCATTGTATACATGGACCACATCTTCTTTATCCATTCATCTGTTGATGGGCATTTAGATTGCTTCCATGACCTGGCTATTGTAAATAGTGCTGCAATGAACATTGGGGTGCATGTGTCTTTTTGAATTATGGTTTTCTCTGGGTATATGCCCAGTAGTGTGATTGCTGGGTCATATGGTAATTCTATTTTTAGTTTTTTTAAGAAACCTCCATACTGTTCTCCATAGTGGCTGTATCAATTTACATTCCCACCAACACTGCAAGAGGGTTCCCTTTTCTCCACACCCTCTCCACCATTTGTTGTTTGTAGATTTTCTGATGAAGCCCATTCTAACTGGTGTGAGGTGATACCTCATTGTGGTTTTGATTTGCATTTCTCTAATAATTAGTGATGTTGAGCAGCTTTTCATGTGCTTCTTGGCCATCTGTATGTCTTTTTTGGAGAAATGTTATACATGGTATTTCTAATCTCTCTGAAAAAAATTTTAATTATATAAATCAATTATGCTTATTTTGAAACTCTTTTTCTGTGCACTTAACTCTGTTTCCTCAATTGTTATTTCATTTATTAATATTGTGTGTCTTTTTAAATTTTTTTCTCAAATTTTAGGTAGTTCTTCATTGTTTGCTTTTGCATTTGTAAATATATTTTTGCCTACCTATTCTGTTACTTACTATCTCTAATGATTGTGGAGAAGTAATTAGATTGACTCCCATAAAAGTGTGGAAATACCTTGCAATTTAAGAGTAAAGTCTTTCTACTTCTACTGGGGTTTTCATTTCTACCTGGAGAACTGTCCTGCCTCTCTGGCCTCAGTGTCTACACTCCCTACTTTAGCCTCTCAATACATACCACAACTGCTTAATGTTTTCCACAAATGAGAGAGAGTGACAGGGGTAGACTAAACTGCCTGCTCAGAATACAGCATTCCAGTGAATTGCTCCAACAAATACCCTAGGACCCTCTCTCCTTCTTGATCTATTAATTCTTCTGCATGTACTATGGATAATCTCCGGTTTTGTTTTTCTCATAGATTTGATCTTTTTCATAGATATGATTTCTAACATTCAACTTTCTGGCCCACCAATGGCATGCTTTCTTGCTTTCCTGTAGTTTTGTGGATAGAGACTAACACACAAAAACACACCTATATAGTTGTCCATCATTTTATGGAATTTAAAGAGGAGTTATATGTATGGAAGGCTCCATGTGCCATCTTGATTTTTTTCTCTCATTTGATTCTTTGGGCATTCTTATTCTATGTTTAGGCAGAAAAAGATGACTTCAGAATAACTTTTTCTCCTCTCAAGAGAGTTGTACAGCTTTATAGTACACCTTTAACTTATCTTCATATGAAGGATTTCTACTCTTTCTATACCTTCCTTTACTAAGTTGGCCAGTATACAGAAGTCTTTTGGGAAGTTCTGGTATCATTTTTATTAGTTGGCTAACTGTGGAAGCTGAGAGCAGGTCATAAATGGCTCAACCATTGATAATAACAATAGTAATAACCATTTCTTGAATATTTGCTGTGTTCCAAGCACTGCATTAGATGCTTTACAGGCATACCTTGGAAATATTGTGCGTTCAGTTCCAGACCACCACAATAACATGACTATCTCAATAAAGCAAGTCACACAGTTTTTTTGGTTTCCCAGTCCAGTGCATATAAAAGTTATCTTTACACTAGACTATAGTCTGTTAAGTGTGTAGTGGCACTGTCAAAAACACAGTGTACATACCGTAATTTAAAAATTCAAAACAATTACAACAGTAACATCAAAGATCACTGATCACAGATAACCATGACAAATATAATAATAATGAAAAGGCTTGAAATATTTCGGCACTTAACAAAATATGACACAGAGACATGAAATGAGCAAATGCTGCTGGAAAAATGGTGCTGATAGACTTGCTTGCTGCAGGGTTGCCATAAACCTTCAATTTGCAAAAACCCCACAATATCAGCAAAGTGCAATGAAGTGAAGTGCAATAAAATGTGGTATACTTGTAC
This sequence comes from Delphinus delphis, assembly GCF_949987515.2. Lineage (NCBI taxonomy): Eukaryota > Metazoa > Chordata > Mammalia > Artiodactyla > Delphinidae > Delphinus > Delphinus delphis. Next base: position 79,794,186 of record NC_082683.1, on the reverse strand, counting down.
ATACCTATGGCAGAAACTGTTAGCTTACTGTCCAATATTTATCTTACCTTCACAGGGAAAAGATTACATTTCCCAGTCAACTTTGTAGCTAAATAGGGCCCTGTGTCTAAGTTTGTCCAATTAACAAGATGTAGGCAGAAGATGTAAGTCTTCCTAGAAGGCTGCTTAAAGGAAATGGAGTCAGGTGGTAAAAAGGGCATCAATTGTTGTCTTCCACCACTTCCTCCAACATGTTGTATGGAGTGAATGTGTAATGGCTGGAGATCCAACAGTCGTCTTAGACCATGAGATGGTCTGAGAATGGAAGCCATACATGGCAGAATAGAAATATAGTAGGATCCTAGGTCTCTGGTGACTTGTTGGACTACCATACCAAGCCCTAGACTGCCTAACTCTGGAGTTCTTTTACATAAGAGAATAAACCATTTATATTTAAGCCTCTATAGTCTGGTCATGGTTGAACCTAATTCAAATTGCATCATTACTTTATTTCATTTAATCCTTACAATAACCCTGATTTAGTCATTACATAACTATCATGCAAGTCTGACCCCATTAGTTGAGATGGCAGAGGTGCCATCTTACCTGAGGCTGTGAGACTTTTACTTCTACTGAGGATAAGCTCAGGCTGGCCTTATCTGGTGGAGAGAGACAGACAGCCCTGCCAAGGTTCTGTACCTACTAGAATAAATCCCTGTTCTCCCTTCCATTCCTGCTTATTGTTACCAAGTTCAAGCTTGTACTGCTCGCCGCATGACAGGACAGTAAAACGAGAGACAGGTGTTGGGGCAAGGAAAAGCCACTTATTTGGAAAGCTAGAAGACCAAGAAGATGGTGGACTCATGTCCCAAACAACCATCTTACCCGAGTTAGAATTCAGGCTTCTTTTATACTAAAAGGGGAGAGGGTGTAGCTGGTTGTTGTTGCAGACTTCTTGGTGCCAGAATCCTTTGTTCTTGCAGCTGTCCACGTAGGTTTGGTCCCAATGTTCCTGTAAACCTCCAACATGACAATCAACAATCATTATTTTCTGTTCTGCAACTTTTTATCTCTACATGAATGTAAACATGTTATACTTTTAAAGGTCAAGCCTAGGAGGCAGAGCATTGAGAAAGGGCTATTATGTATATTTGAAGCCATAGGCAACATTTTTACAAAGGTTCAGAGCCAGCATGACTAAGTATGGGCAACAGAGCACAAAGGTTAGAGCTAAAGGAATAGATCCAATATGGAGTCAGGTTTGTTCTTCTCTTACATACTGCTTTTTGTGGTAAAGTTTCTGACAGAGAAGTATGATGTTGAAAAGTGTACTATTTTTTAAGGTATATTGATGTTAAACATAAATATTACCTCAAAAGTCTTATTTTTACTCTATAATTTTGTATATATTCTTCATTTGTGCATTCCAGAATAGTTTCACAAGTTTTATTTATCCAGCACTTGAAAGCACCCCATCCACATTTTCCCATCAGTTCCTTCTTTGTTAACAAACCATGTAACTTTATAACCATTTCTTTCTTTCCTTTTTTTTTTAGTTTCCAACTTTCTTTAATGCTAATCTTAATGCTAATAGGTTGTGAGATATGTTTTTTTAATTGAATGAAATATTCTTTAAATTCTATAGTGCTTTACAATTTTCAGAGGTTTCACACACATGATTTCATATAATCCCATAATAATCCTATATTTCCCCACCTTTGTATTGCCCCTCCCCCTTCCCTCTTCCCATGGGTAACCATTAATTTGTTATCTATATCTGTGAGTCTGCTTCTTTTTTTGCTTTATTCATTAGTTTGTTGTATTTTTTATTTTTTTATTTTTTTTGTGGGACGCGGGCCTCTCACTGTTGTGGCCTCTCCCGTTGCGGAGCACAGGCCTCGGACGCGCAGGCTCAGCAGCCATGGCTCATGGGCCCAGCTGCTCCGTGGCATGTGGGATCTTCCCAGACCGGTGCACGAACCCATGTCCCCTGCATCAGCAGGCGGACTCTCAACCACTGCGCCACCAGGGAAGCCCCTGTTGTATTTTTTAGATTACACATATAAGTGATATCATATAGTACTTGTCTTTCTCTGACTTATTTCACTTAGTATAATGCCCTCCAGGTCCATCCATGTTGCTGCAAATGGCAAAATTTCATTCTTTTTTATGGCTGGGTAGTATTCCACTGTGTATATATATGTGTGTGTATATATATATATATATATATATATATATATAAAATATATCTCACATCTTCTTTATCCATTCATCTGTTGATGGACACTTAGGTTGCTTCCATACTTTGGCGATTGTAAATAATGTTGCTATGAACATGGGGTATACAATCATTTCTAAGTAGATGATATAAAATAATTTTCAGAAGCGTATATTATAGCCAAAAGAAGTCATCATTCAGCTGTATGCACCCATTCTGTGAAGTTAGTTGCTTCTTTCTATTTTCATATATTGTTTGCTAAAACTAAACCATAAAATATAACTATTCTACCCTTTCTCTTTGTGTACCTGTTTTTGGTCTTACAAGAGATCCCCCCAGAGAGTAATACAAGTCTAATAATTTTAGTTAGAATCATAGGGGGATTTGCATATCAAGGTCCGGTTAGATAAGTAAACAGACGAAAGAGGTAGCAAAGACCTGGGAGATAGTAGGCACAATAGACGGTAACTTCTTTTCTCCCCTCTTTTCACCCCTCAAATTTTGTAGCCAAGCAACTGCTTGTTGCTAATAATCAACTAATAAGCTACCAACCTTCAAATGTTGAACAGAATTTTATCACCTAACAGTATGCTTTTTACTCAATAGGTACTTAATAAATATATGGTGATTATATAAATTGTGTTGTTTTCTATAATACCTATATATAGTAAAGCCCAAAGTCAGCTGCACTGGAGAAGAATATGATAACAAATTTTAGATGTATTGAGATGAAAAAAACAAAGTGCAAGTGCCCTGTGATCATTTGAAATTTATCAATCTAGAGATTATAACAAAAATCTTGAGAAGAAATGAGATTTTTGAGAGAAAGAGAGGTTGAGTGAATAAAGAAGAGTAGAAAAATGAGAACTGACCTTTTAGAGGCTGGGAAGAGGAAGTCAACAATTACAATAGTCAACAATTGCAATAATGATGATATAAGATGCAGAGTCATGTAGTGTCACAGAAATCAAGGCAGAGAGGAATTTTAAGAAGAGATACTTCAGTCACTGATGTCAAACACTGTGAGATAGTAATTTTTAAAAAGAAATAATAAAATTTCTTCTTTCCTCAGTCTTATTCAGGCTCAGCTAGGATGCATTCCCATACAAGACTTTGCTTTGACGCAAGATACTTCGAAGATTTTCAGAAATGGCTCACGAATTACAAGATGTATGTTATAGGATTAATGGATTTTCAATATTTTTCCAGTAAAATAGTATACTAGATTTAATATTGGAAACTCTTTTTTAGGGTTGTCAGATTTTATGGCTATTCAAGAAAAGTTTGCTGTACTGTTGAACAGTTTGATTTTAGCGAAGTGTTTTAGATGTAGACTTTGGGAAAACTCTCTGCATGTATCCAAACAGCTGGAAAAAATTGGTAGGTACTGAATACAGGTAGGCAATGTGTCAATGTCTGCAATTTATTTTGTATTTCATTGTTAGAAAAATTGTTCTAAGATGGTTATAGACCTTTAAGGAAAAATGTGTTTATGGGCCTAAATAAGTTACTATACTTTCCTTCTCTTGAAAATCTGATTTTCATTTGCTTATGCTTAAAGGATTCTATTTGAAATCAATTTGGAAACCTAATAAAAATTAATGTTCTTATTTTTAAATTTGTTCTCAAACCAAGAGTGAAATTTTGTTTTAGTAATTAGGTAACTATGTGTTGTTCTCTCTTCTACTTTTATGACTGTTTTGTTTTGATCTCAATGACAAGGTGCAGAGCTAGCAGTCCTGGTCATTCCTAATTCATTACAGAAAATTGTCACTTATTTATATCTTAACTTTTTCTCTTTTTTCAATAACATTTCAATATTAGTAATGATTTTCATAGAGATTCTATAGACAGGTTTCTTTCCTGTCTGTTGGGATCTAGCTCAGGATGTGAACTGAAAAACTCTACACGGTGCCATTTACAAAGACTGGGATATGCCTAAAGCACTTCGGAATTTTTCACTTTGGTGTCTTTGGCTTTGTGACCCTGTTCCTTCTTAGATAGCTAGAACTCCAAAAAGAGAGTTATTTCATGGCTGACAGTCTTATTAGCTTTATAATTTTGTATGCATCTTGGGGACATTAAAAAATTAGGTAATGGGTCACTGGGGATTGTCTAATTATTCCTTAGAACAAAGATCTCCAGCTATTTTGTGAGGAAGTACTACTTTGTATTTCCTTGAAGTTTGAAATCGGTGGGGGAAATCAGTCAGAGAGCTGACCAGTCCTGAGAACTGGGGTGAAGGTGGAGATTGAGTGGTGAAAGCAAGGTCAAAGTAGAAGAAAGATTCCTGATTAAAGGCTCACCTTCCTATCAATACATAAGTCCTGGCAAACCAAATGCCACGCCCATCCCACAGAGATAAGAGTTCTGAATTGGGAAGAAGGTTACATACAATATTTAGGAGATTTCAACTTACAGAAAAATTTGAAATTATATAGAATGATTATTAATAGTATAGCACTAAAACACTTATATTAGAAAAGTAGAAAGTTCTCTAGAGTGATTTCAGTTTCCATGTGATAAGATGAGAAAAAGAACAAATTAAACCCAAAGTGGGAAGAAGAAAAGAAATAATTTTAAAAGAGCATAAATAAATTGAAAACAAAACAATCAACAAAACAAAAAGGTGATTATTTTGAAATATCAATGAAATTGATAACACTCTAGTCAGACTGATCAAGCAATAAAGAGAAAAGACACAAATTTCCAAAAACAAAAATGTGAGATATAACTATGGATCTTATAGATGGCAAAATGATAGAAAGGGAATGCTATAAACATCTAATGTCAATAAATGCCACAACTTTGATGAAATGGGAAAATTCCTTAAAAAACACAAACTGTCAAGAGTCCACTCAAGAAGAAATAGACAACATGAGTAGGCTTATATTTATTAAAGAAATTAAATTTGTAGTTTAAAACCTTACAAAGAAAATCCCAGGCACAGAAGTTTACACTGGTGAATTCTACTGAACATTTAAATAAGAAGCAATATCAGTTCTACACAGACATTTTCAGAAAATTTAAAAGGGGGGGTAATACTTCCCAACTCATTCTATGAGGCCAACATTGCCTTGTTATCACAACCTCACAAAGACATTCAAGAAAGACAGACCTCAGTAATATAAATGCAGTAATTCTTTATAAACTTTTAACAAATTGAACACAATGATAGATAAAGGGGCTAACATATCATGGCCAAATGTGGTTTATTCTAGCAATACAAGATGAGTTTACCACTTGATGTCAATCAATGTAATTCCTCATATTAACAAACTAAAATAGACCATATGATCATCTCAATAATGCCCCAAAAAATTGACAAGATCCAAAATCCATTTCTAATTAAAACTCTCAACAAATTTAAAATAGAAGGAAATTTCTCAAATTGATAAAGGACATCTATGAAAAACCTACAGCTAACATCATATTTAATAGTGAGAGACTGAATGCTTTCCTTCTAAGATCAGGAGCAAAAAGGATGCTCACTGTAACTACTTCCAGTAAACATTGTACTAGGGGTTCTAACCAGTACAGTAAAGCAAGAAAACGAAACTAAAAGCATACAGATTGGAAGGGAAAGAAGTAAAAATGTTTTTATTCATACATGATCACATGATCATCTATGTAGAAAATTCCATGGAAGGTAGGAAAGGTTTAGCATGGTTGAAGGATGTAAGGTCACTATATAAAAATTAACTTTATTTCTACATACTAGTAAGGAAAATCAGAAACTAAAATTAGAAAAACTATGCTATATTAGTTTTCTATTGCCATTGTAACAAATTACCACAAACTTTGTGGCTTAAAACAACACAAATTTATTACTTAAAGTTCTGTAGATTAGAAATCTGATGTGGTTCTCACTGAGATAAAATCAAGGTTCGGCAAGGCTGTTTTCCTTTCTAGAATCACTAGGGATGAATCCATTTTCCTGCCTTCAACTTCTAGAGAATACTTGATTCCTTGATCACAGCCCTCTTCCTCTACCTTCAAAGTCAGCAGGTGATCTTGGATTTGGCAAAGAATTTCTTAGATACAACACAAAAGCACGAACTATATAAAAGAAAAAAAGTGGATTTAATCAAAACTGAAAACTTTTGCTTTTCATAGAATACTATTAAAGAAGGAGGAGGAGGAGAAAACAAGCCACCAGACTGGAAGAAAATATTTGCAAAACATATAACTGATGGAGGACTTGTACCTAGAATGTATAAAAAATTCTTATAACTCAATAATAAGACAAACCACTGAATAAAACAATGAGCAAAAGATTCAAACAGACACATCACCAAAGAAGATATGTATATGGCAAATAAGCACCTGAGAAGGTGTTCAACATCATTAGTCATTAGAGAAATGCAAATTAAAATGACAACGCAATACCAGTACACATCCACTAAAATAATTTTTCTTTTTTTTTTTAATTTTTTTTTGGCTTTGTGCAGGCTTTCTCTAGTCATGGCGAGCAGGGGCTACTCTTTGTTGTGGTGCATGGGGTTCTCATTGTAGTGGCTTCTCTTGTTACGGAGCACAGGCTCTAGGAACATGGGCTTCAGTAGTTGCAGCGCGTGGGCTTCAGTAGTTGCGGCACATGGGCTCAGTTGCAGCATGTGGACTCTAGGGCACGCAGGCCTCAGTAGTTGTGGCGTGCAGGCTTCAGTAGTTATGGCTCATGGGCTCTAGAGAGCAGGCTCAGTAGTTGTGGCACATGGGCTTAGTTGCTCTGTGGCATGTGGGATCTTCCCGGACCAGGGATCGAAATCGTGCCCCCTAGCCTTGGCAGGTGGATTCTTAACCACTGCGCCACCAGGGAAGTCGCCACTAAAATAATTAAAACTTGACAGAGTGCTGGAGAGGATATGGTTCAACTGGAACTCTCAATGTGGGAATGTAAAATGTTACAACCACTTTGGAAAACCATTTGATTGTTTCTTTAAAAGTTCAACATAAACCTACCATGCAACCGGCCCTTTCATGCTTAAGTACCCAAAAGAAATAAAAGCATGTAGACACACAATTCTAATAACCAAGACATTTGAAAACAGCCTAAATATCCATGAACACGCAAATGGAAAATAAATTGTGGTATATCCCATAGTATGGATATATATACTCAGTAATAAAAAGGCATGAAGTGTTGATACAAACAACAACATGGATGAATCTTACAATAATTATACAGAGTAGAAGAAGCCAGACTAAAAAGAAAACTATTTAATTCCATTTAAATAAAAGGCTAGAAAATACAATAGTGATAGAAAGCAGATCAGTGGTTGCTTGGGGACTGTGTGGGAGGGGACAGAAGAGGTAGCGAAGAATTACAAAGTGGCACAAGGAAACTTTTAGAGGCAATGGTAATGTTTATTAGCTTGGTTGTGGTGATAGTTTCTCATGCACACACATACATAAACACACAAAATCACATGTCAAGTATATTGTATGTGAATTATACTTCAGTCAGTAAAATTGTAAAAATAAATCCAAAGGAAACTATATTCACTCACCAAATGAGCAAAAATTAAAAGTCCTGTAGTGGAGATAGTATAAGGTTATGAACATTCTCATGCAGTGTTGGTTGGAGCCTAAGTCTCATGATATCTACCAATTAAAATGCACAATCTCTTTAAAACAGCAATTTCACTTTAGCAATTAAATTTATAGAAATATTTCCACATGGATACAAATATAAACATTGTTTATAATCACATAATCTTAAATGTCCATCAATAGCAGAATGATTAAGAAAAGTATGAATTATCCATAAAAATTGATTAATAAAATTTCACTATACTGGAAGAAGCCAGTCTTTCTGACTTTCTGGAATATTGTCAGTCTGGGCATCAGTTGCATTCTATCCCTTCCAAATTGTTGAACACGAACATGTTTTTCACACTTAGTACAGCTGAACAAAAAGAAACAAATATTGACCAGCAAAATTCATGTAATAGAAAAGTGAGAGAATCCAAACAAAAAAGTAAATCTAAGTTCTTATTGAGCACCAGGAAAAAATAATGAATGCAAATTGATTTTCAACAATGTTTATAAACTAAAAATTAAAAATCAGGAAAGGTTATAAGGGAAAATGGAAATGAACATTAAGGAATTAAGAATACTAGGAGTTGTGTCTAAAGATTGAGTAAGAGAAATTCCCAGGAATAGTTAAAGATATGAGTAAGAAAAGGAGTATCATACCCTCATCAGTAATATGTGTGCCTTAAACAAGGTGGTACTAGTTTAGGATTTTATGCTTCTGACAATATCTTCTATTTTGGGATTTGGTTAAAATCATTCATATGAGTGTAAGAATTAAAAATTACAGTTTCTCAAAGCATGAAGAAACAGAGAATATCCAAAGATGGAAGAGCACTTGATGTATTTAAGGAGCAAAATTAAAGCCGGTGTGGCTGGAGAATAGTCAGCAAGAGAGGAATGGTAGGAAATTAAATGGGAGAGGTAGGCTGTGTTCAAGTCATATAGGTAAGGGAGTTTGGCCATAGTAAGGAAATTGCCATTTTATTCTAAATGCAATGGAAAGGCATTGGAAATTTTAGGCAGAAGAGTAAAATTATCTGAATTAGTACAGAAACAGAGAACTCAATTTCTTGAGTTCCTGTTTCTTTAAAAGTTCAACATAAACCTACCGTGAACTCATTTCAAGACAGAAATGCTCAGAGAGCCATAGCTTCATGAAACAATATTCCCATCCCTGAATAATGTTGCCTTTTTTAAAAACATGAGTATAACCATAGATGTTTCTTGGTACTTGCTCTATGACATAAGGTAAAACTAAGGGTTGAGACATCATGTGGACCAAAGAATTCCTCTTTCTTTTATAAAGCACATGAGTGTTTTATTTGAGTTTGAAAAAATAAATATGAACAATCAAATAACGTCACAGCCCAATTAATCCAATTGAGAACATTTTTTAACAACTTTAAAAATAAGTCATTAGTCTGGCTCTTTAAATTTTTCTTTTTTACTAATGTAGTTGTTAAATATTTAAGTGTAGATTTAGTTTTAAGTGGATTGTTTAAAAACTATTTGATTAATTTTCCACAGGTGTAACATTATCAAATGCTATGGTAAATGCAGGTTTGACTACCTTTAAAAAGATAGAAGAAACAGATGCAAGGAAACTTGAACTGGTATTTAATATTTACTTATTCCTAATGTTACCTGAATTCTGTATAAATTCTAAAGCCTGACTTTTGTATCTTTATTTCTGCCCAAAAATGATTTCCCTCTCATAGTCATACATATATATATATGTATTTTTTTTTTTCGGTATGTGGGCCTCTAGCTGTTGTGGCCTCTCCCGTTGCGGAGCACAAGCTCTGGACGTGCAGGCTCAGCGGCCATGGCTCACGGGCCCAGCCACTCCGTGGCACGTGGGATCTTCCCTGACCGGGGCACGAACCCGTGTCCCCTGCATCAGCAGGCGGACTCTCAACCACTGCGCCACCAGGGAAGCCCAGTCATATATATTTTTAACTTAAGATTTTAGATAATAAGCATGTTAAAACTATTGACTCTAAAAAATATTTTACTAAAAGAGTTTTTAGTGTTGTAATAAGAACATAATGACATAAATATGTTTTAGATTTTAAATAGACATCCCCCTTTTGGAACTCAGATAAAAGAAACAGTGATGTATCTACCAAAATATGAACTTGAAGTGGAACAGGTAAGTATTTTCTATTTTTCATATATTTTGATTTTCAGGAATAAAGCTACCCATAGCTGACTTGGAGGTGAGTATGAGTAGTAAGGTTATTTTTAACACTTTTTATGCCTATCCTTTTTTAAAGATTGCAAGATATAGTGATACCATGGCAGAAATATTAGTGACTGTTATATTAAGAAATTTTGAACAGCTACAAACTAAAAGAACAGCACCAGATTCCCACTACGTTACCTTAATCATAGGTGATGCAGATAATCAACTGGTTTCTAAGCACAAAATTATGTAAGTGTGAAATTTCTATTTTATTTCTAAGCATATACTATAAAAGAAAAATTCTGCTGAGGAAAAGAGTAATAAAATCATGGTGCGATCAATTAAATTACATTTTCCTGATTCTATAACGGGATAGTTTGTCTATTAAAGAAGATACTAATATTGGGTCTGTTGGTTTAGATAATATTTAGTACTCAAATGAACAAAGTGTAAAGTCTATCACCATGGTTTGAAACAAGTAATAGATGACCTTTAGGAGTAGCTCTAATTCACTGTTGCTGAACTTTCTTATTTTGTTGCTTTTCTCCTATCATTCATGACCTTACTACTCTTTGAGTGCAATCTTCCTCCTACTTACTTCAAAATATATCTTCTATTTCCAAATTAAAATCTAACAAACTACTACCGCCATTGTAGGATCCAGACAACCAGATCCAATAGATAAAGGAGGTACCTTGCCTTATATCTAGTTCTCTAGCATGTCATTCTATAATTTTACTTCAGCCTTTTTTCTAATACTATTGCATATTGATATTTTCTCTCAGGATGTCATAAACAAACTCTAAAGATAATAGTTGTAGCTACAGCTAATATTTTTTGAGCACTTAGTAGGTTCCAGGTATTGAATTGTTTAGTCTTTGTATGAGATAGGTGCTATCATTATATATACTTTATAGAGGAGAAATTTGAGACCAAGTTTATATAGGTAGTTTACAGCAAAAACTAGTTTTGAAGCCAAGCATTCTTACTCCAGAGCCTATGCTCCTAGCATATAACTGTACCTGTAAGTTCAGGATGGCAGTGATTCTGAAATGGGAATCTCCTAATTTTTGCCAGTGTACTGGAATATGGCTTCCTAAAACATCCTGTGCAAGGTTCCTAATGGGACTGCAGTGACTGATAAGGATATCCTTTTCACTGATAATTACTCTCCTGCAACTAGCCATGATACACTTACAGAGAATATATAATTATACAAATCTTTATTCTCTGTGACAACTAAATCTAATGACAGCCTTGACTATAGGAGGCTAAAATAAGTTCAATCACAAAATTGGTTGCTGGTGTTGTGTTATTAGATACAGACTATTTCATATCATTTAAAAAAATACTGTTGAAGTTCTCACAAATCCATGTAACTTATGTATAGCCATTTTAAAGTGGTAGTGATTTAAGGTCAAGGTCATAGGTTATTGATAGCAATTATATATTCAAGCAGGCCTGAAATGATTCAGTGCAACTTAGAACCAGCTGTTGGGTGAACATATAGTTAAGAAAATTATGGTAACGGTAGCTCCATTGATACTCCATTTCCCTATTCTCAGAACTTGGGGAAGGTAGTTTTCAGTCTCACTTCAGTTTACTACCAGATAGGACCTATCTTAGGATCAGTTAGCCCTTGAACATTAATTTAGTATTTCATTTCATTTAGTGTTCAAGATCACTATTAAATGATGCATTACTCTTTTTCAGGGATTCTGTTTTGCTAAAAGCTGGAAATTGGGCTAAAAAGATTGATGTGAGGCGAGCTCTTAAATCTGAAGATCTTAGCATAAATCTAATTAGTTCTGAATATGGTAAGTTCATTGAAGTAATGAAGACATGAATGTAAAAAATATGATAGCATTTAAAAATTATTTCCTTTATGTAAAACAGAAAAACAACATAAATGATATTGTGTAAAAATAATTTATTTAAGTAAAATGAATAATTTTAAAGGAAGCTTCATATATTTGGATATGTAAAAGATGGCAGAGACTAGGATAATAAAATTAAAATTTTATCTGTTCATTTATAGACATTTTATTTTTTAAGATATATTTCAGTTACTGTAGGAACATTGATTTTTATGACAGATGTATAAATTTTCATTTGTTATACCTTTTAAAGTATCTTTAAAACATTTCTATCTCCTGGACTTGTTAGACTTTCCAGTTCAAAAAGGTATAAAATATAGCAGGTATAAAAACAAATAAATGGTCTCATGTGTGGATTTATATGACTTAAATAAGCATTTGTATGCTTTTTTTTTTCTTTTTTCAGTTGGACTTGATATACACCAGAAATTTACAGTCTTTTACTTAGGACCCAAGAGATTTGGAAATCAAATACTTATGCGAAAAAAACCAGAAACAGAGATGTCCCATTTTAAACATTCAATAGCAGGGCCCAGTAAAGGTAAATAGCTGTATTTAGTCCTGTTTTGCATTAAAGCAAAGATATGGCTGAGGGTAGTATCATCAGTATAGTACTGCTTCATTCAGATTGTGGATACTGTGGAATTAGATGTTTAGACTTTCTAATAATTGCATTAATAATGTATAGTAGGAATTCTTAGTGTTAATATTTGTCAAAATTGGGGTGATTTTTGGAGCAAAGAATTATTTGACTAGTTTTTTGTATACATTTCCCCCTTTTCATACCCACTCCATTCTTATGGCCATGTCAGGGGGAGAGCAAGTGATATACAAGAATTAATGGATTTGATAAGGCAAAGCAGGTGACAATTTTTTTTTTTTATTATGGGACATTCAAATAAAGACGAAAGTAGAAAGAAGTGTATATTGAACCTTCATGTACTCATCACCCACCTTAAACAATTATCAACTCAGGGCTAATATAGTTTCATCTGTACCTCTGTTTAGATTTCCCCTTGTATTTTTTGAAGAAAATCAGATATCATATTATTTCCTCTGTAAATGTTTCAGTATATATTTGTAAATGGTAAGGATTTAAGAAAAAAATACTGCATTACTCTTAGACATAAAAAGCTAATAGTAACTAATAATTATCCAATATTGAGTTAATGTTCAAACCGCTGATTACTCATAAATGTTGTAGATACATCATCTTGATACCATCTAGACATACCAGATTGGCTCCTGAATCATTTTGCTATGTCCCTAGTAGTCTTGACAGCTTCCTTGCTTTGTGAGGTTATATGATGTTCTAGGCTTAACCTTTTGTAATTCCAGACCCAGACCTGTAATAAGCCTTTTCTCCAAAGATACCTGGTTTCTTTTCATGATAAATAGTTTTCTGTGTGCTGGAAAAGCTCATTGCCATTGACTGATTATTATCTCTTGCCTTTTCCATGCACAGATTTAAGAAATATGTGATTTTTTTCTTTTTGAGATAAAATACATAATTGATTCATGGTTAAATGTCCAAATCAAATTCAGGGCTATAGTATTTATCCTTAAATTCAATAATCTGTTTCTCCTTTCTGCCATGCTGAGAGATTTGTTTCGCAATAACTCCCAAACTGATAGAATGTCACTAATTTTCTTTTTTTTTTTAACATCTTTATTGGAGTATAATTACTTTACAATGGTGTGTTAGTTTCTGCTTTATAACAAAGTGAGTCAGCTATACATGTACATATATCCCCATATCTCCTCCCTCCTGCATCTCCCTCCCACCCTCCCTATCACATCCCTCTAGGTGGTCAAAAAGCACTGAGCTGACCTCCCTGTGCTATGCGGCTGCTTCCCACTAGCTAGCTATTTTACATTTGGTAGTATGTATAAGTACATGTCACTCTCTCACTTTGTCCCAACTTACCATTCCCACTCCCCATGTTCTCAAGTCCATCCTCTACGTCTGCGTCTTTATTCCTATCCTGACCCTAGGTTCTTCAGAACCTTTTTTTTTTTTTTTAGATTCCATATATATGTGTTAGCATACGGTATTTATTTTTCTCTTTCTGACTTACATCACTCTGTATGACGGTCTCTAGGTCCATCCATCTCACTACAAATAACTCAATTTCGTTTCTTTTTATGGCTGAGTAATATTCCATTGTATATATGTGCCATATCTTCTTAATCCATTCATCTGTTGTTGGACACTTAGGCTGCTTCCATGTGCTGACTATTCTAAATAGAGCTGCAATGAACATTTTGGTACATGACTCTTCTTGAATTATGGTTTTCGCAGGGTATATGCCCAGTAGTGGGATTCCTGGGTCATATGGTTTTTCTATTTTTAGTTTTTTAAGGAACCTCTATACTGTTCTCCATAGTGACTGTATCAATTTACATTCCCACCAACAGTGCAAGAGGGTTCCATTTTCTCCACACCCTCTCCAGCATTTATTTTTTTATGATGGCCATTCTGACTGGTGTGAGGTAACACCTCATTGCAGTTTTGATTTGCATTTCTCTAATGATTAATGATGTTGAGCATCCTTTCATGTGTTAGTTGGCAATCTGTACATCTTCTTTGAAGAAATGTCTATTTAGGTCTTCTGCCCATTTTTGGATTGGGTTGTTTGTTTTTTTGACATTGAGCTGCATGAGCTGCTTGTAAATCTTAGAGATTAGTCTTTTGACAGTTGTTTCATTTGGAAATATTTTCTCCCATTCTGAGCGTTGTCTTTTCGTCTTGTTTATTGTTTCCTTTGCTGTGCAAAATCTTTTAAGTTTCATTAGGTCCCATTTGTTTGTATTTGTTTTTATTTCCATTTCTCTAGGAGGTGGGTCAAAAAGGATCTTACTGTGATTTATGTCACAGAGTGTTCTGCCTATGTTTTCCTCTAAGAATTTTACAGCGTCTGGCCTTACATTTAGGTCTTTAATCCATTTTGAGTTTATTTTCGTGTATGGTGTTAGGGAGTGTTCTAATTTCATCCTTTTACATGTAGCTGTCCAGTTTTCCCAGCACCACTTACTGAAGAGGCTGTCTTTTCTATATTTTATATTCTTGCCTCCCTTATCAAAGATAAGGTGACCATATGTGCATGGGTTTATCTCTGAGCTTTCTATCCTGTTCCATTGATCTATATTTCTGTTTTTGTGCCAGTACCATACTGTCTTGCTTACTGTAGCTTTGTAGTATAGTCTGCAGTCAGGGAGCCTGATTCCTCCAACTCTGTTTTTCTTTCTCAAGATTGCTTTGGCTATTTGGGGTCTTTTGTGTTTCCATACAAATTGTGTAATTTTTTCTTGTAGTTCTGTGAAAAATGCCAGTGGTTGTTTGATAGGGATTGCACTGAATCTGTAGATTGCTTTGGGTAGTATAGTAATTTTCACAATGTTGATTTTTGTAATCCAAGAACATGGTGTATGTCTCCATTAGTTTGTATCATCTTTAATTTCTTTTATCAGTGTCTTATAGTTTTCTGCATACAGGTCTTTTGTCTCCCTAGGTAGATTTATTCCTAGGTATTTTATTCTTTTTGTTGCAGTGGTAAATGAGAGTGTTTCCTTAATTTCTCTTTCAGATTTTTCATCATTAGTGTATAGGAATGCAAGAAATTTCTGGGCATTAATTTTGTATCCTGCTACTTTACCAAATACATTGATTAGCTCTAGTAGTTTTCTCATAGCATCTTTAGGATTCTCTGTGTGTAGTATCATGTCCTCTGCAAACAGTGACAGCTTTACTTCTTCTTTTCCGATTTGGATTCCTTTTATTTCTTTCTCTTCTCTGATTGCTGTCGCTAAAACTTCCAAAACTATGTTGAACAATAGTGGTGAGAGTGGACAACCTTGTTTTGTTTCTGATCTTAGAGGAAATGGTTTCAGTTTTTCACCATTGAGAGCAATGTTGGCTGTGGGTTTGTTGTATATGGCCTTCATTATGTGTAGGTGAGTTCCCTCTATGCTTACTTTCTCAAGGGTTTTTATCATAAATGGGTGTCGAATTTCGTCAAAAGCTTTTTCTGCATCTATTGAGATGATCATATGGTTTTCTCCTTCAATTTGTTAATATGGTTTATCACATTGATTGATTTGCATATATTAAAGAATCCTTGCATTCCTGGGATAAACCCCAATTGATCATGGTGTATGATCCTTTTAATGTGCCATTGGATTCTGTTTGCTAGTATTTTGTTGAGGATTTTTGTATCTATGTTCATCAGTGATATTGGCCTGTAGCTTTCTTTCTTTGTGACATCTTTGTCTGGTTTTGTTATCACGGTGATGGTGGCCTCGTAGAATGAGTTTGGGAGTGTTCCTCCCTCTGCTATATTTTGGAAGAGTTGGAGAAGCATAGGTGTTAACTCTTCTCTAACTGTTAGAATTCTCCCGTGAATCCATCTGGTCCTGAGCTTTTGTTTGTTGGAAGAGTTTTAATCACAGTCTCAATTTCAGTGCTTGTGATTGGTCTGTTTATATTTTCTGTTTCTTCCTGGGTGAGTCTCGGAAGGTTGTGCTTTTCTAAGAATTTGTCCATGTCTTCCAGGTTGTCCATTTTATTGGCATATAGTTGCTTGTAGTAATCTCTCTTAATCCTTTGTATTTCTGCAGTGTCAGTTGTTACCTCTCCTTTTTCATTTCTGGTTCTATTGATTTGAGTCTTCTCCTTTTTTTTTTCTTGATGAATCTGGCTAATGGTTTATCAATTTTGTTTATCTTCTCAAAGAAACAGCTTTTAGTTTTATTGATCTTTGCTATTGTTTCCTTCATTTCTTTTTCATTTATTTCTGATCTGGTCTTTATGATTTCTTTCCAACTGCTTACTTTGGGATTTTTTTTGTTCTTCTTCCTCTAATTGCTTTAGGTGTAAGGTTACGTTGTTTGTTTGAGTTATTTCTTGTTTCCTGAGGTAGGATTGTATTGCTATAAACTTCCCTCTTAGAACTGCTTTTGCTGCATCCCATAGGTTTTGGGTTGTCATGTTTTCATTGTCATTTGTTTCTAGGGATTTCTTGATTTCCTCTTTGATTTCTTCAGTGGTCTCTTGGTTATTAAGTAGCATATTCTTTAGCCTCCATGTTTTTCTATTTTTGTATCGATTTTTTTCCTGAAATTGATATCTAGTCTCATAGCTTTGTGGTCAGAAAAGATACTTGGTATGATTTCAATTTTCTTAACTTTACCAAGGCTTGATTTGTGACCCAAGATATGATCTATCCTGGAGAATGTTCCATGAGGATTTGAGAAGAAAGTGTATTCTGTTGTTTTTGGATGGAAAGTCCTATAAATATCAATTTAGTCCACCCTGTTTAACATATCATTTAAAGCTTGTGTTTCCTTATTTATTTTCATTTTGGATGATCTGTCCATAGGTGAAAATGGGGTGTTAAAGTCCCCTACTATGATTGTGTTACTGTCGATTTCCCCTTTTATGGCTGTTAGCATTTGCCTTATGTATTGAGGTGCTTCTATGTTGGGTGCATAAATATTTACATTTGTTATATCTTCTTCTTGGATTGATCCCTTGATCATTATGTAGTATCCTTCTTTGTCTCTTGTATTAGTCTTTATTTTAAAGTCTATTTTGTCTGATATGAGAATTGTACTGCAGCTTTCTTTTGATTTCCATTTGTATGGAATATCTTTTTTCATCCCCTCACTTTCAGTCTGTATGTGTTCCTAAGTCTGAAGTGGGCCTCTTGTAGACAGCATATATATGGGTCTTGTTTTTGTATCTATTCAGCCACTCTGTGTCTTTTGGTTGGATCATTTAATCCATTTACATTTAAGGTAATTATCGATATGTGTGTTCCTATTACCATTTGTTTTGGGTTTGTTTGTTATTGTAGGTCTTTTCCTTCTCTTGAGTTTCCAGCCTGGAGAAGTTCCTTTAGCATTTGTTGTAATGCTGGTTTGGTGGTGCTGAATTCTCTCAGCTTTTGCTTGTCTGTAAAGTTTTTAATTTCTCCGTCGAATCTGAATGAATTCTTTGCTGGGTAGAGTAATCTTGGTTGTAGGTTTATCCCTTTCATCACTTTAAATGTGTCTTGCCACTCCCTTCTTGCTTGCAGAGTTTCTGCTGAAAGATTAGCTCTTAACCTTATGGTTATTCCCTTGTATGTTATTTGTTGTTTTTCCCTTGCTGCTCTTAATATTTGTTCTTTGTATTTAATTTTTGATAGTTTGATTAATATGTGTCTTGGTGTGTTTCTCCTTGGCTTTATCCTGTATGGGACTCTCTGCACTGCCTGGACTTTATTGACTATTTCCTTTCCCATATTAGGGAATTTTTCAACTATAATCTCTTCAAATATTTTCTTGGTCCCTTTCCTTTTCTCTTCTTCTTCTGGGACCATATAATTCGAATGTTGGTGTGTTTAATGTTGTCCCAGAGGTCTCTGAGTCTGTCCTCAAATCTTTTCATTCTTTTTCCTTTATTTTGCTCTGCAATAGTGATTTCCACTATTTTATCTTCCATGTCACTTATCCGTTTTCTGCCTCAGTTATTCTGCTATAGATTCCCTCTAGAGAATATTTAATTTCATTTATTGTGCTGTTCATCATTGTTTGCTCTTTAGTTCTTCTAGATCTTTGTTATTTTCTCCATTCTGTTTCCAAGATTTTGGATCATCTTTACTATCATTACTGTGAATTCTTTTTCAGGTAGACTGCCTATTTCCTCTTCACTTGTTGGTCTGGTGCATTTTTACCTTGCTCCTTCATCTGCTGTGTGTTTCTCTGTCTTCTCATTTTGCTTAACTTACTGTGTTTGCGGTCTCCTTTTTGCAGGCTGCAGGTTCATAGTTCCCATTGTTTCTGGTGTCTGCCCCCAGTGGCTTAGGTTGTTTCAGTGGGTTGTGCAGGCTTCCTGGTGAAGGGGACTAGTGCCTGTGTTCTGGTGGCTGAGGCTGGATCTTGTCTTTCTGGTGGGCAGAACCGCGTCCGGTGGTGTGTTTTGGGGTGTTTGTGACCTTATTATTATTTTACGCAGCCTCTCTGCTAATGGATGGATGGGGTCGTGTTCCTGTCTTGCCAGTTGTTTGGCATAGGGTGTCGAGCACTGTAGATTGCTGGTTGTTGATTGGAGCTACGTCTTAGCATTGAGATTGAGAGCTTTCGCCGTTTGATATTACGTGGAGCCGGGAGGTCTCTAGTGGATCAAAGTCCTGTACTCGGCTCTCCCTCCTCAGAGGCACAGGCCTGACACCCAGCTGGAGCACCAAGCCTGTGTCAGCCACACGGCCAGGCACGTGGGGAGTTTCTTGCCTTTTGGGCGTCTGAGATTCTGCCAGGATTCAGTAGCTGTTCTGTAGGAGTTTTTCCACATGTAGTTGTATTTCTGATGTATTTGTGGGGAGGAAGGTGATTTCCATGTCTTACTCCTCTGCCATCTTGAAGGTCTCCCCACTAATTTTCTTTATTCTACATTATACACACAACAAAGTCTCAGGATAACAACACCAAAGTGCACTTTTTTTTTTTTTGGTCACACTGTGCAGCTTGTGGGATCTTAGATCCCTGACCAGTGATCGAACCCATGCCCCCTGCTGTGGAAGCACAGAATCCTAACCACTTGGCTGCCAGGGAATTCCCCAAAGTGCACTCTTAATGTCATTATTAAAAATACTTTAAGGTTTTTATGGTAAATATTTTTATTCTTAGACTATATCTCACTAGGCATGTGTAATCAAATTACTGTGTTTTAACATTACTTGGAATAGATCTTCTGTGTGTGGGTATCCCACCAACTGGCTACACATGTACTATTTTATTTATTATTTTATTTTCTGTTGTTTGAATAGTTTTTAAGAATTAATTCTGACTGATAGTAATGTAAAACATTTACAGTGTTCCATAGCAAGTCTACAAAACAAACACTAAATGTTGTTAATACTTGAGGCATAGGCAGTCTACCATACAGCTCTTCCTTATTCACTTGGTTCTATTTTCACTGCTTTGTGAAAGGCCCGGTAAAGGGAGCAATTAACAGGTACTGGGGAATGTGAGAGCAGCAGCTACCTACCAAAGTAATCTAAACAGTCATGTTCTCTGAATAGTATAGGTAGTTATAATAAACAGTAATTGCAGTGAATGATGGCAAAAGAGGACATACAGAACTACTCTGTGAGCCGAGGAGCACTCATCCTCCTCTTTAAAGAATTCAGAGGAGCTTCCACTTCTGGGTAGGATGAGGTAATTTGGGACAGGTCAATGCTCTGATAGCAGCAATTATAAAAGCCTACATAAGTTATAAAAATTACAATTTTTAGGACATCTATGAAAGCGAACTAAAGGGACTAAAATTCCAGAGAGGGAGAGCCATTCCAGGGCTGAGGAGTCAAGGATCCATAGGCTCTTAATTAAAAGGCCGGGTAAGCCATGCCTTAAAAAGGGTTTATATGATCAGCTACTCACCATGTTTGCCTGACAGAGAAAAAAAGAAACCCTCTATGGTGGAATATAACATAATCTGGAATCTGTAGATATAATGTCTGCCATACAATAAAAAAATTGTGAGACCTGCAAAGAGGAAGGGCCATATGACTCATAATTAACTATATAAGAAAATGAAGCAACTCTGTGGATGATTCAAATGGTGGCGTTGGCATTTAAAGATTGTAAAACAACTATGATTAATATTTTCAAGAAAATAGAGGAAAAAAAAGACGAAATGAATGAAATGATGGAAATTTTAACCAGAAAATTGGAATCCATACAGAGATTTAAGTGAACTTCCTAGAACTGAAAAATAAAATATCTGAAGTGAAGAACTCTTTGGGTAGGTTTAGTAATAGATTGGATATGGTCAAACACAGGATTTGTGAACTGTTATACATATCAATAGAAAATGTCTAAATGGAAGCCCAGAGATAAGAGAACAGAAAGAACAGAAAAGAGCATAATACTCAAAGTGCTAACATATGCGTAAAGGCTGAGAAGCACTGTAGAGAAAGAATGGGACAAATGCAATATTTAAAGAGACAATGGCTGAGAACATTCCAAAATAATGAAAGACATCAACTCACAGAGTTTAGAATTTCAGCAAACCCAAGCAGAGACAAATACATAGAAAACCACACTGGGGCACAATATAGCAGAACTGCTGAAAATCTTCAAAAGCAAACACAGAAAAACTACACACTACCCTCAAAGGGCAACAGTGAAACTGATAGCTAACTTCTCAGCAGTGATGATGGAAACCAGAAGATAATGGAACAATAGCTTCAGATTGTTGCCAGCCTAGATTTCCATGTGCAGTGAAAAATATCCTTCAAAAATTAAAGTGAAATTGAGACATTTTGAGAAAAAAAATAACTGAAGGAATTAATTATTACTGCTAAATTTATCAGCCAAATTTATTGGATTTGGTTCTTTGAAAAGATGAATAAATTTAAGAAGTCCCTACGAAGACTGATAAAGAAGAGATAAAACATGAATTAACAATATCAGACTTCCCTGGTGGCACGGTGGTTAAGAATCTGCCTGCCAATGCAGGGAACATGGGTTCAGGCTGTGGTCTGGGAGGATCCCCCGTGCCGCAGAACAGCTGGGCCCATGTGCCACACCTGCTGAGCCTGCACTCTAGAGCCTGTGAGCCACAACTGCTGAGCCGCATGCCACAACTATTGAAGCCTGCGTGCCTGGAGCCCGTGCTCCGCAAGGGGAGAGGCCACTGCAGTAAGAGGCCTGCGCACTGCAGTGAGGAGTGGCCCCCACTTGCCACAGCTGGAGGGGGCCTGCATGCAGCAAGGAAGACCCAATGCAACTAAAACTAAATAAAATAAATTAATTTAAAAAAAATATCAAGAATGAAAAAGGTGATATTATTACAGATCCTACAGGCATAAAAAAGACCCCAACAAGATATGAATAACTTTATACCAATAAATTTGACATAATTTGGGTAAAAAGGAACAAATACCTTGAGGAGAAATCTTACCAAAACTGACAGAAGAAATAGAAAATCTGAGTAGTCTTAACACTAATAATGAATTTGAAGCAATTTAAAAAAAAATCTTTCCATAAAGAAACCCTGAGCCTTAGATAACTTCATTGGTAAAATTTTCCAAATATTTAGGAAGAAATAACATCAAACTTACCCAAACTTTTCCAGAAAAAAAGAAAGAATATTTTCTAATATTTTAATTTTTTTGAAGGCCAGCATGACTTTGATTTCAAATCCTGACAAGGACATTAAGAGAAAGAGAAATTATTCATCACTCTATTCATGAATATAAATCCAAATGTTCTTAACAAAATATTAGCAAGTGGAATCCAGCCACATATTTAAAAAGCATAATACAGCACAGTTAAGTATGCTTATTCCATACATGCAAGAGAGCCTTAGCATTTAAAAATGGATCAATATAATCCTTACATTAACAGGGCAAAGAACAAAAAGGAAAAAAAACATGTGATCCTCTTGATAGATGTCAAAAAAACTTTGACAAAAATTCAATGTTAATTTTTCATTAAAAATATATAGCAAATGTATATATATAGCAAATATACAATAGTGAAATATTTTTAAACTTTTCTATTTAAATGGAGAATGATGAATGTTCTCTCTTACTATTCAATACTTCTTTTCAACATTGTGCTAGAAGTCCTAGTCAGTACAATTATATAGAAAAAGAAATATAAGGGATAAGGGTTAGGAAGAAAGAAATAAACTGTCATTACTTGAAAGCAACATGATTATGTACCTAGAAAATATAAAAGACTCTATGGACACACTATTAGAATTAATATATATATTTAGAAACATCACTGGATAAAGAGTCAATATTAAAAATTGTACAATAACATCAAAAAAGAATAAAATACTTCATAAATTTAACAAAATAAGTGCAAGATGTGAACACTGCAAACTTCAAAACACCATTGTAAGAAATTAAAGAAGACCTAAATAAATGGAAAGATATGCCATGTTCATGGATTGGAAGTCTGAATATCATTAAGGTGGCAACATTTCCCAAATTAATTCACAGATTCAATACAGTCCTTATCAAATTTCTAGCTTTTTTTTTTTTGGCAGAAATTCACAAGCTGGTTCTAAAATTCATATGCAAATGTAAGGGACTCAAAATAGCCAAATCAATCTTTAAAAAAAGAACAAACATGGAGACTCACAATTCCTGATTTCAAAACTTACTATAAAACTACAGTAATCAAGGCAGTGTAGTACTGGCATAATAATAGACATATAGATCAATAGAATATAATTGAAAGTACAGAAATAAATCTATACATCTATGGCCAATTGATTTTGAACAAAGATGCCAAAACAATTCGGTGGGGAAAGGATAGTATTGCAACAAATAGGGCTGGGCATCTGGATAGCCAGTTGAATTAGTTTGAACCTCTACTTCATACTATATATAAAAATTTTCTCAAAATAGATTAATGACCTAAAGATAAGAATTAAAACTGTAAAACTCTTAGAAGAACACATGGGTGTATATTTTCTTGACGTTGGATTAGGCAGTAGTTTATTAGATATGACATCTGAAGCTCAAGCAACCAAAGAAAGAAAAACAGATGAATTGGACTTTATCAAGGTTAAAAATTTTTGTGCTTCAACTGACACTATCAAGAAAGTGAAGTACAACCCAAAAGATGAGAAAATATTTGCAAATCATATATCTGATAAAGGACTAGAATCTAATATATATAAAGAAATCTTACAACTCAACAATAAAAACACAAATAACCCAATTAAAACTGGTCAAAGAATTTAAGTAGACATTTTTCAAAGAAGAGCTACAAATGGCCAATATACAACATGAAAAGATGTCCAACATCATTAATCAATACAGAAATTCAAATCAAAACCACAGTGTGGTATCACCCAGTAGGATGGCTTTAATAAAAAGATGGACAGTAACAAGTGTTGGCAAATGCAGAGAAATTGAAACCCTCATGCTTTGGTAGTGGGGATATGAAATGGTGCAGCTGCTTTGGAAAACATTTTGTCAGTTCCTCAAGAAGTTAAACATAGAATTACCCAGGAATTCCTCCTCTAGGTATATATCCAAACAAATTGAAAAATATTCATACAAAAACTTGTACATGAATGTTTATAGCAGCATTATTCATAACAGCCAAAAAGTAGAAACAACCCAAATATCCATCAACTAATAGATAAGTAAAATGTGGTACATTCATTCAATGGAATATTATTCAGCCACAAAGAGGAATAAACTACTGATACATGCTACAACATGGATGAACCTTGAAAATATTATGCTAATGAGAGACGCCAGTCACAAAAAATCAGATATTGTATGATTCCATTTATGTGAATGTCTAGGATAGGCATATACATAATGACAGGAAGTAGATTAGTGATTCCAGGGGCAAGGGGTAGGAAGAAATGAGGAGTGACTACTAGTGGGTTCATGATTTCTTTTTGTGGTGATGACAGTGTTCTGGAATTAGATAGTTATGATGGTTGTATGACCTTGGAAATATACTAAAAACCCACTGAATCAGGTACTTTAAAAAGGTCTTTGTGGTATGAATTCTATTTCAATTAAAAAATTTAAACATCAGTTGTATTACTACTTACCAGCAAAAAAAAATGATAGAAATCATAATTCTGAAAATACCATTTACAATAGCATTAGAAATCTCAAATATCTAGTAATATAGTAGCAAAAGATGAAAGACCACACTACAGGAAAACTAGAAATCTCATGGTGTATATGTTTAGATATAAAAAAGGAAGAAGGTTTCTGTCTATCTTTCAATGACTCCCTTTTTCTTAGAACTGACTGCCACATCACAGAAGTAGGTTGTTTGTCTTGTTTGTACTGCATTCTCCTCGGACCCCCGTTCTGGCCACTATTTTTCTGACAGCAAAATTATCAGCAACCAGGGTGACCTTCTTTCATTCAGTTCGAAGTCCAAATTCCTAGAAGAAAAAAAAATACCTCAGTTTAAGAAAGACAATTTAGAATTAGGACTGCACTAAGAGAATATAAAATCAGAGCTGTCGGTGGCCATCCTTTACCATGTACAGAAATAATCAAAGTTAGCTGGACCATGTAAGAGAAGACTAAATCAGAGGTATAGAAAGAAGCAAAGGTGAGAAGGCCAGAGCTGAAGTTCTGATGACTTTCCATTTCTTGGTTTCAGTCCCTCGTGATACCTAGCTGCATTGCTGCTTTTGGATTCTGTGAGATAGCTATGTTCATGTAATACATTTCCACCACCCACCACATGGGTTTTTTTTTTTTTTTAATAGCTTGAATTGTTTCTGTTGCTTGCAACTGTAGTGAAAATTACGATGTTTACTATACTTCCTACTAGCATGAGACTTTTTTTTTTTTTTTTTTTTTTTGCGGTACGCGGGTCTCTCACTGCTGTGGCCCCTCCCGTTGCGGAGCACAGGCTGCGTCCCGGACGCGCAGGCTTCGTCCGGGACGCGCAGGCTCCGCGGCCATGGCTCACCGGCCCAGCCGCTCCGTGGCATGCGGGATCCTCCCAGACCGGGGCACGAACCCGCGTCCCCTGCATCGACAGGCGGACTCTCAACCACTGCGCCACCAGGAAAGCCCTAGCATGAGACTTTTATGAGAGCAAAAGTCCCCCACATTTTCAGCATAACCCTGTGGAAAACAGATAAAAGATGCTCCCTATCAGGCAAATGTTTTATTATACACATACCCCCTTCACATACATATATTATATATAAAACCATCCCAAATCTTATGAACATTCTGATTATATAATTCAGTTCTTATATGCAAATTCAAGTATCCCCAAATAAAGCTGGATAATTATACCTTTATATATAACATACATACACTATCTGCATTTTCTTTCTCAGTAACTTACACAATGAAGGGGTCATAGATTTACCCTACTAAGGTTGTGACAACAGCCTTTTCAAAACAATACAGATTTCAGTTTTTCTGACCTCTTGTCAGACCATTTTATTAAATGATAAAAACTGATATTTAGTTCAGAGAATACAGTTGCTAAATGATTGTTTCCAAATGTGCTTGTAGGTTCAACAAATATTTTAATATTTTATATTGTCAAATTGTAGGACCATATTTAAAAACAGAAGTATGCACCTTAGAGTACAAATATAATTAGAAATTTTTTTTATGCTTCCTACAACTCTTTCAAAAAAATTTATTTTTTAGTTGTTTCTCACAGTTATAGTCCAAGAGATAAAATTTTTGTAAAATTTTAGGAAAAATATTTTTGCTATTTTTAAGATTAGACAGTGTGAAAAATACACCTTTTTAGTTGTAAATTTTTTTAACTTTTATTTTTATCATTTAAACTTCTTATCCTTTAAATGCATTCTCAATAAGAAATATGGGCTTTGTTTACTTTGAAGAAAATTGATTTGACATTAATAAGTTCATCTGCATTTGCTATGCCATTTTGAGTGTGAAAATTTAATGTACTTGAAGAATGCAAGGATAATACCAGTGCCCAAGCAGTTTGGAAGTGTGCACATTTAAATACTAGTCAAAAGGCAGTCTGCTTTTCTTTGTACTCTTTGGTGTATACATGCATTAAATTGCAAAATCAAGGACTCCAATTCATTAGTGCTATCCTTTTCTTGATAAATAACAAAATGATAGTGTAATATTTGACAAAAAAAAAGAAAGGAGATTTGCTTTCTCATTTAAAAAGTAAAATTATAAAGTGCATAAATATGATTAGCATATATCAGGAACTGCAAAATAAAAAGTAATATTCTTTTAAAAATATTAATTCCAGTAGCTTATGCACAGACCACATTATTTGAATTTATAGTTAGGATGTGAAGCTGTGTCAGGGATGCCTCCTATTTTTAATTTTTTTCTGGATTTTTTTTTTTTTTAAGCAACTGACCCTTACCCCACTGGTCATTATCGACCCTGTTAAAGTAATTTTAAGTATTTACTTCAAATATATTTCTAGTTCACATTAATGATTTATTTTGCTTTAAATACTTGGAAATGGGAACTTTAAAAACATGTAAATTAATATATTATGTGACAGAACTAAGAAAATATATGCATTTCAGATTATGATAGTGATGGGGTATGGGATCTGTTAATTTTATACCTAAGTGTACAGCTTAGGTCAGTTTTCTCTCAGAACCTTATTTTTCCCTCAGAACCTTATTTTTCCAATTGACAATCTCTGTAAGCTGTGTTTGTTAATAAGACAAATTCAGACAGTTCTCAGACTTAAGGAGTGGAGTTGCACTTATATATAAGTGGAGGAGCACTTATATTTTCTAAGTATCATTTCTAACAGAAATACAGTAGAAGTTTTGTCACTTAGGTAGTAATAGCCGTATGCTAGTATTCTGTAAACAAACTTGTATATAGTTCTCATTCCTAGCAAGGCTTGCCAACACTGCCTTGAAATTTTGGGGTGTCCCCAGAATCTCTATAATTAGATTTCCAGATCCTAGTTAGTTTCCACCACTGGGAACAAATGTGTATAGTCATTGTGCACCATCTTGTGGTAATGTTTAGAAGTTCATCTATTAGAAATTGTTGGATAAGGGACAAAGTGACTCCTTATCACTTACTTCAAAACAACAACCTTCAAGATGTTTCCTCCTATTCTTCCCACCCCACAAACTGTAGATTCCTTGCCTAAGTAAACTAAATGCATTATATGGGGAGAACTAAGGCAGCTAGTATAACTAGTAAAGCAGGGTAGTTGAGAGATCAGGCTCTGGAATTAGACCACCTGAATTAGAGTCTCAAATTTGCTACTTATTATTTCATAGTTTTGAACATGTTACTTAACCTCTTTATGAATCAGTTTTCTCATCTGTGGAGATATAATAGGACTGCTGTATAGGCAGACAACCAAGGATGAAGAGACATTTGAGGAAAATTTGGAACATGTGAAAGAAAGCCCAAAATAAGTAAACAGAAAGTGGACGAAAGAACAACCGGATAATTCAGAGATGTAATAAAACGTAATATAAACTAATCAGTAACATCAGAGAAATTAAAGACTAAATTGAAACCATAAAACAGAATAGCATGCTGTGAAAAAACTAAAAATTAAAGAAGAAGAGCGAGCACAGGGAAGTAAAAATTATGATTTGAAAAAAAAAAAAAAAAAAAACAGCTTAGCTGGAGAGCCAGAAAATAAAATCAGTATAATCTGAATGAAAGCAAAAAGACAAGGAGACAGAAAACATGAGAAAAGAGGGCAATCTGGAGTCTGATACCCGACTAATAAAAGTTTCAGAAAGACAGAACAAACAAATCAGAATAAATAATTTGAGAAGATTCACTAGACTTAAAGTGAGACATATATCTGCGCATCAAAAAGGCTTACTTAGTGCTGGTTAGGATGAATGAAAGAAGATCTACAAAGGAAGCAATGTTTCAGAACATCATGGATAGAGAGAAAATCATAAATGTTTCCAAGGAACAAAAATTGAAGTAGTTTTAATGTTTTTATCAGCAACACTGGATGGTAGAAGACAGTGGACTTAAAAATCCAGGGGGAAAATGATTTCCAACCCCGTGTTCTATACCCAGGAAAACTATTAATTAAGTGTGAAAGTAAAATAAAGACATCTTAATACATTCAAGGATTCAGAAAGTTTAACTCTCATACATCCTTTCTCAGGCAGTTGTTCTAGGATGAGCAGAATCAAACAAAGCAGTTAACCAATAAAGAAAAAGTCAAAGAATCCAGCAATAGTGGATTCAGCCCAGAAGCTTAATGAAAGGAAGTTCCAGGATGACAACTATAGCACAGGCCTAGATTGCATTGGGAGGAAGATGGAGGGCTCAAGAAAGGAGATATATATTGGGGGAGTAAATGGGTAAGGTGTTTTCATATAGTTGCCTTTATCTTTGAAATACTGAATGAACTAAAGAAACTTTAGGTAGATATTGCTAGACTAAAAGTCAGTAAAACTTCAGGGAAAATAATATGTTGCTCAAGAAAGAAAAGCACTCCACTTGATTCTGCATTAAAAATATTTTTACCTTCTATGTATCTCTCAAATTAGTCATTCTCTTTGAATCTACTAATACTACCACTCTAGACTGTTACTGTAATTTTCTTTTATCTGCTCCGTCCTCTCTCAAATCCGTTCTCCTACAGTAGCCTCTTAACTAGTTTTCTTTTTTTTTTTTTGCGGTACACGGACCTCTCACTGTTGTGGCCTCTCCCGTTGCGGAGCACAGGCTGCGGACGCGCAGGCTCAGCGGCCAGGGCTCACGGGCCCAGCCGCTCCGCGGCATGTGGGATCTTCCCGGACCGGGGCACGAACCCGTGTCCCCTGCATCGGCAGGCGGACTCTCAACCACTGCGCCACCAGGGAAGCCCTTAACTAGTTTTCTTGCATCTACTCTGTCCTCTCTCAAATCTGTTCTCCATACTACACTCCATAGATTGCTTTTTTCAAAATTCAAATTCAGTTATGTCCCTTCTTTGGTTAAAACACTTCAGTGGCTCCCCATAGCTCCTAGAATAAAAGATCCACATCATTAACATCCACTACAAGGTTCCATACTAACACTAAGTCAATCAGTTCCTAAGTAGCAGTGGGGTGCCAGCTGCTATGTAGTCTTGCCTCACCTCCATAGGATTGACTGGTAAAGACACAAGAGACCCAAATATATTTAGACAGTTTACTACTTACACAGACAGCAAAACATGATCAGCATGGTATCAGTTGCATGCATCCATAATCCCAGAGGATGACACGGAACTGGAGGGACCAGATGAAAATGATGGGTTGCTTTGTTTTTGAGGAGTCAACTCTAGGCTGCAGCTAAGCAACTTTATAGCCTACAGCTGTACCTGAAAGGGTCAAGGTGGAAAGTCCTATGCCTTACTAGAACCAGGAGACAGATGAGAAACTGCCTCATTGCAGCCTTATGCAGGATAGGCAGCCTCCTGCAAGCTAAGGAGGCAGATGAGAAATAGCCTTTAACAGTTCCTCGCAAGACTGCCTATCTTGACATGTCCCAGGGAGGATCCGAGGGCATTCTGTAACTAACTGAGCCTTGCCTAGGTGGAGACATGCAATCACCAGGGTGCCATGGTGGAGCTGTTTCCCTAGGAATATAGGCTGATCTTACTACCACTGTAGTCTCATCTCATGCAGTCTCATTTTTTGAGCATCAGCCACATTGACCTTCTTTTAATTTCTCCATGTGTCATGCTTTCTCTTGTTTTTGAGCTTTTTCTTGAAAAAAAGCTTTCTCTTGAAAGCTTCTTCATTTGCTATCCCTTTCTTTCTCCTACCCTTTGCCTTGTTAATGCCATTCTTTTTTCAGTCCTCAGTCCAATTATCACTTCATTAGGAAAGTCTTCCAAGACATTCCTGACCAGGACCATTCCCCCTGTTATGTAGCATTGTGCCCCTCTCCTTCATAGCACTCAGAACAATTTTATATTTACTTGTATAATCTTTAATTAATGTAATAATAGAGATAATACATACACTAATATATTAGTTTATTACTTAATTTTAAAATGCTATCACATACGTAATTTCATTTTATCTTTTTACCTCTGTGAGGTAACAAAACAGGTATTATTATTTTTTTTAATAAATTTATTTATTTATTTATTTTTTTTTTGGCTGCTTTGGGTCTTCATTGCTGTGTGCGGGCTTTCTCTAGTTGGGGCGAGTGGAGGCTACTCTTTGTTGTGGTGCACGGGCTTCTCATTGTAGTGGCTTCTCTTGTTGCGGAGCACGGGCTCTAGGTGCACAGGCTTCAGTAGTTGCAGCACATGGGCTCAGTAGTTGTGGCGCACGGGCTTAGCTGCTCCGCGGCATGTGGGATCTTCCCAGCCCAGGGCTCGAACCCGTGTCCCGTGCTTTGGCAGGCGGATTCTTAACCACTGCACCACCAAGGAAGTCCAAAACAGGTAGTATTATTTTTAATCCCTGCTGTTATTGTTGTTTTTAACAGAGAACAATCCATATTAGAACTCATGTTTTCTTACTCTAGTTTAGGGTGCCCTGTACTTCACCACTGTGTTTTTCATGTAAATACATTAAATATAAAGCAGCATACAGTAGGTGAGAGGGGCAAAGAAAATGCCATAAGGGCTTGAAGGAGAGAGAAATCACTTCCAATTTAGGTGATCAGTATAGATCTCCATGATGGAGGTGCCATTTGAGTTGGTCGTGAAAGCAGATAGATAGGCTTCTGGTAGACAAAGAAGGGTCTTCTAAGACAAGAGGTAATATCAAAGGTACAATCATAGAAAGGCTTGGGACTATTTGAACACTAATGGCAAGTGAATGTATGTTTTTGGATGTAGGGTTAATATGGGTGCTAGAAGGGAGGCTAGAATTACGTTGTAGAGGACCTTAAATGTGGAATTAATTTTATTGGCAGCAGGAAGTAACTAACGTTTCTAAGTGGGCAAATTATCTGATCAGAGTTGAATTTTGGGAGGATTAATTAAGGAACAGCATATAGATAAATTGTAGCATGGTAGGACTGGATTCAAGGAAAACAGAGATCACGAACTGGGGCAAAACTTCTCAACCAGTAAGCCGTGACATACCTTGTAAAGTATAACGTTGAAACCTTTCAGACAAGGATCACTAAGAGCATACCTATATTTGAGGAAAGTTAGGTATTTTTTAATTTGCTGCAGCAAAGGAGAGCACAGCACCTGCAGAACTGTGGGTCATCTCAGGGAATTGCGAGGAGCCTATTATAGGAGTTCAGCTTGTGCCAGGTGATTCTTAGAAGGGTTTGGGAGAAGCAGAGGTCAGTTCTAGATTGGGTGCTATCAGCAAGTGGGATATTGGATATTTTGGTATATCTTATCTTGGAGATGGGAGAATTAAAAAAATAGTAGTCATTTGTGTTAGCCAGAAGAGGGAGATGTTTAGTTATTTTTGTGGTTCTTCAGCGTCCTTGTCTCTACTTTCAGAAATAATTACACACTAGTCTTATATCTGTCTTCTACTACGATCATAGAGTGGCCTTATTTGATTATTGTTTATATTCTGCCGAAATTGTTTATGTTCAGTTGGGAACACTATGGTTCAGCTGTCAGCTACCAGCTGCCAGGGTTATTTTATTACTTTTTCAGTACCCAGTACATTGATCTGCTCACCCCCAAGGCATCTAACCAGTTGCCTCATATGGTGAGCAGCCTTATTCATTTACCCCTGGGTGCTATACATATATTATCATTGTTCAGATGTGCCATGCCTTGAAAAAGTTGATTGAGCAACACACTGAAAATGAAGAGTAAAGGACCGAGAAAGATTACAAAAGTTTTCAGAGCTCTTCACTACCTCCAACATTTCTAATTTAAAATCTGTGCTCCAGCAAAAATAAACTGATGTGTTTCTATAGTCTGTGGTTGGTTGCCTTTGGATATTATGCTGTCTATCTGGAACATCTTCCTCTGGTCCCCTTCTCATGTCCAGATCCTGTCTGTCCTTCAAGGACCACTTCAAATGTCTCTCCCTTCTCCCATGTTACTCGGAGAGTTAAAATCAAGAAAAAACCTACTTAAATATAATAAATGAAGAATAGATTATATATTTCGATATATTAAATCTAGCTTAGAGGGGTCAAGCTGGAAGCAATCTCTCCTTTCTATGAATTCATATAGCAAATTTGTTTATATCCCTAAAGCACTTATTTCTAACATTTATTAAATATGCATGGTGTCCTATCTACTAGCTGCTGTCAGTGGTACCATCAAAATGCCATGAGGTTTCCTTCTTTCCGGGTTCTTCAGGCTTAAGTATAAAGTAGAAAAAAAAAGTTTCAAAACTCCACCCTCATTCTTATCTCATTCAGCAGGAGTTAACTGATGTTCAGTGATATTTGGTTCTATTTATATCAGGGAGGTTAAGAGAAGCTTATAGGTGACTCAGTGCTCCTTGTGAAAAGCTGGGATGGGCCCCATAGTGGGCAGGGACTGATTGTTATCAGAATATCTTTTTAAAAATACATATTAAAGGGGTTAACTTTTGAGGGAGTGTGAAAATCATAATCTTTTTGTACTGCCAGAAAGGACAGAGCTGGATAAAAATTAATTATAATTAGTCACATTAATAGATGTAGTGAAAAAGAGGCTTTCTTTTCTTATATTAATTTAGGAACGACTGCCTGCAAAAAACCTGGGAACCGAGAATGTAAACATCACTGTAAAAATAAACATACATGTGGACACGACTGCTGTGAGTTCCATAAAACAAGTTTATTTCAGGTTTTAAAAATGGAAAGGTCATTGAAGAATAGTAATAATATCCTAATTATCTATGTATGATATTTATATTATGCAGCTTATAACTCAAATAATTTTCTTTCTTTTGTGGTTAACATTTTAAAAGAGTAAATATTAGATTAGAAATTTTGAAGAAATTTGGCTTTATATGAACAATACATAAAGTTTAACTTAAACAATCTAGAATTTCTTCTCATAGGTAAAAATGGAGTTGCACAGAAGTCAGAAATGAAAGAGTCAGCAGTTTCTTCATATTTATCTGATTTAAGAAACAGAAATGCTGTTTCATCTCTTCCTCCAGTGAAACGTCTAAAGGTTAGTTTTAATAACATTTATCCCTTGTTCTGTAATTAAATGTATATGAATATCCCTTTATTCTGGGTATCAGGTAGGTATCCACAGAGTACTTTAGAGTTACATAAAGCCTTGAGTAGGAAAATGACTATTATTCATAATACTATTTCTATAGGAAAAGATACTATAGTTTTTAATAATTAATCTATAAATTCACTTTTGGTGCATAGGGGCATAGTTATACATCCCTTTGCTTCATTAGCCTTTTTTTTTTTTTAAACCAGAGAAGAGGGATATGCAGCTTGCTTTGGTTCAGCAGTTGAAACTAGAAACTCTTGCCCTTTTGTGGCTCCATCTGTGGTGGACTGCGCTGGAAAGTCTGAAGTTGATTTTGATTGATGAATATAGATGAGTACTGAGCAAGAGTCTCCCTTTCAAGTGGTGAAGAAATGGGAGTCCCCACTGGTTGATAGGCTAGTCACTAGCAGACTTACTCTAAGCCTAAGTCATCATATCCAGGGCAAAATAATTGATCAGGCCACAAAACAGAACGAAGAAAATGGCAGAGTGCCTGATTCTTTTCTAGGTCTTTTTTTTTTTAACATCTTTATTAGAGTATAATTGCTTTACAATGGTGTGTTAGTTTCTGCTTTATAACAAACTGAATCAGCTATACATGTACATATATCCCCATACCTCCTCCTTCTTGAGTCTCCCTCCCACCCTCCCTTTCCCAAACCCTAGGTGGTCACAAAGCACCGAGCTGACCTCCCTGTGCTATGCAGCTGCTTCCCACTACCTATCTATTTTACATTTGGTAGTGTATATAAGTCCCTGCCACTCTCTCACTTCAACCCAGCTTACCCTTCCCCCTCCCCGTGTCCTCAAATCCATTCTCCACATCTGCGTCTTTATTCCTGTCCTGCCCCTAGGTTTTTCATAACCATTTTTTTCTTTCTTTTTTTTAGATTCCATATATATGTGTTAGCATACAGTATTTGTTTTTCTCTTTCTGACTTACTTCACTCTGTATGACAGACGCTACGTCCAACCACCTCACTACAAGAAACTCAATTTCATTTCTTTTTATGGCTGAGTAATATTCCATTGTATATATGAGCCATGTCTTCTTTATCCATTCATCTGTCAGTGGCCACTTAGTTTGCTTCCATGTCCTGGCTATTGTAAATAGAGCTGCAATGAACATTGTGGTACATGACTCTTTTTGAATGATGGTTTTCTCAAGGTATATGCAATGT
The DNA here is from genome assembly GCF_949987515.2 of Delphinus delphis. Taxonomy (NCBI): domain Eukaryota; kingdom Metazoa; phylum Chordata; class Mammalia; order Artiodactyla; family Delphinidae; genus Delphinus; species Delphinus delphis. Next base: position 79,759,617 of record NC_082683.1, on the reverse strand, counting down.
GAAGTAGTGGGATTGCTGGGTCACATGGTAGTTCTATTTTTAGTCTTTTAAGGAACCTCCATACTGTTCTCCATAGTGGCTGTATCAATTTACATTCCCTCCAACAGTGCAAGAGGGTTCCCTTTTCTCCACACCCTCTCCAGCATTTATTGTTTGTAGATTTTTTGATGATGGCCATTCTTACTGGTGTGAGGTGATACCTCGTTGTACTTTTGATTTGCATTTCTCTAATGATTAGTGATGTGGAGCATCCTTTCATGTGTTTGTTGGCAATCTGTTTATCTTCTTTGGAGAAATGTCTATTTAGGTCTTCTGCCCATTTGGGGATTGGGTTGTTTGTTTTTTTGATATTGAGTTTCATGAGCTGCCTGTAAATTTTGGAGATTAATCCTTTGTCAGTTGCTTCATTTGCAAATATTTTCTCCCATACTGAGGGTTGTTTTTTCATCTTGTTTATGGTTTCCTTTGATGTGCAAAAGCGTTTAAGTTTCATTAGGTCCCATTTGTTTATTTTTGTTTTTATTTCCATTTCTCTAGGAGGTGGGTCAAAAAGGATCTTGCTGTGATTTATGTCATAGAGTGTTCTGCCTATGTTTTCCTCTAAGAGTTTTATAGTGTCTGCCCTTACATTTAGGTCTTTAATCCATTTTGAGTTTATTTTTGTGTATGGTGTTAGGGAGTGTTCTAATTTCATTCTTTTACATGTAGCTGTCCAGTTTTCCCAGCACCACTTATTGAAGAGGCTGTATTTTCTCCATTGTATATTCTTGCCTCCTGTATCAAAAATAAGGTGACCATATGTGCATGGGTTTATCTCTGGGCTTTGTATCCTGTTCCATTGATCTATATTTCTGTTTTTGTGCCAGTACCATATTGTCTTGATTACTGTAGCTTTGAAGTATAGTCTGAAGTCAGGGAGCCTGATTCCTCCAGCTCCATTTTTATTTCTCAGGATTGCTTTGGCTATTCAGGGTCTTTTGTGTTTCCATACAAATTGTGAAATTTTTCGTTCTAGTTCTGTGAGAAATGGCATTGGTAGTTTGATAGGGATTGTACTGAATCTGTAGATTGCTTTGGGTAGTATAGTAATTTTCACAATGTTGATTCTTCCAATCCCAGAACATAGTATATCTCTCCTTCTGTTTGTATCATCTTTAATTTCTTTCATCAGTGTCTTATAGTTTTTTCATACAGGTCCATGTCTCCTTTGGTAGGTTTATTCCTAGGTATTTTATTCTTTTTGTTACAATGGTAAATGGAAGTGTTTCCTTAATTTCTCTTTCAGATTTTTCATTAGTGTATAGGAAGGCAAGAGATTTCTGTACATTAATTTTGTACCCAGCAACTTTACCAATTTCATTGATTAGCTCTAGTAGTTTTGTGGTAGAGTCTTTAGGATTCTCTATGTATAGTATCATGTCATCAGCAAACAGTGACAGCTTTACTTCTTCTTTCCGATTTAGATTCCTTTTATTTCTTTTTCTTCTCTGATTGCTGTCACTAAAACTTCCAAAACTATGTTGAATAATAGTGGTGAGAGTGGACAACCTTGTCTTGTTCCTGATCTTAGTGGAAATGGTATCAGTTTTTCACAATTGAGAATGATATTGGCTGTGGGTTTGTCATATATGGCCTTTATTATGTTGAGGTAAGTTCCCTCTATGCCTACTTTCTCGAGGGTTTTTATCATAAATGGGTGTTGAATTTTGTCAAAAGCTTTTTCTGGGGCTTCCCTGGTGGTGCAAGTGGTTGAGAGTCCACCTGCCAATGCAGGGGACACAGGTTTGTGTCCCGGTCTGGGAAGATCCCACATGCCACGGAGCAGCTGGGCCCGTGAGCCATGGCTGTTGAGCCTGTGCGTCCGGAGCCTGTGCTCTGCAATGGGAGATGCCACAGCAGTGAGAGGCCCGCATACTGAAAAAAAAAAAAAAACAGCTTTTTCTGCATCTATTGAGATGATCCTATGGTTTTTCTCCTTCAATTTGTTAATATGGTGTATCACGTTGGTTGATTTGCATATATTGAAGAATCCTTGCATTCCTGGGATAAACCCCACTTGATCCTGGTGTATGATCCTTTTAATGTACTCTTGGATTCTCTTTGCTAGTATTTTGTTGAGGGGTTTTGCATCTATGGTCATCAGTGATATTGGCCTGTAGTTTTCTTTCTTTGTGACATCTTTGTCTGGTTTTGGTATCAGGGTGATGGTGGCCTCGTAGAATGAGTTTGGGAGTGTTCCTTCCTCTGCTATATTTTGGAAGAGTTTGAGAAGGATAGGTGTTAGCTGTTCTCTAAATGTTTGATAGAATTCTCCTGTGAAGCCATCTGGTCCTGGGCTTTTGTTTGTTGGAAGAGTTTTAATCACAGTCTCAATTTCAGTGCTTGTGATTGGTCTGTTTATATTTCTGTTTCTTCCTGGGTCAGTCTCGGAAGGTTCTAAGAATTTGTCCATTTCTTCCAGGTTGTCCATTTTGTTGGCATATAGTTGCTTGTAGTAATCTCTCATGAACCTTTGTATTTCTGCAGTGTCAGTAGTTACTTCTCCTTTTTCATTTCTGATTCTATTGATTTGAGTCTTCTCCCTTTTGTTTCTTGATGAGTCTGGCTAATGGTTTATCAATTTTGTTTATCTTCTCAAAGAACCAGCTTTTAGTTTTATTGATCTTTGATATTGTTTCCTTCATTTCTTTTTCATTTATTTCTGATCTGATCTTCATAATTTCCTTCCTTCTGCAACTTTGAGGTTTTTTTATTCTTCTTTCTCTAATTGCTTTAGAGGTAAGATTAGGTCGTATTTGAGATGTTTCTTGTTTCTTGAGGTAAGATTGTATTGATCTAAACTTCCCTCTTAGAACTGCTTTTGCTGCATCCCATAGGTTTTGGGTGTTGTGTTTTCATTGTCATTTGTTTCTAGGTATTTTCTGATTTCCTCTTTGATTTCTTCAGTGATCTCTTGGTTATTAAGTAGTGTATTGTTTTGCCTCCATGTGTTTATATTTTTTACCTTTTTTTTTCCTGTAATTGATATCTAGTCTCATAGCTTTGTGGTCAGAAAAGATACTTGATATGATTTCAATTTTCTTAACTTTACCAAGGCTTGATTTGTGACCCAAGATATGATCTATCCTGGAGAATGTTCCATGAGTATTTGAGAAGAAAGTGTATTCTGTTGTTTTTGGATAGAATGTCCTATAAATATCAATTTAGTCCATCCTGTTTAACATATCATTTAAAGCTTGTGTTTCCTTATTTATTTTCATTTTGGATGATCTGTCCATTGGTGAAAGTGGGATGTTAAAGTCCCCTACTATGATTGTGTTACTGTCGATTTCCCCTTTTATGGCTGTTAGCATTTGCCTTATGTATTGAGGTGCTCCTATGTTGGGTGCATAAATATTTACAATTGTTATATCTTCTTCTTGGATTGATCCCTTTATCATTATGTAGTGTCCTTCTTTGTCTCTTCTAATAGTCTTTATTTTCAAGTCTATTTTGTCTGATATGAGAATTGCTACTCCAGCTTTCTTTCGATTTCCATTTGTATGGAATATCTTTTTTCATCCCCTCACTTTCAGTCTGTATGTGTTCCTAGGTCTGAAATGGGTCTCTTGTAGACAGCATATATGTAGGTCTCATTTTTGTATCCATTCAGTCAGTGTATGTCTTTTGGTTTAAGCATTGAATCCATTTACATTTAAGGTAATTATCGATATGTATGTTCCTATTTCATTTTCTTAATTGTTTTGGGTTTGTTATTGTATGTCTTTTCCTTCTCTCGTGTTTCCTGCCTAGACAAGTTCCTTTAGCATTTGTTGTAAAGCTGGTTTGGTGGTGCTGAATTCTCTCAGCTTTTGCTTGTCTGTAAAGGTTTTAATTTCTCTGACAAAGCTGAATGAGATCCTTGCTGGGTAGAGTAATCTTTGTTGTAGAGTTTTCCCTTTCATCACTGTAAATATGTCTTGCCACTCCCTTCTGGCTTGCAGAGTTTTTGCTGAAAGATCAGCTGTTAACCTTATAGGGATTCGCTTGTATATTGTTTTTCCCTTGCTGCTTTTAATTTTTTTTCTTTGTATTTAATTTCTGATAGTTTGATTAATATGTGTCTTGGCGTGTTTCTCCTTGGATTTATCTGTATGTGACTGTGCTTCCTGGACTTGACTGACTATTTCCTTTCCCATATTAGGGAAGTTTTCAAGTATAATCTCTTCAAATATTTTCTCAGTCCCTTTCTATTTCTCTTCTTCTTCTGGGACCCCTATAATTCGAATGTTGGTGTGTTTAATGTTGTCCCAGAGGTCTGTGAGACTGTCCTTAAATCTTATTTCTTTATTCTCCTCTGTGGTAGTTATTTCCACTATTTTATCTTCCAGGTCTCTTATCCGTTCTTCTGCCTCATTTTTTTTTGCTATTGATTCCTTCTAGAGAATTTTAAATTTCATTTATTGTTGTTCATCTTGTTTGTTTGCTCTTTAGTTCTTCCAGGTCCTTGTTAAACGTGTCTTGTATTTTCTCCATTCTATTTCCAGGATTTTGGATCATCTTTACTATCATTACTCTGAATTCTTTTTCATGCAGACTGCCTATTTCCTCTTCATTTGTTTGGTATGGTGGGGTTTTACCTTGCTACTTCATCTGCTGTGTGTTTCTCTGTCTTCTCATTTTACTTAACTTACTGTGTTTGGGGTCTCCTCACAGGCTGCAGGTTTGTAGTTCCTATTGTTTTTGGTGTCTGCCCCCAGTGTCTGCTTGGTTCAGTGGGTTGTTTTGGCTTCCTGGTGGAGGGGACTAGTGCTTGTGTTCTGGTGGATGAGGCTGGATATTGTCTTTCTGGTGGGTAGGACCATGTCTGTTGGTGTGTTTTGGGGTGGCTGTGACCTTATTATGATTTTAGGCAGCCTCTCTGCTAATGGGTTGTGTTGTGTTCCTGTCTTGCTAGTTGTTTGGCATAGGGTGTCCAGCACTGTAGCTTGCTTGTCGTTGAGTGGAGCTGTGCTTTAGCGTTGAGATGTAGATCTCTGGAAGAGCTTTTGCCATTAGATATTATGTGGAGCTGAGAGGTCTCTGGTGGACCAATGTCCTGAACTCGGCTCTCCCACCTCAGAGGCACAGGCTGACACCTGGCCAAGAGCACCAAGACCCTCTCAGCCACACAGCTCAGAAGAAAAGGGAGAATAAAAGAAAGAAAGAAAACAAATAAATTAAAGTTATTAAAATAAAAAATAATTATTAAAAATAAAAAAAATTAAAGTAATAGGAAAAGAAAAAACAGAAAGAAAGAAAGAGGAGAGCAACCAAACCAAGAAACAAATCCACCAATGATAACAAGCACTAGAAACTATACTAAAATAGAAAAAACAAACCAAAAAAACCCAGACAGGCAGAACCCTAAGACAAATGGTGAAAGCAAAGCTATACAGACAAAATCACACAAAGAAGCATACACATACACACTCACAAAAAGAGAAAAAGGAAAAAAATATATATATCTTTGCTTCCAAAGTCCACGGCCTCAATTTTGGGATGATTTGTTGTGTATTCAGGTATTCCACAGATGCAGGGTACCTCAAGTTGATTGTGGAGATTTAATCCACTGCTCCTGAGGCTGCTGGGAGAGATTTCCCTTTCTCTTCTTTGTTCGCACAGCTCCCAGGGTTCATCTTTGGATTTGGCCCCCACCTCTGCCTGAGGGCGTCTGTTCTTCACTGATACAGGACGGGGTAAAAGGAGCAGCTGATTCAGGGGCTCTGGCTCACTCAGGCGGTGGGGAGGGAGGGGTATGGAATGAGGGGCGAGCCTGCAGTGGCAGAAGCCAGTGTGACGTTGCAACAGCCTGAGGCATGCCGTGCATTCTCCCGGGAATGTTGTCCCTGGATCACGGGACCCTGGCAGTGGCGGGCTGCACTGGCTCCCAGAGGGGAGGTGTGGATAGTGACCTGTGCTCGCACACAGGCTTCCTGGTTGCTGCAGCAGCAGCAGCCTTAGCATTTTATGCCCGTCTCTGTTGTCTGTACTAATAGCCGCAGCTCGTGCCCATCTCTGGAGCTTGTTTAGGCGGTGTTCTGAATCCCCTCTCCTTGTGCACCCTGAAACAATGGTCCCTCCTGGCTAGCTGTGGCGCACTAGCCCCCTTCAGGCTGTGTTCACGCAGCCAACCCCAGCCCTCTCCCTCAGCTCCCACCGAAACCCGAGCCTCAGCTCGCAGCCCCGCCCGCCCTGGCGGGTGAGCAGACAAGCCTGTCGGGCTGGTGAGTGCCGGTCAGCACCGATCCTCTGTGCGGGAATCTCTCCGCTTTGCCCTGCGCACCCCTGTGGCTGCGCTTTCCTCCGTGGCCCCAAAGCTCCCACCACCACCACCCCCGGTCTCCAGCAGTGAAGGGGCTTCCTACTGTGTGGAAACTTTTCCTCCTTCACAGCTCCCTCCCACTGGTGCAGGTCCTGTCCCTATTCTTTTGTCTCTGTTTTTTCTTTTTTCTTTTGCCCCACCCAGGTACGTGGGGAGTTTCTTGCCTTTTGGGAAGTTTGAGGTCTTCTGCCAACATTCAGTAGGTGTTCTGTGGGGGCTGTTCCACATGTAGGTGTATTTCTGTTGTATTTGTGGGGAGAAAGGTGATCTCCAAGTCTTACTCTTCCGCCATCTTGAGGGTCTCCTCTCTAGGTCTTTTATAAGAAAGAAGATTCTCAATCATGAGGCTAAAACAAGGAGAATATTGGGAAACATGGAGAGGTTTACAGTTTGAAATGGCAACCACCTTTTCCGAGACAATTATTTTTTAGTGTCCCAAGTTTTTCCTACTTTTTTTTTGTACTTATTCCATATCATCCATCCTTCCCTTCATCCCTCCCTCCCTCCCTCCCTTCCTTCCTTCCTTCCTTCCTTCCATATTCATCGAGCACCAAGAATGTGCCAAGCACTATAGTAGGTGTAGAAGATCCGGTGATAAGACCATTTTAGTCCCAGACCTCATAAAGCTTACAGTTTGAGTGAAGGATACAAATAAGTAAATAGGCTTTTTCAATACAGTGTGATGAGTGATTCTGTGACAGAAGTGTAAGATAACTTGAACTTATAGAAAGTGCATTCACTCCACATTTGATAGGCCAGGAAAGGATTCCTAATAAACGTGATTGAGACCTGAATGATATATGGGCATAAGCAAGTATGGAGAGGTGAGTACCAGAGTGGTGGTAAAGAGGGATAGAAAAGTATTTCAGCTATAGAGAATATGCAGTGGTTCAGAGCTGAGAAAGAGATAGAGATCTTTTTAAAAACTGAAGTAATACGGTATATCTGGAGTTCATTTACAAGTAGGAGGGTGGAGAAAGATAAGGCTGAAGAAGTAGGAGCTAGATCATGAAAACATTTTTGCTATTTTAAGGATTTGGATTTTATCCTGAAAGTACTGAGAAATCACTGAAGGGCTTTAATCAGTGGCATGATTGGAACCGCATTTTATAAAGTTCACTCTGGATGCAATGTAGAGAATGCATTAGAGGATAATAGAAAAGGAACATAAGGACTCATTAGGGAGGTTTTGCAGTAGTGCAGGCAAGACGATGGCCTAGTCTACTGTAATGGCAGTAGCAATGGAGAGAAGTGGCTGGGTTTAAGATATTTTTCAGAGGTAGAAACAACTACCTTGCTACTTATTGGTTTTAAGGGGTGAAGTAGAAGGAATAAAGATGATGCCCTTCTGGCTTGAGCAACTGGGAAAAAAGTGGGGCCTCACTAGGGTAGAAACTCTAAATGGAAAACAAGTTTGGAGGAGTAGAGACTTGATAAGTTCATTTGGGAAATACTGAATTTAGAGGCCTACAAGATGTCTAGGTAAAGATGTTCTATAGACAGTTGGATAATAGCTGTTTGAAAGTCAGGAGAGAGTTGAGCTAGAAAATCAAGAAAGAGGGCTAAGCTCAAATCTACAGAGAGCTATAGATTTGAGAGTCATTCATGTGTAGATGGTAATTGAAGCCATGGGAGTAAATGAGATCTATGATTGAGAATGAGTGAGAGTGAGAAAAGAAGAAGGCCTTGTGATGAAGAACCATGAAGAATATCAACATTTAAGAAGGGCCTGAGAAGGAGATTTGAGTTGAAAACTAGCTTGAGTTTCTCACAATTTATTGGTTTGGGAACTATATGTATCAGCAGGAATTTTCTGTTTGGCTTATTTGTTAAAAGGTGTATTGATATGAAATTGATAGTTGAACTTGTTAATTTTTCATTAATAGATGCAGATGAATAAATCTCAAAGTGTGGACCTTAAAGAGTTTGGTTTTACTCCAAAACCTTCTCTTACCAGTATATCAAGGTAAAAATATAATGTTAATATCGGAGGTAAAATATTCATCATAAACTCTCTGTTCCTCCAAATAGTCATTTATTCAGAGAAAGATGGTTACTGGCTACCTTTGAATCACAGTAATCATTTAGTTCCATAATGAGGTAATTACATCAGGAGAGTTTTGTTATCTTTTACACCCCAAATTTATTTAGAACTCTGCAGTCATAAGGATACTTTAACATTGATCTAATCTGCTCTTTCCTGGAAAACTATCCATCCTATGTGTCATGCCTCCAGGCTCTCTCTGCCTTCTAAACTTAACAGATGACAAGAGTATACTTTAAAAAGAGAAGTCATGTTGGTGTATAAAGTCTAATATTTTCCATTTAGGGGCCCACTCTATATTAATAATACCTCAGATTTATAAAATACTTTATAATTTAAAAATTGCATGTTTGTGCATTCTTTCTTTTGAACTTAACAACAACCTGGCTCATAAACCAAGGTATTTTTATCCTATTATATAGATGAAATAACCAAAGCTCATATTCAGAGGGCCCTAGATGATAATTCAGCATTCTTTTCCTATTATGATACCTAAAAGGTAACAGTATATGTAATTTCCCTTCCAGATAAGGGCATTCTGTATGCTGGGATGACATTTAATACACTTAACAACCAGTACAGAACAGCTGCTGACCAATCAGAATAGATGCCAACACTACTTCAAGAGATCCTAACTTTTGTTATCTAACTGAAAGAAGCATTAGAAATAAATTTTTAAGGCTACACACAAATAGCAGAAATCTACCCAATGGGGGAATGTAAAGATGACTAAGTGACCTAAGTAGTTGTCACTTCCATTAAACACCTATTTTTTTACCTTTTACTACTCAGGCTAGTACAGTTTATCATAGAAGTGTTGAGTGGCTGAACCAGTTTTTTCCCATTTATATGAATCAGTAGTTTTCAAAGTCAGATTAATTTTAATATTTTCTTTAACATTTTTATGGTTTTATTTATCTTTATAAAGGTCAGAATATTTAAACATACCCGAATTGCCTATAATGGAGCAGAGGTATCAGCATGAGATCTACACAAAAGGTCAACAACCAGAACCATCTGCATATCAAGACAAAGGTAAATTACTGTTGATATTGACTTGAGAGAGAAAATGATTTCTCACTACTTTGGATTGACAAGCAGTGTTATTGAAAAACCAAAATCTAAAATTATGATTATTAACTTGGCAACATTTTTCTCTTCAGTTATTGAAGCAGTTTCAAATTCTTAGGTCTGTTATTTCAGATGGTCTTGTTGTGTCTATCATAGATTCCTAAAAAATCTTTTCGTACGTAGCATTGACTATTTTAATTTAAAGATAATATGAGGGGGCTTCCCTGGTGGCGCAGTGGTTGAGAGTCCGCCTGCCGATGCAGGGGACACGGTTTCGTGCCCCGGTCTGGGAAGATCCCACATGCCGCGGAGCGGCTGGGCCCGTGAGCCATGGCCGCTGAGCCTGCGCATCCGGAGCCTGCGCTCCGCAACGGGAGAGGCCACAGCAGTGAGAGGCCCGCATACTGCAAAAGAAAAAAAAGATAATATGAGGAAAAGCTGAGAATATAAGGGATCTTAGGATATGCAAAGTATTAAAATGCTGAACGATTACTTTTATATGTCTTTAGAATTATTTGAAATAATTTTTTATTTATAAAATTAGTCCATTTTATAAAATAGCTGTGTGACCTTGGGAAAATTATTTAACCTCTTTGGGCGTTAGTCTTATCTTTAAAATTAAGGGATTAAATTGGGTGACCTTTAATATCTCTCCAGTTCTTAAACCTATGATTCTTACAATCTCTATGATATGTGAGACTATAACCTAGTTTGTGGGATATAGCTGGTTTGTAATATAGATTTGCTTTTTATCTGTGTCTGTCATTAAATTAAAGAGATAATGCATATAAATTCTTCAACTTTGGGCCTGTTTCATCATTTCTCCGGGTCCTGCCATTAATAGCACCATTTCTCTGGGTCATGCTACTATACTAATAGCAGCCTGTTAAAACGTGTGAGAAATAATTCTGGCCACAGAGTTGTTTGTTCAAGTGGCTGTATGTAGAAATGGTAAACTTGGGATTTTCTAAAAACAATTAATTTCATGTGTGTGTTGTTTTTGACTTCTATTGCCACTCTTTCCTTCATTCTTTCACTCTATTGCTTTCTCTGGCCATAATTTAAGATCTTAGGTAGGCAAGGGCTGGAGTACCCATCACCCCTTATGACACCGTGGCAGCCATTAGGCCCAATATCAGATCAAGAAAAATCCCCTGGTCTTACCTAGACTATCAGAACATTTATCCAATTTGTTCAAAGCCTGAAAATATTATTACAACATGAATAGAAGGTGTAAGAGTGTCAATCCTCTTATTTTTATCTCTCTTCAACCTGTAGCCCTCTAACTTACTCCTTGTATGGCTGATCTATTCCCTGCCCTTCTCCACACCAGAGTTTGTCCTTCCCTACTTTCATGTTGTCTTTACATAGTTTTTCTACTTTTATTTCTTTCCCACCCACTATTCCAAATGTGATTTGTATTATGATATAAAAGTCTCATCTAGATACTTTAAACCCCAATAATAACTGTATCCCTCTTTTACTGAATGCCCCCCCACCTTTTTTAAAGAAGCTATATAATATAGTAGTTCAACTTACAGGATCTAGAGATTATCTGTCTAGGTTCAAATCCTAGCTCATTTAGTAGTTGTATGACTTTTCATAGTATACTTACCCAGTTCATCTCAATTCCCTCATCTGGTTATATTTTAGGGATTTTAGGGTTAAATGAGATAATATATATAAAGCTCTTAGCATAATGTCTGGTACTGTTATTAATAGTAATTGAGTATATTCATTATACTTTTTCCACATTAGTCTTTGGTGACAAAACATACTTTAAATGTATTCAAATACTGCTCTTAAGAATGTTTTAAGAAAAACATGGCAATTTTTATCATCTGTATTCCAGGTGCAAAAAGAGAAGAAGAAAAAATGTCAGAAATTTTGAGAAAGCATGTTGAATTGTAAAATTTAAATTGTAACAGACCTTTGTGCAATTTCTCATTTTACAATGAAAGAAGCCAAGACTCAGAGATTAAATAACTTGCCCAAAATTACATATCTAATTAATAGCAGGACTAGAAATGGATTTCATATCTCTTGATTCCCAGGCAATGCCATTTCTATAAAATGAAATTGACTTTTAGTTATCAGTGGAGAATTGAAAATCAAGCCTGTAATATACAAACTCTTTCAACTTTCCACCCCCCCAACTATTATATTTCTCTGTTTCTGCACCCATCCATAACTCTCTATTTATTTTGAAAGAAGAATTATCTTTTCTTCTATTCAAAGTTTATCTCTCCACCTGTAATCATAATCTTTCCAATTCTGCCCCCTCTGGGTCTTTAGAAGACCAGCTATCTCTCTCCTCTTGCCCTTATTTTCAGTGTCTTCTCCCTGTGGCCTCTTTCTTTTCAGCATATAAATATGCTCAAGTCTCTTCCTTCTTTAGCTGCCAGTCCCCATCTAGCCAGATGGTCTTCTTCTCTTTATATTTCCACTGCACTTTGTACCTACTTCTCTTTTCAGGACATAGCATACTGTGTATGTGTATCAAGGCACAAAAGTAGAATAATGTGTACTGGAGTTGTAGGTACAGTTGAAGGATAGAGAAGGATTTGGATAGTGAAGAAAAGGATAGAGGTTATTTAAAGTGAAGGAAACTCACTTTAAATTTTACTGGAGCAAGCCTGTACTAGCTTGTGAGATGATTATTAAATTTTGGGGAATCAGGCATCATTAAAGTTTAATTATATAAACTTTCAATTAAGTTATATTAAACACAAAGGTTATAAATATTAAAAACTAACCATTTCCTAATTATTCTACTACATTTTACTGTTATCTGTATTCTTGAGATTATTTGCATCTATATTTATATCTGTATGGTGGAAATACTGTATAAAGGGGTGCTATTTTGTATTTCTTCCCAACTTTGCTTTGAGTTACATCACATTTGTAGCTTGAAATCAGTCATGGTGGGAATACTTATAGAATGGAAATCAGCAAACACTACAGATCAGGGCCTAACTTATTGTTTTGTTTATTGTTTATACCTAAGAAAGTGATGGAGAAAATGACAGTAGTGCAGATTTAATTTATCAGTGTGTCATGTCTGTAGCCCTTATATTGTGGATAGCAAGAAAAATTGAAGGAATATTCTTCTAGCATTTGAAAATTATTATCTAATTCAGCAAGGAAATTGCTTAAGGCTATGGGTGAATGAGTGAAATCCCAACATATGTCTTTATTGTTTTACTTTTATTAAAGTCAACAAAAATATCAAACAACGCTCGAATTGACAAATGAATGTGAGAACTACATTCATTTATAAATTGTAACCATAGGTTGATACAGATACAAGAGTTTGGCAAAATTCAATGAAAACGTTCAGTGATAATCAATTAGCTATATGGAATTTACAGTTAAGCATGCTGTATATTTTATCATTATTTGTAAATTGTGTGCTATACATCCTTTACATATAATACATATATATGCATAAAATTTTTTGGAGAAGCGAGTTATTGAATATTTATTAACCACTGCTATGGAAAACTGTACAAGTAAAGACATTTAGTCCCCATAACAATCATATGTATTAGGTACTATTATTTATTTATTTATTTGGTTGTGTTGGGTCTTAGTTGCGGCAGGCAGCCTCCTTAGTTGTGGCTTGCCAGCTCCTTAGTTGTGGCATGCGAACTCTTAGTTGTGGCATGCAGGTGACATCTAGTTCCTGGACCAGGGATCGAACCCGGGCCCCCTGCATTGGGAGCGGGGAGTCTTAACCACCATGCCACCAGGGAAGTTCCATGTTAGGTACTATTATTATCCCCATTTTGCAGAGGAGAAAACTAAGCTCAGAGCTTAAATTACTTGTCTAAGATCATCCAACTAGTAAATGATAGAGGTGGAATTTTCACCCAGGTAGTCTGGCTCTAAACCCAGGCTATAAACAATGGATAACACTGAGGATATTTTAGAAGGAGAAAAATAACGATATATTTTCGTAACAATACTCAAAATTAACCGCTTGTAGGGAGAAGAGATGGGGGAGGAAGCCCATTTTAGAAGCTATTACAATCCAATCTTGGAGTAAGATTATTCTTATGTAGGAATTAAGAGGGAAAATTAATTCTGTCTAGAAGAATACCTTGAAAATTAAATTTAGTGCAGCAGTCAATCACTACATGTAATACAGTAAATAAAATTGTTGAATACAATACTCAGCAATGCTTTAGAACACTACTACTCAAGACCTCTGTTTAGTACTTGAAAGATGTGTTTGATATGTCAATAGATAATGATGCTTAAGGTTTAAAAAATGCCTATACTCATTTATACATACACATGACAGATTTTTCTAGACGGACCTATTCTACAACTTCAAATGAGAAAGCCCCTCAAACAATGCTGTTCAACAGAAATCTTAATGCATCTGAAAACCAGGATTTGACAGATGCGGTTAAAAGTAATTCTTCATTTTCAGAAGTTTTGAATGTGAACTTTGAATTGGGAAATGAAGTTTGGGATGATTTTGATGATGAAAGCTTAATAGAAGTTACTAGCTTTTCAACTGATACCGAGAAGACAAAAACATCAGGTAAATAGCATGAAATATATTTCATTTGTATGTATGTATTTTTGTATATATGTGTGTATTGTATTTGAAATATATGTTAGAATGAAATAATTTTATGAGAAATGATTTGAATATTTTTCAGTTAAGCTTTTGGGACTAATTTTCTTTTTCTTTTTTGTGTGCTTGCTTAATTAGTTTCAGTTTGTTAAGATTATCATTTTTAGCAAAAGTAAAATTTGACCCTCCCACAAATAACATTCCCTATCCCTAGGGACAGAGGTCAAGGTCATTCCATGATGATGATATAGGAAATGAGCTTTTTCTATTCTATTGCTCCTTATCTTGTTAAAGGCTCTATTCAAATTCAGATTGTTTATCGAATTTTCCCTCATAAAACAGACTATCCTGCTCTCCATTTTAAGATCTCACGTAGTCTGGTAATGTTTGTGAAAAACAAAAATGTTCCAATTTAAAAAATATTCTTTTTTCACATGCTAGCAAAAAACATAAAAAGATAACTTTTATTTCTAATAGAAATATTGACTTTTCAAGTATAAATAAATAAACAGGAAAAGATTATTTTCTCTTGTATTAGATATTGTGCTTAAATCATATACAATCCAAAAATAATGGGACTAGGCCTTTGAGTTACTGGTGAATCCACTCTATTTCACCAAAACAGAGAAGTGAAAATCTTGGTAAGTATAAGACAAGATAGGGAGACGGAGATACTCTTTCCCAGGATGGCTGACAGATGGAAATCAGTCCCTTGCAGACCATTGAAAATATTGAATGAACTCCGACTTGATCATTTACATGGCTTAAAAATAAATAAATAAATAAATAAATAAATAAATGATAGTGGTTGGGGACCTTTTAATATAGTGACTAATAAGCTAACCTATGTGTTTTATAGTTTTATTCTCTTAGCTTTGCTCCTTTGTTTTGTCTATGCACATTAAATTTGATTATTGAGAAGAATTTTTCATTCTCTCCTTAACCAGATCATATCTGTTTGGAGAGATATTCTACTCTAGAATAGAATACAGATATTCTATTCGATTTATTTCAAAATGTTATCTTTTTACCTAGGATTTGGAAACCCTTTGAGTTCAAGAACCAGGGAAAGTAAGCTACCCTTTGAAGAATCAAAAAGCAAATTCCAAAGAGAAATGTCAAACAGGCAAGTTTTAGAACTTTATTTTCAAACACTTACAACTTTATATCCTCCTGACATGTAAGTGGAGATGGGGATAAAGTCATTAGATGTCAGAGAAGCAATAGGGTATTAGCCAACTTAAAGCCTCTTAATCTTAGAGCTGTGTTTCTCAAAGTGCTGTTGTCAGACCACCCCAAAATCAAAATTACCCAGGGGTGCACATTAAAAATGCACATTCTTGGGCCCTATGCTAGACTTACTGAATCATGGTCTCTGGGGCTGGAGCTGAGGAATCTTCACTTTTTATAAGATGTGAAAACTGAATAGGAGTTTGACAGGTAGAAAAGAGGAGACTAAGGCATTCCAGGTAGAAGAGTACATGTAAAGGGATAAGGCTTGAAAAGGCATCCCATGCTCAAGGGTCAGTAAAGTGTGGTCTATGTAGCCATAGAATTAAGGCTAAGATTGCTGAGGTCTGTGAGGGGCCATGAATGCCATATTTAGATACCTGTGCTGTATCCAGTAGGTCAGGGGTCACAAGCTCAAACTGCCTTTGGGATTTCATGGGCCAAGGTTAACTGTAGAGTGTCCCATCTAAAGGAAATAACCACTACTCAGCTCCAACCAGTTGTTGCTGTACAGGAAATGTGAGTCTAGTGTTGTCAAATATCCTGATTTTTAAAAAAAGCTAAGATCAAGAATTTATGTAACATCTCCTAACTTTTAAAATTTTTTAACATCTTTATTGGAGTATAATTGCTTTACAGTGGTGTGCTAGTTTCTGCTTTACAACAAAGTGAATCAGTTATACATATACATATGTCCCCATATCTCTTCCCTCTTGCATCTCTGTCCCTCCCACCCTCCCTATCCCACCCCTCTAGGGGGTCACAAAGCACTGAGCTGATCTCCCTGTGCTATGCGGCTGCTTCCCACTAGCTAACTATTTTACGTTTGGTAGTGTATATATGTCCATGCCACTCTCTCACTTTGTCCCAGCTTACCCTTCCCCCTCCTCATATCCTCAAGTCCATTCTCTAGTAGGTCTGCATCTTTATTCCCATCTTGCCCCTAGGTTCTTCATGACCATTTTTTTTTTTAGATTCTACATATATGTGTTAGCATATGGTATTTGTTTTTCTCTTTCTGACTTACTTCACTCTGTATGACAGTCTCTAGGTCCTTCCACCTCACTACAAATAAATCAGTTTCATTCCTTTTTATGGCTGAGTAATATTCCATTGTGTATATGTGCCACATCCTCTTTATCCATTCATCTATTGATGGACACTTCGGTTGCTTCCATGTCCTGGCTACTGTAAACAGAGCTGCAATGAACATTTTGGTACATGACTCTTTCTGAATTATGGTTTACTCAGGGTATATGCCCAGTAGTGGGATTGCTGAGTCATATGGTAGTTCTATTTTTAGTTTTTTAAGGAACATCCATACTGCTCCCCATAGTGGCTGTATCAATTTACATTCCCATCAACAATGCAAGAGGGTTCCCTTTTCTGCACACCCTGTCCAGCATTTATTGTTTGTAGATTTTTTGATGATGGCCATTCTGACCGGCGTGAGATAATATCTCATTGTAGTTTTGATTTGCATTTCTCTAATGATTAATGATGTTGAGCATTCTTTCATGTGTCTGTTGGCAATCTGTATGTCTTCTTTGGAGTAATGTCTATTTAAGTCTTCTGCACATTTTTGGATTGGGTTGTTTGTTTTTTTAATGTTGAGCTGCATGAGCTGCTTGTAAATTTTGGAGATTAATCCTTTGTCAGTTGCTTCATTTGCAGATATTTCTCCCATTCTGAGGGTTGTCTTTTGGTCTTATTTACGGTTTCCTTTGCTGTGCAAAAGCTTTTAAGTTTCATTAGGTCCCATTTGTTTATTTTTGTTTTTATTTCCATTCTCTAGGAGGTGGGTCAAAAAGGATCTTGCTGTGATTTATGTCATAGAATGTTCTGCCTATGTTTTCCCCTAAACTTTGATGGTGTCTGGCCTTACGTTTAGGTCTTTAATCCATTTTGAGTTTATTTTTGTGTATGGTGTTAGGGAGTGTTCTAATTTCATTCTTTCACATGTAGCTGTCCAGTTTTCCCAGCACCACTTATTGAAGAGGCTGTATTTTCTCCACTGTATATGCTTGCCTCCTTTATCAAAGATAAGGTGACCATATGTACGTGGGTTTATCTCTTGGCTTTCTATCCTGTTCCATTGACCTATATTTCTGTTTCTGTGTCAGTACCATACTGTCTTGATTACTCTAGCTTTGTAGTATAGTCTGAAGTCAGGGAGCCTGATTCCTCCAGCTCCGTTTTTCTGTCTCAAGATTGCTTTGGCTATTCTGGGTCTTTTGTGTTTCCACACAAATTGTGAAATTTTTTGTTCTAGTTCTGTGAAAAATGCCAGTTGTAGTTTGATACGGATTGCATTGAATCTGTAGATTCCTTTGGGTAGTAGACTCATTTTCACAAGGTTGATTCTTCCAATCCAAGAACATGGTATATCTCTCCATCTATTTGTCTCATCTTTAATTTCTTTCACCAGTGTCTTATGGTTTTCTGCATACAGGTCTTTTGTCTCCTTAGGTAGGTTTATTCCTAGGTATTTTATTCTTTTTGTTGCAATGGTAATGGGAGTGTTTCCTTAATTTCTCTTTCAGATTTTTCATCAGTAGTGAATAGGAATGCAGGAGATTTCTGTGCATTAATTTTGTATTCTGCTACTTTACCAAATTCTTTGATTAGCTCCAGTAGTTTTCTGGTAGCATTTTTAGGATTCTCTGTGTTAAGTATTATGTCATCTACAAACAGTGACAGCTTTACTTCTTCTTTTCCAATTTGGATTTCTTTTATTTCTTTTCCTTCTCTGATTGCTGTGGCTAAAACTTCCAAAACTATGTTGAATAATAGTGGGAGAGTGGGCAACCTTGTCTTGTTCCTGATCTTAGTGGAAATGGTTTCAGTTGTTCACCATTGAGGACGATGTTGAGTGGCTTTGTCATATATGGCCTTTATTATGTTGAGGAAAGTTCCCTCTATGCCTACTTTTTGGTGAGTTTTTATCATAAATGGGTTTTGAATTTTGTCGAAAGCTTTCTGTGCATCGATTGAGATGATCATATGGTTTTTCTCCTTCATTGTTAATATGGTGTATCACGTTGATTGATTTGCATATATTGAAGAATCCTTGCATTCCTGGGATAAACGCCACTTGACCATAGTGTATTATCCTTTCAATGTGGTGTTGGATTCTGTTTGCTAGTATTTTGTTGAGGAGTTTTGCATCTACGTTCATCAGTGATATTGGCCTGTAGTTTTCTTTCTTTGTGACATCTTTGTCTGGTTATGGTATCAGAGTGATGGTGGCCTTGTAGAATGAGTTTGGGAGTGTTCCTTCCTCTGCTATATTTTGGAAGAGTTTGAGAAGGATAGGTGTTAGCTGTTCTCTAAATGTTTGATAGAATTCTCCTGTAAAGCCATCTGGTCCTGGGCTTTTGTTTGTTGGAAGATTTTTAATCACAGTTTCAATTTCAGTGCTTGTGATTGGTCTGTTCATACTTTCTATTTCTTCCTGGTTCAGTCTCGGAAGGTTGTGCATTTCTAAGAATTTGTCCATTTCTTCCAGGTTGTCCATTTTATTGGCATATAGTTGCTTGTAGTAATCTCTCATGAACCTTTGCATTTCTGCAGTGTCAGTAGTTACTTCCCCTTTTTCATTTCTAATTCTATTGATTTGAATCTTCTCCCTTTTTTTCTTGATTAGTCTGGCTAATGGTTTATCAATTTTGATTATCTTCTCAAAGAACCAGCTTTTAGTTTTATTGATCTTTGCTATCGTTTCCTTCATTTCTTTTTCATTTATTTCTGATCTGATCTTGATAATTTCTTTCCTTCTGCTAACTTTGGGGTTTTGTGTTCTTCATTCTCTAATTGTTTTAGGTGTAAGGTTAGGTTGTCTATATGAGATGTTTCATGTTTTTTAAGGTAAGATTGTATTGCTATAAATTTCCCTCTTATAACTGCTTTTGCTGCATCCCGTAGGTTTTGGGTGTCGTGTTTTCATTGTCATTTGTTTCTAGATATTTTTTGATTTCCTCTTTGATTTATTCAGTGATCTCTTGGTTATTAAGTAGTGTGTTGTTTAGCCTCCATATGTTTGTATTTCTTACAGATTTTTTCCTGTAATTGATATCTAGTCTCATAGCGTTGTGGTTGGAAAAGATACTTGATACAATTTCAATTTTATTAAATTTACCAAGGCTTGATTTGTGACCCAAGCTATGATCTATCCTGGAGAATGTTCCATGAGCACTTGAGAAGAATGTGTATACTATTGTTTTTGGATGGAATATCCTATAAATATCAATTAAGTCCATCTTGTTTAATGTATCATTTAAAGCTTGTGTTTCCTTATTTATTTTCATTTTGGATGATCTGTCCATTGATGAAAGTGAGGTGTTAAAGTCCCCTACTATGATTGTGTTACTGTCAATTTCCCCTTTTATGGCTGTTAGTAATTGCCTTATGTATTGAGGTGCTCCTATGCTGGGTGCATAAATATTTACAATTGTTATATCTTCTTCTTGGATTGATCCCTTGATCATTATGTAGTGTCCTTCTTTGTCTCTTGTAATAGTCTTTATTTTAGAGTCTATTTTGTCTGATGTGAGAATTGCTACTCCAGCTTTCTTTTGATTTCCGTTTGCATGGAATATCTTTTTTCATCCCCTCACTTTCAGTCTGTATGTGTCCCTAGGTCTGAAGTGGGTCTCTTGTAGACAGCATATATACGTGTCTTGTTTTTGTATCCATTCAGCCAATCTATGTCTTTTGGTTGGAGCATTTATTCCTTTACATTTAAGGTAATTATCAATATATATGTTCCTATCTCCACTGTCTTAATTGTTTTTGGTTTATTATTGTAGGTCTTTTCTTTCTCTTTTGTTTCCTCCCTGGAGATGTTCCTTTAGCATTTGTTGTAGAGCTGGTTTGGTGGTGGTGAATTCGCTTAGCTTTTGCTTGTCTGTAAAGCTTTTAATTTCTCCATCAAATTTGAATAAAATCCTTGCTGGGTAGAGTAATCATGGTTGTAGGTTTTTCTCCTTTATCACTTTAAATATGTCCTGCCACTCCCTTCTGGCTTGCAGAGTTTCTGCTGATAGACCAGCTGTTAACCTTATGGAGATTCCCTTATGTTTTATTTGTTGTTTTTTCCTTGCTGCTTTTAATATTTGTTCTTTGTATTTAATTTTTGATAGTTTGATTAATATGTGTCTTGGCATGTTTCTCCTTGGATTTATCCTATATGTGACTGCCTGTGCTTCCTGGACTTGATTGACTATTTCTTTTCCCATATTAGGGAAGTTTTCAAGTATAATCTCTTCAAATATTTTCTCAGTCCCTTTGTCTTTCTCTTCTTCTTCTGGGACCCCTATAATTCGAATGTTGGTACGTTTAATGTTGTCCCAGAGGTCTCTGAGACTGTCCTCAATTCTTTTCATTCTTTTTTCTTTATTTTGCTCTGTGGTAGTTATTTCCACTATTTTATCTTCCAGGTCACTTATCCATTCTTCTGCCTCAGTTATTCTGCTATTGGTCCCTTCTAGAGAATTTTTAATATCATTTATTGTTTTGTTCATCACTGTTTTTTTTCTCTTTAGTTCTTCTAAGTCCTTGTTAAATGTTTCTTGTATTTTCTCCATTCTATTTCCAAGATTTTGGATCATCTTTACTATCATTACTCTGAATTCTTTTTCAGGTAGACTACCTATTTCCTCTTCATTTGTTAGGTCTGGTGGGTTTTTGCCTTGCTCCTTCATCTGCTGTGTGTTTTTCTGTCTTCTCATTTTTCTTAACTTACTGTGGTTGGGGTCTCCTTTTCACAGGCTACAGGTTTGTAGTTCTCGTTGTTTCTGATGTCTGTCCCCAGTGGCTAAGGTTGGTTCAGTGGGTTGTGTAGGCTTCCTGGTGAAGGGGACTGGTGCCTGTGTTCTGGTGGATGAGGCTGGATCTTGTCTTTCTGTTGGGCAGGTCCACGTCTGGTGGTGTGTTTTGGGGTGTCTGTGGACTTATTATGATTTTAGGCAGCCTCTCTGCTAATGGATGGGGTTTTGCTCCTGTCTTGCTAGTTGTTTGGCATAGGGTGTCCAGCATTGTAGTTTGCTGGTTGTTGAGTGGAGCTGGGTCTTGGCATTGAGATGGAGATCTCTGGGAGATTTTCGCCATTTGATATTACGTGGAGCTGGGAGGTCTCTTGTGGACCAGTGTCCTGAACTCGGCTCTCCCACCTCAGTGGCACAGCCCTGTCACCTGGCTGGAGCACCAAGAGCCTGTTCTCCACACAGCTCAGAATAAAAGGGAGGAAAAGAAAGAAAGAAGATAAAATAAAGTTATTAAAATAAAAAATAATTATTAAGAAAAAGAATTTTTAAGTATTAAAAAAAAATTAAAACAGACAGAACCCTAGGACAAATGGTAAAAGCAAAGCTATACAGACAAAATCACACACAGAAGCATACACATACACACTCACAAAAAGAGAAAAAGGGAAATATATATATATATTGTTGCTCCCAAAGTCCACCTCCTCAATTTGGGATGATTCGTTGTCTATTCAGGTATTCCACAGATGCAGGGTACATGAAGTTGATTGTGGAGATTTAATCCACTGCTTCTGATGCTGCTGGGAGAGATTTCCCTTTCTCTTCTTTGTTCACACAGCTCCCAGGGGCTGAGCTTGGATTTGGACCCGCCTCTGCGTGTAGGTTCCCTGAGGGTGACGGTTCTTGGCTCAGACAGGACGGGGTAAAGGAGCAGCTGATTTGGGGGCTCTGGCTCACTCAGGGAGGGGTACGGATGTGGGGCAACCTGCGGTGGCAGAGGCTGGTGTGACGTTGCACCAGCATGAGGCGCGCCGTGCATTCTCCCGGGGAAGTTGTCCCTGGATCCCGGGACCCTGGCAGTGGAGGGCTGCACAGGCTCCCCGGAAGGGGGGTGTGGATAGTGACCTGTGCTCGCACACAGGCTTCTTGGTGGCGCAGCAGCAGCCTTAGTGTCTCATGCCCGTCTCTGGGGTCTGCGCTGATAGCCGCGGCTCATGCCCGTCTCTGGAGCTCCTTTAAGCGGTGCTCTTAATCCCCTCTCCTTGTGCACCGGGAAACAAAGAGGCAAGAAAAAGTCTCTTGTCTCTTCGGCAGTTCCAGACCTTTTCCCGGACTCCCTCCCGGCTAGCCGTGGTGCACTAGCCCTCTCAGGCTGTGTTCACGCAGCCAACCCATAGTCCTCTTCCTGGGATCCGACCTCTGAAGCCCAAGCTTCAGCTCCCAGCCCCTGCCCGCCCCGGAGGGTGAGCAGACAAGCCTCTCGGGCTGCTGAGTGCAGGTCGGCACCAATCCTCTGTGTGGGAATCTCTCCGCTTTGCCCTCCACACCCCTGTTGCTGTGCTCTCCTCGGTGGCTCCGAAGCTTACCCTGTCCAACACCTGCAGTCTCCGCCCGCGAACGGGCTTCCTAGTGTGTGGAAACCTTTCCTCCTTCACAGCTCCCTCCCACTGGTGCAGGTCCCATCCCTATTCTTTTGTCTCTGTTTTTTCTTTTTCTCTTGCCCCACCCAGGTACGTGGGGAGTTTCTTGCCTTTTGGGAGGTCTGAGGTCTTCTGCCAGTGTTCAGTAGGTGTTCTGTAGGAGTTGTTCCACATGTAGATGTATTTCTGATGTATTTGTGGGGAGGAAGGTGATCTCCACGTCTTACTCTTCCGCCATCTTGAAGCTCTCCTGACTTTTAAATTTTGACAGCTAATTTTTTAAAATGTGATATGGTCTGCAGCACCCTCTCTCCAAAAAATAATAATAATGCTTTTAGACCATATGTAGCCTAGAGGCCTCTAGTATTTGATCTCCATAGTAAGTAGTGAGGGCCCATCCAAAATATTTAAGCACAGTTTATATAATTTAATCAGAAAAAATCATTCTAGCAGTGATATCTAGAATGATTTGTAGAGGGTGGGACCAGCAGGGGCATGGTGGCCAATGAGAAAGGCAGGCTATGATGAGGCCTCAACTAGGGTGGAGGTGATAGAAACTGAGAGGTAGAATTGGATTTTTCAAATATTTCATAGATAACACAGATTAGATTTAGCAATTGCTAGAATATGGTAGTAAAGGAAGAGGGAAGAATAAATGTCAAGTGGGTAGATTGAGGTATTATCTGAGAATATAGAACATAGACGTTTGGGAAAAAAACAATAATTTTAGAAATGTTCAACTTAAAGTATTTTTTTTAATTTTATTTTTTATACAGCAGGTTCTTATTAGTTATCTATTTTATACATATTAGTGTATATATGTCAATCCCAATCTCCCAATTCATCACACCACCGCCACTGCCCATCCCCGCAACTTACAGTATCTTTGTAGAAATGTAAAATGCATTTGGATATTGGACCTGATTAGAACTCAAGGGAGTGAAATTATAGCCAGAGCCAAAACTTTCCCACAGAGAAGAAACATTGATAACTTTTTATTCATGGTCCAACTTTCTACTTAAGGATTATTTATGTCTCCTGCTTTAAAAAAGTTTTAAATTTGTAGTGTATTTTGATACTTTTGCTATTATTTAGTCATTTTACTGAACATTAGTATCAACATCACAGAATCATAGATTTCAGAGAATTTCAGAGTTGAAGGGGGTTTAACTTAAATGTCATTTAGTCTCCCCACCACTGGATCCTTGAATAACCATCCAACATCACTGGCAAGTAATCATGCTATTTATACCAAGACAACTCCAGTGTCCAGGAGCTTATTCACTCTTCAGTGCTTGTTCCATGTTTGTATCTCTCAGATCACTCAATAGCTTTTAAAAATATTTGTCTAAAATTTGTCTTTTTATCATTTCCATTCATTGCTTCTAACTCTGAGTCATACGGAATAAACAGATTAGAAACATCAAAGTGGAACAAAGCCGGGGGTATAGAGAAAATAGGCAAATCACAAGTCTGAAGATAACAGGCATATGAACAGTTTTGTGCACCACACTTTTAGAAAAGTACAAATAATTCTGGGAGAGTTTAGAAGTGACCAACAGAAGATAAGTGAGTTTAAAAAGGAGTCCTATCAAGAAACCTCTGAGAAACCGATGCCAGAAGTTGCTGCTAGGAAGAAGGCCTGTGGAATCTGAGGGTCTGAGATGAAAAGGAAACACATGCTTTTCCTTTCATACCCTTTTTACTATATTAATTCCTTGCCATTCATCAGAGATAAAGAGATTCAGTTCTTATCAATATATGTGATTCTTCTCTACCCATATCTACTGTTTATTGCTCCTTGTATGACTGTCACATTTTAGCCTGTGTCAGCTTAAATTGTCTCCTCCTCATAGCGGCATCCATGACCACCTTTTTAAAGTGGGTTTGTGCCTCCACACTGTCATTTCCTATAATATTGCTCATTTCATTTCTTTCATATCACTTCAGGATCTATAATTATATTTATTGTTTATTCATTGTCTGTCCCTCTATAGATGATAACCACCTGAGGCTGTGTTTACTATTTCATACTTAGCTCCTAGTATAATGTGTGGCATACAGTAGTGAATAATAAATGTTTTTTAATGAATTAATTTAATACAAAAGATTAAAGGTGAATTCTAGTATACAGTTATACATGAACAGATAGGTAGAGATGTCTGTCTACAGTGAGACCAGAATAGGGAAAGGAGACTAAAAGTTAAGCAAGTGGAATTTAGAAAAGATTTACAAACTGCTAGATGATAGATGTAGATGATAGATGATTAAACGTAAGAGAGTTTTAATGAAAATTGTTGAATGATTATTTCTGTAGGCCTTTAAAAGTAACATTCTTATTTTATTTGGACTATATAAGTTGTTGTTTTATCTAAAAGAGAGGAGATACACCAAGTTCTCCATGAGTCTAAGAAATGGAGCATTAATTTTGGGGTTGATAAATATGATAAACTCTAATCATATTTTCCAAAGAATCACTGTTGATCTAAATTAGAATGGTTTGTTTCTCTTATTTGCTGTATTTTATAAATAATTCATTTTGATTTTTAGTTTTGTTTCATCACATGAGAAGCCAGATATTTATTTATCAAATTCTGCTATGTCCAAGTTTGCTGCATCCTCCATGACAAAACTACCTCAACAAGCTGGAAATGCAAGTATTATAAGAAGAAGCACTTCTTTGTTTTTCTTTTAAATACCACCTGAATAGTTAAACCTTCAATGATCGTTAATTTTTTTAACCTCAAAATATAGGTCCATTTACAAGAAATAAAACAACAAAGTCTGTCGCCAGAGATTGAAAAGCTGTGCTTTACTCACTCTGAAAAAATACCAAGCTCTTCAAATTTTGTTAAGAAAGTGGATTGCTTTATTAGAAATGGTGAACATAAAAAGGAGATTGATTTCAGGTAAGAACTCTTTAAAAATATTTTGAAACTACACTAGTAAGAACTTTTTACAAAGAAGTTCAGTATTCCTTGTTTCATTTTAAAGATCAGAACCTAAATGTTTTATTTACTTAAAGACATTAAAATTTTAGACCACTGGTGAGCTAAGCTCCTTAAGATAATTCAAAATATCAAATATCTCAATTTTTGAGAACCCATATATTTGATGCTAGTAATTAAAACATTATATTATGTTGATAAACTTTTTTTACTGATTTGAATACACTATGTTGATAATATGAAGTGTAAGGTCACTTGAGAAATGAGATCAGCTAATTTTTTTAACATTCAAGTTGTATTTTAGCCACCAAGTTCTGTTACAATTCTACAGATTCAAAGTGAAGGTCAGACTAAGTTTAATCAGTGCCCCGACTGCTGGTCATTTTTATGGGTAACTCTAGCAGTTTCCCTCTCCTTGAATAGTCAAGGTTTATAGACCTGTTGACACTGATTAAATGGCATTACTTTCCAATATGTTTAAAGAAATATCTAAGACACTTGTCTCTATCTTTCACAGTTTATGAAATCTTAATTTGCTCCAGACTTTTTACAAGGTTATGCACATTGAAGTTTGTTTAATAAATTAACCCTCTCAGCAATCTTCAAGTTTATCCATTTTATATTTATTATTATTTATTGTAAATTTAAAAATAAATTGTGTTACAAAAATAGTTATTTTTACATTTGCTTTTTCCTCCAGTCGGTATTATCCTGAGGATGAAGCTGATGAAATGAAGTCTTTTCTGGGAATATTTGATGGTATTTTCTAAAACAATCAGACAAAAATGCTTTTTATATTAATAAGACAAAGTATTAAAGACACCTAATTACAAAGCATGATTTTTATTTTTAAAAAGTAGTTCATATTTGTTCAGATTTTTTTTCTCTTGGATTTGACTAGCTTTGTTGACTCTTTTGCAACAAAATATTTGGACTGATTTTTTTCCCCATCATATTGATAACTTCATATAAAGCACTTTTGCAGTGGCTTTGTTTCATAAGTTGATAATTGTTTCATTTAGAAATAATTATTGGTTATTAATTGGGTTTTGATGGGAACCAATTTTATATTTTCTTAACAAGAAGAAAGGTATTCTGTGAAAGCAAAATGATGGTAGGTCAGTGAATCTATTTACTCTATCGATTTTTCACCATTATTGTTTTGTTTTACTAAAGATTTTTAAGAATCCAATGGCTGTCTGAACCTATTGTTATATCATTTCAAGCAACAATAAATGAAACATTAATCAATATAGACTGTTTAACTTGTTTCTCAATGTGACAAATTCTAAAACTTTGTTATGTTGACTTTTACTATAGCAAAAGCTATTTTATGTTATTTTCCAGTGGGATATATCTCAAATTTCTTTACTGTTAAGTAGTATATAGGCACTGTAAGCAATGTTTGTTTTTATATAGTTGGGTTTTGCTTTCTAATCCAGTCTGGCCATCTTTGACTGTTTAGATCGTTTACATTTTTTAATTTTCCCATGAATCCATTAAGTATGGGTTAATTTTATCTTTTTTCTTATTAGTTACTTATTTTATACATAGTGTATATATATCAATCCCAATCTCCCAATTTATCCCATTACCACCACCCACCTACCACTTTCCCCCATTGGTGTCCATATGTTTGTTCTCTACATCTGTGTCTCTATTTCTGCCTTGCAAACTGGTTCATCTGTACCATTTTTCTAGATTCCACATATATGCATTAATATACGATATTTGTTTTTCTCTTTCTGACTTAACTTCACTCTGTAGGACAGTCTCCAGGTCCATCCACGTCTCTACAAATGACCCAATTTCATTCGTTTTTATGACTCATTGTCATAAATATACACATAAATGACTCATTGTATATATGTACCACATCTTCTTTATCCATTTGTCTGTCGATGAGCATTTAGGTTGCTTCCATGACCTGGCTATTGTAAATAGTGCTGCAGTGAACATTGGGATGCCTGTGTCTTTTTGAATTATGGTTTTCTCAGGGTATATGCCCAGTAGTGGGATTGCTGGGTCATATAGTAATTCTATTTTTAGTTTTATAAAGAACCTGCATACTGTTCTCCACAGTGGCTGTTTCAATTTACATTCAAATCAACAGTGCAAGAGGGTTCCCTTTTCTCCACACCCTCTCCAGCATTTGTTGTTTGTAGATTTTCTGATGATGGCCATTCTTACTGGTGTGAGGTGATACCTCTTTGTAGTTTTGATTTGCATTTCTCTAATAATTAGTGATATTGAGCAAGTTTTCATGTGCCTCTTGGCCATCTGTATGTCTTCTTTGGAGAAATGTCTGTTTAGGTCTTGAGCCCATTTTTTGATTGGGTTGTTTGTTTTATTAATATTGAGCTGCATGAGCTGTTTATATAATTTGGAGATTAATCCTTTGTCTCTTGATTTGTTTGCAAATATTTTCTCCCATTCTGAGGGTTGTCTTTCCATCCTGTTTATAGTTTCCTTTGCATGCAAAAGGTTTTAAGTTTCATTAGGTCCCATTTGTTTATTTTTGTGTTTATTTCCATTACTCTAGGAGGTAGATCAAAAAGATCTTGCTGTGATTTATATCAAAGAGTGTTCTTCCTGTATTTTCCTCTAAGAGTTTTATATGTCCCATCTTACACTTAGGTCTTTAATCCATTTTGAGTTTATTTTTGTATATAGTATTAGGGAGTGTTCTAATTTCATTCTTCTACATGTAGCTGTCCAGTTTTCCCAGCACCACTTACTGAAGAGACTGCCTTTTCTCCATTGTATATCCTTGCGTACTTTGTCATAGATTAGTTGACCACAGGTGTGTGGATTTATCTCTGGGCTTTCTGTCCTGTTCCACTGATCTATATTTCTGTTTTTGGGCCAGTACCATATTGTTTTGATTATGGTAGCTTTGTAGTATAGTCTGAAGTCAGCGAGTCTGATTCCTGCAGCTCTCTTTTTTTTCCCTCAAGATTGCTCTGACTACTCAGGGTCCTTTTTGTCTCCATACAAATTTGAAGATTTTTTGTTCTATTTCTGTAAAAAAAATACCATTGGTAATTTGACAGGGATTGCACTGAATCTGTAGATTGCTTTGGGTAGTATAGTCATTTTCACAATATTCATTCTTCCAATCCAAGAACATGGTATATCTCTCCATCTGTTTGTGTCATCTTTGATTTCTTTCCTCATTGTCTTGTAGTTTTCTGAGTACAGGTATTTCGTCTCCCTGGGTAGGTTTATTCCTAGTATTTTATTCTTTTTGTTGCAATGGTGAATGGGATTGTTTCCTTAATTTCTCTTTCTGATCTTTTGTTGTTAGCGTATAGGAATGCAAGAGATTTCTGTGCATTAATTTTATATCCTGCAACTTTACCAAATTCATTGATTAGCTCTAGTAGTTTTCTGGTGGCATCTTTAGGATTATCTATGTATTGTATCATGTCATCTGCAAAGAGAGACAGTTTTACTTCTTCTTTTCCAATTTGGATTCCTGTTATTTCTTTTTCTTCTCTGATTGCTGTGGCTAGGACTTCCAAAACTATGTTGAATAATAGTGGCGCGACTGGACGTCCTTGTCTTGTTCCTGATCTTAGAGGAAATGGTTTCAGTTTTTCACCATTGAGAATGATGGTTACTGTAAGTTTGTCATATATGGCCTTTATTATGTTGAGGTAGGTTCCCTCTATGCTCACTTTCTGGAGAGTTTTTATCATAAATGGGTGTTGAACTTTTTCAAAAGCTTTTTCTGTATCTATCGAGATGATCATATGGTTTTTATTCTTCAGTTTGTTAATATGGTGTATCACATTGATTGATTTGCATATATTGAAGGATCCTTGCATCCCTGGGATAAATCCCACTTGATCATGATGTACGATCCTTTTAATGTGTTGTTGGATTCTGTCTGCTAGTATTTTGTTGAGGATTTTTGTGTCTATGTTCATCAGTGATATTGGTTTGTAATTTTTTTTTTTTGTAGTGTCTTTGTCTGGTTTTGGTATCAGGATGATAGTGGCCTCATAGAATGAGTTTGGGAGTGTTCCTTCCTCTGCAATTTTTTGGAGGAGTTTGAGAAGGATGGGTGTTAGCTCTTCTTTAAATGTTTGGTAGAATTCACCTGTGAAGCCATCTGGTCCTGGACTTTGGTTTGTTGGGTAATTTTTAATCCCAGTTTCAATTTCATTACTTGTGATTCATCTGTCCATATTTTCTGTTTCTTCCTTGTTCAGTCTTGGAAGGTTTTACCTTTCTAAGAATTTGTCCATTTCTTCCAGGTTTTCCAGTTTATTGCCATAGAGTTGCTTGTAGTAGTCTCTTATGATGCTTTGTATTTCTGCAGTGTCCATTGTAACTTCTCCTTTTTCATTTCTAATTTTACTGATTTGAGTCCTCTCCCTCTTTTTCTTGATGAGTCTGGCTGAAGGTTTATCAGTTGTGTTTATCTTCTCAAGGAACCAGGTTTTAGTGTTATTGATCTTTGCTATTGTTTTCTTTGTTTCTATTTCATTTATTTCTTCTCTGGTCTTTATGATTTCTTTCCCTCTACTAACTTTGGGTTTTGTTTGTTCTTCTTTCTCTAGTTTCTTTAGGAGCAAAGTTAGATTGTTTATTTGAGATTTCCATGTTTCTTGAGGTAGGATTGTATTGCTATAAACTTCCCTCTTAGAACTGCTTTAGCTGAATCCCACAGGTTTTGTATCATCATGTGTTTGTTGTCATTTGTCTCTAGGTATTTTTTGATTTCCTCTTTGATTTCTTAAGTGATCTCTTGGTTATTTAGTAACATATTGTTTAGCCTCCATGTGTTTGTGTTTTTTCCCCTGTAATATATTTCTAATCTCATAGCGCTGTGGTCAGAAAAGATGCTTGATATGATTTCAGTTTTCTTAAATGTACCGAGGCTTGATTTGTGATCCAAGATGTGATCTATCCTGGAGAATGTTCCGTGTGCACCTGAGAAGAAAGTGTAACCTGCTGTTTTGGGATGGAATGTCCTATAAATATCAATTAAACCTATCTGGTCTATTGTGTCATTTAAAGCTTGTGTGTTCTTATTAGTTTTCTGTCTGGATGATCTGGCCATTGGTGTAAGCGAGGTATTAAATTCCCCCACTATTATTGTGTTACTGTCAATTTCCTCTTTTATAGCTGTTAGCATTTGCCTTATGTATTGAGGTGCCTCTACGTTGGGTGCCTATATATTTATAATTGCTAGATCTTCTTCTTGGATTGATCCCTTGATCATTATGTAGTGTCCTTCCTTGTCTCTTGTAACATTATTTATTTTAAAGTCTATTTTATTTGATATGAGTTTTGCTACTCCAGCTTTCTTTTGACTTCCATTTACATGGAAAATCTTTTTCCATTCCCTCACCTTCAGTCTGTATGTGTTCCTAGGTCTGAAGTGGGTCTCTTGTGGACAGCATATATATGGGTCTTGTTTTTGTATCCATTCAGCAAGCCTGTGTCTTTTGGTTAGAGCATTTAATCCATTCACATTTAAGGTAATTATCGATATATATGTTCCTATTTTCATTTTCTTAATTGTTTTGGGTTTGTTTTTGCAGGTTGTTTTCTTCTCTTGTGTTTCCCACTTAGAGAAGTTCCTTTAGCATTTGCTGTAGAGCTGGTTTGGTGGTGCTGAATTCTCTTAACTTTTGCTTGTCTGTAAAGGTTTAAATTTCTCTGTTGAATCTGAATGAGATCCTTGCTGGGTAGAGTAATCTTGGTTGTAGGTTCTTCCCTTTCATCACTTCTGGCCTGTAGATTTTCTGATGAGAAATCAGCTGTTAACCTTATGAGAGTTCCCTTGTATGTTATTTGTTGTTTTTCCCTTGTTGCTTTTAATAATTTTTCTTTGTCTTTAATATCAATTTGATTACTATGTGTCTTGGCTTGTTTCTCCTTGGGTTTATCCTGCCTTGGACTCTTTGCACTTCCTGGCCTTCAGTGGCTATTTCCTTTCCCATGTTAGGGAAGTTTTCGACTATAACCTCTTCAAATATTTTCTCAGGGCCTTTCTCTCTCTCTTCTCCTTCTGGGACCCCTATAATGCAAATGTTGGTGTGTTTAATATTGTCCCAGAGGTCTCTAAAGCTGTCTTCATGTCTTTTCATTCTTTTTTCTTGTTCTTTATTGCCAGCAATGAATTCCACCATTCTGTCTTCCAGGTCACATATTCATTCTTCTGCCTCAGTTATTCTGCTGTTGATTCCTTCTAGTGTATTTTTCATTTCAGTTATTGAATTGTTCATCTCTGTTTGTTTGTTCTTTCATTCTTCTAGGTCTTTGTTAAACATTTCTTGCATCTTCTCGATCTTTGCCTCCATTCTTTTTCTGAGGTCCTGCATCATCTTCACTATCATTATTCTGAATTCTTTTTCTAGAAGGTTGCCTTTCTCCACTTCATTTAATTCTTTTTCTGGGGTTTTATCTTGTTCCTTCATCTGGTACATAGTCCTCTTCCTTTTCATTTTGTCTATCTTTCTGTGAATGTGGTTTTCGCTCCACAGGCTGCAGGATTATAGCTCTTCTTGCTTCTACTGCCTGCCTTCTGGTGGATGAGGCTATTTAAGAGGCTTGTGCAAGCTTCCTGATGTGAGGAACTGGGTGGTGGGTAGAGTTGAGTGTTGCTCTGGTGGGCAGAGCTCAGTAAAACTTTAATCCACTTGTCTGCTGATGGGTGGGGCTGGGTTCCCTCCCTGTTGGTTGTTTGGCCTGAGGCCACCCAGCACTGGAGGCTGTGGGCTCTTTGGTGGGGCTAATGGGGGACGCCAGGAGGGCTCATGCCAAGGAGTACTTCCCAGAACTTCTGCTGCCAGTGTCCTTGTCCCCAGGGTGAGCCACAGCCACTCCCACCTCTGAAGACCCTCCAACACTAGCAGGTAAGTCTGGTTCAGTCTCCTACGTGGTCACTTCTCCTTCCCCCTGGGTCCTGATGTGCACACTAATTTGTGTGTGTCCTCCACGAGTGGAGTCTCTGTTTCCCCCAGTCCTGTTGAAGTCCTGCAATCAAATCCCACTAGCCTTCAAAGCCTGATTCTCTGGGAATTCCTCCTCCTGTTGCCAGACCTCCAGGTTGGGAAGCCTGACGTGCAGCTCAGAACCTTCACTCCAGTGGGTAGACTTCTGTGGTATAATTGTTCTCCAGTTTGTGAGTCACCCACCCAGTGGTTATGGGATTTAATTTTATTGTGATTGCGCCCCTCCTACCATCTCACTGTGGCTTCTCCTTTGTTTTTGGATGTGGGGTATCTTTTTTGGTGAATTCCAATGTCTTTCTATGGAAGATGGTTCAGCAGTTAGTTGTGATTCTTGTTCTCTCACAAGGGGGAGTGAGTGCACGTCCTTCTACTCTGCTATCATGAACCAATCTCAGCAATGTTTATTATCTAAGTTATTCATAGTTACAGTGTGAAGTTGAAGCCACTTAAGATATTTTAGGAATTTTTCTTTAGATATAAAAGCCTTAGAGACAAGAGAAGCAAAGAAAAAGCTGAGGTTGTTAGTTATTATTAGTAAATATTTATGAGGCATCATATGTATTAAACTTAGAACAAATCTAAGAGGCTTTGTCTCTGTTGAAAAATAAGAGCAACCAGCCCTTATTTTAGTCATCTTTACAATTGGTGTTTCTTCATCTGAATCCATCATACTACAACCTTTAAAAGTTATTAAACATTATTAAAATGAAAAATTGGTACACTACAATCTGCTCATCTAGCATATATAGACTTTGATACTAAGGAAATAGCAATTTAGCTCAATAAGACTTATTGTGATCTGCTAAGTGAAAAGTACTGTGCTTGTTAATGCAAAGGACACCAATGATGAAAACACTGTTTTTGGTCTCATAGAGCTTACTTTACATTCTGGTAGAGAAATTAAGACCTATAATGAAGCAATAATAAAATAAAGAATACATTAGAGAAGTGGTTCTCAAGCTTCAGGGTGTGTTGGAATACTCTAGAGAGTATGTTTGAAAACAGATTGCTGGGCACCATACCCAGTTTCTGACTCAATAGGTCTGGAGTGGGACCTGAGAATTTGCATTTCTAACAAATTCCCAAGTGATGCTGATGCTGCTGTTCCAGGGATCACACTTTGAGGATCACTGCAATAGAAATTTAAAGAACTATGGGAGTTCGTAAGAGGGAGAATATTATCCTGACTGTGGGGTCAGGGAAGCCTTTACAGAGAAGTTAAAATTTGAGCTGAGCCTTGAAAGATGAATAAGATTTTGATGGGAAAATACATGAGAAAAGGACATTGTAGGCAGAGGGGACAGCTTGAGCAAACCTCCGAGGGAGGAAAGTGTCTATGTGGGGTACAATGAATAGATAATTCTAAACATAAGTTAATGTTGTAGGAGATGTTTGAACTGTACCTAAGGTCACTCTGTGGAGGACTTTAGATGTTAAAATAAGAAACCTGAGCTTTACTCAGCAAACTGATGTTTCCCAAACTTGCCTCATCATAAAAAACATATGGATAATATGTTAAGTGTACAAACTCCCAGACTTCATCTCAGAGCTACTGATTCAGAATCTCCAGTGGACAAAACTGGGAGTTCTGTAGTTTTAACAAGCACTCTAGGTCATTCTTTATGATCAGGACAATTTTAGAAACACTTGGGTAGATAATTTGCCATTTGTACAAGTGCTTACCTGAAAAATTATATGTATGTTAAATGTATTAATTCAAAATCCTGTTACGTATACTGATCACTTAAAGGAGTACAGTCACTGGGTATTCTTTCCATGAACTGAATAATAATCCTAAGTTTTCCTATTTATTAGTTATGTTCTAAATATATTGGGTTTATTTATTCTTATAGAATGAACCATACAACAGAGCTTTCACAAAAATCTTTGTTGGGTTATATTTTTTCAGAAGTTTTTTTCAATTAAAAATGTCCTTAATTGGCTATATTTTTCTCGTCCATAATGTTAGCATAATGGCAGCTACCTCACAGGTATGGAGTGAGAATTTAATAAGCCACTGCATAGGAAGTTCTTAGTTTAAGGACTGATACATAGTATGTGCTCAATGAATGGTACCTGTTTGTGCTAAAAACAAAGTGTCCTTAATGGCACTTTAAATAACCCATTGGGAAGGGGTGAAATAATACAGTATTCAGTTGTCATATTTGAGTTGCATTAAATTGCATAGAACTTGAAAAATGAACTCTTGACTTCCACAGATTATCATCCATGGAAAAACATTAATCTTAGACCTCCCTCCTACATATACTTCCTCATGCTTTCAAATAGGTCCCCTCCACTCCCATTCCCTCCTTGCCAACACTCTTAGTTGGTTTATGGTCAGAGCATACAAATCTATTTTAATATTACCTTAAGTAAAATGTAATTATAAAATAAATCTTCGACATATTCTATTATAATACATTCTAAAGCCAAATCCAAATGATTGCTGGATTATTCACTCTTTTAGGTTTTGGCACAATTTACTTCTTAGTAGTTTATGGAGCATCCCTTACCAAGATCCCATTTCTTAAAAATGGGAACAACACAACAAGCACAGTAGAGAACCACTCTCTGAGGACCCCTAACCGAGAGGGAGAGCATTGGATAAATGGATAACATTTACGTTTGCATCCTAGATAATAACAGGTGTGTATAGAGAAGGCACCAGTGAGGAGGAAGTCAGGGCAAAGAGGAGTAAACTAAGCTAAGCTTAGAATTAAGCTAAGTAAGTAAGCTAAGAATTTAGTGTGAGTTTTGGTTAGTTAGTAGAACAAACAAAACAAAAAGGAAAATGCTGGTACTTCTTGTCTTTTGGCATTTCAACTCCGGGCTGCCAGTAGTTAAAGATCTTGCCACTCAAAGTCTGATCCAAAGACCAGTAACAAAGGAGATCCCTGGGAGTTGGTTAGAAGGTCTTAGGCCTCACTCCAGACCTTCTGAGTCAGAATCTGCATTTTAACAAGATCCGCGTGTGATTATGTGTCATGTTAAAGTGTGAGAAGCACTTGTTTTCGTTGGAAAGGAAAGGAAAGGGACGATATCAGACTTTTAAGAGAATCCATTCCAGAAGACAAGTATAAAAGAGTAATGATGATTACTTGGTTTTCTGCACATATATTTCCTATTTTAAATGTAACATGGTGGTATAGCTATTGTTTAATGACTTTCAGTATAGGTTGTTTCT
Source organism: Delphinus delphis (assembly GCF_949987515.2). NCBI lineage: Eukaryota > Metazoa > Chordata > Mammalia > Artiodactyla > Delphinidae > Delphinus > Delphinus delphis. The sequence goes on along the minus strand of NC_082683.1, from coordinate 79,723,830 downwards.
TCACCAACTGTGTAAATTATCTTTATAATTCTCATACATCAACTGGGTATTTTGTTATGTAGCTTGAGAGGCACTTAGATGCTCTATAGAGTTTTGTTTTATTAACATAATAAAATCAGATAATTCAAAAGAGCAATCTTTGTCTTTCTTATTTTCACATTTCAATTCAGAAACCTTTCCCTAAACTAACACATGCCTTAAAAATCCCTACATACTTCAGCAAAACAAAATGAAACAAAATAATCCAAACCCCGTATAGCATTCTGAAAGATTTAGAAAAGTGTGCATAAACCTACAGTCACGAATTATATGTTGTAGCTATAAAATGTTTTATTAAAAGAGGAATTAAAATTCTGCTGACATTAGCATTTTGCCTAAAATACCTCCTTATGACAGTTAGATGGCTTCAATCCTTTAAAATTACACACACGGGATTTCCCTGGTGGTCCAGTGGTTAAGACTTTGCCTTCCAATGCAGGGGGTACGGGTTTGACCCCTGGTTAGGGAGCTAAGATCCCACATGCCTCATGGCCTAAAAACCAAAAATAAAACAGTAGCGATATTGTAACAAATTCAATAAAAACTTTGAAAGTGGTCCACATCAAAAAAAAAATCTTAAAACTACACACACGATAAAGTCACCTTTTTTTTTTTTTACTTTCCGAATTGATGTTTGGAAACTTAACCTTTTACCATTTAGAATTTTTTTAAAAGCTAATTTTACTGCAATATTTTTTTTATCATTTCAAGTTTATTAAAACTTTAGCAAGGCAAATTATCCAGGTTACAGATTATCAAATATCAATTCAACTAAGTCCACATTAAAAAGAAAAAAAAAGTCAAAAACCTAAAAACAATGAAAAGATGAAAACAACATAAAGGAAATTCATCAGCAAGTCTCCAAACTTAAAAATTTAGACAGAATGGAAATTGATTTGCACAACTCACTGATCCACTTTTGTCTTCATTTGTCCTAGAGCTTGATTCAAATTTTTTATTTTTGTCACGTACATGGTCATTTTCTTGACCATTTGATTTTTGGTTTTCCGTTTCCACTGAGGTTCTGGTCTTCCCATGCTCCTGATTAGGAATCTGTTTTCAAGTATAGGAGGATATCTTCTGGATGGACAATAGACTGGGGTTGTGCTTCAAGATTTTCAGCCTCATTTCACTAGATGCACTTTTCTTTCATTTTTCCTTTTTTGTGTTTTCAGGAATTTTTCCTATGTTTCTTTTTAAAAATTTCTCTTCAGAAGCACTTTCAGAATCAGAAGAATCAGAAGAGGACTGAGAATCTCTTCTGAGTCATGGGATGATGATGAGGATGGTGATGATGACTTATGCCTTTTCTTCGTTTTAGTTTGGGAATTAGCTCTCTGCAACTGAATATATGCACCTCAGCAAATGGTTTGCTAGCTGTATCTGTTTTCTGATTTTCTCTCTCTCACAACTTCTTGACCAGAAATCACTTTCCCCAAAACAACATGATGCCCATCTAAATGAGGAGTTGGTTTCACCGTTAGGAAGATATGTGAACTGTTTGTATCCTTTGCTTTCTTTGTTGGTCATTGATAAGAGAAATTTTCTCTTGTATTTAATAGCAAAACTCTCGTCCAAAATATCCTCCATTAATAGATTCCCCTCCTTCTCCATTTCCTTCACTGAAGTCACCACCTTAAACCATAAAATTTTTGACAACCCTGTGAAAAAGACAATTCTTAAAACATAATGGCTTCTGAGTTGATTTCTCTGTCCCCTTTTCACTGGCACAAAGACAATAAATGTTCTCCCATGTTTGGGGGCCCACATCAGAAAATAATTCAAAGACAACTCTTCCAGCAGGTTGATTATTAATGGTGATGTCAGAAAGAAAACATTGAGGGTGCTGAAGCTTTATCCCGATGGCTCCAATACTTCAATCTTTAAATAAAGAAAAATCAAGGAAAACTGATCCAAAAATCTTTTGGTTCCTGCACCAGTACACTCTCTTCTTCCTGGGGTCCTGTCCTTTAAAGTGTTTCAAATCTACCAGTGCCAGAAAAGGCTCTGAAGCCTACTACTACAATCCTTTTTAATGACTAATTTGCTACAAGAGTTTTATTTAAAAAATAATTTTTAAGTTTTTTTTTATCTGATATAGTTTTTAAATAAGGGAAATAATTGAATGGTGCAATGGTACAATGAAAAAAATGTAAAGATTCTAACTCAAAATTTTGATTTGCAGGAGGGAAAACTGAGCCCCCCCAAATACTAAATTACTTGCCCATAATTTCTCAGCTAATAATTGGTAGAACCAGAACTGAGCCTAGGTTGGTTCCATACTTTTCCTACTTCAGTTCTAACATTAAGGGTTATATCTCATGCTCAGTTTTGTAAACGTTTTTTGTTTGTTTGGTAAACTTTTAATCTTTTGATTAGAAATGTAAAATGTACTTCACTCTCTTCTTCCTTAAATGTATTAAGAAATTCTTCTCTACCTATGAACCATAATAACTCAATTCCAAACACAATTTTACTCATAGTTGTTGCTACACTTATATTTTTGAAATATTGTACACATATATTGTAGTATACGGTGTATGTAGATTAGAATGCTCTTGCTATGCATTACTGTTTAAAAAAAGGCAAATATCTTATTGTTCTTTCATTCAATGTAGTGATTAAACAATTGCTATACTATCTATTGTATCATGAATTAGTCCTAGAAAGATAAATATGACCACGCCATGTTTCAAAGGGCTCATAGATGATCCAGGTATCAGGGATCAAAATTCAACAAAAATATATGACCTTTCACGTTATCAAGTTTTTTAAAAAATAAACGTCATCACCATCAAATAATATTATCAAATGTCTCTGACTTCAAGACTTTTCTAGACTCTACATAAGATTTATAGTGTCTGGACTTCTTAAGAAGGTAATATGCAGACATAGTCAAATTTTACAAAAAGGAAAGCTACACATTCTTTTGGATAGCAAATTATAAATAAAAAATGTGAAGCTAAAGGGTGGAATAAATTCGGAGAGTAACAAGAGATCACTGAGGAACATTGACAAACAGGTTAAAGAAGGAGAAAAAAAGCAAGGAGAGAGTAAAGAAAAGAAGCATCCTCATCTGGCAGACTAGTGTTAGAATCATTATATGCATAAAATTTATGTAATTAATAATTATAAAGGAAATTATAAAACCAGATACTTAATAGTATATAAGGTAACCCATGTTTTTAACCAAAGACAAATATTTTAGTTGGGAGACTTTTTAATTCATTATGGAGAGTATTTAGAATGTAAGTTTAGATGAAAATGATAAAACATACATCCCTCCCGACTTCAGTGTATTCTGGTGTATTGAACTATCGTGTTTGTTTGTTTGGCTGGTTGATTTTGTTTGCTGTTGCCCCCTCATTGAAGCAACTAGACTATGAAGTAGATATTCCTCAAGGGAGATGTCAAATACTTGATTTTTTAAATTTCAAAAGTCAAGATCCAGACTTCAGATGAAAGAATTGGAAAAATACCTGATGAGTCAAAACCTTTTTCCCTGTCCCCAAGACTGAAGACTCTCTAGACTTGTAGAGAAGGAGAGAAGTCAGAGGAAAAGTAAAGATGCTAGATACCTGAAAAAGGACCTGTGCCCAGCTTTCTCCTGGATTCATCTGAAGTAGGGTGTGGTAAGGTTTAGGGAATAATAGAACACTCATCTCTGCATAATTTTGGAGATTCAAGAGCAGAAAGAATGTCACTTTTCCTACTTCCTTTGAGAAGGTGATAAGACCCCACAGTCGATGGTTTGGGAGCAGTAGAGTAGCAATGGCAGTGTTGTGTGTTAGAGTTGGAAAGGGGGACTGAGATAAGCTCACAGAGTCCCTTTGTGCCCCAGGATAGCATGGGGCACAGCAGAAGCATTTTCTATGAGCCAGAGGCTAGAAGGGGATGGAGTAGGGCCTTTTAGTGCCCTATTCATTTTTCCACTCTCCCAACAGTCACAGAAGCTGATGTCCAACACTAGGAGGACACGGACATAAACTTTGTACATCAGGACCAGGATGTACACCTTACCAGATAGTAGCATACAGAGAGGGTGACAACTGACAACAGGTAACAGCCCCCTGGAACATGGATGCAATCCCAATGTAAGGGGTGGGAAAACTTGAGTTGACTGTGATTGTTTTTCCAACATCTAGTGGAAGGGGGGCTTGAAAGAAAAATTAAAACTTAACATTTCTTGCATCCTTGAGCTAATGGACCGAGGTTTGTACCCACTATATTATTAATAGTGATAGATTTGTGCAAGGTCTCATTTCTTAATATTATTAGTAACAAACAATGTCTTCTTCAGATTCAATATGATCTATCAAAAACATTACAAAACACTAATCTCAATTGCTATAAAAATTCAGATCTGAATCTCAGGTGGATGCTCAAATGTTAAACATACTTCCTTTTTTTACTTCCTGCATAAGGCCATTGGGCACATAGTACATGGATGGCATATTTAGCTTAATCCTTACAATAGTCCTATGAGGTAAATTCTCTTGTTATGTATATATTTTATACATGAGGAAGTTAAATAAATTGCAAGAGGTCAAAAAGCTTGAACTTTGTGCAATCCAAGAATCCTTTGTGTAAACATTATGCCATTCTGCTTAGAAATGAGTGAAACACTAACATTTATAGCCGCATAAAATTATCAAAATCCATGTTTTTCCTAATCTTTAGAGTTTCTGTGTTAGAGAATTTAAGGCAAATTCAAGAGGGCTCTTAGCCAAGACACCTCCTACATTCTCAGTGGCCAGTTTAACTCTAGTTTCCAGAGAAGCAAGACTGCTGTGACCTCCTCCCTGGAGAACCTGGTCATTGTGCTGGGCTGTTCCCCTTTGCAGGTCACCTGTCAACATTAGTAGACATCTCTTCTTCCCAACTGACCCTGAGCCCTCAGGTCATTATTTTGTTTCTTGGTTCTCACACTTAAACTTCTGTACTTTAACCTGCTTTTTGTCCTGCCTCCTGATCCCTGGAGACTATTTGTTTGTCTTTACTAGGTCAGTGACTTCATTTTGAAACCCAATATTTTGGAGAGAGAGAGAGAAAAAAAAAAAGACCCTGTGTTCAACAAAATTCTTTTCGTAAAGGCAGCTTGGTTTTGTCTGCTAGTGGTATGTCATAAAGCTTCTCTCTGCTGCCAGTGAAAACTAACTTTAAAAAGAAAGAGAAGAAACCCAGTTCTTTGTGACCTTTTCCAGGATCGAAGGACTTAAGTAACATCTGCTTGAAATATGACTCTCATCTTGCCACTTTCCCCCATAATAAATAGTTATATGTGACTTTTTTCCACATCTCTCATCTAGGAATATATTGTTTTGAAGAAAAGTTTGCAAGTTAAACACAGTCTTGCTGAGAGTATTTGATATCTATCTTATAAAAATATGATTGAATAAAGTTATTCTTAAAGTTCTATTTTTATCCTTAAATTAAAATTTAAAGAAAAGAAAGGGATTATCAGTTATTATTAGATTTTTATGTTAAAGATTATGAACTTTCAATATATAAATTTCAAGTTTTTCCCAGTAGGCTTTATTACTTCCTCTGATTGTCTTTTCATTTTCCTGTGCTGTCCATCAACCATGTCCTATCCTTCTGGGATATTCCTCAATTTCTGTTTGTGTTACAATGTCATATTTCTTTTATTTTAAATGATTTTAATTTCATTTTTAATATATAGTGAGAACACTGTAATAAGTTCATTTCACTACTTTTCACTTTCAAAATAACTTTGTCTTTTGAAATTTTTGCCTCCTAAAATAAATCATTTTAGAGTCTTCATAGAAAGAAATAGTCTCTTTTCTCTTTGAATTTTCTATACTTATAGAAAAGAGTTCCATATGTCCAAACACTTTTCTAAAGTAGGTGTGTTTAGAAAAATAGAATCTTCAGTGTAATAAATATTTCTCCAGTTGGATATTTCATTTACAAAATTATGTAAAGCAGTTTATGCTCTTATGTTAGAAGAAATAATTATCTTTAATTTTTCCTTCTTCATAATAAAAAGAGCTTTGCTGGATTTTTTTCTGATTATGAAAGTAGCATATGCATATTTACAATGCCTATACTATGAAAATAGTTCAGCAATAGACTAGTACACAAACAACAGAGGCCTAAACAAACAGTACTAGGTGAAAAATGTTAAGGAATAGAATATGAAACTAAGTAAATTTAAAATATCTGAACAAGAAAATATATTTTATAGAAATATATGCAAACTAAAAAGATTTACATCAAATGCATTAGAATTGTTGTCAGTGGGGGGTGGTTTGGGTGATCTAAGTGGGAAATGTGGATAAAAGAAAATTTCAGATGATACAGAAATGTACAAAGAAGTTAAAATCACCCTCAAGGGCTTCCCTGGTGGCGCAATGGTTGAGAATCTGCCTGCTGATGCAGGGGACACGGGTTCGTGCCCCGGTCCGGGAAGATCCCACATGCTGCGGAGCGGCTGGGCCCGTGAGCCATGGCCGCAGACCCTGCGCTTCCGGAGCCTGTGCTCTGCAACGGGAGAGGCCACAACAATGAGAAGCCCATATACCGAAAAAAAAAAAAAAAAAAAAAATCACCCTCAATCCCACCACTTGATGATAATCACAGTTTGCATATTTTGGAATACAGTCATCCAGATACACACACACACACACACTTTAAAGTGGGATTATAATCTGTTTTTTAATCTTTATTTTCTTCTTCATTTAGCAATACAATATAAATGTTATACATAATAATTTTTCATGTAGTACAAGCATGGATGTGCATAACATTTAATGATTACCCTACTGATATATATTTAGATCGTTTCCAGTTTTTTTAATAACTAGTATTACAATGAGCATTCTTAAGCATACATCTTTATCTATTTGCCTTTTAAATTATTGAAACAAATTGTTATCAAATTGCCCTCCAGAAACTCCATTTTTACATTCCCAATATGAAACTTTCTGATTCTTGTAGGAATCTAAAACTTTTGTAAAACAAACCAACAGAAACAAAGTTATCTCCATATTCCAGGTCACCGAAATGTCCAGATCTTAGCAATAGAGTAAATTTGCTCACAGAGTCCTTTCTGTTCTGTGGAAAATCAAAGACTACACAACATGTTAATGTCAGGGTGCAACCGACAATTTAGCACTGACTTCTGATCTAAACATCAGGAATCAAGTGAACTACAGCAAGAGAAAACAGCAAGGGATGCACCTAGAACTATCGCTCATGCCATTTGTATGTATTCGTTTAAGTAGTACCTCAACGTTTTTGCACTTGTATATGTATCAGAATTCTGAAATTTAGCAAAAAAATTAAACCCTTTAATTACTAGGGGTGGGACTTTTGTTCTAAGTAACTGTGAGTTTTCTATTTTTTTTTTTTTTTTTTTTTTTTTTTTTTTTTTTTTTTTTTTTTTTTACGGTACGCGGGCCTCTCACTGTTGTGGCCTCTCCCATTACGGAGCACGGGCTCCGGACACGCAGGCTCAGCGGGCTCAGCCCATGGCTCACGGGCTCAGCCACTCTGCGGCATATGGGATCTTCCCGGACCGGGGCACAAACCCGTGTCCCCTGCATTGGCAGGCGGACTCTCAACCACTGCGCCACCAGGGAAGCCCGAGTTTTCTATTTTTGAACCTGATTCCTAAAGTGCCTTTAAACTTTTCTTGAAGGTTCTGACTTCATTAGTAACCTTATGTCCCAAACAGTCCGGTGAGTTTTCTAACACAGCTTTCAAAGGAGACAGCAATTCTAGTGCCCCCTCCCGCAATGGGGGTAGCCTGGTGGGGTGCACGGAGCCAAGTTGGAGCCAGTCAGACGCTGGGTTTCCTGCAAAACCCCATGCTGCGGGACGGTAGGCTCCTCACTAAGGTCCTCTATCTCAGTTTCCTCAACTGTTACATGGACATAGGATATCCACTTGACTATCTCCAGTATCTAGAGCAAATATTTCAACAAACATCTGTGTAGTGACTTAACTCATGGTAACAATTAGGAATAACAAATGTGAAATGTCTGGAACCTAGCAAATATTCATTGAGCGGCAGCTATTGTCAATATTAGGATAAAATATGGGGATGTTGTTGAAGGAGAGAAGCAGAGAGCAAAAAAATTCAGATAGTTGTGTCAGCAAGTGGGAGTCCCAGTTTAGGTGCTGGGGCCAGTGTGAGTCTAAAAATATGGGAATTCCTATTGACAGGTTAGAAAAAGAGAGGGAGTTGCTCTGAATTAGGCTCAGCATTCAGGGCTACCAACAGCTTCTCTGAATGGAAAATACCCACGTGGCTTTTAACAGTGTGTGAATGTGAATAATCAACTCATCAAGGTAAAGTCCTTAAGCTTTTTCTACCCAGTTTCATTGCTACACCCAAACCACATTGCAGAAAGAATTACTAAATGCATGTTTTTTTAATGCTACTATGTGGCAGGAATTTAAGTTGATAATCTCTTTTCAAGGCACATCTTTATTAAAAGGGAATTATTCAAAGCCATCTGACTGGTAATTACTACATAAAGGCTAATTGACCTAATTAATCTAATATGGGTCAATGGCTTTATAATACCCAAAGAAGAGCATTTTCAAATGAGAAAAAAAGAAACTCCAAAAGGAATTTCTTTAAGTGAACATCCTTAAATTTAGTGAGTCTGATTTATTTCTTGCACACAGATGTTATATTGCTGCATATTATATTGCTGGAGTGGCTGAGCTGGGATAAAGAGAGATAGAGAGCCTAATTCTCTGAGGGTACTGAGGAATATTCTGTTCATCACTCAGGGGAAGGCACTATATAAATTACATTTAAACAATACTGCCTCTTTCTGATAACATAGCACTGAAAGAAGAATTCAGCGTGACAAGAAGTCAAATTTACTATCATACTGTTTTGATTCTCTTGGTGATGTGATAAAGTGCATGCTGATACCTGCTTTATATTTGATTAACTTTGGCTTCTCTGAATGCCACCTTGTCCCATTTGAAGTATTGACTGTAAAATATAAACCAGTACTGCTAATGTCTGGGCCCCCTGCTTGAGGAAAGAATGTATAATCCACACCTGTGGTAGACAAAATAAGGCCCTCACAGATGTCCATATTTTAATCCCCCACATCTGTGAATATGTCAGTAACATGGCAAAAGGGACTTTGCAGATGTGAAGTTAGGGATCTTGAGATGGACAGATTATCCTGGATTACCTGGGTGAGCCCATTCTGAAAGTGAAAGCCCACTTCCATTTACAAGTGTCCGTATAGATGAAAGAGGGAGGCAGGAGAGTCAGAGTCAGAGGAGATGTGACGGTGGAAGCAGAGCTCAGAAAGAGAAAGAGAGAGGGGGACAGATTTGAAGATACCACAGTGTAGCTTCTATGATGGAGAAAGGGGTCACAAGTCAAGGAATGCAGGTGGCCTCTAGAAGCTGGAAAAGGCAAGGATATGGATTCTCCCCTAGAACCTCCAGAGGGAATGCAGCCCTGGTTTTTAAAATCAAGTAACCTTGATTTTAGCCCAGTAGCCCAGTGAGACTGGGTTTCTTTTGTGGTTTTTTTTTTTTTTTTGACCTCTGATCTCCAGAACTGTAACTAATAAATCTGTATTGTTTTAAGCCACTAAATTCGTGATCATTTGTTACAGCAGCAATAGAATCTAATGTACCACCTTTTGCCTCATGGCACTGAACCACACGGATGTCATTTTAATTGAATCGAAATGACTTTCCCATGCCTGTAATCCAAAACAGGGAGGCCCTGCAGCAGAAGCTCACTTTGCTCCTGTTTATTTTCAGGAGAATTGGAGTGTTAGTGAGGGTTCCTAAGTACGGGAAGAAACCAGTGAGCTAATTTCCCTCTCCCAGGTTTTTAAAACCCAAAAATATTTTCTAAAAAACTATTCACAGCTATACACAATGTCTTTGAATCAATTTGGCCCCTGTTCTGTACTCAAAATTAAACAAGAGTAAACCACTTGGAGGATGAGAATGTTCACAAAACCCTTAGAAAGTGGTTAAGTGTTTTCACTGGGGTCACAAGCTTCAGCTACACCCTTGGGCTGATAGTGTAGGCTGGGAAGGAGTTTGGGGCAGCTGATCAAAATCTCGCTGGGGGCCAAGGAGTTGAAGTTTAACAGCCACTGTGCTAAGGCACACTTACATCACATTAAGGAACATTTGCATTAACGTATTATCCCGTTCTTACCATCCCTATTTTCAATGGAGGAAATTAAAGCTTGAGAAATGTCACCATCTCCACATCGCCTACAGCTGACTCATGGTAGATTTTATGCACTCCAAGTGTGAGCTGTTAACAGCTACTCTACAGCCCTTCTCCACATCAGAAGCTCTATGGCTGACAGCCAAGAAAGTTTTCTATATAACAGAGTCATGGCATATTTATTGTTTTCTTGATATTCTAAGTGCACTACCCCAGCAGATTCCTTAGAATGCAGGAAGGTTTTGCTAGAGGAAAAACATATATCACATACAACACCAGGCAAAGTTCTACTGCCAAATGCAGTCAGAGAATGGGCTGATTGTGAGTGCAAGCCTGGCTGTCTCTGAGAAGTGTACTAGTTCTTACAGCCCCAATGGGAAAGTTTGCTAACTGATGTCATGATAGTGAGTCCATCAGAAGTAAGGCAAACAATGAAAATGATTAAGTGCACAATTTGATCCTGACTATTGCAGTGGTTCCACCAAGGAAGAAAAACTGGAGGAATCAAATGAGATCAATTGGATTGGACAATAAGCTTTCTGATGAGCATGGATGAAAGTTGAATGGGATGACATGTACCCAAGATTTGGAGTAGCTCAAGTCTTGGAGGAAGACTAATATTGGAACCAGACAAAAATAGTAAAGAAAATAAGAAATTCAGAGTGGGAAGAATTCTGAGAAGGGAACGGCCCAGGGCTTGAAAATAATGATGCTAGGTTGGCATGTAACAGCAGTGAGGAAGCAGAACCTCTCCACTCCTGTTGTACTACCTTTAAATATTTTTTCTGGGTAAGAAGACTGCTCATCAGACTTGACTGGAAAGGGTGTTGATGAGTGTTGATAAGAAGGAATTGGAGCCCCAGTTTATTCAAGACTCCACATCTGAACCACTGCATTCCAAGGGAAGGTAATATAGTATGTTGATTAGGAAAACAGGCTTTGAAGTCAGACCTAGAGTCCACTTTGTTTTCCTAGCAAGTTACTTAACAGATTTAAATTTCAGTTTCTTCACCTGTAAAATCGGGATAATGGTATATACCTCATAGGGCTAGGGTGACAATTCAATGTAAGCCACTTTAACACAGCACCTGGCACATAATAAATGCTCGATGTACAGTAGCTATTCATTTTATCATTATTATTTTTATAGACTAAAACTATAGTTGAAATGACATCAGAAATCTTTAAGAAATTGTAAAGAATAAATGTTGTGAATAAGTAAATCGTCAATAAAACTAGGACTAATTAAATTAAAGATAGTTTTAAAGATTTTCCAAAGTAAACAGTGATCTCTAGGAATAGTGTAGGTTCAGTAAAAATAAAGCCATATCAGTCTAAATGCATCTTGCTTTTTCTAAAGGGCTATATACTGGAAATCAGAGGAATTTTATAGACAGAGTATTGGGACTTCAGTATGACTAAGAATTCAAGATATCCTTATGAAAGAACTGTGGGCTCGTTGTATTAGGTAAGAGGATTTTTAACTTGTTGAATAATACAAACAATGCTAGTTAAGAAATATTATAAATTCAGAGGAAGTTTTCCAGGAGGAATAAATTAGAGGTTGATCCCTCAGCCCTAAAATGTTCAACACTTTCACTAATGACTTTTATGCTAATATCTGCAGCTTGGTGATCAATGAAAGAATGCTGGGTTACAAAATTAGAATTCAAAAAAATTCTCATATGGCTGAAACAACAGACCAAATCAAACAATACAAAATTTGCCTACAAAAAAATCTAGTCTTTTACTTTAGTCCAATATTAAACTTTATAAGCAGAGTATGGGGTACATGTCTTAGCAGCTTGTATTTCTTATAAATAGGTTTTATTCAAAAGCATATTACAGTGCAAGGATTTGAAAAGAAATAGTGTGTGGTTGGTGGTAAACAACTTCTCTCCATCTCCACTGATGAGCCCTTCTCAGACTGATGTGTATATGCCTTACCTGGGGGTCTTGTTATAAATGCAGATTCTGATTCAGTAGGTCTGGGGTGGAGCCCGAGATTCTCAGTTTCTAAGCTCTCAGGTGATGATGATGATGATGATGATGATGATAATGCTGACGGTGATGATGACCCAAATCCACAGTTTGAAAAGTAAGAGAGTAACAGATTTAAAATTGCAGTGGAATGGATACAGGGCAGCAGTGGTTCACCACACGGGTTGCTCACTAGAATCATCAAAATACTGACATCTGGGCCTGATCAAGACCAACTAAATGAGAATCTCTGGAGATGAGGCTTGAGCACCGACATGTTTTTCAGCTTTCCAGTGATTCTTATTCTCTAGATTGACTGGTTGATATATCTCAGAAGTTTTGTAACTAAGAAGCTTATTTTTTATAAAAAAAAAATATGTAACTAAGAAGTTATATATAACTAAGTTTTATACATATATAAAACTAAGAAGGTTTGTAATTTATATATACATATATAAATTATAAAACTTCTTAGGTATCACTATTTATATATGTATGAGTTACATATATAATTAACATATAAATTCTGGGGGGCAAATTTCCATTAAAACTATATATGTAAATACCTGTATATATATATATATATATATATATATATATACACACACACACAGGTGTTAGAGGAGCTCCTAAATTACTCTGTACTATAGTTGTAAACATACTTGGCAAATCTAATTTATGGTTAAAAAATATGCCATTCCAATATTTGTAATTACCTGTGAGGGAGAAAAATCTGAAAAACAAAATAGATATATATGTATGTATAACTGAATCACTTAGCTGTACATCTGAAACTAACACAACATTGTAAATCAAGTATACTTCAATAAAAATAAAATAAAATAAAATGTCATTCCAAATGTGAAAACTTTCATGATAATATTAGACAATGGTTCTTGTCCTTCATTGTATTAAAAATAAACCAATGTATACCACCTTATATCTATTAGGATGGCTGCTATCTAAAAAAAAAGAAAAAAAACAGAAAATAAGCCTTGTTGATAATGTGGAGAAAGTAGAACCCTTGTGCACTGTTGGTGGAAATGTAAAATGGTGCAGCCACTGTGAGAAACAGTATGGGAGGTCCTCAAAAATTAACAATAGAATTACCATGTGATCCAGCAATTCCGCTTCTGGGTATATAACCAAAATAATTGAGAGCAGGGTCTTGAAGAGATATATTCATACTCATAAATAGAATATATTCCTATTTTCCTATTCATATAAATTATGGCATTATTCACAATAGCCAGAAGGTAGAAGGAACCCAGGTATTCATCAACCCATAAATGGATAACCAAAAATGATTTATAGATACAATGAAATATTATTAAGCTAAAAAGGAAGGAAACTATGACATATGTTGCAACATGAATGAACCTTGAGGACATTATGCAAACTGTAATAAGCCAGACACAAAAGGATAAATACGGTATGATTCCACTTATATATCTAAAGTAGTCAAATTCATACAGACAGAAGATAGGATGGTGGTTGCCAGGGGCTGGAGGGAGGAGAGGAATAAGACGTTATTGTTTAACGGGTACAGAGTTTCAGTGATGCAAAATGAAAAGAGTTATGCAAATGGATGCTGATAAAGGTTGTACAATAATGTGCATATTTAATACTACTGACCTGTACAATTTAAAATGGTTATGATAAATGTTATATGTATTTCACCACAATTTTTTAAAAAAGTAAACCAATGTAAAATCTTAAATATACCAAGAGCAACTTGTACCATAATGTTATATAGATACATAATAATATATTATTATTACCTGGTATTTTGTATCTTTTACAATTTTGTTACTGATAATAATATTGTGAGATGCACAGGACAGACATGATCTCTGTTTTAAAAATGGAAGAAACTGAGGCTCAGAGAGATGAGCTTAGAGCCCAGGACTCCTGGCTCAAGGACCAGGTATCACTTCTTTCCAGCTCATCCCTGGCCACACTTTGGTCCTAGTGGCTGGAATTCTGGGGTGTGTGTGTGTGTGTGTGTGTGTGTGTGTGTGTGTGTGTATGAGATTTCAGTTATTAACATTAATATTGTGCTTGGATGTTTTTGCAGTTATAAACATCTCTGATAGGTTGATGTGGTAGAGGTGTTTGTCTCTTTGCCAAGCTGGTGACAATTTAATGATAGTATTGTCAACCAGTGTCTTCAATGATTATACACATTTATTAGACAGTATAATCATCTCTACTATGCCAGTTGCTCACACACCAGAAATGAAGCTCCAGGAATAGTCTATTACTCTGACAGGGATAATAGGTCATTATTACCAAATCAGCAGCACAGTGCTTTAAAAATAAATGACCCTGCTTCACATCAGTATTTTTTTTTCATAAATGCCTCAGGTTTGTCTTAGTATCTAAGAGCAGGAGAAAATTATCCCCTTAATATTCTTCTATTTTTTTTTGCATGTCTTAAGTGGTCTTAAATGGTAAATGGAACGTTTCTGTTGACCCCAATACAGAAGCCTGGGTGGTTTTACAGGAGCATTAATAGAAAATGGGTAGAATTCATCTTATATGCACACCAAATGCATATATAATCTTTTCCTTTTCCATCCAATTCTGTTGACAAATAAGGGTCAGCTAGGAAGATGGGAGTTGGAGGGGGAAAGGAGAAATACTAGGTACTTACTCCATGAATTAAGGTGAGTTTTTTTTTTTCCAGTGATATATATCAGGAATAAAAATAATTTGGCACCTTACGTTTCTTTTTTTAGCATGTTTATTGGAGAATAATTGCTTTACAATGCTGTGTTAGTTTCTGTTTATAACATAGTGAATCAGCTATACATTTACATATATCCCCATATCTCCTCCCTCTTGCGTCTCCCTCCCACCCTCCCTATCCCACCCCTCTAGGTGGTCAAAAAGCATGGAGCTGATCTCCCTGTGCTATGTGGCTACTTCCCACTAGCTAGCTATTTTACATTTGGTAGTGTATATGAGTCCCTGCCACTCTCTCACTTCGTCCCAGCTTACCCTTCTCCCTCCACATGTCCTCAAGTCCATTCTCTACGTCTGCATCTTTATTCCTGTCCTGCCCCTAGGTTCTTCATAACCTTTTTTTTTTTTTTTTTTTTTTTAGATTCTGTATAAATGTGTTAGCATATGGTATTTGTTTTTCTCTTTCTGACTTACTTCACTCTGTATGACAGTCTCTAGGTCCATCCACCTCATTACAAATAACTCAATTTCGTTTCTTTTTATGGCTGAGTCATATTCCATTGTATATATGTGCCACATCTTCTTTATCCATTCATCTGTCGATGGACACTTAGGTTGCTTCCATGTTCTGACTATTATAAATAGAGCTGCAATGAACATTGTGGTACATGACTCTTCTTGAATTATGGTTTTTGCAGGGTATATGCCCAGTAGTGGGATTGCTGGGTCATATGGTAGTTCTATTTTTAGGTGTTTTTTTTTTCTTTACCTTTCTCCCAAGCTTTTATTAAAATACTCATAAAGATTTTTAAAAAAACAAGACTGCACCAATTACTAAGACTGCACTTAGACCAATTACTAAGTATACAGAAACATGATATTCAAACATCATTAAAATGACAGAAATCTTTTAAGATCTGCTTCCCATCTCAGTCTAAATCAAGGATCTGGCATTGTCCTCAAGGAACTAACCACAAATAACTCAGTGCATGCCTAATAGCTTTCTTTGTGTTCTCTTTGTTGGTCCAGCTACTTGCTTTATAATTCTTCCTTACCTGAATGACATTATTAGCCATAGAAAACACACAAATATTACCGTAGGAATTAGCTAATTATTAAAAGTTGATTATCAGCTATATTTATCCTATAATTTAATTTCATCTATTTTTTTGTAATTTTGCTTTTACATACAAAATTTACCACCAAATATGTATCTCTGGCTCCCTAATATATAAACGACTTGTGTAAGAAAAAACATTTGATGACGTACATAAAATCACAATCACAGTAATTGAACCATAGTTAACACTAATTCAGAACAAAGGAATTTATGCTCATTTATAAATGATTATATAAAAGAAGAGAAAATGCGTTAGGTAACAAAATGATATTAAATTTTTTATATGAACAAATTACATGAATCCCAAGTTCTTAAAAAAGTTTATGTTCTATTTTTAGTTTTTTAAGGAACCTCCATACTCTTCTCCATATTGGCTGTGTCAATTTACATTCCTACCAACAGTGCAAGTGGGTTCTCTTTTCTCCACACCATCTCCAGCATTTATTGTTTGTAGATAAATTGAAGATGGCCATTCTGACTGGTGTGAGCTGATATCTCATTGTAGTTTTGATTTGCATTTCTCTAATGATTAGTGATGTGGAACATCCTTTCATGTGTTTGTTGGCAATTGGTATGTCTTCTTTGGAGAAATGTCTATTTAGGGCTTCTGCCCATTTTTAGATTAGGTTGTTTTTTTTTTTTTATATTGAGCTGCATGAGCTGCTTGTAAATTGTGGAGATTAATCCTTTGTCATTTGCTTCATTTGCAAATATCTTCTCCCATTTTGAGGGCTGTCTTCTCATCTTGTTTATGGTTTCCTTTGCTGTGCAAAAGCTTTTAAGTTTCATTAGGTCCCATTTGTTTATTTTTGTTTTTATTTCCATTTCTCTAGGAGGTGGGTCAAAAAGGATCTTGCTGTGATTTATGTCACAGAGTGTTCTGCCTATGTTTTCCTCTAAGAATTTTACAGCATCTGCCCTTACATTTAGGTCTTTAATCCATTTTGAGTTTATTTTTGTGTATGGTGTTAGGGAGTGTTCTAATTTCATTCTTTTACATGTAGCTGTCCAGTTTTCCCAGCACCACTTATTGAAGAGAGTGTCTTTTCTATATTTTATATTCTTGCCTACTTTATCAAAGATAAGGTGACCATATGTGTGTGGGTTTATCTCTGGGCTTTCTAACCTGCTCCACTGATCTATATTTCTGTTTTTGTGCCAGTACCATACTGTCTTGATTACTGTAGCTTTGTAGTATAGTCTGAAGTCAGGGAGCCTGATTCCTCCAGCTCCATTTTTCTTTCTCAAGATTGCTTTGGCTATTCAGGGCCTTTTTTGTTTCCATACAACTTGTGAAATTTTTGATTCTTGCTCTGTGAAAAATGCCATTGGTAGTTTGATAGGGATTGCATTGAATCTGTAGATTGCTTTGGGTAGTATAGTCATTTCCACAACGTTGATTCTTCCAATCCAAAAACATGGTATATCTCTCCATCTGTTTATATCATCTTTAATTTCTTCCCTCAGTGTCTTATAGTTTTCTGCGTGCAGGTCTTTTGTCTCCTTAGG
This sequence comes from Delphinus delphis, assembly GCF_949987515.2. Taxonomy (NCBI): domain Eukaryota; kingdom Metazoa; phylum Chordata; class Mammalia; order Artiodactyla; family Delphinidae; genus Delphinus; species Delphinus delphis. Next base: position 79,706,299 of record NC_082683.1, on the reverse strand, counting down.
TAGGTTTATTTCTAGATATTTTATTCTTTTTGTTGCAATGGTAAATGGGAGTGTTTCCTTAATTTCTCTTTCAGATTTTTCATCAGTAGTGAATAGGAATGCAAGAGATTTCTGTGCATTAATTTTGTATCCTGCTACTTTACCAAATTCATTGATTAGCTCTAGTAATTTTCTGGTAGTGTCTTTAGGATTCTCTATATATAGTATCATGTCATCTGCAAACAGTGACAGCTTTACTTATTCTTTTCTGATTTGGATTCCTTTTATTTCTTTTTCTTCTCTGATTGCTGTGGCTAAAACTTCCAAAACTATGTTGAATAATAGTGGTGAGAGTGGGCAACCGTGTCTTGTTCCTGATCTTAGAAATGGTTTCAGTTTTTCACCATTGAGAATGATGTTGGCTGTGGGTTTGTCATATATGGCCTTTATTACGTTGAGGAAAATTCTCTCTATGCCTACTTTCTGGAGGGTTTTTATCATAAATTCATATTGAGTTTTGTTGAAAGCTTTTTCTGCATCTATTGAGATGATCATATGGTTTTTATCCTTCAATTTGTTAATATGGTGTATCACGTTGATTGACTTGAGTGTATTGAAGAATCCTTGCATTCCGGGGATAAACCCCAATTGATCATGGTGTATGATCCTTTTAATGTACTCTTGGATTCTCTTTGCTAGTATTTTGTTGAGGATTCTTGCATCTCTGTTCATCGGTGATATTGGCCTGTAGTTTTCTTTCTCTGTGACATCTTTGTCTGGTTTTGGTATAAGGGTGATGGTGGCCTCGTAGAATGAGTTTGGGAGTGTTCCTCCCTCTGCTATATTTTGGAAGAGTTTTAGAAGGATAGGTGTTAGCTATTCTCTAAATGTTTGATAGAATTCTCCTGTGAAGCCATCTGGTCCTGGGCTTTTGTTTGTTGGAAGAGTTTTAATCACAGTCTCAATTTCAGTGCTTGCGGCTGGTCTGTTTATATTTTCTGTTTCTTCCTGGTTCAGTTGGAAGTTGTGCTTTTCTAAGAATTTGTCCATGTCTTCCAGGTTGTCCATTTTGTTGGCATACAGTTGCTTGTAGTAATCTCTCATGATCCTTTGTATTTCTGCAGTATCAGTTGTTACTTCTCCTTTTTCATTTCTAATTCTATTGATCTGAGTCTTCTCCCTTTTTTTTTTTTGATGAGTCTGGCTGATGGTTTATCAATTCTGTCTATTTTCTCAAAGAACCAGCTTTTAGTTTTATTGATCTTTGCTATTGTTTCCTTCATTTCTTTTTCATTTATTTCTGATCTGATCTTTGTGATTTCTTTTCTTCTGCTAAATTTGGGCTTTTTTTCTTCTCCTTTCTCTAACTGCTTTAGGTGTAAGGTTAGGTTGTTTATTTGAGATGTTTCTTGTTTCTTGACGTAGGATTGTATTGCTATAAACTTCTCTCTTAGAACTGCTTTTGCTGCATCCCATAGGTTTTGGGTCATTGTGTTTTCATTGTCATTTGTTTCTAGGTATTTTTTGATTTCCACTTTGATTTCTTCAGTGATCTCTTGGTTATTAAGTAGTGTATTTTTTAGCCTCCATGTGTTTGTATTTTTTCCGATTTTTTCTTATAATTGATATCTAGTCTCATAGCGTGTGGTCAGAAAATATACTTGATAAGATTTCAATTTTCTTAACTTTACCAAGGCTTGATTTGTGACCCAAGATATGATCTATCCTGGAGAATGTTCCATGAGCACTTGAGAAGAAAGTGTGTTCTGTTGTTTTTGCATGGAATGTCCTATACATATCAATTTAGTCCGTCCTGTTTAATGTATCATTTAAAGCTTGTGTTTCCTTATTTATTTTCATTTTGGATGATCTGTCCATTGGTGAAAGTGGGGTGTTAAAGCCCTCTCCTATGATTGTGTTACTGTCGATTTCCCCTCTTATGGCTGTTATCATTTGCCTTATGTATTGAGGTGCTCCTATGTTGAGTGCATAAATATTTACAATTGTTATACCTTTTCTTGGATTGATCCCTTGATCATTATGTAGTGCCCTTCTTTGTCTCTTGTAATATTCTTTGTTTTAAAGTCTATTTTGTCTGATATGAGAACTGCTACTCCAGCTTTCTTTCGATTTCCATTTGCATGGAATATCTTTTTCTATCTTCTCACTTTCAGTCTGTATGTGTCCCTAGGTCTGAAGTAGGTCTCTTGTAGACAGCATATATATGGGTCTTGTTTTTGTATCCATTCAGCCAGTCTATGTCTTTTGGTTGAGGCATTTAATCCATTTATATTTAAGGTAATTATTATGTATGTTCCTATTACCATTTTCTTAATTGTTTTGGGTTTGTTATTGTAGGTCTTTTCCTTCTCTTGTGTTTCCTGGCTAGAGAAATTACTTTAGGATTTGTTGTAAAGCTGCTTTGGTGGTGCTGAATTCTCTTAGCTTTTGCTTTTCTGTAAAGCTTTTAATTTCTCCGTCAAATCTGAATGAGATTCTTGCTGGGTAGAGTAATCTTGGTTGTACGATTTCTCCTTCATCACTTTAAATATGTCCTGCCAGTCCCTTCTGGCTTGCAGAGTTTCTGCTGAAAGTTCAACTGTTAACCTTATGGGGATTCCCTTATGTGTTATTTGTTGTTTTTCCGTTGCTGCTGTTTTTCCCTTCCCTTTTAATATTTGTTCTTTGTATTTAATTTTTGATAGTTTGATTAATATGTGTCTTGGTGTGTTTCTCCTTGGATTTATCCTGTATGGGATTCTCTGTGTTTCCTGGGCTTGATTAACTATTTCCTTTCCCATATTAGGGAAGTTTTCAAGCATAATCTCTTCAAATATTTTCTCAGTCCCTTTCTTTTTCTCTTCTTCTTATGGGACCCCTATAATTCGAATGTTGGTGTGTTTAGTGTTGCCCGAGAGGTCTCTGTGACTGTCCTTAATTCTTTTTATTCTTTTTTCTTTATTCTGCTCTGCATTAAAATTTCCACTATTTTATCTTCCAGGTCACTTATCCATTCTTCTGCCTCAGTTATTCTTCTATTGATTCCTTCTAGAGAGTTTTTAATTTCATTTATTGTGTTATTCATCATTGTTCATTTGGTCTTTAGTTTTTCTAGGTCATTTTTAAACTTCTCTTGTATTTTCTCCATTCCATTTCCAAGATTTGATCATCTTTAATATCATTACTCTGAATTCTTTTTCAGGTAGACTGTGTATTTCCTACTCATTTGTTTGGTCTGGTGGGTTTTTACCTTGCTCCTTCATCTGCTGTGTGTTTCTGTGTCTTCTCATTTGTTTAACTTACTGTGTTTTGGTCTCCTTTTCACAGGCTGCGGGTTCATAGTTCCTGTTGTTTTTGGTGTCTGCCCCCAGTGGCTAAGGTTGTTTCAGTGGGTTGTGTGGCTTCCTGGGGGAGGGAACTTGTGTCTGTGTTCTGGTTGATGAGGCTGCATCTTGTCTTTCTGGTGGGCAGGTCTGCATCCGGTCTTGTGTTTTGGGGTGTCTGTGACCTTATTATCATTTTAGGCAGCCTCTCTGCTAATGGGTTGTGTTGTGTTCCTGTCTTGCTAGTTGTTTGTCATAGTGTGTCCAGCACTGTAGCTTGCTGGTCGTTGAATGGAGCTGGGTCTTAGCATTGAGATGGAGATCTCTGGGAGAGCTTTTGCCGTTTGATATTACATGGAGCCGGGATGTCTCTGGTGGACCAATGTCCTGAACTTGGCTCTCCAACCTCAGAGGCACAGGCCTGACACCTGGCCAGAGCACCAAGACTCTGTCAGCCACACGGCTCAGAAGTAATGGAGAAAAGAAGAAAATAAAATTAAATTAAAGTTATTAAAATTTAAAAAATATATAGAAAATTAAAAAAATTTAAAGTAATAAAAAAACAGACAGAAAGAAGAGAGCAACCAAACCAAAAAACAAATCCACCAATGATAACAAGCACTAGAAACTGTACTAAAAAAGAAAAAACAAACAAAAAAACCCAGACAGGCAGAACCCTAGGGCAAATGGTGAAAGCAAAGCTATACAGAGAAAATCACACAAAGAAGCATACACATACACACTCACAAAAAGAGAAGAAGGAAAAAAATATATATATCTTTGCTTCCAAAGTCCACAGCCTCCATTTTGGGATGATTTGTTGTGTATTCAGGTATTCCACAGATGCAGGGTACCTCAAGTTGATTGTGGAGATTTAATCCGCCGCTCCTGAGGCTGCTGGGAGAGATCTCGCTTTCTCTTCTTTGTTCGCACAGCTCCCAGGGTTCATCTTTGGATTTGGCCCCCCCTCTGCGTAAAGGTAGCCTGAGGGCGTCTGTTCTTCACTCAGACAGGACAGGGTTAAAGGAGCAGCTGTTTCGGGGGCTCTGGCACACTCAGGCCGTGGGGAGGGAGGGGTACGGAATGCGGGGCGAGCCTGCAGCAGCACAGTCCAGCATGACATTGCAACAGCCTGAGGCACGCTGTGCATTCTCCCGGGGAAGTTGTCCCTGGATCACGGGACCCTGGCAGTGGCGGGCTGCACTGGCTCCCAGAGGGGAGGTGTGCATAGTGACCTGTGCTTGCACACAGGCTTCTTGGTGGCCGCAGCACAGCCTTAGCATCTCATGCCCATCTCTGGTGTCCACGCTGATAGCCATGGATCCCGCCCATCTCTGGAAGCTTGTTTAGGCGGTGCTCTGAATCCCCTTTCCTTGCGCACCCCAAAACAATGGTCTCTTGCCTCTTCCGCAGCTCCAGACTTTTTCCCAGACTCCCTCCTGGCTAGCTGTAGCGCCCTAGCCCCCTTCAGGCTGTGTTCACGCAGCCAACCCCAGTCCTCTCCCTGGGATCCAACCTCCGAAGCCCGAGCCTCAGCTCCCAGCCCCCGCCACCCAGGTGGGGGAGTAGACAAGCCTCTCGGGCTGGTGAGTGCCGGTCGGCCCTGATCCTCTGTGCGGGAATCTCTCCACTTTGCCCTCCGCACCCCTGTGGCTGCACTCTCCTCCACGGCTCCGAAGATTTTCCCCTCCGCCACCCGCAGTCTCCACCCGCGAAGGGGCTTCTAGTGTGTGGAAACCTTTCCTCCTTCACAGCTCCCTCCCACTGGTGCAGGTCCTGTCCCTATTCTTTTGTCTCTGTTTTTCCTTTTTTCTTTTGCCCTACCCAGGTACATGGGGAGTTTCTTGCCTTTTGGGAGGTCTGAGGTCTTCTGCCAGCGTTCAGTAGGTGTTCTGTAGGAGTTGTTCCACATGTAGATGTATTTCTGTTGTATTTGTGGGGAGGAAGGTGATCTCCATATCTTACCCCTCTGCCGTCTTAAAGTCTCCCCTAAGGTGAGTTTTTAACGTTCTTTTAATGCTGTTTGATCGGGCCGTCAGAGTGTACAAACATTTCCCAAATGCTGTCCCTTCCCTATGTAGAGTGTTTTAAAGGGAAACTCATAACTCATGAAAGGAAAAATTCCCCTCCACTTGCGGAGGGATTCCCCTCCTCCTCTTGGACAGGACAGCCTGTGGGGTCCTGAGGGGTCTTCCTGGGGCTGGACACCTGTTCTTACCACCTGGCAGGAGACTCTGCTCAGAGAGCAGTCCCCCTTTGTACTAAAGTCTGGATTAAATCACAACCCGGCTGGAGACTGGCGATACCCACAGCTGCAGTGGCAAAAAGGTGCCAGGAAGGACGGGAGCGTTTGTTTCCCAAGGAGGGAAGGAGCGAGCTGGCTGGGTGAGGAGTCCTGTTTCTTTGATAACTGAGAACCGTCCTCTTAGAGGTGGCCGCTCGCTTTCAAAACAAAAAGAAGCTTGTAACTGTAAAAGGCTCTGATGGGTTTCCTGCTCCCCCACCCTTTTAGAGGCAAAACCTATTTATGAGGCTTTATTAAGTGCAAATAAGTCCCTCAGCTTCAACGGAGAAGCAGCAGCTGCTGAAGATGTGGTCATTTGCATATAAATGACATAATTTCAGCTCAGAGAAGAATATTGAAAAATATACATGTCGACAATGGAATCCTGATAGATTCACACATACTAAGGTCAGATATTGTAATTTTTAAGGCTGCTGCATGCTGATGGCTGCATGCTGATGACTTCATCCTACCACACATTCAATTCTGTTTGGGTTATATGAATTTTATCTTCTATGAAATGGAAGATTTTTTATTGTGAATTAATTAGACTACATTTTTTTTCTAAACATGAGAACATTTAGGTCAATAAGCTAAATGCTCTACAAATGCATAGGCTGTGTGACAGCCAAAGTTATCAACTTCAAACTTGGTTTTCTGTACAGCTAACAAAGAGGGTTGTGTGCCCAGGGGTCTCCTGGGGAAGAGACAGTGGTGCTTTCTCTGCTTTCATTCTGTCCTCTGCAGAGTCAACCTTCTTTTGAAGGGTGAAAGGAAGCTCCAGTTTCCATATTCTAAAAAGTTTTTCCAACAGCCTGGCTAAAAGATTAGGGGAGAAATTATTGTGGCCTAGAAACCCCTGAAAATTTACCAAGTACCCACCATATGCCCTTGCACCATGGCCTGTGGCTTAAGGGTCACAGCTGGTGAGAAACAGCTCCTGGAATCATCTGCCCTGCTTCCAGGCAAGTGTCCCGCATGCTCTCTGGAGGAAGGAGATGGGTTCCTCTGAGATTTGCCCCAAATTTTGGCCCTGCATCAGTCCAGTGCTTATTGGCTCCTTCCCCATCTGCAAAATAGAGCTTGTTTAGAAACTGCTTGCTGTATACTGGCTGCTGGGAAGGCCAGAGAAATAGATAGTAGCACCTTCAACCTGCCAGCCAGTCCACAGTCTCCTCAGGGAGAACATCTTCCTGTAAATGATGATCCCTTAAGGGATAACTTTAGATTCTCTTATAGAAAAGTAGTATCTTGTGATCCTTTAAGTAACAGACTTTACTCATTGATTCAGCCTTTGATCATTGCATTATTTATTCATTAAATAAGTTAGGTAACTAATTCTCAACATATTTTTAAACCTTACATGTTAATATTTATTGGATGACAAAAGTCTTTGGTATACACATCCTTTTTAAAAGAGAGAAAGATGACTAATAAATAATTAAATAGCTAGCAGGGTAAAAGAAAAATTTAGAAACTCACCATAAAGAGATGTTTTTCATAGAGAACTTTAGAGCCTTTAGAGTACTCTATTATGCCAACTTGAAAAAAGAATCTCAATGTTGATTTGCTGAAGTATTCGATATATTCCCCATAAAGAGGTATATATAAAGCTTCGGGTTTTTTTTTTTTGGCTGCACGACACGGCTTGTGGGATCACAGTCCCCGACCAGGAATTGAACCTGGGCCATGGCAGTGAAAGCCCAGAATCCTAACCACTAGGCCAGCAGGGAACTCCCCAAATCTTTAGGTTTAATAAAGATTTTAAAACTATAAATTCTAAAAAGCTTAGTCCTGGTAATCGATCAGATTATACACATAGAAGATGATTATATTATCCAAAGTTTGACATCCCAGGATTAGAGAAGGGTGATTAAACCACCCAGGGGTAGATCCAGGTATTGTGAGGCCTGAAGCTTATTCAATTTGGAGGACTCTCTTTAAGAAAAAAAAATACAAAATCACTGATACAAAATTGAGTACAAAGTGAATATTTATTTAAGTGGAGGGAAAAACACAACAAATTATAAATTAAAAAAAGGAAGCAACACATTGTAAGCCTCACAAAAGCCACAAAACTAACCTATGTTAATTGATTAACTGGCTACACCTCTATGACCCTTTCCCTGCAATTGACTACCTACCTGTTCAGTCTATCCTTTAATGTGGTTGATAAAAATTCATTTCTTATTAATGATAGTTTTTAAAAGTTTACTTCATCTTTACAATGTGTTATATGTAATGTCATGTAAAGTTTTAGGATCATTATCAAACTGGGGAAAGCCTCTACTTCTTTCATACATGAGCTGTGAAATGTCAGGGAATTTCAAGTTTTCCTGTGGAGCAACTGATCCTAAATACTTTCACATATTCCTGGCACCTTGGGCCACAGAACACATTGGTTTCTATTGCAATGTGCTCTTGGGTACTGCACTGTTGTGTCCCCGAAACAGTGTTTATAGAAGCTGTCCCTATATCAAGACAGTTAGCATTACCTTGACTACACACAGAATTGACCATAAAACAGATAATTAAATGTACTCCCAACTCAACTGACCTGGGTGAAGGGAAAGAATCTATTAGAAGAGCTCTGCGGGGGCAGAAGTTGAGACACAGATGTAGAGAACAAACGTATGGACACCAAGGGGGGAAAACCGCGGTGGGGTGGGGATGGTGGTGTGCTGAATTGGGCAATTCAGATTGACATGTATACACTGATGTGTATAAAATGGATGACTAATAAGAACCTGCAGTATAAAAAAACAAACAAACAAAAAACCAACTAATACTAAACTTTCTTTGGGTTATTTGTATGGAAATATGTTAATGTTTCAGACATTACATGAAATTTCTAAAAATCTTATATGTTCTGGTATAATGTTATAAGTCATAATTCTAGTTATTACTTTAAAATGTATATCTCAGAAATAACTAAATTTCCTTGTCAATTACATTATTATGAACTTTCATCAAATCTTTAACTGTGGTCATTTTTAAGTCTTTTGTCATCTACAGACAGTTTTGAGTGTACTCTGATGCTTTTGAAAAATGTTCCTATAAAAGGGTTTCATCTTCAAGGAATTCATGGAAAAGACTCTGACAAGTACAGGTTTCTGGTAACTGACTGTACTGCTGAACTGAATGAATAAGCGTTTTCAGAACTCTAATGGAAAACTGATGAACTCATAAAAGTGCTAACAAAAGATCAAGGTGAAAAAATAATTAATTACATGGGACTGAGTGAACTGATGAGGTTGATTATAATTTTCGTGACTTTCTGTTTGAATAAAAAAAAAAATTCCCCCTCCCCAAAAAAAGGAGAGCCTCTGCGGAGAGCTTTCTGGGCCCTTTCTGCCTTTGGTCAGTCTGGTGGTTCTTATACACCTGGTTGTGGCTGATTTTCAAGGCACGGTGTCTGGGATGAGAGAAGAGGGGCTGCAAAAGCCGAAGACAGGTGAACATTTTCCCTCTGGCAGCACAAGCCCCTGAAAGTTAAAAAAAAAAAAAAAATGCTACTCCCTAAGTTCACAAAAACAATACCCTCCAGACTCCCTCCTACCAGCATTCTCTGTATACCAGTTCAGTTCCTCCAGAGTAGAATTTAAACCAGAAAATGCCACGAGAAATAGAAAGATAAGAGCCCCAGGTGGATGCAAGTCTCTCTGGGGTGTGATTGCCTGAACACAACCAATTCTCTGGTGGATCAATGGTCATCGTCTTTTGGCAGAGCTTTGCTAAAAGCAGCACCTCTCGGAGCTGCCAGAGAGGAAATGGACACTTTGATCTGTCCTAGATAGAAGAGGAAGCAGGTAGTTTAGACTGCTGAAAAACAGTTTGAGGGGAGCTTCTAGTTCAGTAGAAATTAATCCGTGCCTCTAGATAGCACATAAGCCTATTGGAAAGCTTCTTCAATTCAAGCAGTTAATAATTTATCAAGTCTTGTAGCTTAAGGGATACAGTTTTCAAAATTATTGTACTGAGGGAATCATAAATTCCACCAAGAGGAAGGTTGTAGTCCAGATATTTTATTTTAGATTTCCAACCAGGGTGCATTATGACACGCCACATGAAAGTCAAATCGTCAATGTAAAACGGTTTCCAGGTGATAAGTTTACCCCAAGGGGTCCAGTAAAGTAATACATTCAGAGTTATATCTGACTTTCACAATCTATAAAGACTAGTTATCAATTTTTTGAAAGATTTGATAAGCAGGAAGAAAAAAATAGCTTGTGGATGCTGACATCTGTCTCATTAATGGGAGCAGCATAAGAAGTACAAGCTCCTTCTGGATTTGGCTGTAAATACACCACTGACATACATTTTGGAAAGTTGCTGTTTTGTGCTGGTGGGAATGTATTTGTCTAACCTTGCCCTGACTCTAATAGACATAAGGAAGCAGTGATATTACTGTCAGCCACATTCAGCTTTTTAAAACAGGGGCACCCACTCTGCCAATATCTGCCAGGTTCCAGGCCACTGCATATTAAAAATTATGTTCAAGCAACACTATCTGGCCTAGTGAAAGTTTTATTAGGAAATAATTCTCCTGTTTCGCTTGGTGAAGGGAAGAAAAAAAACCCACTTCACCCAACAGGATTCCAAGGAATAATTAATGTTTCTTCCATCCTCAGAATAGGAATGCTGCCGCCTTCTCTAGTGTTTCACGTGGAAGACACAACCCCACATGGCAAGGACAGAACTAAGCAACATACTAGAAACAGGCAGAAGACGCAAGTTCTAATTAATCGTCAGTTTGAGTGTTGCCTGTTATTGCATCATTCTTTGTACTGTAGGCAATATTTACATAAGTTACTCCCTTGTCAACAGGGAAAAAGAACTAGACTCTTTTTTTTTTTTCTGGAAGATTGGTATGTTTGCTGAAGATGCTTATTAAAACAATAATAGTAATAACCAAGTGCTGAATTTTGCTTGGCTTTGGTTAAACTCTCTAGTTTAAAGTGAATTCCCTGGAGGATGCTGACTGCCCAAACTGCAGGAGAAATTCTTTGACCATCATCGCTTGAGCTCATCGGGTGAAATACAAGAAATGGGTGGGTACACTGTTCACCCGTGCAGAACTTATGACTAAACCCATTCTTTAAAAACTCACCGTGCACTTGAACAGAAGTATACTGCAGGGCTACTTCATTTATCTAGCTAGCACCATCAGGAAATGGGTTGTTTTCCCTAGAAGTAAATCATTCCTAAATGATATTTAAATTTTAATCCATTCAGTGTAAGCACATTGCATTTTAGCATTTCTACAATAATTGCATACTTGCCTACCTCTTATTTTTTTAACATCTTTATTGGAGTATAATTGCTTTACAAATGGTGTGTTAGTTTCTGCTTTATAACAAAGTGAATCAGCTATGCATATACATACGTCACCATATCTCCTCCCTCTGGCATCTCCCTCCCACCCTCCCTATCCCACCCCTCTAGGTGGTCACAAAGCATGGACAAAGCTGCTGTACTATGCAGCTGCTTCCCACTAGCTATCCATTTTACATTTGGTAGTATATATAAGTCCATGCCACTCTCTCACTTCGTCCCAGCTTACCCTTCCCCCTCCCCGTGTCCTCAAGTCCATTCTCTACGTCTGTGTCTTTATTCCTATACTGCCCCTAGGTTCTTCAGAACCCCCTTTTTTTTTTAGATTCCATATATATGTGTTAGCATACGGTATTTGTTTTTCTCTTTCTGACTTACATCACTCTGTATGACAGACACTAGGTCCATCCACCTCACTACAAATAACTCAATTTTGTTTCTTTTTATGGCTGAGTAATATTCCATTGTATATATGTGCTACATCTTCTTTATCCATTCATCTGTTGATGGACACTTAGGTTGCTTCCATGCCCTGGCTATTGTAAATAGAGCTGCAATGAACATTGTGGTACATGACTCTTTTTGAATTATGGTTTTCTCAGGGTATATGCCCAGTAGTGGGATTGCTGGGTCATATGGTAGTTCTATTTTTAGTTTATTAAGGAACCTCTATACTATTCTCCATAGTGGCTGTATCAATTTACAATGGAGCAAAGACAGCCTCTTCAATAAGTGGTGCTGGGAAAACTGGACAGCTACATGTAAAAGAATGAAATTAGAACACTCCCTAACACCATACACAAAAATAAACTCAAAATGGATTAAAGACCTAAATGTAAGGCCAGACACTATAAAACTCTTAGAGGAAAACATAGGCAGAACATTCTATGGTATAAATCACAGAAAGATCCTTTTTGACCCACCTCCTAGAGAAATGGAAATAAAAACAAAAATAAACCAATGGGACCTAATGAAACTTAAACGCTTTTGCACAGCAAAGGAAACCACAAACAAATTGAAAAGACAACCCTCAGCATGGCAGAAAATATTTGCAAACGAAGCAACTGACAGAAGATTAATCGCCAAAATTTACAAGCAGCTCATGCAGCTCAATATCAAATAAACAAACAACCCAATCCAAAAATGGGCAGAAGACCTAAATAGACCTTTCTCCAAAGAAGATATACAGTCTGCCAACAAACACATGAAAGGATGTTCCACATCACTAATCATTAGAGAAATGCAAATCAAAACTGCAGTGAGGTATCACCTCACACCAGTCAGAATGGCCATCATCAAAAAATCTACAAACAATAAATGCTGGAGAGGGTGTGGAGAAAAGGGAAACCTCTTGCACCGTTGGTGGGAATTGCCTACCTTTTAGATTTGAGTGAACACCTACTTTTTCTTTGTGAAAATGAATTCTTGTTACTGGTCACCACCCAGCAGTGGCTGCTGGGTCTGCTGGGCCGCATATGGCTCTTCGGTTGTGGCTTTCAGCCTCCTCCTTTGCTTGAGCATTTCCTTCTCCTGCTCACCCACTGTGTGCTGCCCTTAAATCCCCCTCACCACTTCTAATCAGACAAGGCAGGATTTTGCGGGTGAGACAGAGCAGGGGTTTTGGAGTCCAACATTTTAGGGTGAATTCCAGCTCCACCACTTACTTCCTGTGTGAACTTAAAACAATTAATTTCCTCAGTTTTCTCATTTATAAAATGGAGAAGAAATACTTGTCTAGGCTTGTTGTGAGATGGAGGGATGTGGGTACAGAACTTGGCACAGACTTCTGGGGGCCGCAGCTTACCACGAGGTACCCCGAGAAGTGAAATGTTTCTAAGAGAGGACCCGGGGCTTTGTGGCAGCTCAGTGGACAGTCGGGGGATGTTTTCACTCACTTGCGTGTTCATTGCTGGTCACTGGAGGGCTGACCTTTCCAGCACCTCACCCCCAAAGACATGGATACACAGACCATTGCTGTGCCTAGTGGTTTAAAGCAGCACCATCCAGCATCCTCTCCGTGCCTTTTTTGTTCATCTATCTATATAAATAATTTTTTTTTTTTTTTTTACTGTTTTCCCATTACATGGGAAGGATTGAGTGGATTTCACCAGACTTGGAGGCCTGACTTTGCATATGGGCTGTACAGAATGCCAGGTCGGTGGTCCTCAGACTTGAGCTGCATCAGTATTGCCTGAAAGGCTCATTAAAACACAGATTCCTGGGCTCCCCTGGTGGCGCAGTGGTTGAGAGTCCGCCTGCCGATGCAGGGGACACGGGTTCGTGCCCCGGTTCGGGAGGATCCCACATGCCGCAGAGCGGCTGGGCCCATGAGCCATGGCCGCTGAGCATGCGCGTCCAGAGCCTGTGCTCCACAACGGGAGAGGCCACAGCAGTGAGAGGCCCGCGTACCGCAAAAAAAAAACACAGATTCCTGGGCCTCACTCCCAAGGTTTCTGATTCAGTAGGTCTGGGGTGGGACATGAGATGTACCTGTCTAACCACTTCCCGAGTAAAGCTGATGCTGAGGCTGACATGGCTGGTCTAGGGACCATGCCCTGAGAACCTCTGCCTTGGGTGAGCCAAAGTAGAATGGGTGGTGTTGATCCGCAATCAGCCAGCCACACGCACTTCTCCTCTATGGGCTAACAATTCTCCAGAGGCGGCTGGAAGGCCAGCTAGCCCTCCTAAAGCAGCAGTCCCCAGCCTTTTTGGCACCAGGGACCAGGTTCGTGGAAGATAATTTTTCCACGGACGGGGAGGGGCGGGAGGTGGGGGATGGTTCAGGTGGTAATGCGAGTGATGGGGAGCCATAGGGGGTGATGGGGAGCGGCAGATGAAGCTTCGCTGGCTCGCCCGCCGCTCACATCCTGCTGTGTGGCCCGGTTCCTACCAGGCCAAAGACCAGTACCGGTCCATGGCCCGGGGGTTGGGGACCCCGGCACTAAAGTAAAGCCTGCTCTTAGAGGCAAGTGGGGTTTTTTGTTTGTTTTGTTTTTGCCGTACGCGGGCCTCTCACTGTTGTGGCCTCTCCCGTTGCGGAGCACAGGCTCCAGACGCGCAGGCTCAGCGGCCATGGCTCACGGGCCCAGCCGCTCCGCGGCATGTGGGATCTTCCCAGACCGGGGCACGAACCCGTGTCCCCTGCATCGGCAGGCGGGCTCTCAACCACTGCGCCACCAGGGAAGCCCAAGGCAAGTGGTTTTTTGCAACTTGATCCCTAAAAAGCGTATGACAGAGGTGAGGTGCAAGGCAGATTTTTTGTAGCTTTAATTCCTTTCCACACCCCGTTGTCTAGTGAGTGCAGATAGCCGAGGCACCCTCTCCAGTGCCTGACCTTCTCTTATTTCCTCCCCTGAATCCACAGTGGCTGAAAAAGTCGGGGTTTGAGTGTGGGTTGTGGTCTGAATTATTAGCTCTTGGGTAAGGTGAGACCCATTCAAATTGTTCTTAATTTCCCACCACAGGCTTGGGTTGAGAAGGAAGCAATTTTGTAACTATTTGCAAGTCAGAAATAGTGCTCACAAAATATCTAATTGAGATAACCCAAACCACATTTCCAAAATCCAAATCCCACATACTTAATTGAAATGGAAATAGCTGTGCGAGACCTGGTCTCAGTGTCCTGACATTGCAGGTGAGGGTGTTTCTGGGGACTCTGCCAGAGCCAAAGAGGAGAGCTATAGTCATGGGCCAGGCTTATCCTACTTGTGTCTGTGTGAGGTCTGAGGAGAAAAGTGGGTCAGTGAGAAATCCTGGGTTGGAGTGTGGATGGTCAGTGTGAGAGAAGCCAAGGAACTTTTAGGAACAGGGATAACGAATTTTCAAATAAAATGTGTGATGTATTGTTGTATAACCCCTAATTTTAGAATGAGCCTGCTGTAGTCACTACTCTGTATTACCAGGGCTCACAGGGGGGGTCTCCATGGGAAAAGAGAGGGGAGCAGCCCTCATGTCAGGTGAAGCGTTGGCAGGCCTGGGAGGTTAGTGAGAGAGGTGACTCAGCAGAGGCCCAGGGATTTACAGAGATCCTCTGGGGCAGTCACTGGACTTCCCATAGCTTGTGGCCCACAAGATTTGAGGTGTTTTCATTTAAGTAGTAAAGAAAAAAGTGGCCTAGCAAGGGGGCACCCAGGTGACAGACTCCTGGGTAACCTGAGGTTATAGGAAGATTCTGAAATCAACAACTCTGGTTGTTTTTGCCCCATTCCTTTTTCAGATTTCTCCAATCTAAAGAAAGTGTGTTCATTGCAACAATATTTCCGAGTGGCTGCTGGGGCCTGGCCATGTGCCAGATGCTGAGGAAATCTTGGGGACCATAAGGCAGGCCTTCATCTCTAGGAGCCTGTTTTCTTGGTTCCCCACCCCCCACCCGTGTCTTCTTTTCCTCCAAAGCCCAGTTCCATCATGTTTGCAGTGCAACCACCTTCCTCTTCTGTGCTCTCACCAATGACCCACTCCCAGAGCCTGGGGTATTCACCCATCTATTAAACAACTGTGTGCCAGGCACTGTTTGGGGCAATGGGGGGACTCAGTAGTGAAGAAAAGAGACAAAAATCTCTTGCCTTCTTGAAAAAGACAATCAATAGGATAAAATAAAGCAAAGACACAGTTTGTAAAACTTCAGTAAGTTAGGCAGTGATAAAGAAATAATGAAGCAGGGAGGGGAATAGAAGGAGTCTGGAGTGGGGTTTAATGGACCAGCCAGGGCAGGGGCTCTTTGAGAAGGTCTGAACTGAGCCAGGGAGAAAAGGCAAGTGCAAAAGCCGGAGGTAGAAGCTCACTCCTGGAGCCTGAGGAAGAGTGGGGAGGCCGCAGTGGCAGAAGGCAGAAGCCGATGCAGGAGGGAAAAGCAGGAGATGAGGTCGGAGTGGGGCAGGCTGGGAAGAGACCGGGTATGTCTTGCAGGGCCTAGTAAGGCCCTGGCTTTGCTCTGCACCATGTGGGAAGTCATAGTGGGGTTCTGAGCTGAGGGGTGGCCCAGCATGTCTTAGTTTTAGCAGGGTCATGCTGGGTGCAGTGTGGGGAATGAGCTGAAGGAGAGCAAGGGAGAATAATTAGGAGGCTACAGCAGAATCTAGGCAAGAAATGATGGTGGCCTGGACCAGTCTGTGATGGTGGAGATGGTGAGAAGTGATCAAATCCAGGATGTATTTTTAAGGTAGAGCCAACAGGATTTGTTGACAGATTATGAGATATAAGAGAAAGAAAGGACCCAAAGAACATCAATAGACATTTTTTCCAAAGAGGATGTACAAAAGGCCAACAGGTACATGAAAAGGTGCTCAATATCACTAATCATCAGGGAAATGCAAATCAAAACCACAATGACCTATCACCACACACCTGTCAGAATGGCCATCATCAGAAAGTCAAGAAGGAACAAGTGTTGGCAAGGATGTGAAGAAAAGGGAAACTTGTGCACTGTTGGTGGAAACGTAAATTGGTGCAGCCACTCTAGAAAACAGTATGGAAATTCTTCAAGAAATTAAAAATAGAACTACCATGTGATCCAGCTATTCCACTTCTAGGTGGATATACGAGGGAAATGAAATCACTATCTTGAAACGATATCTGTACCCCTGTGTTTATTGCAGCAGTATTTACAATCACCAAGACATGGAAACAATCTAAATGCCCACCAATAAATGAATGGATAAAGAAAATTTGGTATATTTTCAGACATAATGGAATATTAGTCAGCCATGAGAAAGAAGGAAATTCTGCCATTTGCAACAACATGGGTGGAACTTGAGGGCATTATGCTAAGTGAAACAGGACAGATGAAGACAAATACTGCATGATCTCCATTATACGTGGACTCTGAAAGACAAATCAAACTCATAGAAACAGAGAGTAGATAGGTGGTTGCCCAGGCACAAGAGTGGGGGAAATGGGAGAAGGTGGTCAAAGGGTACAAACTTCCAGTTACAAAATGAGTACGTTCTGGTTGTGCTAATGTACAGTATGGGGACTATGTTAACAATACCGTATTATATACTTGAAAGTTGCTGAGAGAGTAGAACTTAAAAGTTCTCGCCCCAAAAGAAAAAGGTAACTGTGTAAGGTGATGGATGTGTAATCATTTCCTAATATATACATTTATCAAATCATCACGTTGTACACCTTTAACTTACACAGTTACATGTCAATTATATCTCAATAAATGTGGGAGGAGAAGGACCTAAAGATGGCAACAAGTTTCTTGACCTGAGCAATTAGAAGAAAGGGTCACTATTTATTAAAACAGAGGAGACTGCAGGAGGAGTAGATGGGAAGCTTCTGAGCTTGATTTTGGACCAGTTAGAGATTGAGAAGCCCATTAAACATCCAAGTGGAGATGTCAAATAGACAAATGGATATGTGACTGGAGCTCAGGAGAGAAGTCCAGATTTAAATTTGGGAGTAATTGTTATGACCCACCACGGACTTAAGCTGGGAAAAGAGGACATGAGGGGTTTGAGGGTCAGTGAAACGGGGAAAGGATCAGTTGATTTGGAGCCGGGGAGCCACTACCACATAGAGCCACAGGAGAAGCAATGCCTCAGAAGAGCAAGTGTCAGCACGAAGTAAGGAGCATTCAGAAAAGAAGTGGAGGATCGAATAGAGGGATATTGCTGCCAACTGACTGAATTCCAGGGAGCACAGAGGAAGAGCTTCAGGAGAAAAGGAAAGGTGGGAGACAGGGTCAGAAAATGTGATATACTGGACTTAATGTGCATGAAGTGTCCAGGGCATGAGGAATGATCGCTGAGTTTCGGGCCTCTCTTGGGGAAAGAGGTAAACAGGGATGAAGCTGGGCGGAGACCCCGACTGCTGGTCCCAAGGCTCGAGGGGGAGGGTGGATGTGAGTGCGCATGCGCACGGGGAGGGGCGTGGCCGGGAGTGTCCTCCTTGCTCCCGCCGAGCTCCCTTCGTCCCAGTTCTTTTCAACTTTTACCCTGGGCTGGGCAGGTTGTATTCGTTCCATTTCAGCCTCCGGTCGGGGCTCTTTTCCTGCTGGACAGGTTGACTGCGTGTTCCCTAGGCGTCTGTCTGAGCTGGGGCTCCTCTAACACCTGCCCTGCTTTGGAAACACCAACCTTACAAAGATTCCTTCTGCTGATTCACACAGGCGCTGCACTCTCGCCTTCTTCAAGATCCTAAAAGTAAAGATGCATTTGGGACTCGAAGGATTGCCCAGTGTGTGCCTGAACCAAGCTCATCTTTTTTTTTTTTTTCGGTACGCGGGCCTCTCACTGCTGTGGCCTCTCCTGTTGCGGAGCACAGGCTTCGGACGCGCAGGCCCAGTGGCCATGGCTCACGGGCCCAGCCGCACCGCAGCATGTGGGATCTTCCCGGACCGGGGCACGAACCCGTGTCCCCTGCATCGGCAGGCGGACTCTCAACCACTGCGCCACCAGGGAACCCCCAAAGCTCATCTTTCATAATCCGTCACATTTCTGTCAATATATCCTTTCTCTCATGTCCACCCCCTTAACCAGCCATAAATGACGCCAGACTTTTTAAGGCCAGTGTTTTGCGTTCCTTATTTTTAATTTTTAAAGAATTAACGTCAACTTTCTTCTTTGTGGCCTTTTTCTTTTTTAATTCCTTTATGTCTATAAGATTGATGCCTTCTGTGATAAAAAGGATTCCCTTGTCCTCTTCTAGCACTTGGAATCATTTATTTCCCAACAATTTTTCTGGGGGCCTTCTCCTATCTGAGGACAGTGGTCTGACCACAGCCCTTCAACCGCCTGGGGTTTCCACCCTCTTGCCCACATTGTCTGGACTCCTCTTCCTGACCAACGACTTGGCACTGGATCTCCAGGACTGCATGGTCTTTGAGCTACGCTAGATGCAAAAAAGTCACCCAGCAGAAAAAAGAAATGAGAAGATGGAGTTTGATTTACTACCCACCCAAGGATGAGGATGAACAGAAAAGACTTATTGCATGGGACTCTGTCATATCTAAAATACAAGGGCAATTAGAAGGACAGAGAGAAGAGACCCCTTTAGTGGCCTGGTTATTCTCTCTAGAGATGCAGTCTTTTTTAGTTATTGGTTACAGCTCTGCCAACAGTTTTCCTGTCAGAGATTCCAGGGCGGAATGAAACTAATAATTATTAAATGTTCAATAGCAGCTACCACAAAGTTGGCTCAGAGCAAGTGATTGCTGGGTTCTGGCTTTTAGTTTTCTTCTAACACATGAACACAGAATTTGGTCATCCTGACCGACAGGCAGCTGGGCCTGCACCCGGCTTCTGCCAGGCTCTTCAGAAAGCATCTGTTACAGATCACGGAGGAATACATCTCTCATGATGTGCTGTCCATTGTTTCCTCACTTTGGTCACATCCCCTTTTTAATTATGATGACGACCCAAAGCTTGAGGAACTTTGGAAAGTCACCCACCTGTCTCTGCCTGTGTGCGCAAATGTATGTGTGCTCTCCAAGAAAAGAAAAACCACCCTTTGCTTTTTAAATTATCTTATCATGCTATTCCTTAAGAAAATAACCTGGGCAAAAGGCATGAGAGATGGTTATACTTAGGGTTTTTTAATATACAAAGTGATATATAGGTATAAAAATAAAGTTAATAGACAAAACCAAATTTTAAATTGTTTTAACCAACATTTATTTAATGCCTAGATGTTGTAGGCATTTTATATATAAGAACTTGCTTAAGCTATATAATAGCCCTGAGTAGGTAGTAGGCATTATTAACCTCATTTTATACATAAGGCAAAAAAACTTGCTAAAGAATATGCAGTTAATAAAAGACAAAACAGAGGTTTGGACCCAACTCTGACTTACTCTGAAGTCTATGTTTATTCCTCTACATCATGATGACTTTGAAAGAGACCATATGGCCTATCTAGAAGGTGAAAATGTCCTTTGCCTCAAGAATAACCAATACAAATTTACTGAGTACTGGCTGGATGGGAGCACTTCACGCATTCAAATGGGATGGAAGTTAATTCTCCTGAGTTACAGTTGAGTAGCAGCCAGGAAAGTGGCATGTCTTTTCTTATGTCAAGCTTGCGTCTCAGGTAGCAAGAGATGAAACTGCTGATATTGTTTGTCTGAAGGAGGCAGAAAAGAACTAGACATCTTCTACACAGGGAAAGAGCGGACTTGGGTTGTGTATCTGCTGTGATATAAATTGTGACGTTACCTGAAACTGTGTCTCCAACTCAGCCTAGCAGGCAATCCTAGCTGCACTGTATTCTGGCTGGAACACATATACACACTCCTCTTCACGCTTCACCTGCCCCTCGCTGGTGCTGGTGCAGATCAGGAGTGGTCAGCAAAGCCCTCCAAGGGTTTCCATTCACTCCAATGTCTGGGATTAGTATCATCAGTTACAGCAAGCTATTCCTGTCCTCTCTCTGGCAGTTTGAAAGGGCCACTGCCACATCTGGTCAAAGTAACTTTGTTTTTCCAAGATGGAATCTTTCTTAGAATATTTTCTTTTCTTGCAGAGTTCTACTAGATTTCAGATAGCTTCAGAACAAAACTAGAAATATATGTAGATAAATAGGTAGATATTGTTATATAGATAATATCTTAATAACTACATATTTTAGTAATCATTGCTTGTAATTCATAAGTATTATTATCTATGTTATATAGCTATACTAGATAATATTATATATTATACAACTATATATTATATATAACTAGCTATATAGATAGATATAGAGGAATATATAGGTATAGATATAGGTATAGATATATAGATAGAGATATATATCCTTTCTCCTTCATTGTTTTAAATAATATAATATAGAAATATTTCTGGCTTAGGATACCACATCTATATAACTGTACCTATATCTATAACTGTATCTACATATCTATATCTATATCATATCTATATATTCCTCTCTTGAGAGACACTAGTCTCCTCTCCTGTTGGCCTTGATGACAAACACTTTGCCTTCCTGCATTAAACACATAAGGGTGCGACTTAGACCCTATTGCTCTTGCTGGGCCCAGACAAGACTGTGGGCAAGCCAGGCTACTTGGTCACTCTAGGGGTCTTGCCAAGGCCACTGCCACTGAACTTCTTTGGGCAGCAACCCCAGGTCTTATCCTGATCTAAATAACAAGCCAAAAGCAAAGAGGTGACTCAGAGGCAGAGAAAATGTGTGCAGGGATCCCGAAATTTGTCCTGCTATTGGCTATCTTTCCTTGAAAGAAGCCACCAGCAATTAAATAGCAAACAAAAGAGAGATCACGCACATGCACATCCCCGCCCTGCCCAAGGTTCTGGAAGAGAGACCCCAAGGGGAAAATAAAATTTAGGAGGTTTGTTGAACCCACTGTAGAGCTGATCCAGAATTTAAATTGATTCCATAATTTATTGCATTTTAATTAGCAATCACAAGAGACCAAGTATTGTTTACTCTCTTGTTATAGGAGCTCTAGCTGGAAACAAATACCAGAGAGTCTTAATAAGGATGAGTTATATTTACTGTTTTCCATTTTACAGTCTTGTTATAATCATCACAAGAAGAGATTCATTTAGTGCTCATCTGTTCTTGGTATGACATTTGTTGACCACTAGGGTGACATAAAATCAGAACATACCCCGTAAGCCAAGAAAGAGCCTCCCCACCTCCACCCCACCCCATGTTTATGCCTTCATTGTTTTCAATCATATAATTTAATGTGGAAATACTTCTGGCTTAGGTTAGATGACATGAGTTCGCATGTGCCATTGTCACCCAAAATGCATCTAAATGACTGCTCTTGGTTATTTATTTAGGGCAGAATAATGCTACAAACAGCAGACAGCTGTATTTATATGCGCCACTCCAACAAGGAAAGAGCCACGTAAACAGCTGAGAAGCTGTCAATCTGTGGCAGCGTACACCCGGCAGCCTATTAGGCCCCCATCTGATGGGTTACCACACTTGTTTTGTTTCATTCCATTATTTTTGTTAGCTTCTAGAATATCAATTATTTTTAATGACATTTCCCCAGGGTCAGAGCTTTGGGGGTTTCTAAAGAGCTCTTGCTATTATTACTCAAGCAGGAAGAACCCTAAGCTTCTCTACTTGTGGGATGGGATTCTGGTACAATGTATTTCTTTGAGAGCATGCTGGGTCCTCACTGGGAACATTATGAAGTACTTTAAATACCACTGCATATTATTACAGTGATTCACATCAGTCAACCAGCTCTGCCTCTTGGATCAGACACCCTGGCAGGTAATCGAGCTCATTATCTCAATTCTAAAGGATATTTCATTAAACTAAGTGGGAGGACTTGATTCCAAAGGCCACTTTCAAAAAAGGCATGTTTTGTGTAATCTGAATACACATACCCTTTTGAGGCCTTTTCATTCAAAATGGACCTTCTTCCCCAAAAGTAGGTGAAGTAGGTGCCATTATTTACCCTGGTTTTTCTCCTTTAACCCAGTTTTTCCACCCAGGCACAGAGGCACCAATCCGGTGCTCGGGTTTTAATTAAACCTTGTTCCCTGTTAAAAAGCTCCTATTGTTCCTTTCATTTAAATAGGATTCTTCTTAGATCTTTAACAAGACCACAGAGGAGTAATAAATCTAAGTAATTGTCCTTATTAAGAGGAGATTATTCTCACAAGACTATAACAGTCACCAAAGTAACTAAAGCCATTTCCAGGTAGCAATTAGAGAATCCTCCTCCTACCCAAATACAGAAATGCCTCGTTAGTCACTTTCTTTGCGTCTCAAATTAAATTAGATGGCATTCTGTTTATTTTTCATATCTTTTGCTAACAGAAGAAGATTTTCCCTTTGATGATATTAATCAGGAAACCTGAAGTCCAACTGCACTGAGTTCATGGGATGGTGGTGACCTCTCCCTCCCTTCCTCCCTCCCTTCTTTCCTTCCTTCCTCCCTTCCTTCCTTGCTTCCTCCCTTCCCTCCTTCCTTCCTCCCTTCCTGCCTTCCTCCCTTCCTTCCTTCCTTCCTTCCTCCCTCCCTCCCTCCCTTCCTTCCTTCCTTCCTTCCTTCCTTCCTTCCTTTCACAGCTGATGCCTGGGTGCCTGCTGTGCTAGGCACTCTGCTAGGCACTAGTGGTTCAAAGATGAAAGACATAGTCCCTTGGATGGTATATTAACAAGTCATCTAATACTTACCAACCATCTTCCATCTTTACAGTGCAGGACACTGTAGTAGGTGCTGAGTTTTCAGAGGGAAAAAAAGCCAGACATAGTCCCTGCCTTCTTAAAACTTGAAATGTTGCAAGAATATAGACATTAACCCAACAATTCCATAATTGGTTAACTGCAACCATGGAAAAATGTTATGAGAGGACAGGATGCCATGTGAGCATATTTTAGGGAGTTATAAGCAGTCCCTTCAGAATTATCCACTTAGTTTGTTTTATTACATATGACCGGACATCTGCTTTCTTATCCCACAAAACTGCCTAAGAAACTTTCTCATTTCCCAAGTTCCTACGAAGGCAGTGGCTCCTGATGTTTTCAATTTTTATTTAAAACCCACGTCCTAAACTGGCCTCCCTTGGTTAGAGAAAGCTAACTTAACATGTGTAGAGTTGTCAAAGAAAAAAAAACGACAGCAGACTCAAGAACCCATCAAAGCTTTATTTCAGAAGTATACTCATGTATGCATGCATGTGCACATGGGAGCCTGCCAAAAAGCACATGCCCTAGAAAGCTTGGGGAGGGGGCTTTACACCAAAAAGGAGAAAGTATTGGTTGTCAACCTTATCCGCTGCAGTCTTTGTTTTCAGATCTGGAGGACGTAGCTTACATCAGCTCAGCTCTTATACTGAGCTGTGAGTACACTGTGATTTCTTTTTCAGAAATTGTTAATAAGAACTGATAAGTTTGTTGCCTCCAAAATTGCCAGTAATATAGAAATTTTGGGTGTTACGTGCAAAATTCATTCCTGGTGCACGAAAGAGAAGCAGCCTAGAGCTCTGCAGAGATGGGGATTGAAAACTTATAATTTGAAACAGAAAGTATCTATCATATGACCCAAAACACAAACAAACAAACACAAAGAACGCTCTCTTTCACTCACCCAACAAGTCAAAATGTTTTCTTGAAAAACAAGATCATCAGTCCATCTGCAGGGAAGCCTTGACTTGTGGCCACCACTACCTTTGTGGGTTGTCCGGGGGCTGGTCTAGATTTCAGCCTTGCGGACTCAGAACTTTAACAACCCGCCAGGAGCAGATCCATTTTTTTTTTTATTATTCTAGATAAAGATTCATTAGCCAAGTAGTGAGGCTGAAGAATAAAAGCAATATACCAGGGTACTAATTGGCAACAAGAAGTAACTCTCATAGGGACCAAGATGCTCAAAAGTCTACACGAGGGCTTCCCTGGTGGCACAGTGGTTGAGAGTCCGCCTGCCAATGCAGGGGACATGGGTTCGTGCCCCGGTCCGGGAAGATCCCACATGTCGCGGAGCGGCTGGGCCCGTGAGCCATGGCCGCTGAGCCTGCGTGTCCGCAGCCTGTGCTCCGCAACGGGAGAGGCCGCAACAATGAGAGGCCCGCGTACCACAAAAAAAAAAAAAAAAAAAAAGTCTACACGAGCACTACATTCTTTTTCTGAAGGCAGACACTACATATTCATCAGAAGATTGCCTGTGGGTAGAGGGAGGGTTATGGAATCAGAACAGCAGTGCTAAATGACCTGGATGTTTAGTGAAAGCAAACTAATATAAACTGATGCTTCCATCGAAAACTAACCAGGGCTAGTTAGAACATTAGAACTCAGCTGGCCTCAACCCTCTGTGTTCATCTTCATATTAAGGATGTCTTTGCCAAGGGGCCCAGTGACTCAGTTCGTTGGGCTGGATCTCCTTTAACCTGGATGAATCTTCCCCAAACAGCACTTTGCTATTTGCTATTCACAGTAAAGTAACTGAGAGAGCAGCTGCATGAGAGCCTTTTCGGGGTCTTATATATAAGGCTATTTTCTCATTACCAAGGGATCATTTTTTCTTTCTTTCTTTCTTTCTTTCTTTCTTTCTTTCTTTCTTTCTTTCTTTCTTTCTTTCTTTCTTCCTTTCTTCCTTCCTTCCTTCGTTCCTTCATTCGTTCCTTCCTTCCTTCCTTCCTTCCTTCTTTCCTTCCTTCCTTCCTTCCTTTCTTTCTTTCTTCCTTCCTTCCTTCCTTCCTTCCTTCCTTCCTTTCTTTCTTCCTTCCTTCCTTCCTTCCTTCCTTTCTTTCTCTCTTTCTTTCTTTCTTTCTTTCTTTCTTACTTTCTTTCTTTCTTTTGTTGCACCACCACGCAGCTTGCAGAATCTTGATCCCTGGACCAAGTATTGAACCCAGGCCCTCTACAGTGAACACACAGGGTCCTGGACTGCCAGCGAATTCCTACCAAGGGATAAACTTTTTAGGAAAAAAAATCCTCATCTTATATTTGAGCAGATATGATAGGCATTTAAAATTAAGAATCAATAATTAAGTATATTCCATATACCCTGAGAAAACCATAATTCAAAAAGAGTCATATACCATGATGTTCATTGCATCTCTATTTATAATAGCCAGGACATGGAAGCAACCTAAGTGTCCATCAACAGATGAATGGAGAAAGAAGATGTGGCACATATATACAATGGAATATTACTCAGCCATAAAAAGAAATGAAATTGAGTTATTTATAGTGAGGTGGATGGACCTAGTGTCTGTCATACAGAGTGATGTAAGTCAGAAAGAGAAAAACAAATACCGTATGCTAACACATATATATGGAATCTAAAAAAAAAATGGTTCTGATGAACCTAGGGGCAGGACAGGAATAAAGACGCAGACGTAGAGAATGGACTTGAGGACATGGGGAGGGGGAAGGGTAAGCTGGGACAAAGTGAGAGAGTGGCATGAATTTATATATACTACTAAATGTAAAATAGCTAGTGGGAAGCAGCCACATAGCACAGGCAGATCAGCTCCATGCTTTGTGACCACCTAGAGGGGTGGGATAGGAAGGGTGGGAGGGAGATGCAAGAGGGAGGAGATATGGGGATATATGTATACATATAGCTGATTTACTTTGTTATAAAGCAGAAACTAACACATCATTGTAAAGCAATTATACTCCATTAAAGATGTTTAAAAAATAATAATAAAGTATATTCCAGAATCATGACTTCTATAGGGTAAGATTCCTTGCCATGGTTTCCTATTGCATCCGAAAAGCTTGGTTTTTGGAAAAAAAGCAAGATAGCACAGTATTGGCCATCTGGAGGAAATGGAGGAAAAGCCGTCTTAAAAACAGTTGAAATAGGTAAAAAGGAGAAAATAGAAGGACACTGAAGACAAATGTAACTATTTCATCATTTTGGGGACCAGTTCCGATTCCTCTGCCCTAGTATTCGAGACCCTTTGCTTATGCCATCAGCACATGCCCCAGATTTTCTTTTTCTAGGCTTCCAGGGCTGACTAGCTGCTCTTCTAATGGACATATTCTTCCTTTGTATATGTCACACCTTCTCTGAATTGCTAGCGGGGCTCTACAGACTCCTGAGACATTTTGTCTCCTTTGAGTGACTTTGCTTCTCTTTGATGTTGATCTTGGTTCTCAAAGGGCAATCTTATTTCCTGGTTCTCGGGGAAGTGGGTGCAGTGAGGGAATACCCCAAGTACACAAATAAAGGCATTATCATCATAGCATATTTGAAACTATCAGCATTAACAGGGTTTGGACTTTGGCAGGTACCACAGTGCACATGTGTGAGAACACACACACCCAACCCTCCTCTTTTGTGGACTCTACCTTGAAATTCTCTAATGAGAATATTCCTTTGAATGAAGGTATGATTACCTGAAGTGACAAAGGGGGAAATTTGCATTTTCTCTAAACTTAATAGAGTTCATTAATAAAACTTTTTTAGGACAACTTAGCACAACAGATTTTCAATGACAAATATTTGCAGATAATGAATAGAAGACTATCAAGTGCTTTAGATCTAACCATATATTCCCAATTAGGAAGAGAATGATGTTTTTCAAACTTAAGATTGGGTCCCAGAAAAATAGGATGGATTTATCTTTCTTACCAGTTTCCCATATAGAATCCTTGCTGCGTATAGTTGCACTTCTTGTATTATCCCTTTCTTGAAAAGCAAAAAGGCTGTCCACCGTGAGCTGCCTGTCCAAACACATAGGGCTGTCCTGTGACTCGGGTCAGGAGGTGAGCTACTCAGAACACTTGTGTCCAAGGGTCTCTGGTTTAATGACTATGGATATAGAAGAAGAAAGGCCTAGTAGATGGGATATAAAAATTTTAGGAAGAATGAAAATGACCTTTTAGTTTCAAAATCATCCCCGGTGGAAATGGCTCCTTTACTGTGTGTGGCAGATACACGAGTGTAAATGCCATTTTAAGGCCTGGCCCCTAAAATGCCCAGCAAGCTCTTCCGTGGTCCCTGGCTTCACCATCTCTGTGCCTGGAGCAATGGACTCCGAGAGGTCAGAGCTGGACCCTTGAATTCATGACACAGAGTCACCTGACCAGTGACATTCACATTGAACTTCGTGTGGTTGGAGCCTAGCTCTCATTGTGTTAAGCCACTGAGATTCTTAGAGTTGTCTGTTACCCGCTTAATCCAGCCTAGCCTGAGTGCAGGAAGCAGGCTAGCCTAGGCGGGAAGGTGCTGCCAACACTCACGGATTTCATCCTCAGGTGCATCTGTTTATTTCGACCTGATGTATGAACATGGGATGGACCTACCACCCAGGACATTTGTAAATAATATTTTTAATCAAATCAATATTTCATATGGAAAAGCCCATCAGACCTCCTATTGTACCCAAACTCACGTGGGGCCTCTTCTAGGTAGATGCTTGAAGACCGGGTCTGAGCCAAGCTTGAGCCCAGGTGTAAGCCACTGCCTGGCGCACACCGGAATCTCCACTGCAAACATTGATCGAACGTCTGGGTCCTGAGGGACAAGCAAGAAACAAAGTCCAGGGTTCGGATCTGGCACAAAATATAGCGGAGCTGGAAGGAGCAATCTGAGGATACGGAGGGTTGGCAGGCCCAGGGCTGCTGGCATTGGCTGGGAAGGTCTGCGTATTGTGCTGAGCTGTCCAGAGGGTCTTATTTTTTTTAAGTCCCGTTTTAGGTTCATAACAAAGTTAAGCAGAAAGCACGTGCAGTTTCCATATACCTAGTGTCCCCACACCTGCATAGCTTCCCCCATTAGCAACCTTCCCCACCAGACTGATGCATTTGTTCTAATTGATGAACCTCGCATTCCACATCCTTATCACCCAAAGTCCATGGTTTACGTTACGGTTCACTCTTGGTGTTGTATATTCTATAGGTTTTGAAAGGTGTAGAGTGATGTGTATTCACCATTATAGTATCAAACATACTATTTCACTGCCCTAAAAATCAGAGGTATGTTTTTACAGTGGACACAAATAAATAGCTCTGTCCACAGCCTTCTCCTAGGAGGCATTTTCCCAGCACACAGCCAAAAGACCCCAAGAATTCTTCAGGTATCCATGTGGGAGAGAAAAGCCCATGTGGGATCCTGGAAGATGTGAATGGAGCTTGTGGCTCCGTTCCCAGCATTCTCTGGAGTTTAGCCTGAGAAAATAATAAGAATCCTATAGGATCAGTGATCTCACTCATTCGGACTACAGTAAATCTCTTCTATATTACTGCTCAGCCTCTGAGAATATTACGTTGGGTCTCACTTTATTAAAGAATGTCGTGCATACCCAGAAGTAGCTATTTAATTTTTAGCTGCAAGATACAATTTTGAAAAACCATTATCTAGAAAGTGCAATAATCAAACAATGTAATCATGAATGTTAAACCTTCTTGAAATACTATTTTAAATGCTTGCCAGCTGGAATCAAGGGTTGACAAGAAAGTGTGTGACTTGGTTGGCTTTCTAATTTGTCAAAGCATCTACGCTTTCCAACGAGTTATATTTGTTAAAATATGTTGTTTCTCTGCATGATTGCTTTGAAACTATCGAAGAATGCAAAATCCTTAAAGAAGGAAGGCAGATTTGCATTTTCTATTCGTTCCAGCCTAAGATTTAGTATGAAATCACTTTAAGAGACACAATTGAAGAATCATGTCTTGGAGGAGTCAGAAGGTCCACATACATCACCATTTGCCTCTGAGCTTTCTGGCTGCTCTGAGAGACTCGTAAATTTTGTGACATATGGAAAATATCAGAAAACCACAGCATGTGTTAAAAGGGCCCAGAAAGCAGGACTCATACTGTCATGAAACATCCCTGGTGATTCTTCCCATCACCCAACCCTGAATCTCTACAGAAAGGGCCACCTGGGTGTTTGGCCAGTGGCTGGGAAGCTCAGTGGCTGATCCAGCTGTTTGGTGGGTATGTGCCACCCGCCCCACTCACAGGAGGTCCAGCAGGGCTGTGGGTCACAGTGCAGTGCCCCAGGAAGGAAGGCCTCTTTCAAGGCTCTGAACTTTGGTACATGCAACCTCCCCTGTGTAACACCCTTCTGTCTCAGTGAATTCCCCATTCTGTTCCCACACACTTCCTACCTACCCTCTCTTAGCACTTGTTTCATTGTGCTATAACTTACATGTCTGTCTTCACTATCAGGCATTGAACTTACAGAGGCCGAGGCCTAAACCTTATTTTCTTTGTATGCCCTGAACTTAGCAGGTACCCGAAGAGATGAGTGGATGGATCTGCCCACCTGCTTGGGGAGTCTAGGGATGGAGCAGGGATTGATCTTAGCTCCTGGCTTCTCTTATTCACACTAGCTTCATGGCCTTTGGCAGGTACCTTGCTATGCCTCAGTTTCTTTATCTATAAAATAGGAAGGATAATGGTGCTTACTTCATAAGATTGTGCATATTGAATGATTTATACATCTATTATACTTAAAATGATATCTTGGGGCTTCCCTGGTGGTCCAGTGGTTAAGGTTCCGAGTTTCCACTGCAGGGTATGTGGGTTCGATCCCTGGTTGGGGAAGTTCCGCATACTGGGCGGTGTGGCCAAAAAAAAAAAAAAGGAAAGAAAAGAAAGAAAAGTGACATCTTGTAAGAGCAGGAGCTCAGTGAATCTTAGCTAACAAAGTGAGCTCTCAAAAAAATTGTAAGCTCTCCTTATCAGTCATAATAACGTCATTCCAGATGGCCCAACTCCACTGACCACGCTGCAACAGCCCAGGTCTCCATGTGAGTAAGAGAGGGTGACTGGATTTCTGGGAGGAGTGATTTGCTGGGGGTCTCAGGGATTCCAGGAAAGAGAAACGGGGAATTTTTTTCTTCCTGGAGCGAGCTTTCCTTAACTGTTTGAATGACCAAGTAGTGGTGCTTAATCAACAACTACCCCGAGAGAGGAAGACTAGAAACACGACCTTCTCTCCTCCCAGCACCGTTTCTAAGGGGTCCTTGGATGGACCCTGAGAAGGGTGGTGAAGTGCGGGCCTGACCTTGGCCAGCACTTCAGGCTCTAATGTCCCTGAGAGTCCAAGGACCCAAGAAGGACTCTGATGCGAAGTGGGAAATGACGGCCCATGAAAGCAATGAGCCTGCGCTGTGGAAAGCAGCAGGGTTGCCCTGGCCACCAGCTGGGGTTAGTTAGTGACTCAGAGGCAGAGCCTATCAAACCTCAAACATTTCTTGGCAAAATGAAAAGGGGGTGTTTGGAGGAAAGGAAGTGGGCACAGATTGGGGGTGGGGAGAGGGGTGAAAAGTCATCCTAGGCACGGAGGCCGTTCTCTCCATCCTCTGACCTGCATGGCCCTCTGGGCAGGGGCTGGAAATGGGGACAGCAGGGAATGGAGACTAAGGACAAGCTGCCTCAGAGCTGTTTTCACTAGAGATTCTCCTGAAATTGAGAGCCCACGCCCCCAGGGAAGAAACTCTGTGATGCGGGTCCTGAGTCCATAGACAGGTACCCCAGGAGTGAGTCCCAGCTCTCTGTTCACTTGTTTGGGGCATTTGAGTGGCCACTTAGCTTTGCTGAACCTCACCCTCTCCTCCTAGAAAACGGAGTTAATATGTCTCCCTCACAGAGCCATTGTCCGTCTCTAATGAAATAAGGCTGCTGATGCGTTCTGAGAACTGTAACGTGATAGATTAATACCAGGCATTTTACTCACCATAATCAGTATTTAGGATGGTTTAAAGAGCCCTGGCTAGATAGAACTGAGCCAGGTTTGGTCTTTGGAGGCCAGCAGCCGTGGTGGCAATGGAGAGAGGGTCCCACCAGCGTGGATGCCCCTTTCCAAACTGGCCTCTCTCCCTCCTTCTTCCTCCACAGACTGGAGAAGACTGGCAGTATAGGATGGTGGTTGAGGGTCTGGGAGACCAGACTGCCTGCCTTTGAATCCTGGCTTGGTCACTGAGCAGCTTCACGGCCTTAGGCAAGCCACCTAATCTTTCTACACTTCAGTTTCCTCATCTGTGAAATGGGGATGATAGTGGTGCTTGTACCTCATAGGATGTTGTAAACATTGAATTACATATGATAATTAATAATACATTATTATACTTAAAATGATAGCTAGTGAAGTGAGCCCTCAAAAAATGGGAGCCT
Source organism: Delphinus delphis (assembly GCF_949987515.2). Taxonomy (NCBI): domain Eukaryota; kingdom Metazoa; phylum Chordata; class Mammalia; order Artiodactyla; family Delphinidae; genus Delphinus; species Delphinus delphis. The sequence goes on along the minus strand of NC_082683.1, from coordinate 79,674,873 downwards.
TCCTTAATAGCCATGGTAATGTCATTCCAAATGGCCTGACTCTACTGACCTCCCTGCTCATTCAGAGAACACCAGGACATTTCCACCTTGGCAAATCAGCCAGAAACTGAGAAGAAAAAAAAAAAAACACTTTAGAAATCTCCGCAAAAAATGAAAATGTTTTTCTTGGGGGAAAGAAGATGGGGAGGTTGCAGACCATGGGCAGCTTGTATGATTTACTCAGAACCCCGTACATCCAAACTACGGGGCTGTTCCCAGTGATCCAATCTGACTTCCTATAATAGGAAGCTCAGATTCTCCACCACTGATTCTCTGATCAGTGAGACCAGCTCTCTTCTGCTCCTCAAATGCTATTTCCAGCGATGAATCATACACTTTAGGACTGTAAGGGATCCCAGAAGATCACTCAGGCCAATGGGATGGGAGGGTTCCTGGGGAAAAAGACAACTGACGGAGGAAGTTCCGTTCTTGAGTGGAAAACCACTATCTGCCTCCTAGAGCAGAAAGCGCCCCCCCACCCCCGCGCTGCTGAGGAAGGGTTGAGAATGCATTCCAGCAGTTCCACAAACACCCCTTGAGCACCTGCCTCAGTCCTGTGCCATCCAGAATTGCACAGTTCTGGAGACGGGGGCGCATGGCTAGCACATCATTGCAAAACCACGTGGTTAGAGCCGTTTTGCGGGTTTTCACCCTGTGTGGTGTTTGAGCCAAGGGCAAGGGCACCATGCAGCCCTGGGGGCGTCTACAGAAGGTGCTTTGGAGGAGCTGGTGATACTTGAGCTAACTCTGGAAGGAGGAAGAGGACTAAACTCAGGTGAGAAAAATGGAAAGACCCTCCCATCAGAGTGAAGAGATGAACAAGCAGATCAGTGCAGTTGGAGGCTAAAGTGCCAGAGATATTCGAGGCGGATGAGGCTGGGGAGACTGTGGGCCAGAGGGGTCGGGGCCTCGTGTGCCATGTTGAGGACTTGTGCTTGGAGAACGGGAGACATCGATCGGGTTTTCAGTAGAGCAATGTGCAGTGAAATGTGTGGAGCCTGGACAAGCCATTCAGGGGCTGGCTGGGTGGAGGGTGGATCGGAGTGCGAAGGCCTGGAGGAGGTTGTCGGGTTTGCTACTTTGAGGCTTGGTCCCTGGTAGGACTTCTCAGAGACGTAAGGTACCAGAGTCCCACTGACATTCCATGCGTGGCCACCAAACATCCACCCACCTCCCATGTTAACTCTTCTTAGTCACTCAGGTATTTCCCTCACCCCAACATAGCCCATGTACTTCGGGGGAAACTCAGCGGCTCCCCTAGGGCATGAAGCTCAGGCCCCAGTGCGTGAGCACAGCTCCATCCTCCCGTCACTGTGTTTGCTTTCAGAAAGGGCAAGTGATTCAATTCAGGCTGCTGAGACCCAAGGCAGCATTTGGGGGAGAGTATGGGGCAGGGGTGGGAGGTACTCCAGAAGGTGAAACATGCAGAGATGAGGCCTGGAACTGTTGTGACTGTTTTCCAGCGGGAGGGAAGGCAGTCCTAGGACCAAGGTGGCCGTGGACAGTGGAAAACGTCAGGAAAACAGACCCAAGGCCCTAATGATGGGATGAAACCAGAACAAATCCCTGGACTTTTCAATTATGTATGCCAATAAATTCCCTTTGTTTTCTAAACTTTTTTTTTTCTTGCTCTCGAAAGCTCAGAGCTCAGGGGCAATAATCTAGGGCATAGTGGCCAGAACTGACCATGTCTCAACATGTAAAACAATCACTACGAGGTTTTCCTGACATCATTTTTTTAAAACATAAATTGTTTTAAAGCCGTTTTACACAGCTCTCTGCTGGCTGGAACTTACCTCTCCAATCTTCTTTCCTGGGTCCCTTTAACGCAGTGGTGTGCTGCCACCTGCTGGTCACAACACAGAAGAACGTACCCCAGAACGTAGATTGAGACTATTAATGCTGGAAAAGGCCTTAGAGACCAGCGTGGGGAATAAAGGGGAGATTCATTTTCTGCTAAGGGATATTTCTGAGCTGTTTGAATTTTGATTAGCAAGCATTATGTTTTTCATCAGGAAAAAATATTCACTTTGGGAAATATAGTATTTCATACCTTGTGATGTTTATTACTCTTGGCTATTTACATCAATACCTGCTATTTCCTTGAAAAGTTCCAGGGCAGCCAGCCCATTTGAAGCTTGTTGGATCTTGTAGGCAGAAGGTAGATCCTAGTCCAGTGTCTTTCTATTCAGGAAACACTGATCAAGCCCTCCAAGCATTCTCCATAGAGTCTCTCTCTCTGGGCTTGAGGCAAGGAGCAGCCGCAGACAGCCCTGCACCTCCCCAACCCTGTGAAGGATGGGATTTGATAGCTGCTCCCTCTAAAAATTCTCTTTGCAAATCCTTTTTGCCTTTGCTTAGTGGGTAAGGAATTTAAGAGTTGTCTTCCTTGTTCTTGATACGACTTTGAAATTTCTGCACAGTGGCCCCTTTGGAATTTAGCATCTGTTGTAGTCATACCCCAAACAAAACAGAGATAGTAAGAATCCGATCATAAATGCTGTTACAAATTCCCTCCTGGCCTCTACTGGAGGTGGACCTGACCAGGACCAGGATGCTCTCAGCCGCTGAAGCCCACCGGTAGGTGGCGCCCGAAACAGCCTTATTGCCAGGGCTCTTGCCTAGGACTGAGGGACTGAGCTTGAGCTTGGAGCCGGTGCCCACGCCACCCCCACCCACCCCACCGCCTCCATCCCCTTTCCGCCGACCCTCCTCCACTACAGCCACCTTCAGTCTGTCCGTGTTCTCACCCAGCGATTACCTGGGCTTTGGCTTCTCTTACCCAGTTAGCCCTGAAATTCACGGAGTCCCTATTAACCTGCCCAGGATCTTTTCCCGTGTTACCCTAAACCGAGCCCCTTCACCACTAGCTCGGACTGACGTGGCCACGCACTTCCGTGGTGGACTCCCAAAGCCATATTCTGCTCTGCATTCAGGCACCTTATATGTCCGTGTCCCCTTATACCAAGCTTTGATTTTGCAGGTCCCTTTGGACACGACACCCTGGACTGTCAACCAGCCTCATAGGAGTTCACCCTATGGCCCAGCTAGTTTTCCCTGAGCCCTTCCCAGCTGGTCCAGGAACCTCTTGAGGGTAGTGTTGAGGCTGCTCCAATGCGTGTGCATTTTATATCCTGGAGGCTGCAAGGCCCAATATGTTCTGGTCCCCACCCAACCTCATCTCTTACCTTTCTTTCCCCAACGTTCCCCACTGACCACACTGACCTTCCTCCTTTCCTCAGACAGATGTGTTCAAAGCTGCAGGAAAATAAGCTCACACCTGCCTCAGGCTCTTTATACCACCTTCCCCTCTGCCTTCTGCACTCCAGCTCATGCCCACCCCATCTTACCATTCAGGTCTCAGCTTAGATATCACCTCCTCAGAGAAGCCTTCCCTGACTATTTTATCTAGATTAGTGACCACCATCACATTCTATGCTCCTCCCCCATTTTCTTCATATTCTTGTCACTCTCTGAAAATTTCTTATATAATTTTTGTTTGCTTGTGTATTATCTAGTCAGATAATAAACTGTACCTAGAATGAGCTCCCTGAGGGCAGGGAGTTCCCCTGTCTTGTTCACTGTCCCCAACATCTAGAACATGGCCTGTAAAAAGACTGCATCACTAGGCTGTGCACCTGAAACTAGTTTAATATTGTAAATCAACTATACTTCAATTAAAAATCTTGATTTAAAAAATTCTTTAATAAAAATAAAACAGAGCATGACACTCATGGGGACTCACTCAATTAATGTTTGTTGAATGAATGACATGTGCCCCAGGCCACCCTGGCTGAGTGTCACAGCCCCTGCATCTACAGTTGGGTTCATTTGCCTAAAACAGCGCTGCAACTCCTGCATGCAACTACATTTCTTAGTCTCTGCCCCATGCATGTTGGTAGAAGCTCCAGTCACTGTTGGAAGCCGCCCTTCCCACTATTTCAAGAGTCTTCACCTCGAGCCCACTCGGCTGCCAGGTGGTGCCTGACACCTTCTTCTAGTCCTATTGTGGGAGGGGTGTCTGTTGCTGAGGTCGCTAAGACCCACAAGCCCCATGCAGGTACCCAGGCCCTGCCACAGCTGCCACCTCCCTCAGATGTCCCTCCACATTGTGTGATGTCACCCTTCACTGTGCCACCGCTGGGCGTTGAGGGCTCCATGATATTGGCAGCCACTCTCCCCTGCCCTGTGTTAACCTGTTCTATGTGGCCAGTGGGACCTTCCCCATTTCCTCCATCTCTCATCCTTCAGGAATCAGCATTCATGACTGCTATGGACTGAGTGTTTGTGTCCCCCAAAATGCATATGTTGAAATCCTAACCCCCAGAAGTGATGGTATTGGGAGGTGGGGTCTTTGGGAGGTCGTGATGGTGGAGCCTCATGAATGGAATTAGTGCTCTTATAAAAGAGACCCCACCAAGCTTCCTCACCCCTTCTGCCATGTGAGGACACAAGAAGTCTGTGACCTGGAAAACGGGCCTCACCCGACCATGCTGGCGCCCTGATCTCAGACTTCCAGGCTTCGGAACTGTGAGCAATACATTTCTGCTGTTTACAAGCCACCCAGTCTGTGGTATTTGGATATAGCAGCTCGAACACACTAAGACGATGAGCTCTGTGAAACTGCCATGCGTTTGGAACAGGAGACGTGCAGGACGCTTAATTGCATGGAGAGTGGCACCTGGGCCTCAGTCCTGAGCCCCCCTCGCCCAGCCTCCTCAGCACTCCTGCCTCCCGAGCCCCATCGATCTCTGCTGGCTAATTACACCAGGGCTCTTGAAACCCCTCTGCCGTGGGCTCTGGAGTCAGTGTTTGTGGGCTCAAAACCTGGCTTCTCCACTCTCTGGTGCTGTGTGACCTAGGGCAAGATGCTGACCTCTCTGAGCCTCTGCCACCTCTTCTGTAAAATGAGGTTGTTAATAATATCTGCCCCATAGGGTTGCTGTGAGGCTCAAATGAAATAGCCAGAGAACACAGAGCACTTTCTAAAGTGCCTGGCAGGGAGTTATCATCTATGAACTGCAAAAACCTAGGCTGCTCCCAACATTACTCTCATCTCCAAGTAGAAGCTACATTGAAGACAGGAACTAATTTTCCTCAACTTTCTATTCCCAGCACCTAGGATGGTGCTGCGTGCACAGTGGGTGCTCAGATATTTGCTGAGTTGAAGTATTTGATAGCACTAAATTTTCTCTTCTCATTTAGGTTTTTTCTTGGTTAAGGATAAAAATTATACGTTTTTTTTTTTTACAGCTTGACTTTTTTATTGTTGTGAAATATAAATAACATAAAACTTACCATTTTAACCGTCTTTAACTGTACAGTCAATGGCATTAAGTATATTCACATTGTTATGCAACCATGTGGTTTTTTTTTTTTAACCCTAGCAGCCAGCATGGGGCCAGGACGGAAGCTGAGTCTACATAGACTCAGTGGATATGAATAAAGGAGCCTTCACTAGCAGATTGACTCCTTTCAAGTAGGGACTGTGTCTGCCCCCCAAGCACTCAGCACAGTCCCTTGACATAGTAGGTGCTCAATAAACGTAAAATGAGCCACCAGGAGATGTTGCAAACTGGTGGGAAAACAAAAGAAGGCCTTAAGACATGCTACTTAGGGCTCACAAAATTGTTTTTGTTTTTAGTTTTCAATAAGCTGTTTTGAATAAGTTGCAGTCTCACACACATACACACAAATCCATACTATGGAGTGAAAAAATGGAAGGCTCTGGTAACTCTGGACCTGAGTTCTCAGATGGCAGCGCCCTCTTTTGCTGAGGGTTGCTGCCCCTGTGGACGGGCTGTGTGGTCTCCAGGCCACTGCTCTCCCGTAATTACTACCCCGTTCTCTCAGGCATCTGAATTTGAGACCCCTGCATTAGAGTTAGGCAAAAGGGGCTTGAGACTCACTTCCTCAATTTAATAGTCAGTCAGTCAGCCCTTTGAACCTCCACATCCTCATCTGTAGGACGGGAAAGACGGCAGCGCCTTCACCAGGCTTTTCTGAAGAGTATTACAGGATAACATATAGGAGAGTGTGTAAGAAAATGTGAAGGCTGCTATACAAACCACAGCCCTCTATCACGGGCCTGTTGCTTCCCAGTCTTTCGTGCTCACGTTGAGGATGTGTGGGTTTGCCTGCCATTTGGCACCTCCATGTTTTTGCACATCAAATACTCACCTGGGAGGGCACCAGCGTCTGGAAAACTAGGGCACTATCTGTCAGCACACGGCAGCTGACAGGTACCCCTATCACCTGTCAGTCATCTCAAGCCTTCGCCAAGTCCCTGCCGGTGGCGGAGAGGGTTGGTGGCAGGGGGACGCAGTTGAGAGTAAGTCATGCAGGCACAGGCCTTCTCTCCAGCGTCATCCATCCAAGACCCTTCAACGTACTGGACAGTGGCCCAACAGGCATCTGACCCCACGTTACACATCAGGGCAGAAATGTATTGCCTATTCATCACATCTTAAAACAAGCTCCTAGGGTGCGGTTTTGGGCATCAGAGCACCATCAGTTTCCCTCCCCTTCCTTTAGAGCTGGGGCTTGGTTTCTGTGGTGTCCTTGCAGACACGAAGCCTAGAGGAAATAAGAGCACTTTCCCTTTAAGTCCTTTTGACAAACCCCTGTCTCACTATTCACCTCAAAACTCAGTCAAGGACTAGTATGGAGGTTCCTTAAAAAACTCAAAATAGAACTACCATATGACCCAGCAATCCCACTACTGGACATATACCCTGAGAAAACCATAATTCAAAAAGAGTCATGTACCACAATGTTCACTGCAGCTCTATTTACAATAGCCAGGACATGGAAGCAACCTAAGTGTCCATCAACAGATGAATGGATAAAGAAGATGTGACACATATATACAATGGAATACTACTCAGCCATAAAAAGAAATGAAATTGAGTTATTTGTAGTGAGGTAGATGGACCTAGAGTCTGTCATACAGAGTGAAGTAAGTCAGAAAGAGAAAAACAAATACTGTATGCTAACACATATATATGGAATCTAAAAAAAATTAAAAAGGTTCTGATGAACCTAGGGGCAGGACAGGAATAAAGACGCAGACATAGAGAACGGACTTGAGGACATGGGAAGGGGGAAGGGTAAGCTGGGACGAAGCCAGGGAGTAGCATTGACATATATACATTACCAAATGTAAAATAGATAGCTAGTGGGAAGCAGCTGCATAGCCCAGGGAGATCAGCTCGGTGCTTTGTGACCGCCTAGAGGGGTGGGATAGGGAGGGTGGGAGGGAGACTCAAGAGGGAGGGGATATGGGGTTATATGTATACGTATAGCTGATTCACTTTGTTATACAGCAGAAAATAACATAACATTGTAAAGCAATTATAGTCCAATAAAGATGTTAAAACAAAAAACAACTCAGGTCAACTGTGTTTCATTAGGAGCATCTTGATACCGGAAAAGAATTCAAGACAGGCAGTAAATAGAAAGGTAAGTCAGGTGATACGATTTTGAAATAAAACAAGTTTGCACAGTAAGTGGTTCCAGATTGCCCCGTACAGTCTTGCTTGGCAGGTAGAGATTTATTCCTGATAGCAAACCAGATGTCACACTTGCTCTTCTAAGACATGTGCTTTTATCTCCAGCCGTTCCTGATGAAATAGATACAAAGAAAAGACTAGAGCCTTGTTTAAGCATCCTGACACTGGAGAGGATCAGATCATCTGAGAGTTTCCAATCTAGGTCTTAACAGCTTTCAAAAATCAAACACGTTAAAACAAAACAAAACAAAACAATGCAAGACAAAGGCACTGAGAGGCAGTTGAGTATTTTGCAAGCCTTTGTGTAAGAGAGATAAGTGCCTGTGGTGCAAGAACCACCTACAATAAGAGATGTGTGGCTTGGCTCTTCTAGAAGAAAACAAGGCCTCCAGAAATTGGTTACTGGCATCATAGAAAACACGGAGTCATTTGACAACATATTGTAACAAGGAACCCGGAAACTCCTCTGAGACTCTTTCCTTCCAGGAGTGGCAGCCTTCTCCCACACCAGGGAGCAGCATCCTGCCCTGGTTTTTTTCTGCATCTCCCTTTCCTCCTCTCCAGTGCAGTCTCAGTGGGACTTTCTGGGTTAGCCAAGTGCAAGTGCTCAGGTTCTCTGGCAAGTCATACAAACTCGCTGCGAACTGTTATAAGCAGAGCAGCACAGCCCTCAGAACCTCAAGAGAGCTAAGCCACCAACCTTCTCTCCAGACCCCTGTCATTAACAGGAAGCAGCTCCCACCTCCTGGTCCCAGAGCTTCTTAGCTCGAGATCTTGAGAGACACCATCCTTCCTGCTCAACAGCTCAGTGCAGGCAGGAGGGTGTCCTGTAACCGTGCTGTCCAGGCTCACCCTGACGTCGGGGGGTGCACAGTGTAGTGGCCGTGGGCTGGCCAGACACTCTGCCAGGAATCTGACACTTCCTGACTCGGTTTTGATCAGTGGCTGTGGGGGAAGTTCTTTGGAGAGTGACTCCCAAAAGAGAGGCATTATTTATGGGGGATTGGGATTGCGTGGTGAATTTAGGGGCTGTGCTTGGGAGGGGGTTGTGTTTGTTTTCGATTGCTGACGGACATAGTGAATTACCACAAACTTAGTGGCTGAAAACAATACAAATGTGTCCTCTTACAGGTCTGTGGGTAGGAAGTCTGACAACAGGGCTCACTGGGCTAAGATCAAGGCATCGTCAGGGCTGAGGTCCTTCTGCAGGAGAATCTGTTTCCTTGCCTTTTCCAGCACCTGAGGCCACTGGCGTTTCCTGACTTGTGGCCCCTCCTCCGTCTTCAAAGCCAGCAACGTTGCTTGCTCTGACCGCTATTCTGTCATCACAACTTTCTCTCATGACCTCAGAGGGAAAGGTTCTCCACTTGTTAGGACTCGTGTGATTAGATTGGGCCCATCTGGATAATTCAGGGTCATCTCCCCATCTCACCGTCCTTAACCTTAATCCTATCTGCAAAGTCCCTTGGTATGGGTTGAACTGTGTCTCCCAGATTCAAACGTTGAAGTCTTCAACCCCAGAATGTGAACTTCTTTGAAAATAGGGTCACTGTAAATATAATCAACAAAGATTCGGTTCTTAGGGCAGGCCTCACTCCAGTATGACTGATTTCCTTATTAAAAGAGAAAATTTGGACACAGACACAGACACACGTAGAAGGAAGGTGAGGTGAAGAAATACAGGGAGAAGACAGCCATCTACAAGCCAAGGAGAGAGGCCTAGAACAGCAGAGACTTTCCTCACTTCCCTCAGGAGACCCAACCCTGCTGCCATCTTGATTTTGAACTTGTGGCCTTCAGAACTGTGAGAGACTAAATTTCTGCTGTTTGAACCACCCAGTTTGTGGTACTTTGTTACAGCAACCCCAGCAAACCAATATATCCCTTCTGCCATGTAAGATAACATATTCACTGGTCCTGGGGATTAAGACATGGACATCTTTGGGAGGTCATTGTCCTGCTAACCACAGGTTTAATCAGTGGATCCCAGTCAAATATTTTTATTTTATTTAATTAATTAATTTATTTATTTATTTATTTTTTGCAGTACACGGGCCTCTCACTCTTCTGGCCTTTCCCGTTTGTGGAGCACAGGCTCCGGACGCGCAGGCTCAGCGGCCATGGCTCACGGGCCCAGCCGCTCTGCGGCATGTGGGATCTTCCCGGACCGGGGCACGAACCTGTGTCCCCTGCATCGGTAGGCGGACTCTTAACCACTGCGTCACCAGGGAAGCCCAGTCAAATATTATTTACTTGACTTTACCTTGGGCCTGTGCTCAGTGGCTCCTGTACCATAAATGAAATACTGGACTGGACCACAGGCTTGCTGCTCAGAAACACCCCTGCAAGTGTAAGAGGAAACTCGAAACAATTGGACTTTGCACTGGAATGCTGTCCAGCTTCAGACACACTACGTTTTGTGGGCTACATGCAAAGGTGCTGGAATTTATTGCCTTTTTTGAGGGGGAGACATTGTGTTTGCAGAATTTAGTGAACTGGACATTATTAGCTATTTTCTTAGAATAAATAAAAACACACAGCAGTGATGTCAGCAAAATGGTGAAATCGGAGTTTTCTTGTAGTCCCCCTAAAGAACAGCAATTTTAACAGTCTCCCATGGAGGAGAGTGCCTTTGTGGCCATCTATGAGACCAGTGGAGAAGTTCCACGTAGCACTGGAACAAAAACAAATCCAACATTGGGCACACTGAAGAGGATAAGAGGAACAGTTTCCCTTTACCCACGTTATCTTTTCCCCAAGGTAGCACAGCTCAATGCAAGAGAGAACTTCTCACAGGGGAGAGTGAGCGTGTGAGGGAGCACCTAGCTTCCCCAGCTGTGTGGAACGCTGCCAAAGGGGCCTCCTTCTGTCTCACCCCATCCAGAAGCTGGAGGTGTGCTGCATGGCATGGGGGTGGGAGGGCCCTGGGAGAAGCAGACAGGGCTCTCAGAGGGCATCACAGGGACACGGATCCTACTAACTGCTTCACGGAATCCCCCAGGAAGCCTGCCCATGAGCTGCTGGGGACACCTCACCTGCAGGTCCCCCCAGCTGGCTCACAGACACCCTGACTGCTCCATTTGCCTCCCCCACACACACCCCTGCCCCGTGTCTGACTCCCTGTGTACCCTGAAGGTGGCAAGTATGAGCCTTTGCAGAGGGCTGGTGAGCGTGCACAGAAAACCAGCCTGCGAGATTCAGAGAAAGCATGCCAACTCAAGTATCAGCACCACACTAAGGGAAGCACATGGCCGTCAGCACATGGCCTGGCTCTGCAGGGTTGAGAGAAGATTTCCCCACAAAGGGGGAACCAGAGGTGTGAAGCAGGTTTATCCATAGAAAAGATCTGAGATAATAAGGGTCGGCAAGGATGTGGAGAAAAGAGAACCCTTGTGTACTTTTGGTAAGAATGGAAATTGGTACAGCCATTAGAGAAAACGGTATGGAGGTTCCACAAAACATTTAAAAATAGAACTACCATATGATCCAGCAATTCCACTTCTAGGTATAAATATGAAGAAAATATTTTTCAGAGATATCTTTACTCTCGTGTCCTTTGCAACAGGGGTCCCCAACCCCTGGGCCACGGACCAGTAGTTGTCCATGGCCCGTTAGGAACCGGGCTGCACAGCAGGAGGTGAGCAGCGGGCGAGTGAGCGAGCAAAGCTTCATCTGTATTTACAGCCGCTCCCCATCGCTGGCATTACTGCCTGAGCTCCGCCTCCTGTCAGATCAACATTAGATTCTCATAGGAGCGCGAACCCTACTGTGAACTTCGGATGTGAAGGATCTAGGTTGCACGCTCCTTATGAGAATCTAAGGCCTGATGATCTGAGGGGGAGCTGAGGCGGTGATGCTAGTGCTGGGGAGTGGCTGCAAATACCGATTATCATTAGCAGAGAGGTTAGACTGCAAAGAGACCATAATAAATCAATTGCTTCCAGACTCATATCAAAACCCTATCAGTGAGTGGCAGGTGAAAACAAGCTCAGGGCTCCCACCGATTCTGCATTATGGTGCATTATATAATTATTTCAGTATATATTACAATGTAATAATAATAGAAATTAAGTGCACAATAAATATAGTGCACTTGAATCATCACGAAACCATCCCCCCTCCCACGGTCTGTGGAAAAATTGTCTTCCATGAAACTGGTCCCTGGTGACAAAAAGGTTGGGGACCACTGCTTTGCAACATTATTCACAATAGCCAAGATATGGAAACAATCTAAATGTCCTAGAAAGGATGAATGAACAGATAAAGAAGAGGTGGTGTGTATGTATCTTGGCTGTGAGAAAGAAGGAAATACTGCCATTCCCAATAATATGGACAAACCAAGAGGACGTTATGCTAAGTGAAATAAGCCAGAGAAAGACAAATACTGTATGGTTTCATTCATACATGGAATCTAAAAAAAAAGCCGAACTCTGGAAACTGAGAGTAGAATGGTGGTTACCGGGTCCAGTGGCAGGGAGATAGGGAGATGCTTGTCATAGGGTACAAGGGTATAAGATGAATAAGCTCTGGGGATCTAATGTACAACATGGTGACTATAGTTCGTAATACTGTGTTGTGTACTTGAAAGTTGCTAAGAGAGTAGACCTTAAGTGTTGTGACCACACAAAAAAGGTAACTATGTGAGGGATGGCTGTGTTAATGAAGCTAACTGTGGTAATCATTTCACAAATATACATGTGTCAAATCATCATGTTGTACACTTTACAATATACAATTTTGTCAATCATACCTCAATATAGCTGAAAAACGGTTATAAAAATCTTGAAATTGCAGAATCTGAGTAATTAGTTATGAGGATTCACTACTGTCCTCTCTGTTTTATCTGTTTATGAAAACAGAGTTTTAAAAATGTGTCAACATAAAAAAGGAAACAAAAAAACTGTACACACTATGTGACCCTCCAATGTGAGTTCACCGTGAGAGAAGTGGTCTCCCCTACGTGACAGTGAGCAAGCATCCCTCACGGCTCTTCAAAGCCATCCCGCCCCCTACACGTGGACCACACAGAACTCAGCAAGGACCCTCTCCCCTGCAGATCACTGGGGCTGCTTGTTGGTTTAAGCCAGATGCCAGAGAGCAGAAACTGAAGTCAAATAATACTAGGTGAGACATGAAAACAACAGATTAACCAGAAAAGTAAATCCGTGACTAATAATACAATAACAGGTTCATGCTCACTGCAAAAAAGTGTTCACCTTCTCCATTTCCCCTGTCATTACCCTAAGCACATCCTTATCTTCTTTGATTTGGACCCTGCAACATTCCTAGTTGGTTCCCTGCTTTGGTCTCTTACTGCTTTTCATCCTCTAGCTGTTGCATTTCTAATCAGGGAAAAGAAGAGTAAAACACAGGCCCACACACGGACACACACAGATCTGATAGTGTCATCCGCCTGCTTAGGCTTTTAAGCGCCAGCAGTCCCCCATTACCCGTAGAGCCTATGTTTCTGACTGCAGCATACAAGGCCCATTCCAAATGGGTCCAGCCTCCTCTTCCAATGTCATCTTTCACTGTGCAACACCGGGAGAGTCTATTCCAGTGTTTCTCCAAGTCAGGTCACTCCGCACTAGAATTAGCATTCTGGAGTCCTTGTGAAAAATCCCAGCCCTACTGACTCAGAGTCTTAACAAGCACCAGAAGCAATTTTTATGTGCACATATCTGGAAGTCGCTAATCTAGGGTCACTGTACTCTTTCCCGCTGACCCACGCACCCTTCTCCTCCTTGTAGCATCTTCTCCTTCTCAAGTCCAGTAAATTGCTGCTCTCTCTCTATTCCCTCAGCACTTTATACAGACGGTCATAATACAGCTTTGTTTTACAGCTGTTCACTGAGATCTGTCTCTCCTGCTGGATTACAAATTCCTTGTCATTAGGAACCATGTCTTGTTCATCTTCCTCTCCCTAAGTAACTAAACAGTTTCTCTGATTCTGCAATGGGAAACGTGTATCCGACCATGTTTCCCTTTTCCCTTAGCCACTTAACGCACTTAGAGTCAAATTCACAGCTCAGAATCACAATTACAAAGGCTGTCACTGGCCATGTATCTGTGTCCTCTTTTTCCCCTGGATGTGACCTATTTTAATTTATATTTGCCTTACCCAGAGTTTTAAAAACCTGTATTTGGCCATTTTATTTTACAGGTTTCTGCTACAAGCTGCCTCAGATCCTTTCTGGCACAAGACGAGAGAGAGATATTACTGAGATTATTCCTCTCAGTATTCCTACCACCCAGGACAGCACCTGGCAGATAGAAAATACTCAATAAGTTTTTGTTAAATTTAATCAAAGAAATAAAGTTATGTGGATTCTGTGACAGCTATTTGACTCGTCGCTTTAGAAGACTTTCTTGTTTACTTCTGGTTTTTATCACATTGCTCAAGAGCTAATGCTGCTGGGAGAGGGTCTGATGGACCGGGTCCTGTTATGACACAAAATTCACTTAATTTCAGTGACCCAATTAGCTCAGTTTTCCACCTTGGTCTATGTGCGACCTATTTTAGGAACTCAGGCTACTCATCAACACTGTAATCTAGGATTAATCTTAAAAGATGGCGAACAGGTAGAAATCTGCCAGGAATTTGGGAAGGGAAATAAGGATAACCGTGTCTCAGTGAACAGGGAGAGAGGAGTTCAGAAGAGGTTGCACAGGATGGGGCCAGGGACGGCACATAGCACGCTGAGGAGGGGATGGCGGAGGCAGGGCGGCACCTCAGGAAACAACGGTCCAGCAAGTGTGGGGAGCCATGGGGAGGAGCGAGACTCCTGGTTCCCGAAGATGCCCCCCTGTAGTGTCCCCGGGTGCTGCTGGAAAGCACAGAGTTAAAGATGTCAACATCAAACAATAAAACTATGACGAGATAAGGGAAACATCTTGAGAAAGGAAAAATGTCACTTTTCATATTCATTTTAAAACATTTACATCCTAATGTTTCATTAAGAAAAGCCATCTTTTCCATTCTTACGCATTATATCTGAAGAAATGGCAGCAGCGCCCAAGTCTCTTTAAATTGGAGATGTTTTCCCCTAGGAAACACAGGAACATGTGTGGTCTTGACTTTCTGTTGTCACCTCAACTTTCTAAACAAGTCCCTCACGCTTCCAGTTAGCTATTTTCAAAGCATCATTCAATTGGAATTTTTTCCTTTGAAGAAAAATAAAGGGAAGCTAACTTATCATTTGTTACACAGCCAACGATTTATAAAACCACACGTCTCATTTAAATTTGCTTTCAACATCTTTGTTTCAATCAAAAACATCAATTCGTTGTGTTTTCTCCATGAAAACCTAGAGGATCTGAGATCATTCTTTGAACACCATAAAAGAAAGGTATTGATATTAAATAGAATAAAAATGGAAAGTTTGTCGAAATGAATTTGCTTACATTGTTACCGTGTGCGGTAGGATGCAACAGAGATCCTGGTCCATTATAATAAAATATGGCTCTTTCCCCCCAAATGAAATTAACAGAGGAAACATGAGTTACAATTTGGGATAGCTGGTGTGTTTATGCTGCCCTCGGTCAGTGAGCTATTAGTCCCA
Source organism: Delphinus delphis (assembly GCF_949987515.2). Classification (NCBI taxonomy): domain Eukaryota; kingdom Metazoa; phylum Chordata; class Mammalia; order Artiodactyla; family Delphinidae; genus Delphinus; species Delphinus delphis. The sequence continues at coordinate 79,659,761 of NC_082683.1, read as the reverse complement.
GCTGAGAGTTTGGTCTCAGCCTCAAAGGATTAGGTGTTAGTGGTGGGGCAGTCACCCTGCCAGTCGAGGCAAGGGGGCCTGGCTAACCTGAGGTCTGAGGGTCAACCGGCAGGTTATGTCAGATTGGGATCAGGGTCAGGGGTTATGTGCCAACCCCGCTAGGGCAGAGGCCTCCTGCTCAGCTGCAGTTGAGCTAAGAGTCAGGCAAGTTTCTAGTTTGTCATCCCCAGCCCCTGCCAGGGGAACCAATGCCCTCATTCTGAACCCGTGAATCACACCATGTGTTCAGGCGAACAGTCGATTCAGAGGGACCCAGTGCTTGGCGTGAAGTTAGTCTGGCTTCTGTAAGCCTGCGGATGGCGGTGGGGAAGCCTCTCTGTGCCCAAAAGGCTGTCTAAGCATTCTTTCAATCCTTCTGCAATCCCCCAATTTCTGAAATCTTACAACTGCTTCTATTTCTTCTGCAATGCTCTAGTTTCCCGTCTGCGACCTCAGTTCCTTTAGTGGAAGTCCTGGCACCTTGTCAGACTTGGGCCAGCCCCATCTCAGGGCCTGCGCTCTGACTTGTTGAAAAACAGATGCACCATCCTCCACCCCACATTCCAAACTGGGGGCCTGTCTGGTTCATCCTTGCTGCAGTCCGAGTCCCTAATAATTCCCTTCCGTGCTGTCTTATGTCTCATAACTACTGTTCTGATGTCAGAATCATAAGATGGGAACAACACAGCGTTCCTAGGTGGACAGCTCAAAATGCAGGACTGCTAACACTCTGGGGCCCCTGGTGATGAGGGGCAGATAAGAGCTGATAAATATGTGTTTCTTTCTTTCATCCCCTATGGACGTTCTGGAACACATTTCGTATGGATCCTCAGAAAATTCTGCAGGGTCGCCCAATTGCCTATGCCATGGTCAACTCAACAACACGTCCTTATGTTGGCTTTCCTTCCTTCTCTGTTGTTTTTCACTCATCTCTGCCCCTGGGACCACATTCTCAAGTAAACTACCTGTATGTAAGCCTTTGTCTCAGGCTCTGCTTTTAAGGCAACCCAGGTAGGTGGACAGAAAAGAAGTGACCATTTCTTGAGAAAACCACTCCACTCAGTTACATATTGCTCCCTGCTAGTGACCACAGTGATTTTTCTCTCTGTCTCTATTCAATCTTTTTTCATCTTGGAGACATGATGGGGTGGATCCTGAACTTCCTTCTCCTTTGGAAGTCACCACAGACTAAAATGCCCTGAAAATATTAGGAGGAAAATCTGACTGTGGCAGAAGGCAGCCAACATCTCAGCCAAAGCCTTAGTAAGGATGAGGCTTCCATAAGGCAGATGAAGATATCAGTTTAGACGAAAGATGAGAGCTTTTCCTGCTACAATGATAAAATAATTATTTTGAGAAGAAGACTCTCTCAGTACTGACAAAGCACAGAAAGATCATTGCTCATCACATAAATGCAGGCATCTGGGCTGGAGCTGCAAGTCTATCTCTAACCTGCTCCCACTGGGAGTCTCCACACCTCTCTCCTGGTAGCAGTCACGGTTCCAGACTCCTTGTTTCCTTAAACAATTGTTGCTTTTAATCAATGCCGTCTCCTCTTCTCCCCACATACACTCTCAGTGGGGAGGTCAGTGTTATCACTGTCAGTCTAAAGATGTGCCAAAGGAAATCAGGAAGATGAAACAAATCAAGAGAATCCCCATTGCAGCCACAATTTGCATCTTATCTCACAGCAGAGGTGTGCAGTGAACATCCCTGAGTGCCGTACTTGAATTCCTCCCAACTTCTTGAGCATAACCGAGGAGTTTGCCAGCCTCTTCCCAAGATCTGAAATAAGATTTATTCATTTGCCCAGTTGCTTATTTAGAAGTGATTTTATATGGAGACTTTCTGCTAAAATCGGCTTTATCCTTTCAGTTATTTTCATTATGGTGACCATTATTTGCTTTTGGATGAAATTGTTTATTCTCTAATTCTAAGAATCCCAGACTTTAATGAAATCATGTTACCACAAAAAAGACACTTCCTTTCTTTTGTAAAATCTAATAATAATCTAATGATTGCTCAAGAGTACCCTAAATCACTGCAGCCAAAATCATCTCAATGGTCATTATACTGCATTAACCTGACCTCAAAACCAGACAAAGACATTACAAGAGAAGAAAACCACAGACCTATATCCCTCCCTCAAGAACATCATGCAAAAATCCTTAACAAAATTGATAACATGTCATAACCAAGTGAGGTTTATCCCAGAAATCTGAGGTTACTTTCACATGAAAAAAATCAATTAATATAATTTACCATAATAACAAACTAAAACCAAAATACATATGCTCATCACAATAAATATTAAAAAAGCATTTGACAAAATTCAACACCCATTCATGATTCTAAAAATATATTTTCTAGCAAAGAAGGAATGGAAGAGAACATTCTCAACCTGATAATGAGGTTATTATCTCAAAAAAAATTAATCCTAATATCATGCCTAATGGTAAAAGAGTGTATGTTTTCCCACTAAGATTAGAAACAAGGAAAGGTTGTCAGCTCTCACCACTTCTATTCAGGATTGTTTTGGAGACCTTAGAGTAATAAAGAAAGAAAAAGAAATAAAATGTGCAGATTGTAAAAAAATAACTAAAGCTGTCTCTGTTTGCAAAACCGTCCCTAACCATTCATGATAGATAAACCTTAGAAATCTGCAAACTAGATAGATAGTTCTTGCAAATCTACAAAATAGATCACTAGAATTAATAAGTGAGTCTAGCAAGGCTGCAGGGTACAAGGCCAATATACAAAAGTCAATTGTTTTTCTCTATGCTAGAAATAAACAATCAAAAAATTGAAATTAATAAAACAATATTTAGAATCCTATCAAAAATATGAAATACTTAGAGATAAATTTAACAAACTAAATATAAGTCCAGGTCAATGTAAGCCGTATGTCGTTGTTGAGAGAAATTAAAGAACACCTAAATAAGTGGAGAGATACACCATATTAATGGATTAAAAGATTTAATATTGCACATTCTCCCTAAATTAATCAATCGATTTACTGTAATTGCATTAAAATACCATCAGCCTCTTTTGTAGAAAGTGACAAGCTGATTCTTAAATTTATATGGAAATAAGACTTCCCTGGTGGCGCAGTGGTTAAGAATCTGCCTGCCAATGCAGGGGACACAGGTTTGAGTCCTTGTCTGGGAAGATCCCACATGCTGCAGAACAACTAAGCCCATGCTCAGCAACTACTGAGCCTGCACGTTAGAGCCTGTGAGCCACAACTACTGAGCCCACGTGCCACAACTACTGAAGCCTGTGCACCTACAGCCCATGCTCCGCAACAAGATAAGCCACCACAGTGAGAAGCCTGTGCACTGCAATGGAGTAGCCCCCTCTCTCTGCAACTAGAGAAAGCCCACGCACAGAAGTGAAGACCCAATGCAGCCAAAAATAAATAAATAAATTAATTAATTAAAAAATTTTTATATGGAAATACAAAGGGCCTAGAAATAGCCAAAACAATTTTGAAAAAGAAGAAGAAATTTGCAAGACTTACATTCCCTGATTTTAAGATTTACTATGAAACTACAATTACCAAGACACTGTGGTATTGGCATAGACACATAGCTCAATGCAATAGAACAGGGTCTAGAAATAGACCCATAAACATAGGGTCAATTAATTTTTGATGGAGAGACCAATGGCATTCAATAGGGAAAGGATAATCTTTTCAATAAGAGGGGATAAAAAGAAAAGGAAAAGAGAAAGGAAGGAAAGAACAGAAAAGGAAAAAGAAAAAGATTTTGACAATTACATCATACAATATAAAAAATTAACTTGAAATGGATAATAGACCTAAAGGTAAGAAGTAAAACTATAAAAATTCTGGAAACAAGCATAGGATGAAATCTGAATGACCTTGGGGTTGGAAGATATTTCTTAAATATCTTTGTGTTGGTTACTCAAAAAACACAAAATAAGGGAAATAGATGGGGAAAAAAATCAATAAATTGGACTTCACCCAAATTAAAAATGTTTGCTCGTCAAAAGGCATTAAGAAAATGAAAAGGCAAGTCATAGATAAGAGAAGTATTTACAAATCATATGTCCAACAAAGACATATCTGTTATACTTAAAGAACTTCTTAGTCTATTCCAGCTGCAATAACGAAATACCACAGACTTAAACACAGAAATTTATTTTCTTACTATTTTCTTACTATTCTAGAGGCTAGAAGTTCAAGATCAAGGTTCCAGAATATTGGGTTTTGGTGAGAGATGTCTGCCTGGCTTGCAGAGGGCCCTGTGCCATCACATGGCAGGAAGAAAGAGACGAAGCTCTCTGGTGTATCTTCTTATAAGGGCACTAATGCCATCATGAGGGCCCCACCTTCATGGCTTCATCTCAACCTAATAGCCTCCCAAAGGCCCCATATCCAAACACCATCACACTGGGTATTTTGTTTTCAATGTATGAACTGGGGTAGGGGGGACACAATTCAGTCCATATCAAGTAGGAAAACAAACAACCCAATTAAAAATGCAGAGACATGATATCTCATTGTGGTTTTGATTTGCATGCACAACTACCAATGATTTTGAGAATATATTCCTGTGTTCACTCACCACTCCTGTTTCCTTTTCTAAAGCCTTTAATGGGATGTGTTGCTTTTCTTTTTGTTATTAATTTGTAGATGCTCTTTATATTTTTTGGATGCTAGTTCTTGTTATTTGTATGTCCTGAAAATATCTTCTCCTGTGATGCAGTTTGTCTTTTCACCTTTTAATATTTTAGTGGAAAGTAGTCCTTAATATAATCTAACATATTAAAATTTTTCTTTATGATTTCTCATTTTTATCATATTTATAATTTAAAATTCCCTATTCCAATGATGTAAGATGTTATTCTGATTTCTTTTAAAAATTGAAGTATTATCTTTCATTTTTAAGCCATAAAAAATGGGGAGAAAGATTTGAACAGTCACCCCACCAGGAAGATAATATAGATGGCAAATGAATGCATGAAAAGATGTTCTGCATCATTAGACATAGGAAATGCACACTAAAAACGAAATAAGACACAGCTACACACTCACTAGAATGGCTATAATAAATAAGAGAGATAGTATCAAGTTCTGCGAGGATGTGGAGAGACTGGAACCCTCATACGTTCCTGGTGGGAACGTAAAACGGCACAGCCAATTGGGAAAACAGTTTGGCAATTGCTTTAAAAGTTAAGTATTGACTTACCGTATGGACCAGCAATTCCACTTCTAGATATTTACCAAAGAGAAATGAAAGCATATGCCCAGCCAAAGATTTGTACATGGATGGTCACAGTAGCATTATTCATAACGGCCAAAAAAGTAGAAACAACCAAATGTCCATGAACTTGTGAATGGATAAACAAATTGTAGTATATGCCTATATTGGAGTACTATTTAGCAATAACAAGGAACAAGTTACTGATAAATGCAAAAACATGACTGAACATCAAAAGCATTATGCTATGTGAAAGAAATCAAACACAACTGACAACATATGTATGATTCCAATTACTTGAAAGGGAAAACCTGATTGAAAGCTGTTGCCAGGGGCTAGAGAGTGGTAACCAGGTATTAACTGCAGAGGGGCACAAAGAAACTTTGGGGAATGTTGAAACTCTTCTTTACCATGATTGTGGTAATGACATGACTATATACATATATTCTTGTGAAAAGTTATCAAATCGCCCAGCTAAAATTGGTGAATTTTATTGTATTTAAATTATACATCAATAAATCTGACAGAAGAAGAATGTGGGGTGGGTGGGGAGGAAGCAAAGGGGGAGGAGGATGGCAATAACACCGCCACCCACCGTCACCACCATCACCAAGTAGGAATGTTACTATACCTGAATTCAAGACTTTCTGTAGTAATCAAGACGGTGTAATTTTTGTGAACAGATAGACCTAGAGATGCATGGACCAGGGTGCCTGGCTACCAGGAGGAGCTTTTTACCACCACGCCTACAGAAGGTGATGGTGCATGTCATGGACCACTAAGCACTCTGTGTTCATTTCTTTTCTCTTTCTTAAATGGGGAATGAGGGACCTAATCATCATACCACTAACAGAATAAAGGTCAGCAAATCTTAACTAGAAGGATACACAGATTATCCAGTTTACCATGCAGGAATCCTGCACATCTAGAGCTGTTACGGTGTAAGTGTACGATGCGGAGAGTCTTCCTGAGAATGGGAACTTAATTCACAGGGATGCAGAGCTAAGAAATTAAAGGGGGGACAGAGCCTCTTGTGTGATATTGGGCTCGTGGATCTAGCGATACCTGAAGCCAACATCTCCTTGGACTGCTTAATTATTTGAACTAATAAATTCCCATTTCTGTGTAAGCAAGTTTGAGTTGGATTTCTGTTCCTTGTAACAGAAAGAGTCCTGAGTAAGGTACATGTGTACTCTGGGGTGATAACTAGAGAAGCACTGGCTTATGCACATACTAACTGGCCGCCCTAGGGCAGGCCTTTTAAAAGCTCTTTGCCCAGGTTTCCGATCTCTGAGTAGAAGTAGTTGGAACGGGACAAGAATTTTTCAGAAGACTTGCACAAATCTAAGGAACCACAGCGCCCTCAATGGGAAATGAGGAAAAGGCACAGCAAGGGACCCCAGCTTCTGCCTCAACTAAACCAGAAGTAACCCCTCCCTTAAAAAGAAATGTTTTAGATATTGGAATTACACAGAGTTTGATTTGAAAAAAAATTCCTTTGTTTAAAAAAGAGCAATGATCTCCTCTAGTTCCAAAAATTCCAGTATTGTCTGTTGATTTCTGACAGGCAGTGCAGCATAGGGCAAGCTTCTCTGTTGCTTGGTTTCTTCATCAGTAAAACAGGGACAATAATAATACCTACTCCAAAGTGCTGTTGTAAGGGTTAATTGACAATATGTGAAAAACCCTTCTGAAAATGTCTGGCACATGGCACGTGCCCAATACCTGTTAGCAGTGATGATGATGATGACAGGCCTGGGAGACCACAGTGAATCTGGTTTGGCTTCATCAACTCACCCAAGGAATAAGCTGGAAAAAGAACGGAGACCTAAGTAAGGTCACCTGCTTATTCCCTGTAATTGTGTCAACAGATTGGGGGTAGTGAAAGCTTTGGTCTTTGTTCTGTTTTTCTGAATGTAATCATCCTTTCAACTAATGACTATTCAAATGATAATTTTGTGTGTGTGGCTTAAATAAAATGTTTCCTGACTATATTCATAGTATACATGCATTGAGGAAAATTAGGAAAATTAATGAAAAACAAAAATATTAAAGCATTTGTAAACCTACCACCAAAAGACAAATGCTATTAACATTTGATTATTGCATACGGTCTTTGATTTGGAGTATTTTCTCCCAGGTTTTCTTTTAAAGCATTTAAAAATGTATATAAATACATACCCAAAACTTTACATATATGTATGTGTATGTGTTTGTGTGTGTGTCATTTTATGTCCTTTTCTCAAATAAGGTTATATTGTGAATAATTTTCCATGAATTAAATATCCTTTGAAAACATTTTTCCGACTTCTTAATAATTCATCACATGAATTATATACCATAATTTTATTTGGTAAGTTCCCTATAATTGGATCTTTCAGTAGTTTTACTTTGGATTTAATATAAATAATGCTGTGATAAATATATCTGATTAGGATACTATTCCCAGAGGCGGAATTTCTGAGTCAAAGCATGTGATCACATATAAGGCTCCTGGTACATATCGTCAAATAGTCTTCCAGAAAGTTTGCACCAACTTACCTATTGACCAGCCCTGAGGGTCTGTAAACAGCAGTCGTTAGAAGTTGTAATTGCTGATTTTCATTATAGGAACTACAGTTAGGGACTCGAGCTCTGGAGTATATTACCCTTGTTTGAGAGAGTGGACTAAATTTAAAGTTTATGAAACTAGGCTTTTTACGGCCTAAATCAGATCACATATTTCTTTCTAGACCCCTTAAAATTTACAAACTTATAGGACCATAAGTCCCTCACACCACACAGTGACTCAGTCTTTTTAAGCCACAATGTTTACTAACTACAAAATAAAGAAAAAATTATTATTATTATTATTTTAACTGCAACTTCATAGCCAAGCTTTTCATGCCATGCTTCATGAAGGACAAACATCCCATCACTTCAATATTGTGGTCAAAGGGATTCCATGTATCACACGATGCTGACTTCACTCTGGTCCTTGAACAATTAATGCTCTCTGGGTTACAGCAGCAGCCTGTGGTTCATTAGACATGAACATTTGAATTTAAGTGTGAAAGACAAGATGAAAATATTCCTTAAACATCTTTCCTTCAAGCCCTGGGAACTTAAAGTAGGAAAGTATTCCAAGGGGGCAATACTGTGATTGGAATACTGAGTTGTGAAAAGCAAAATGGCATCATCTAGAATTTAAAATAATTTTCTTAAGGCCTCGATTTCAGTTCCCTAGAGCCATGGTTGTGTGCTGACTGACATTCTGCTTCTCTATGAGACCTGAATGTGCAGCTGATGTGATCATTTCTTGGCCTCCTTTTTCTCAGTGTGTCTTTACTAGTGTTAACAGTATTTGTAACCCAAAGGAAACCAACAGAGAAGTGAATCTGATCATGTCCCATCCCTCACCCTGCTTAAGGATCTCGTCCAAACCTCAGCGTGACAAGCAGACCCCTGACAATCTGGGTCCTACTATTCCAACCCCACAGCCTGCCATCCCCCCCCACCATGCTTCTTGCTAGTCATACTGGCCTTCCCACATCCTCTGGACCCACCTTGACCGTCCATGCCTCTATACCTGGAGCAGCTGTGTCCCCTAGAAGAATCCTCTCCCCTGTGTGGCCTGGTAAATTCTAGTCATAAGTAAGATTTCCCCACACAGCTCCAATTCATAAATACTGAGACCAAGATTTACACATTGTTAGAAATTCCTTCAAGTTTCCTCAAGTAATGGGAGTTGTTAGTCACGTATCTATCACTATTACATGACGGTTATAGACAGGTAAAGAAGCTCATGGAAACCAGGAGCAGCTCCTTTTCAAGACCCAAGACAGGCCTAGGATCCCCTCTTCAGATACGAGAGTCGAAGGTCTTCATTCTCATGCTCTGTTGCTATGGTGATTCCTACTCTCACGAGCTTACCATTAAAAGTGTTAGTTCATTTTTCCTCCCTGAGCAGGAAGGGAAGTTTCCTGGGCAGAGCTTCCCAGACAAGACCATCTCACAGGTGTGTATCCATCCCCTGGACAGCTTCTTTGGTGGCCACTCCAGCCTGGTCCAGTCCGGTGGCCACCTTTGTTTCAACCCCAGCCTTAGAGTCAGCTTCCTGCACCAGGGAACTGTGGGAGGGCCGTTGTCCTTATCAAAGGATACAGAGCAAGCTTGGCATCTTTCCAGATAGCTCTGATGCACAAAATTCCTAGGTTTGGTCCTAAAACTCTTATTTTTGTGAATAGAAGATTGAGGACCATAGTTCTAATTTGCTTCATATATTATAAAGGAGAGGGTTTATAGTGTGATCTCCAAGCACTGTCCTAGAGCAAAATCAGAGAGAGAATTCGGGAAATTTGTTTTACTTATTCCTAGAACTATAAGGGACACATGTGCAAAAGAAAAAATGGTATCATTTTTCCATTCACAATTATCTTAGAGGTTTCTACCTGTGGGTCTTTGTAAATTAATCCTTCTTAAGCCTGTCCTTAAAGGCTTTGTTACACTGTGCTTGGAATGACTGCTGAAGATCTTACATTCAGAATATTAATGCATGGATATATAATTATTTGTCCCTCTCTTACTCTGTGAGGCTTCCGGATTCCCTCACCCCTCATACCCAGGAAATAGAGCAATGATTCTGAACTCTGACCTCTCTCTTCTCCCCAGGTTCCTTCAGACCAAAGGAGTCAATCTTAAGCTGCATCTGAGGCTTTTCTACTGACTGAGAGCCCTCTGAGGTTTGACTCCTCCTGCCCAGGGTCTAACCACCGAATTTTGCCAACCCTTGGACTAAAAGGGAGGAATTCCTTAAGGAAGGAATACCTGACTCCAAGTAAGAGCCTGGGGGGAGAGCAGAAGCCTGGCCCCAGATACCCCTTTGAATTCGTCCCTTTGAAAATTCATTTCTTTGCTTTCTCTTTTTTTTTTTTTTTTTGCAGTGAGTAAAACATATTTATTCCCTTTTAATTATAAAGGTAAAAAACTGTATCATAACAAAACAAAATCAAATGCAACAGAAGTATAAAAAGTAAAATTCTGTACCCAGTAATTTATTTATATATATATATATATAACAACTTTATTGAGATAAACTTCACATACCATACATTTCACCCAAAGTGTATAATTTTTTTTTCATTTCTTTGTTTTCTACTTCATATTGCCAAGTCATGCCCATGTGTGTGTTTGGGGAGATGGGGAGGGGTGGGAGGAGGTTAGGGGGTGCCAGGACTGGAGCATAAATGCATTGAGGGCAGAGCTCTGTCTACCCATATGCCTCTGCATCCCACAGCAAGTGCTCAACAAATGTTTTTGGACTGTACCAAGTTTCAAGCACACAGATTTAAGAGCAACAACTTGTTGTTGTGTGATTACCAGTGCCAGGCACTGTGATCCACGCATTGTAAAAATTATCTCTAATTCTTATAAGAACTCTCTTTGGTAGGTGAATCATTGTCCCCATTGTATAGACAAGGAAACTGAGGCCCAAAGTAGTGAAGGGACTTGGATAAAGTCACTGAACTAGTTTAAGTGACTGAACCATATAGTTTTTGCAGTGTGCTGAGCTGCAGAGCCAGCACATAAGTCAAACTCCAGGAAAAGGAGGGGAAGGGCAGCTGGCATCTCCTTCCAAGGGCTTAGCAAAACGCATTTCCCAGCCAAGTCTCTGCTCAGGCAGAGAGGCAATTGTGTCATCATCAGAGAGGAAGGAATCATTGACCTCCTTTTCAGACTCTCAGCTCTCTGAGACCATTTAGGTGCATTAGGAAGTGAGGGGTAGGGCCCAGACTAGGACCGGCTCTCCTGACTGCCTATCTGGTGTTTACCCACCCTGCAGAGACCAGCAAAAGATTAAAAAAACTCATTGTATCCATCAGAAGAGGCAAGCTGCTATGATCACACCATAAGTATCAGTAGCTTGAAGCAATAAGAATGTCTTTCTCATTTGTGTCACAATCCAGTGTAGGTAGGAGGTGGGCCTTCCTTATTCCCTCTGGGCTGGCCCTCTTTCAGGCTCTTCACGTCCTTGGTGTCCTCTCCATTCAGCCAGCAAATGAAACGGAACAAAGCTTGCACCTAGGAGGGTTTAGCAGGCCAGACTCGGACTTCACTTCCATTGTCCAGAATTCAATCAGGTGGCCACAACTAACTATGCGGGGGGGGGGGGGGGGGGGGGGGAGCTGGGAAATGTAGTCTGACTGTGTGCTCAGAAAAAGAGCACCCATCGACACTCGTGGGTTCTAGAAGTTTCCTCTGAGAACAGCAAGTATCACGGGGCTAGTTCTCATTTTTGTCCTGAATTTATCAAGGGCGTTTGAACTCTAGACCCCTATAACGTACAATATTTATACTATAACATACTAAATATATTTTACTTTGAGGTCACTGCAATTATCATGCTCGCAGACGGGGGTGGAAAGGAAGGGAACAGTGCCAGTTTCAAGTAGCTAAAAAATTTTCTGTAGCTCTTCAGGGCTTCTTATCCTACTTTTGTTGTTGTTTGGGTTTTAATTTGTTTTGCTTTGTTTTTTTGTTCTGCTAACATTTATTGTGTATTTACTGCACGCCAAACGCTGTCCATGTGTTACCTTTGTTAGTTCTCATAGCAACCCTGGGAGGTGGGTACTAATATCCTCCGCATTTTACACATGTGAACATGGAAACTTAACCTGGTTAAGAGACTGACTGACCAAGGTCATAAAGCCAGTAGGTGTGAGAGTTGAGATTCTAACCTGGGTCTCCGCCACTCCAGATCCTATGCCATCCACTCCATTGAGCTCTGGCTGGCAAGCTTCTGGCCATAGATGGAACCCACTCCAAGCCTGGTATGGTTCTCTGAAGTCCGTGCACCTCTGCCGGGCAAATCCCATTTGTTGACACACAGAGGTCACCATATATCGTCCCTCTATTGATGAAAGCTGCTGGGGCGTACAGGCTCTTTCAAATGTTCTAACCAGGGGAAGGGATGTCAGTGTTGCAGCAAGTCTTCCTTGAGTACAAAACAAGTGCTTTCATGTTCCTACATTTTGGTCCACATTTTAAAGACTAATCTTGCCCCAAATGAATTAATTTATGTTCAGCCCAATAACTCCTAAAAATTTTTTAGTTCAGTGGTATATTTCAAAAGGAATACTGTAGCAGCTCTCTTAAACCACCATGGTTACAGGCTAGTCAGATCTTTCCTTACATGCTTTAAAATACTTAGAATGCCCTGGGAATGAAGCACTGGATCAATTAGGGCAAACTGACTAAAGGTTAATTTAACAGAGCCCTGAGCAGATGCTCTGCCTGTCCTTGAGGCTCGATGGTATAGCAAGCTGAGCTACTTTGACTGTGTAAACACCATTAAAACTATAACTGGACCTGGGTGGTGTATCCGTCCCACCATTAGAGAGTAGATTAAAGAACCCTATTAGAGGTAAACCATTGGGTGGGAAAGTGGGGAGGAGAAGTGGGAGGGGGGGTTGTTGAGCTATTGAACTCGAACTGAACTATAAACAATGGTTTATTATAAGCACTGCTCCTGGAACTCTCAGCATGTGACCCCCTGGGGAGTTTCACCGTAAGAGGAATTTAATCGCACACCTGTCTTTCTAGGGCATCATGCCACTCCACTTGCCTCTAGTTCAAGTAACTGAAAGATGTGAAGAACAGATTTTGAGACGATGGTGCTTTAAAGGTGGATTATGCAAGGAACACTCAAGCATCACGAGCCTGAGACCACTCAGAGGTGGTCCCATGGCTCAGGAATCAGGCGTGGAGCTGCTTCCAGTCCCATGCATGCTTCTCTTGCAGTGACAGCCATCATGGCAACCAACAGCCATATGGTAATTTCTCAGGGACGCATTACCTGGTTTTTGACTCATTCTCATGGAGATAGGGGGAGCCCCATGAGCACCTGAGTGGCCCCCTCCTTGTCTGGCTCAGTGGTTCTGTATCCTGGCTGCGTATCAGAATCACCTGGGGACCTCCTCAGAATACTGATGCCTGGGGTCCTCCCTAGAGAGATGGTATTTTTCACAAGATCCCCGGGAGGACCTAATGTACAGCACTGGTTGCGAACCATGGGAGTGGCCCCAACCCTCCTCCAGCAAGGTGGAGTGGTTTGGCCCTGGACATCTTGGATATAAAAAATAGAAAGGGGATGGGTCTAAGAGCTGCTAACTGTGGCCAACAGCAGCCGTTAGGACAGGGAAGATGGTGGGGCTGGATAATCCTTGGTGGTCAGCTCCCAACTCAAGTTCTTTGCCTTTCCTTCTTCCTGCCACATTGCTTTATTTCTTCCCACATGACAATTTAATGAACATTCATTGAATGTTTTCTGTATGCCAGGTGCTGGGCTGGGCACTATAGACAGAAAGAAAGGAGGAGAAAGACATGGCGCTTATCCTCATAGAACTTACCAATCTTCACAGGGGAAGCAAATGCATTAGTACAGAAATCAATTTCCTACTTATTAGCAGCTCTTATTAAAGGTTCCATGGGATGAGATAAAAACATAGAACTGCATAACATTTTCAGATATTGTTAGCGCTTTGCCCCGTTATAGAAGTAATTAGGAATAGTCAGTGTGCCTTCCCCAGACCCATTTTCTCTCATGTGCACACGTGTACACGTACACACACATACACACACACACACACACACACGACTTTTTCAGAAACAGGAAAGAGCTGAGCATAGATACCAGCCACAGGCCTGCTATCTTTTTAATATGGAATCTGTTTGTGGGAAAACCTGGGTGAGTGAAAGTTTAATCGAGGTCTGGGAGTCATTCTAGCTGCTCCCAAATCAACAGGAACCTCCATCAGGCCTTCTCACATGTTGTTTTCAGAACCACATGTTTACTCAGTCAACAAAGACTTGAGTCCTAGTATGTACCGGACACCATGCCGGACACTGAAAATGTAATAGTGAGACCGTAAAACCCATCCCAACGCTACCTGTGCTTAAAATCTAGAAAGGAAGATAGATGCCAATGTAAATTACTATTGTGGTAAGTGAAGATGTACGTGAGATATGCGGGAATGTTTAAAGGGGAATAGACTTAGGAAGTCAAAGAAGGATCCCTAAGGCTGGTCATGAACCCGGGCATCATATCTACAATGATAAAGAGGTGGGGGAGGGGCTACACTCCAGCCAGAAGGAAAAGTATGAGTGCATTAGTGAGCACAGGCTGGATTGTAGTGCTCAAAGTGCGGTCCTCAGAACACTGTGTGTACCAGAGATCCTTCCAGAGGTTCTCTGAGGTCAACATTATTTTTATAATTATTACTAAGATTTCATTGCCCCTTTTCAGCTGGAATGACATTTGCACTGATGATACAAAAGCACTGGTGGGTAGCACTGCTGAGGCCTTAATACGAACGAAGGCAGTGGCACCAGACCGTACTCGTAGCCACTGTATTCTTTTTCCATGCACTTGCAGGGGGGAAAAAGTCAGTTTTACTTAGAAACGCCTTTAATTAAGCAGTAAGAGTTATTTCTTTTATTAAATCACTACCCTTGAGTACACAGCTCTTCAATATTCTCTGTGACAAAAGGGAAGTATGCACAAAGCACTTCTACTGCCTACAGAAATGCGATGGTTGTCTGCAGGGAAAGCAGTTGTTTGAGTTGTAAATGGAACTAGCTGCTTTTATCATGGAACACAGTTTTTACTTGAAAAAGAACTACTGCCAAACTATGGTTATTCCATCTTGGGTTCTTGGTAGATATATATATTTTTAAGAATGCATAAAGCGAATCTGTCACTTCAAGGAAAATAACTGACAGTGTTTGTTGCCAAAGATAAAAATTTAAGCTTTCAAACAAAAATTAGAATTATAGAAAACTTGTAGCCATTATTATGAGCTTGACAGCTTCCTAATACTTACAGACTCCAGTGAGATGGATGCTGATACTAATTAATGTGATTTTTAAATATATTATATAATGAAATATGTCAACATTTGGAAGATCTGTATAACTCAGTGAACCAATCTTTTCCAAGTAACCAATGCATGAGGTCACAAAATCACGCATGGGTAAATAAGGGATCCATTCAAAGTGCAAGAGAGCCTAATGGACTTTAACGTAACAGAGTATGAAAAGTTCATTGGTATGATTTCAGATTCCATATTGTAGCTAGCTTTTAAAAATCTACCACTTGTCAAGTTTTGATGTGGTATCCAAAAAGAGTATTCGTAATCAGCAGAAAAGACTATTTAACTACATTATCTGTGTGTAGCCAGATTTTCTTCACACACCTCAACACAAAAACAGAACAGATTGTAATTAATTAAATGCAGGAGCAATATGAGAATCCAGCCGTCTTCAATTAATCCAGAGATCTGCAAAAATGTAAGACACTATAATTCTCACTAGTTTGTTTTGGAAGCTAGCTCTTTTTCATAAAATGTGATATTTATATTAAGTAATGGTTTTATTATTTTTACTTTAAAAGGAATTAATAGGTACACATTTAAAAGTTTTTCTCAGTTTTAAAAGTCCCAGTTTTAATCTCTGATATGGAAATATTGCTGGATGTTATCCACATAAGTAAAAGCTCTTTAGGATTACCAGTAATTTTTTAAGAGTTTAAAGAAGTCCTGAGACTCAAAGGTTTGAGAACTGCTAGACTAAATTATTTTGTGGTAACAAAATTGTCTTGAATCTCAGTGGCTAAACAGAGCAAATGTTTATTTCCCTGACATCCACAGACAATCAGGCAGCTCTCTAAAGACAGCTGTTCTCCATGTGCTGACTCAGCAATCAGGTTACTTCATCCTGTGGTTCTGCTGTCTCAACATATGGCCTCCACGATTGCAGCTGTAGAAGAGAAGGCTGGAAGATGGCACATCAGCTCCTAAATCTTCTGCTACGTGTCACTTCAACTCACAGCTCACTCAGCAGAACTGGTCACATGGTCCCGCCCAACTGCAAGTGGGCTGGGAAATGTGAGAAAGTTTGTGAATATCTGGTGAGCAGCAAATAACTCTTTACACGGCAGTACAAAGAGCTTGTGCTTTAGAACTTGTGGTGAGAAACTGAAGCTGTGTTGGAAGAACTGACAGAGCACATAAAGTGAGGTGAAACCTAATGCAAAAAAAGGCAGGGGAGACTTGTAGGGGCCAGACTGTGCAGGCTGGCCTCATAAGCCATGGTAAAGACTGTGGTCCTTTTCAGAACAACGGGAAGACAGTGGATGTTTTGTTTCATTTATTTATTTACTTATTTGGCCGTGCCCCACGGCTTGCGGGAGTTCCCTGACCAGGGATTGAACCCGCGACCTCGGCAGTGGAAGTGCGGAGTCCTAACCGTTGGCCCCCCAGGGAATTTCCTATGGTGGATGTTTTAAACTACAGGTGATGACAATCAGTTTTATCTGTTGATGAGCCACTACAGCTGTGGAAGGAAATGAAAGTAGGGGGACAGGAGTGGAAGCAGCAAGGTGCTGTGCTGATGAGTCGATCTTTGGGGAAAAACAAAAGCCTTGATTTGTGGCACTTGACAATTTCTGTAGTGTAAATTCTCCCATCAAGGCCAATTTCAAGCTTACCAGTTCGATGTCGCTGAACACAGCGTTAGGACCGAGCCATGCACAATCAACTCTTATGAGCCAGCAGGGCAGGTTTCAGTGCACTGAGATAAGAAAGGTAGTTAGGAGGCTAGTCCAGACAAAAGATGCTGGTAGTCTGAACTTTCCTCTCCTTTGATCACAGCTGGAGCTAGCCCCACGTTCTATGCACGTCAGTGACTGAAACACCCTGCCTCCACCACCAAATATCAGCAAGGCTTTCCAACTATTGCTATGACACATGAGGGTGAGGGATGTGGCTATCTTCCCCCAGCCCCCCACAGCCTTGCCTCCGGTACAAAAATGTGGACCTAGGTCCTTTCACTATCTTCCCAGAGCCATGTTTGCAAACACCCTCAGATATTATGGCATATCATTGCTCCCCAGCTGTTCCAAGGGGGGCGGGCAGCCCAGGAAGCTGCCAGAAGGGCCCTGCTTGGGTTTTCAGCCTCCCTTGATTTACATGAAACGATTCACAAGAGTCAAAATAGTCACAGTCTACAACTATAGGTTACAAGAAAAGCCTTCGCAAGCTTGTGAACAGGGTGAAACCTTGGCTTTTGCTGGCTAACTCAGAAGGGAACCAACCACATGCCTGTCTTACAAGAATGCAGATGGAGGGAGAGTGAGGCTCCCACCGTGGAAGTTACCAGTTACCGAGGCTGGCAGCGTCAGCCACACATGCCCCTCCTCTACCCAAGCTTGGGTTTAGCGAGCTCACCCAGACTCTTTCCTTCTCCCTTCTCCTCTGCTCAAGTTTCCAGCGCAGAATAACAGCTTGCGTGCACCGGAAGTGACGCCCGGCTGCTGCTATTTAAATAACTCCGCCTCTAAACACAGCAGGTGTCGCTCACAGTGTAGCTCTCAAATTTTAACTGCTTTTGGTTTTTTTTTTTTTTTCTCTAGAGGGCCATATGGATTTTTTTATTTAAAGAGCCTGACTCTCTCAAATAATAAGCCTCTCCTCCTTCCCTTTCTCCCCCCCTCCCTCCCTCCCTTCCTTCCTTCCTCTCACTCTCTCTTTTCTCTTTTCTTTTCACATAAAGCCACAGGCTGAAGTCTTCCTCAGCAGCTTCACCCATCCCCCCGATGGTTCTGGAAGTTACTGACCCATGAGCAGGGTGGAACGCCACTGTGCTGGCTCCGAAGTTCTCTTCTTCTGGTTCTACCTGCTGGACAAACCTCCCAAGAGGAGTTAGGGACTCCAACCAAGTTCAGGCGTAATTTCTGCACCCCCATTAATGGTCTTGCATAAAACCCAAGTCACCAGACACTGGAGTATTCAAAGAAAGGCAACAAAGGTAGATGTGGTAGGCAGATAGGGGACAGCATGTCACAAAAAATCTGGGTACCACCAAATGCTAACATTCTCTCTTGAGACAAATTAGAAGTTTGAGACTGAATAGCATGGACTTAAAATTTTCTATTTTAGAAATTTCAGCTTTTATTCCTAAATTCACTGAAACCACTAACCAAGTAGAAGACCTACAAGCAAAAGAGGGTACACTTCCTTATTTTGCTGCAGTCGCTTAATCCAAATATTCCTGTAGATGCAGGCACTAATCCTGCGTGACTAGATTAAGAGACCGACTTCTTATGCAGCTAAGTAAGAACGTTTTTTAGAAAAATGATCTCTTATCACCATCTTTTGGTGAAATAAAGGACATTTTGACATCAAATATTTCAATGAATTTAGCATGATGAAAACTCACTCTATTGTCTTTTTTCACCTAGAAAAGGACAGGTGGGAATTACAGCCCACTTAACAGCATTTGAGAACCCAAATCTCAGTGCATCCAACACCATCTAAGAGAAGGAGATGGTATATTTGGTAGGTAACCCCACTGGACCTGTGGAGAAACAAAGTCTCAGAGGGGTCAAACAACCAGGCAAAGTCACATAGCTAGTAATGTCAGAGCTAAAATTCAAACCCAAGATGCAACTCTTTCCATGAAAAAAGGAGGGGTGACAGTAGATATTCCCAGCCCAAATATTGAATAAATTTTATTAGACCTATTCTTCCTGCTCTATAATTCTCTGCCTATCAGGCAATTTTCCTAGTATGTTTTTGATTTCACAAGGAGGCCTCCTACCAGGTAAATAGATTCTGGAATAGACTGTGTCCCCCTTGTAAATTATTAGCTTTCTTGATTACAAATCAACTTCAGGAAAGTCTGGTTATCATAAATTGATTTTCTGAGGACTTCGAGGCTCGGCTGGGGAAGTGAAGAATGGGTTGTGGGGTTTCTAGACTTGAAAAACCTGATTTTCCAGCCCTAGAACTCAGAGGCAAGGAACATGCTGACAAGCACTAACAGTGCTGTGGGGAACAATCTGGTCAGCCTGTGACCAAGTGGGGTGCACCCTCCACCTGCCAGCTGGATGGGTCTCCAGTGGGTCATCTCAGCCAGGTGATGCTGGTACTGACTATGACCTTGGACATGTCACTACACCCTCAGCCGATCTGCAGGTTCTTCCATCTCTGAATGGCAGGGATTTGGATAAAATTATCTTGAGGGCTTCTTCAAGGTTGGCAAACAAAAACAACAGCAGCAACCAATGACTGTCACAGGATATTTTCTGCTGCAACTGGGGGGATCAAGCATTTCTCCTCTAAGGCTACGCACAGTCTGGGAACCAGGCAAGACTTCTTTCCTTTATTGTTTTTTTCCCCAGTGTCCTCCACTTTCATCAGTCCTCAGCAAGACAAATAGTGGGCCAGCCAAAAACTTCTCTTTGAGGAGATCACATGCTTGACTGAAGTGAGGAAATGGCTGTAATTCACGTAGTCAGCAGTGCACTCACTAAGTGGTAAGGGCCTATGCCTACCGCTTGATCACCTCCACTCATTTAAAAGTGTGACCTCAGCTCACAGCCCCAAAATGTCCCCAGAAGGGACATGTTTCACACCCAATTGGTCAGCTACTGTTACCACACAGCTTCAGGCCTCTTCCTCCTCTTGCGCCCCACGGGCTTGGGCCCTGAGGTGACTCACAGCCAATCAGGAACGTGCCAACGTTCCCAGTGGGAGTGGCCTCTGGATGCTCCCAAGCTCCCAATCTCAGCCCTGGAAGAAGGCCAGATGGGCTCTACTGCAGCAGCACAGCGGGGCAGGGGGAAGGACCTACCCTAACCCAGCTTGGCTGGGGTCCAGTATCCCTCCAATAGTTATATCACCTTGGTCTCTAACTTCCTGTCTCCAGTGAGGGCCAGTAGGGGCAGATGCCATTCATTCACTTGCCTCCAACCTCTCTTGCTCTCTCCCCCTTCCTCCTGCTCTCAGGCAGGGTGTGCAGACTGCGGGGTGGGGCAGGCCAGGTTAATCCCCCACTACCCCAGTGTTGATGTAATGAGTAGCTCCATGGTAGGGGAACTGGGTAACGGAGGGAGAGAAGAAGAGCTATTTTTCACAACAAATCCTTTTGTATAGTTTGAATATTATACCAAGAGCATGAAATACTTGTTCAATAAAATAAGTTTTTTTTAAAATAGAATTTATTACATTAAATAATGTTTAAACTCATCCGACAGGGGCCTAATTCTGTTCTCTGTTAGGGAAATCTTGGTGGTTTTTTTGTTTTTGTTTTTTTTCTTTTAATGTGTATCAGATAGCATCACCAAGTTTCTGGTCAAAAATATTCTTTCTGTATCCATCTAAAGTCACTTTTGGTGGTCTGCCTTGAAGCCACTGAGCGTGTCAAAAAAAGAAGAGAGTTTGGAGGTTGAAAAGAAGGTAGGATTTAAAGTAAGGCCGACTTAAATTTGAGTCCTGGTTCTACCATTTACTGGCTTGAGCAGGATTCTCAAGTTCTCTAAGGCTCAGTTTCTTCATCTCTCTAAAAGAAAATCAAATTAACCTCCTTACCATAAATCATAGCAGTTTAGAACATATTCTTTGGATTTAGGTCCAATTCCTGCAACTGTCACATCCTGTTTCATCTCTCGAAGCTTGTTTCATCATCTGTAAGATGGAGATAATAATAGTGTTGGCCTGATTAAGTTGCAAATTTTAAATAAGATGATGCATGGAAAGTTCTCAGCAAAGTAACCTACACAGGGGAATAGTCACTAAGTTGTTGCTCTTCCTATCAGGATGTTTTTGTGAGAATGAAGTAAGATAAAGTACCTGGTCCTCAAAAATACACATGTGTATTTTTAACCTTTATTTTCCCCCAGGTTCTTTTCTGCGTGTGGAGAAATTCTCTGCTATCTGTCCTTTTAAACTGCTCTCTGTATCCACGAATTCACTCCTTTTTGTCTGGTCATTATAATGCTCTTCTATGAAGAAATCAATTGGAATGACAAAGAGGGAGAGCTCAAAACTTCTCTCAAGTAGGAAGATTCTTTGAATTTTCATCAGTCCGTGCATCCATCCATCTATCCGTCCATCCGTCCATCCATCCACTGAAAATGCTAGGTCTTGGGATTGCAGAATTGACCAGCACAGATGCGGTTCTTCCCCTCAGATGTGAGGAAGTGGTCTCTATGAGGAAATCAGATGTGAGGAAGGCATACACCCAGACCTCTGTTGGGCTGAAACTTCTTTGCATTCCCACACTTAGACGCTTGGAAGAAATTTGTATGTGATCACCAAATACCCCCCAAAGTTTGGGCTGAGTGTATCCAGGAAAAACTCTAGCTGAATAGATTATAATTCCACAAACAACTGATGGAGGGACAGCCCCTTTAATGCCATGCATGCATTTAAGAATCAATCTTAAACTGTGGTAAATGATGCCATTCCCTCAGAGTCTATATAACATGCAGCAACTTTCTGGTTTTTCAGGCTTTGTGGACCTGAATGAAAGTGCCAAAGAAAAGTCCAGAACTTTTCAGGCTTCCTTCACTCTCACGCAAATATTCACCTTGTAGGGATACTTGAGACTGAATGTGGCCAAGCAGGCTAATGGGTTTGGAAATAGCAAAGGGCCATCTGAATACAAGGCATTATTGCCACTACTGCAGCAGCCAGTGAGAGTGGGAAGACAGCCCAGAGCTTCTGGCGGCTTCAGTCTGGGTTTGTATGACTGGAGCTGGATGGAGTTACATCTCATCCACTCAATCAATCAACAGTGACAGAGCATCCCCTAAATACCAGGTGCTGGGTTACAGCCCTGAACAACATCACAGATGAGACTCTCCAGCCAGAAGGAAGTGAGGTCCTAAGCAAGGATGCAGGGCAGTGTGACAAAGCAGAGGGCCTTGGCCTGTGCTGCTGAACTTACCCAAAGTGAACTTGGATAAGGTCTTCCTATGTCTATAGCTGTGCCGCCCTGATTGTTCAGAGTTGGTCAGAAAGGCAGCAAGATGGAAAGAAGGACACAGGGAGCCAGGATAACACAGGATCCGGTCACAGCACCTCATGACACATCAATGCACGTGTCTAGATCTCAGACTTTTCAGTCATTAAGGGAAGGATTTTGAAAAAAGAATAAAGGATGTCTAAAGACACTCCAGTTCCAACAGCAGGTTTGATCCAGGAATCAGGGAACAGGCTCTGCACATGGGCCCTTCCCACCACTCTGACATTTACTTGACTGTCTCTGGCTGTGACACACACACACACACACACACACACACAACACAACACTGTCCCAGAGTGAGAACACTGAGGTCACCTGCTTCTGGTCGTGTCTTTCATCCTAGTATTACCTAGTGTCAGCTGGGGGTCTCCTTGGCCCTCAAAATCCAGGTAAAATTGTATAGTGTCTGCTACATATGTCATGCCCCAAATCCCAGGAGCTGTGGAAGTTGAAAGCCCTCCTGAATATATCTGAGAGTCCAGGGGAGCGGTGGAGTGATGTTCCTCTTCTTAGCTCTCTGGCTTCTGAATTTGAGGTACCAGTCAGGGGATTCTTCCCCATTTCCCAAATTTGCCTTTGCCACTGCAGATACCACATCATAATATGTGTGCCTACGAGTGACCCACCCCCACCCCCGACTCCAAGGGGAAGGATTTCGTCCTGTTCCTTTTTTCCCTTCCTCTAGTCCCGATCTACCCTTGGCATCTAGTAGGAGTTCAAAATTATCGGATGAATAAACAGAAGGAAGGAAGGAATGGTGTCAAAGTGTCACTGAGATCACTTCGAATGACAGGTCAAGGCCAGTCCAGGAGAAAAATGTGTCAAAGTCAATACATGGTGCTTCTCATCCAGGGTCATCCCTGCCCTGCCTGCTTCTGCTAACTTTCGGAGTCCCAGTCCAACCACAAACTGCTGAGGCGTTAACTGGCAATGACGTTGTTGTTGGTAGAACCTCAACATCTTTGCTCCCCTGGCTCAGCTTGTTTGCTTCAAGAGCCTTCTCCACCTCCTCCCCGTCCTTCCAACCAGATCAGGTAACACTGCTCTACAAGGCCATCGGCACCCAGACCAATCCCTACCTAACCAGATCCCGCACTGATGGCGGAGCTCTCCAGCTAGGCTCACTTAGCCCTTCATCGTAAGAACTGGCTTCCGGAAATGATCGCTCTGCAGCTCTTTTGTTTGCTTCTCTGTCTCGCCCACTAGACGGTGAGCGTTTTTGTAACTCCTCCCCCAACCCTCGGGCCTAGCTCAATGCTGGAAACATAGGAAGCCTCGATAAATGTTTGCAAGATGAATAATGAGAAAAACAGAGTATGGGTGCAGTTATTTTGAGGTTCAGTGAGCAAAAACAGCAGAAATGCTTATGGGAAACAAAAGGGGGAGTCAGAACTTTTTTTAACTGGAGGAAAGGCAGTGTTCGTTCCACATTACTGAGTAGATAAGTCATCTGGCAAAGCATGCTGACGGAGAACTGGGTTCGCTAAACCCCAGCTCAATGTTTTCTCATAGTGTCTTTATCATCTCTGTCACATTGTTTTTGTTTGTGTTTTTGCAGCCTTTAGGGAATTACAACATCAGTTCATTGTGTGCTAGGTTTCACATTTCTCCCCCCTTCCCATCAAGAGCGTACCATGAGGCACATACAATAATTGCTTTTTATAAATCCAAGAATGTAAATTATATTTTGTTTTGCAAACTCCATGATACGCCTTGGAGGTAACTGGAAACACCTGGGGATATTTCAAAATCAGACCTAAGAATGGCCTCTTCACCATGTGCTCAGCAGGGCTCCGACAGTTAAGAAAGAATATGCAGCTACCAGCTTGCAGTTTTCTTCTTTAGATGTGCTGCTGCTCTTGTGCTTAGAATTTGTGTTTAATTCAGCTGGAACCTAGGGACCAGTGGCAGCATGGTCCATATTATTGAGGAGTCCAAAACCTAGGCAGAAGAAAGCACTTTCCCTCAAAATAGCCCATTAATTTAAAGCCCATTAATTTAGGCAAAGAGTTTTGACTTCAATTATCAAAATAATCGTATTCTACACATGACTTTGCATAGACCTGTGGTGTCCAAAACTAACTACTAGTCACTTATGACTACCGAGCACTTGAAATGTGGCTAGACTGAATTTTGAAGACTTAGTACCAAAAAAATCGCAATTTTAACGTTGATCACATATTAAAATAGTAATATTTTAATGTATTAGTTAAATATATTGAATACTATATTATTAAAATTAATTACACCTGTTTCTTTTTCCTTTTTTTGAATGTGGCTACTAGAAAACTTTATATTACACACATGGTTTGCATTAAATTTCTACTGGACAGCTCTAGTGCAGACAATGCCTGTACATACTCAGTGGACAATTAAAGCAAAATATCATAAAGATTGGATCACTAACAGAGTGAAAGGAGAATTTATTCCAGGCGGAAAAGGATAGTGTATTTTAGACAAAAACAAAATTTTGCTTAAGTATAAATTCTGCCATGATTTCCATCTCACAGTGCAATCCACCAATGAGCTAATGCTCAGAGTTTATAATGGATGGAAATCACTCTATATTATAGCATTAGTGGGCACAGTAAAGACATCCAACTGCCATTTCCTCCCGAATGAAACACTGTACCTAAACCTTTGGACTGTCATGATTGCTTTATGCAGTTTCCTCCATCATCTCTGGACTGTGAGCTCCTTGAGAACAGACACCTTGTGTTAGTCATCTGTTAGAGTGACCAACCGTCCTGGTATCCCCAGGATTGAGGGGTTTCTGGGGTGTGGGACTTACAGTGTTAAAACTAAGACAGTCCTAGACAAACAAGATCTGGTTGGTCACCCTAGTGGGAAAAAAAATATCCCCCAAACCCTTCAGTATTCCCTCTGGTTGATGTGTGATAAATGTTCAATAAATGTTAAACTCATACTGAAAGCTGTGAACTTGTGCTGAATGTTTCCCTGTTTGTGTACAGACACCCCTGATAGAGTCGAAGTGCCTTTTAAATTAAGGAAGGATTAGTATGAGGTGTTTTTTAAAACATAAAGATTGGCTACCGCATTTGAGATTCCTTTCCCAGCATCAGCACTGCAAGAACTATCTTTGGTCCCTGTCAATGGAACTTTCATGCTCCCCTCCTTAGCTCCATCCCCACCAACTCCATCACAGCCCCCATCTGCCCCTGCTGACTTAGGGGGCCTCCACCATTGCCAGGGATCCTACTCAGGTCCCCTTCACTACTCCTGACCAGGGGAGACAGCTAGTTGCCTGAGCTGAAGGAGTTCCAATGTATATTGTCTACCAAGCAAGTACACTATAGTTGTGTGTCTGGGGCGGGGAAGGAGTGAGGGGGATATGGGATAGACTGAGGAGCTAAAGGTAAGAAATAAGAATTCCTGGATCTGTTACTGGCTTCATCCAGGAAAAATATTACTATATGTGGTACCTGGACTCTGTGACCCCAGCTCAGAAACTTCCACAACAGAGGCAAGGCCATGGAGTGGTTAAGAGCCTGGGCTCCAGAATCACAGTCCTAGGTTTAAATCTGGCTCTGTAAGTTAATCAGCTTCTCTAGGCTCAGTTTCTTATCTGTACGTGATAACAAGAATACTTACCTCACTGGCTTATTCTAAAGAGTAAATGAGTTGATGGATATAAAGTGGTTTGTCCAGTTCCTGGTGCATAGGAAGTACTGAATGTGCCAACCATTATTATCCTGTCATTCAAGGCCAAGAGAAAAAGTTTGTACAAGGAAAGACAATGGACTTTAGAGTAAGATCTGGAAATATTTCAGTTCAGATCCATACAATTGTGATCTTACGAGTAAATTAATCTCTCTGTGCTTCAGTTTACCAATTTGTAAGGTAGAACTCCATCTTGTAGCACTGCTGTGAAAATTAAATGGGACGTAATAAGTATGGTGCCCAACACATGGTGATCAATCAAGATAATTGGTAAAATCTTTTCTGTATTCAACTTATCTCCTTCTTCAGTCTAAGTCTGAGAGACCCAGTGGATTTCCTGTCTTCCAGTGCACCTCTCATTCCCAGCTCCCATGCCTAGGCTCCTACTATCTCATCTCTAGAAACTGACCCTGAAATGTTAAAATCCTGCCTAGCACTCAAGATCCAGCTTGAACCCATCTCCTCAAATGTTCTTTCCTCTCCCAGGCAAAGAAGGCAGCTCTCCCCTTAGTCAATTGTCTCCTCATTTAACCCACTCCAATGAGTCAAGTTCCATTGCCCTTGGACAAAGTATTTAAAGTACACCAATAATTCTCAGAAAATGGAAACAAAGAAAAGTAAAGATAATACAGTGAATTTCAAAAATTAACTCATGTAGACTTTCTCTGTTTTGAAATTAGTGCTAACGTGTTTTTAGGGACTTCCCTGTTGGCGGAGTGGTTAAGAATCCGCCTGCCAATGCAGGGGACACGGGCTCGATCCCTGGTCCAGGAAGATCCCACATGCCGCAGAGCATCTAAGCCCTTGTACCACAACTACTGAGCCTGTGCTCTAGAGCTCGCGAGCCACAACTACTGAGCCCACGTACCATAACTACTGAAGCCCACGCACTTAGAGCCTGTGCTCCACAACAAGAGAAGCCACCGCTATGAGAAGCCTGCACACCGCAAGGAAGGGTAGTCCCCTCTCACCCCAACCAGAGAAAGCCCATGCGCAGCAACGAAGACCCAACACAGCCAGCAATAAATAAATAAAATAAATACATTTATTTTCAAAAATAATGTTTTTAGTTTTATATAAGCATGGTGATGATAGATGATAGTTGCTATTTTTCAATGTCTGTACTAGGCAAAATTAAACATAAGCAACACTGGGACTTCCCTGGTGGTGCAGTGGATAAGAATCCGCCTGCCAATGCAGGGGACACGGGTTCGATCCTTGGTCCGGGAAGATCCCACATGCTGCAGAGCAACTAAGCCTGTGTGCCACAACTACTGAGCCCGTGTGCCTAGAGCCCATGCTCCGCAACAAGAGAAGCCACTGCAATGAAAAGCCCATGTACCACAACAAAGAGTAGCCCCCTCTCACCCCAAGTAGAGAAAGCCCGCATGCAGCAGCAAAGACCCAGTGCAGCTAAAAATTAAAATTAAAAACAAAAAAAAATGTAAGCAGCCCTATGTTGATTGACAAAATGTGTTTGGTTTTGTCTATTTTTTTTCCTATTTTATTGATTGGCAAAAAATAAAAAGTCTAGGAACTGCTTTACAGTGTACAATAGAGAGAAAGGAGATAAAGGAGATGGAGAAAGAGAGATGTAATAGGGGCTGGTCAGAATTTGGAGTCTCCATGTGGCCACCGTCTGCTGATTGAATGGGGGCCTCAATGATTCTGTCTAGGTGCTAACTAGGCACACATATAAAACAGTCTACCGTTAAGAGTACAGTCGGCCCTCTGTATCCATGGGCTCTGCATTGCATCATGGATTCAATCAATCACAGATTGAAAACATTTGAAAAAAATCCAGAAAGTTCTAAAAAGCAAAACTTAAATTTCCCAGCATGGGCAACTATTTACATAGCATTTACATTGTATTAGGCATTTAAGTAACCTAGAAATAACAAAGTATACAGGAGGATGTGTGTAGATTACATGCAAATATTACATCATTTTATATAAGGGCTTGAGCACACAGATTTTGGTATTTGTTGAGGGGGGGGTTCCTAGAATCAGTCCCTGCAGATACTGAGGGACAACTGTACGTCCTTTTGCTAGAATCAATGAATGATCATCTCTTTCTAACTCCAAGTTACAACAGGTGAGACTGGCTCCGCCAGCTCTAAAGCAATGATTTTCAGACTTCAAGGTGCATCACAAATGCCTGAAAAGTTAAACTCTGGAGTCCAGGGCCCACCCACAGAAACTCTGAGTCAGTCCTTTTGGGGCATCTGCATTTTAAACAAGCCTCCTGGAAATTGCTGATGCAGGTAGTCATCAGGCTAGCCAGACACTGCAAATACAAATAATGACCATTCTGCTCTTTTCTGTATATCCACAGGTGGCCTGGCCCCTAACCTCCATCTTTCCCAGCCTCGGTCCTGACATTGCACCGGCTTTCACATTTGTGCACCTCTCAGGTGTCCCTAACACTTTTTTTCCCTGGAGGCTTAGTAATGAAAGGCTCTGATGTTTCAAGACAGGTAAGTTCTTCTAAATCAAAGTGAGGTCTTCCTTCAGTTTTTGGCCACCCATTTAAAAGTCACAAGTATCCTGAGTATCTCTAGGTCCTGAGACAGAGCGGCAGACCAGCTACCTCCCCATCACTGCTTCCAGCACACCTCTAATGAGTGGCAAATGCTTCCTTCCCCTCTGCACCACTGATGCTGCCGGAGAAGCAATAGTATATTGTTTCTTAGAGCAGGTACTTACCAGCTGGCTCGTGATCAGCTCTCTGAATTCAGTACCCCAGAGGCCACAGGAGAGAAAACGTGACTAAGAGACGCTACCTACTCTGGTCAATTTGGAAAAAGCAGAGGGAAAAGCTAATATGGAAACTGGCTCTTTGGTTTTATTCAAAATCACTAATTTCCCTGACTTCACCTTTAGCCTGTGCTCATGACATGTATCCATTTTCTTGTTTTAATCACCCCTTAGTATGGCTGTCACTTTAATTTGCAAAACTCCTGACCAATATTCATGCAAATAGCCCCAAAGAAAGGGAAAAGAACCTTTCCTGGGGGCCCCCTCTGGCAGCCTGCATTCTGTTTATCAGAACCCTAAGGCTTTTGAAAAGACTTCACAGGTGGAAAAAGCTCGCAAAGAGATTGATTTACAAAGTGCCAGCTAGGACCCAACCACATTCGTCAAAGACTTGAGTTTCTGGAGGGGTGAATTTTCGGGGCCTAGGAATAAAGCCTAGATTTGGTGAGCTTAGGAAGGGTACGTGAAGCAAAGAATTTCTTTGCTTTACACACAGACTAATTGAAGAGTGGGGAGGGGTGTTCATTCCTGTGTTGAAAGAACAGAGAGGGGCCATATTTTGCTTTTTAATTTTTTTTTTTTTTTTGGTGCAGGGCAGATGGACTGTTGATTGACACTAAATAAATCCTTGAGAAAACGAATCTCTCTAGCACTGGGGAGGAGGTGGTGATGGAGGGAGTGGGGGGATGGTGGGAAGTGGCTTGTGCGTATGGAACAGATAACTTTTTAAGGAAAAGAGAATTAAAAACAA
The DNA here is from genome assembly GCF_949987515.2 of Delphinus delphis. NCBI lineage: Eukaryota > Metazoa > Chordata > Mammalia > Artiodactyla > Delphinidae > Delphinus > Delphinus delphis. The sequence continues at coordinate 79,630,463 of NC_082683.1, read as the reverse complement.
GAACCTCGGGACACTTAATAACTGCGGCATCTTATTCTTGCATTATGTGATTATTGGGGATTATCTGCTAAAAGCAAGAACCCAGTCTAGTGTTACTGTTTGACTCCCCATTCCTTTCCTCTCGTTTAAAGTCTCATGTCTCTTCCACGATTTTCATTTGGTTAATGTTGGACAAATCTGGAGTGTGAAAAAGTTTTCTGGTACATGGCAGGCTCTACACAACCATCCTCTAAACAACAGGAACTGTCAAATTCAGCTTTTATAAAATCCAAAAGCCCAATTAGAAGCATTCAAAAGTAGATCCGTAACAGACTTTGCAACCAACTGCAGTGGCCTAACCAACCAACCGAGCTGCTGAGGCTCAGGAGAGCCAGTTGGTGGCAGAACAGCGTGGGCTCCAGCACAGGCCTCTGCAGGAAACGCCAAGCTACACCACACCACGTGATCTCTGCTGGCTTTCAGTGACTCGTAATTGTGAACCAAGCAAATGCTATGCTTCGCTGCAAACATTACAAATCACCTGAGGGAGAAGCTGTATTTCAAAAGGAAAAAAAATCTTTCCTTGGGCTTTCTGGAGCTAGAAGGAAAGGAAATTCTAAACTGAAGCCCAGCATAGGGAAGGTTTAGCCTCCTAAAAGTTCACCTTGGGGATTCCAGACATAGGGGATAACTTGAGAAGGCTGAAAAGATCACACACAGTAGTCTCAGGAATTATGATCCCATGGAAAGAGTGATGGGCTTTGGAGCCAATTCCAAAGTGCGGATTTTAGTTCTGGTCCAGTTACTTGTATATAGTTTGACCTGGGACAAAGTATTCAAGTTCTTTAAATCTCAGTTCTTTTATTTTAACAGGAATAACAACAAGTCTCTTGCAGGCTTGTTGTACTTATACTACACTGAAATCTCCATCCTTGCATATGTAACAGCTCAGTAAGTGTTATTTTCCTTTCCCTCCTCCCTCTGCCTGCCTCCCACCTACCACCAAACTCCTTGGTCCAACTGAAACGTCTCACTACTGCTGTGCCTCCTTGCCTCAGGAATTTATTTCAGAATGCCATAGGGGGGTAATTTGCAGAAATCGGCTAACATCAAGGAATTTCCTTACCAAACACTTTGGCAAGGCTTGCAAGCTCTGAGGGCAGCTGTTCAAGGTGGTGACCATAATTTGCACCTGATCTAAAGTATTTCACCACCAGAGAAACTGCCTCACAGTCCCAGTCCGGGTCCAGCTGGAAACAAGAGAAGGTGGGTCCCCAGTGAATCTGTAGTCAGAGGGTGGAGAGTCAGTCAAGAGAGAGCAGTAGATGAGTCAATGGGGAGAGGGTGGACCCCAGAGGGAGAAACCCAAGCCAGGAGGTGAGCTGACAGGAAGGACATGTTGATTTTAGAGGAAGAGTGAAGTCAAGGGAGGGGAGACTCTAAAGACATCTCCAGGAATTCTGTTGCAGGGACTTGAAGGCAGCAATCTTATTAACAGTATGTATTGATAAAGTTAATTCATATAGGGCTTCTCTGGTGGCGCAGTGGTTGAGAGTCCGCCTGCCGATGCAGGGGACACGGGTTCGTGCCCCGGTCCGGGAAGATCCCACGTGCCGCGGAGCGCCTGAGCCCATGAGCCATGGCCGCTGAGCCTGCGCGTCCGGAGCCTGTGCTCCGCAACGGGAGAGGCCACAACAGTGAGAGGTCCGCGTACTGCAAAAAAAAAAAAAAAAAAAAAAAAAAGTTAATTCATATATGGAGACCCACTAAATGGAGGCTGCCCCAGTGGCCCAGTCCACGTCACAAATCTAAACCTAAATCAGCCTGCGTTTACAGGAAACACCTGTCAAGGAAACGTAACAAACACCAATTGCAGTCCTCCAATTCTGCTTTAGCTAGAGTTGACTTAGAAAATAGACTTGCTAGCTAGAAAATAGTTGACCTAGAAAATAGACTTCTTAGCCTTATAAGGAAATCCCTGGCCTCCTAGCCAGTCATGCTCTGTTTCCTGTCTGCTTCTTCTGCCCACTCTTGCCCAAAATCCCTTGGGAAGAGTGTTCCACTGCTTGTAAGACACTGTACTCCCCCAATCCATGGATCGTTTTCCCTTGAATAAAGGACATCAAATTTGTAAGTTGTTTTGTCATTTGGCAGTATAAAAATGGGGCAAAAATGTCAAAGAGACCCAACAAAGATGATGAGAGAAAGAATGATGGAGTTTAAGGGAAGAAAGTGACTGAAGCCTCCTCTCCTGAGTCTTCCCTGAAAAGAGGGCAAAACACAGCAGTTGCTAAGACAGAGACTTGGGAAAATGAGCCTGTGCAGTAGAAGAGAGGTGAGGCAGGGGATGGGGTCCAGAACACAGGGAGAAATTCGGCCTAAGAAGCTGTAATTTTTAAAGCTTCCCCACGGATTCAGTTTGGGAGCTTCTCCATCAGTGGCGTCCTGTTTTGCATGAAACTGAGCCAGCGCACCATCTGCCTGGTCTCCAGGCCTTCTCTCATTGTTATGTAAAACCCATGTTCGTGCTCACGGCTTTTTCTTATGCAGGGACATTAAGAAGTGCGAGTAGCATCGACATATATACACTACCAAATGTAACATAGATAGCTAGTGGGAAGCAGCCGCATAGCACAGGGAGATCAGCTCAGTGTTTTGTGATGACCTAGAGGGGTGAGATATGGAGGGTGGGATAGGGAGGCTCAAGAGGGAGGGGATACGGGGTATATGTATGCATATGGCTGATTCACTTCGTTGTACAACAGAAACTAACACAGTATTGTGAAGCAATTAGACTCCAATAAAGATCTATTTAAAAAAAAAAAAAGAAGGCATTATAGGCACAATTCCTAAGGACCTATAAAAATATTTTAGCTCTCCAAAAAAATTGGCTGTAGAATAGGAAAAGAAAATTGGCAAAATTAAAATTAATAGATGTTTAAATGCCTGCCAAATTTAACTTTCTGTCAACTACGCAAATATAACTCAGCTTATATTTTGTTGCACATCAATTATAGCCAAATATTTAAACTCTGTTCCACTCTATACAATGGGTATGTAATAATAGCACTTTTCTCATAGGTATTTTTTTAATGCTCACTTGACATGGGTGGGAATAAATGTGATGTTACATGTAAAGCACTATAGAAAGGCCACAGTACACTGTATGCCAATGCAGTGTTATAAATGATGTTGTTGATGATAACGAAGATGATAATGACGATAAAAGCATACATTTGCCATGTAACACATTGAAGAACTCTCAGTGTACTAGGCTCTTACCACATTGATATTCCTTCCTCTAAAATATACTGGCATGTCAGTCCCAAGCCAAACTGTGGCTCTCTATAAATAGGCTCCCACCCGTGTGTCCCCGTAAGGCCAATGAGGACGAGTCATAGCGCTTTCAAATCACAAAGCATGCCCAAAACTTTCACATCCATAATTTTCTTTATTCCTCATTGCTGCCCTTGGCGGTAGGCAGCAAGGGCGGAGCAATGTAATGTGGAGCGCTAGGGGTGCCATGCTTACTCGTATGCTTGCCCTGTGACTTCGAACAAGTCCCGTAACCTTTCTGGGCTCCGTCTGCTCACCAGTGAATAAGGAGAGAATTCCTGCTTTGTGGAATCCACAGCCTTGTGGGAATCAAAAGGGAGGCAGTATGTCAAAGTGCTAAACCACAATGCCCGCATACAAATATCTGATCTGCCCTTATTCTGGGAGATAAGGAAACTAACATCTACAGAAATGACCTAACATGTGCACAATCCCTCAAGTGGGAGAGGCAGCACAGGAAATTGGGTCAGTGTGCCTTCCTTTACACAGCACAGCTTCCTGAACTGCTAACATTCCCTGCAGGCCCTTCACCACAGAGGAAAAGAAAGGAAAGATTCAGGTCACACAGACCCCTGCGGTCAGGGCTTTGTAAAGCAGACTTAGCCAATAGATCACTGCATCCTGGCCTCACAGGTCAGGCCACCACCCCTCTGTGGGAAGCGTGGCTTCCTGTATCAGCCATGGTGCCAAGCCAAAGCCCTTCGGCGATATTTAACTCTTTGCTACACCCCAATTTATACTGGGTTATGAGGTGCAGTGGAACCTAAGGTTCCTGCCGATGCACTTGCAGCCGTCATGAGTTGGAGAATTCATTTCTGCTTGAATTCAAGATAACAGTAGCTACCATTTTTTGAGTGTTTCTTATTGATATTTTCCCCACATCATCTCATTCAGTTCTCACTATGGCCCTCTGAGGATGGAGGTGCTATTATTATTCTCATCCTCAGGTTTGAGAAAACTTAGGCCCTTACAGGTTAGGTAACACTTCAAAGGGCGTACAACCATGTAGGCTGTCTGAGAAGCCAGCACTCTTAATCACCTCAGTGTTTCACAAGGAATGGCCTACAGACCACATATGTCAAAATGTGTTCACTCCCTCCTTCTCCCTCAACAGTAACCTACTGAATCAGATGGCGGTGGGTGGGAACAGTGGGAGCCCAGGAGTCTGAATTTCAATTAGTTCCACAGTTGATTCCCACGGATGTCCAAGTTTGAGAACCAAGGCCACACTCCCTAAGCTTTCAGATGCATTCTGTCAAAAGACAGGCAAGGAAGGGAGCAGTTCAGTTTTCAATTCCAAATGCATCTTTGGCATCATTGTGGACAAAAAAAGCCAAGTCTCTTTTCCCTCAAAATTTGCTGAATAACCTACACAGCTTCTCTTTAGTAGGTCCAAGAGGGACAAGGTTGCTCCTGTTGATTGACAGGGATTTGAGCATGAATATTTAATGGGCAGGGCAGCTGGTATACTTGCCTAATGTAATATTTCAAGCTCTACTTTCATACTGAAGGGATTTGCCCTCCCTTAATGCATGTCTACATCCTGTCCCAGTCCTTCCAACAGCATTTTCCACACAGATAATGCCAGTTCAGGGAGCCTCTTTTTCCCAGCTCTCAGTTTAAGATAGCGCTTACTCTTACCTTGAGATAAGGTTCTTTTTGTGCTGATGAAATGCCACTGGGCATTGTCTTGATTTTTATCATTTCCTGTCCAGGCCTTCCAGGCCCTCTTGGTTATAACCCATTGACAGAATTGGCACAGGAGAATCATTCACGCCTTTCATTCTACCTCTCTTCCTCTCTCTCTCTCTCTCTCTCTCTCTCTCTCTCTCTCTCTCTCTGCCTCTACCTCTCTCTATATCTTTACTTCCAGTCTCTGATGTTTCCCAACTTAAAAAATATTTGGGTTCAATATTGTACTTGGGGTTTGTTTGAACCAATTAGACGGACAATTACATTTAATGGTGAAAGATGAAATAATTTCCTCCTTAGATTAGGAACAAAGCAAGTTCTCCCTTTACCACTTAAATAAATAAATGCATTCATATTGGAAAGAAATAGGTAAAACTGTCTTCATTCACGGATGATACAATATGGTATGTAGAAAATCTCAAAGAATCTACAACAAGCTATCAGAGCTAATAAACAATTTGAGTTAGGTCACAAGATATAAGAACCATGCACAAAAACCAATTATATTTCTATATGTTAACATCAAACAATCCAAAAATAAAGTAAAAAATTCCATTCACAGTAGCACCAGAAATATATGTAGCAATAAATTTAATAAAAGAAGTGGAAGACAAACACTAAAAACAACAAAACATAAATGAGACACGTTAAAGAAGATCTAAAATGGAAAGCCATTCCATGTCCATGAATAGGAAGACTCCATATTGTTAAGGTGACAATTCTGCCACAAATTGATCTGTAAATTCAACATCTCTATCAAAATCCCCACAGCCTTTTTGTATATATTGACAAATTGATCCTAAAGTTTATATGGAAATGCAAAGGAACTAGAATAGCCAAAACAAATTTTAAAAAGAGAACAAAGGTGGAGGACTTATACCACTCAATGTCAAAGTGTATTATAAAACCACAGTAGTCAAGACAGTGTAGTATTGGTGCAGGGATTGGCATGCAGATCAATGGAACGGAGTCGAGAGTCCGGAAATAAACCTCACATTTAAGATGAACTGATTTTTAGCAAAGGTGCAAAAACAATTCAAAAGCAAACTGTAGCCCTTTCAACAAATAAGTGTTGGAATTGGATATCTATGTGCGGACAAATGAACTTACTTCACAAAATACAAAAGAAAAAATTGTCTGAAATACCTCAATATAGGATCACAGACCTAAATATAATAGCTAAAATTATAAAACTTTCAGAAGAAAATATAGGAGAAAATCTTTGTGACTTTGGATGAGGCAAAGATTTCTTAGGTACAATGCCAAAAGCAAACTCATTTTTGCTTTGATAAATTGCAAAAATGATAAATTGATAAATTGCACTTCACCAAAATGGAAAACTTTGCCACTTCAAAAAACACCATTAATCTGCTAAGGCACTTGTATCTAGAATATAAAAGAACTCTTATAACTCAATACTGAAAAACAAATAATGAAATTAGAAAATGGGCAGGGAATTTCAATGGATGTTTTCCCAAAGATATACAAATGGTGAACACACACATGAAGAGCTGCTCAGCACCATTAGTCACTGGGAAAATGCAAATTGAAACCACAATAAGATGCCAAATTTACATCTGCTAGAATGACTAAAATTGAAGAGAGAGATAATTGAAAGCGTCGGTGAGAAAGTAGAACAATTGGAACACACTCATACTGCCAGTGGGAATGTAAAATGGTACGGACACTTTGGAAAATGATTTGACAGTTCTTCAAAATGTCAAATATAGTTATCATATTGACCCAGCAATTTCACTCTTAGATATCTACCCAAGATAAATGAGGATATACGTCCGCACAAAAACTTCTATACGAATGTTCATAGCAGCATTATTTATAATAGCCAAAAAAGTAGAAACAACCCAAATGTCCATCAACTGATGAATGGATAAACAAAATGTGACATAACTATGTAATGGAATATTACCAACAATAAAAAAAGAATGAAGTACTGATATATGTTACAACATGGATGAACTTCTAAAACATTATACTAAGTGAAAGAAGTCAGTCACAAAAGACCACATAGTATATGACTAATTTATATGAAATGTCCAGAATAAGTAAGTCTTTAGAGACAGGAAGTAGATTCCAAATTGCCAGGGGGTAGGCTGAGGGCAGAATGAAGAATGACTGCTATAGGGTACAATGCTTTTTTTGAGGATGATGAGAATGTTCTAAAGAAGAGTACAGTGATATTGCACAAATCTGTGAGTATACTAAAAGCCATTGAAGTGTACACTTTATTTATTTATTTTCTTTTGCGGTACGCGGGCCTCTCACTCTTGTGGCCTCTCCCGTTGCGGAGCACAGGCCTATGGCTTACGGGCCCACCCACTCCGCGGCATGTGGGATCTTCCCGGACCGGGGCACGAACCCGTGTCCCCTGCATCGGCAGGCGGACTCTCAACCACTGCGCCACCAGGGAAGCCCATGAAGTGTACACTTTAGACAAGTGAACTTTATGGTAAGTAAATTATGTCTCAATAAATTTTTTTATGAAAAGCTAATAATAAGAAAAACAGCACACACTGTTAAGAAAATGAAAAGACAAGTTGGGAGAAAATATTTGCAAATCACGTATATGATGAAGAACTTGCATAGAATATATGAAGAACATTTATACCTCAATAATAAAAAGACAAATGGTCCAATTATAAAATGGGAAAAAGATTTAAGAAGACATTTCATGAAGGCAAATATACAAATTGCTAAAATCACGTGAAAAGATGCTTAACAGCATTAGGCATTAGGGAAATGCAAATTAAAAGTACAATGAGATACCACTTCATATCTACTAGGATGGCTGCTATCAAAAAGACAGATTATACTCAGTGTTGGGAAGGATATGTAGAAATTGGAACACTCAAACTTTCCTGATGGGAATGTAAGATGGTACAGCCAATTTAGAAACAGTTTGACAGTTTCTTAAAAAGTTTAACATAAAGTTATCATACAGTCCAACAGTTCCACTCCTAAGAATCTAGAGAAATGGAAACATATATTCACACAAAATCATGCCTGTGAATCATAGCAGCTTTATCAGAGCCAAAAACTGGAAACAGGGACTTCCCTGGTGGTCTGGTGGTTAAGGCTCCGTCAGGGAATTAAGGTCCTGTATGCCGCGTGGCACAGCCAAAAAAAAAAAAACTGGAAATAATCCAAATACCAACTGATGAAGGATAAATGAAATGTGATATACTACACAAAATTTTTTTCTTTCTTTATGTAAGCAATATTTTATTTATATGAAATATTATTTAGGAAAGGAAGGAAGGAAGGAAGGAAGTGGGGGAGGGAAGGAGGGAGGAAGGAAGGAAAGGAGGGGGAAAGAAAAGAGAAACTACTGAAGGAAATACTGATATATTGTTTGGAGACAATTCTCCATGAGCTGAGGCACTGATTGCCTTGGTTTCAGACCATCTCTTCAAGGACGATTGTTTAGCAAACAGCTCTGAAAGATTGAGATACTGCCTCACCCTGGAGCGGAGGAATGATTTGCTTGATGTCCAGTTTAATAAAGACAATGTTTGCCTCCAGGACAAAAGTTGAGCTGGTTTGCTTGCAGCCCATTACAAAAAAACTAGGTTTCCTAAGCTTAGGATTCCTCAATTTTGACATAAACCCTCTGCCTGTGTAGCATCCATCTGGGACCACTTGAATCATCCCTGTGGGAATGGAGAGGCACAGGGAATCAGCACAAACATGAAGCTCCTGCTGCCTGCTAGGCCGTGAGTAATGAAGTCCTTTCTCCCCGACCCAGGAGCCTCACGTCTTCAGTCAGCAGCCGTGAAACTGCGGCAGGCTAACTTGTTAGCTTGCCATCAGGGTAAAATTTCAGATTTTCATAGTTCTTGACATACAAACTACAACATGGATGAACCTCAAAAATATTATGATAAGCAAAAGAAACCAGACACAAAAGACTACCTATTATATAATACCATGACATGAAATAGCCAGAAAAGGTAAATTTATAGAGACAAAGCGGATCAGTGGTTCCCTTGGGCTGAGAGTGGGAGCAGAGACTGATTACAGTGAACATGAGGAAAGTTTGGGGGATGATAGAAATATTCTAAAACTGGTTTGTGTAAGTTACACAAGTCTCTACATTTACTAAACATCATTAAACTGCACACTTACAATGGGTGAATATTTATGGTATGCAAATTATACCTCAATAAAGCTGTTTAAAAAATACAATAAGATACTACCTTCACCCTCACTGGAATGGCTAAAAGTTAAAAGACTGGCAACAGTATGGCTGGCAAGAATGTAAAGCAATGGGAACACTTATGCTTTGCTGGCAGGAGTGTAAAATGGTGCAACCACTTCAAAAAGACATTTGACAGTTTCTTGAAAAGTTAACATACATCAACCCTATGAGCCAGTAATTCTGCTTCCTGGGTATTTACCCATAAGAAATGAAAATATCTGACCATAAAAGATATGTACCTGAATGTTTATGGCAACTTCATTCATAATTAGTCTAAATTGGAAACCTACCCAAATGTTCATGAACAGGTAAAGGGATGACCAAATAGTGGTATATTCACACAATGAAATACTATACCACCTCCTCCACCAAAATACTGATATATGCAGCAACATGGATGAATCTCACAGCTGTTATACCGAGTGAAAGAAAACAGTTACAAAGAACACACAAAGAAGTATAGTTCTGTTCATATGAAGTGGTAGAACAGGTAAAATCAACCTTCAGTCATAGGAATCAGATTAATGGTTGTGGGGCACGATGGGGGAAGGAAGGGCCACATGGGAACCTTCTGGGGACCTGCAGATGTTCTACATCTTGTTTAGGATGCTGGGTACACAGTATATACATTTATCAAAAATCATCAACCTATGTGCTTAACATGTGTGAATTTTATTGAATATAAATTATACATTAATAAAGTAGAGTTTTTAAAAAATGAACTTATTACCTTCCTTCCAAACTGCCTCGCTCCATCATGAACAATAATATCTTCCAAGCTAACCAGGTTAAAAACCTGGTGAAAGGGGGCTTCCCTGGTGGCGCAGTGGTTGAGAGTCCGCCTGCCGATGCAGGGGTCACAGATTCGTGCCTGGGTCCGGGAAGATCCCACATGCCGCGGAGTGGCTGGGCCCGTGAGCCATGGCTGCTGAGCCTGTGCGCCCGGAGCCTGTGCCCCAACCTTAAAGCTTTTGTTGATTTTTCCCTCCTTCTTATCTTCCAGATCCAGTTGTCCACAGGTCGAGTGGGTTTTCCCTTGGAAATCTCCCCATTTATTACTACCTTCTCCCCTGTACTCTACATCTGTTGTTTTCATCTGTCTTGCACAGACAAAAGCAGAGGCAGAGTGAGGAGGAGAGAGAGGAGGAAGAGGAGGGGGAGGAGGAGAACTTATAACAATGAATTCCTTGTTTGTTATTGTTTCCTGTGGGGCATAGAATTTAAGTTTTGTGTTGTGTTTCTGTTACTTGCAGTGAACGCAGAGACAAAATAATGTGGTGGTTAATAGCCTGGACTCTGGAGCCAGAATGACCAGGCTCCAGTGAATCCTGGATCTACACTTATTAACTATGTGACTTTGGGCAAGATTCTTAATCCTTCTGAACCTTAGTTTTCTCATTATTTCTATACTACTGCTGCTAATAAAACCACCACACACTACAAAGCCTTTTCTACTCTCTGAGCATTTTTTTTGCCATAACATAATTAAATATTAGAAAACAAACAAACTAAAAAGAACAATGTATTAGATGCTATAATAGAGGTAGTGACAGAGTGGGAGAATTGGAGAGGAGCACCACCCAGTTAGACAAACTTCAAAGTTTAGGGCACAGCCCCCAAGACTGGCCTCATCGACTCCAAGTTCCCCAAATCACCTTCAGCTTCTATAATTCGTTAGAATGACTCAGAACTCACAGAAAGCTATTATTCTCATGGTTAGAGTTTAATTACAGGGAAAGGATATAGATAAAATGGACCAAATGAAGAGACACATAGGGCAGAGCCTGAGAGGGTTTCAAATATGAAGTTTCCACTGCCTACTCCCCTTGAGGTCAGGATGCGTAGTCACCCAACATCAATGTATGACAACCCACATGGAGTATTGCAATCAGGGAAGCTCACCTGAGCTTCAGTGTCCAGAGTTTTCATTGGAGCTTCACTATATAGGCATGATGAGTGAACACAGTCTCAATGATACTGCATGATCCAAAGCCCTGACCCTAAGTCACATGGTTGTGACTCCTAAGTCACATGTTTCTCCTGTGACCAGACCTTACCCTAAGGTTGTTAGATATGGTCAGCCTTACCCTAAAGCCTGGTGTGGCCAGCTCCTGCTCTAAACAAATACACTCCTATGACAGAGTGCCTCCCAGAAGCTGAGGGCAAAGGCCAAACTTCGTCTTTGTATAAAACCAAATTCCTTAGTACACATGAACTAACCCTATGGAGATTTGGGAGTCAACTAGGGTTTAAGGTTAGGACTGAGATAAGTTGAAGTCTTATTGAAGTCTATGGAAAAATCTGGCAAAATCCACACTGGATTGATTTGTTATATATTTATGTATATATATATATATATTTTAAAAACATATTCTTACATATTTCAATATTAATGGCAATAATTTTTACCCTTAGACTTTTGTGTTATCCTGGCCACCTCTTTCTTCTTTTTCCTGTTACCTTCTTATGAATATTTCATGTTTTCCAAAATTAGAAGGTTTTTAAGGATTGAAAGAAAAATCTGGATTGAGTGTTAAACACATACATTTTACTTGGAAGAAAGTAAAAGAATGACCAAAATCAGGTTCCGAAATGTCTCGTGTTTAGTAATCTATGCTTCAGTCTATATTGCCGTAGATAATTGAGAGTTGTCCAAGATTGGTTTTTGGAGACACTTAATTTTACCTGCTTTTTACAAGATAGTCATTTAGCAAAAGAAGTTTCCAAATAACTCCTCATTTCAGCAGTAATAGGCAAGAAAAGGAGATTAAATCCTTGAACTATTTACTTAGATGAACAGAAATACCCTTTTTTGAAATAATGGATATGCAAGATTTAGCCATTAAAGGGTTAGGGTAAAATGAAAATCCTTTCAGTAACAGTTGAAATCTGAGAAAATCTTTCAAGGAAATTAAACACTTGATCAAAAAGCAGAAAGGGTTATTGGTGAGAGCTGAGATTAAACAGCAGAGTTGTCTGAGAAGAGGCCTCAATTATAAGAAGCAGACAGTTAATAATATCCTCTCAGGGATCTGCTTTTCCTCAAGACGTATCTTTGGGGAAATGCAATAGTTTCATTTTCTTTTTGTTAAGATAGACAAAAATGCCTTACCTCTGAAAAATGTGAATAAAATTTTAAAATTTTGAAAAGCATCAGAACCACAAAGGAAGAATTTAGAAGTATGCTTCCAGTATAATCTAAGAGAAAGTACCACCCTAAATCAGGGTCTAAGACATTTTAAAAGTATACTTCCATTAAATTTAGTTCTGTAAACTGAAATATAGAAACAAATCAAAAGCAAGATAATAGTGATTCACACTTCTTGCGTGAAACTAGCTAAGCACTTTTATCATTTGAACACTTCGGCTCATAAGAAGACGCAAATCCCTAAAATGAGTCAGTTATTTGAATCCTATCTTTGTTAGTAACTCTTCACATGGCCCTAAGGAAAGAGAATCATTTTCCTATGCTGCATTTCTCTACTGGAAAGAATGAGAATACTTTACAGTCATAACGTTACCATCATTTACCATCACCTACCATCATCATCATCAACACAACTACCACATACTAAGTGCCAACTGTGTGCCAGCAGGATACCATATACATTCCACAGTTATTTAATTCTCATAAATGCACTAAAGTTTAAAGTATTATTATCCCCACTTTATACAAAAATCAGGCACTCAGAGAATTCACAGTCAGGAAGCAACAGAGTTAAATTAAAACCTACTTCTGTGGGCCTCTAAACGTCCCCACTCTTTATCCTTGCTCCTGCAGTTCAACGGTTTAGCGGTTCCCGTGAGCTATTATATCTGTACTGCAGCCAGTGCTCAGGACTGGTACTCGCCACAGTTGTGCTCAGGGTTAGCGCAGTGCTGGGAAGGACAGCAAGGGCTCTGCCATGTCTGTGGACCTAAGGTTGAAAGAAGATGAGTCGCCACAGCTCGATGGCGAATGGGCAGTGTGAAGCAGATCATCTTAACCAGGTTGTGAAGTTAATTCTGATGCATCTAGGTCCCAGCAGCAGGCTGACCAGCCCCTGAGCCGGGCTGAATGAACCACTTGATTCCGAGCCAAATCTCTCTCACACTCTATCCCACTACATGTCAATAATAGGTCCTTGATACCTCATAAACTTCAAAGTCCTTTCTAATATTATTTCAAGTCCAGCATGCCTTCTATTATAGCATACTCCCTCTCAGGGAAGTGTAAAAAAATATTTCATTGATGTATTTAGTCAGAAGTCTTTTGGTTGCAGGAGACAAAACCCCAATTTTTGCCTAAGAAGACAGAAAATCTATTGACTCACATAGCTAAATTGTGAAAAGGGCAGGATAGAGCTGGCCTGAGGAAAGATTGGCTCCAAAGGCTCCGGCGCCATCAGAGTTGTCTCTCTGTTTCTTCAAGGGTGGCTTCAGGCTCACACTCTCAGAGGGCTGCAACCAGAAGGGAGATAGTGTGTGAATCTCTATAGCTCCACTTTGAAAATCCTGGGAGAGAGTTGTGATGTTTCAACTTGGGCCATGTGTTAACCTCTTGAACCAATCGCTGGGGCCAGGGATGAAATCATATAAGAAGAAAGCCATTCAGACCAGAGGATTAGAGTGCAGGAAAGAGGGGGAGGTTCCCCCAAAGAAGGGGATGACACCAACGTGGACATCAGAATTATTGGCAGCTTCTCCAGTCCTAGTCTATCAAAGGGTCGTATCTGAAGCAGGTGTTAAGCACTAAAGTCAGCCTGAAGGTGGAACACTGCATAACTCAAAGTTATCCTTGAAAATTTTCTAAAATGGGTACATAGGGGGAGAAAAGAGGGAGAGGGCTGGCGAGTCAGGGACCGAAAGAGTGGCTGGCAGACGGGAGCCCCGCGAACAGAGCGAGCGAATTGTAGTAGGGGAGACGGAGGCTGACCGGTAGCCAGGCAGGCAGACCAGACGCACCCACGGACAGACAGCCCGAGAAGGCGCCGGAGAACGTCGTGCTGGTTCCTCCCGCCTTTCACTTTCAAAGCCAGGATTTTGCCTTTTCCGTGGAGCCCGAGAGAGCATGCTGGGACTTCAGCGTAAGCTAAGATTTCTCAGCTAGGGAAGGAAGATCAGCTCAGTCCCGAGAAGGGAGGAAGCAAGCACCCCTGTCCCCATGCCCCCTTCCTTCTCTCCCGTACCATACTTGGGCGCCAAACCCAGCCCTTCCCTAACCACTCGACTTCCTTCTCCTTTCTAGCATGGTGGCTATATGGACAGTCTGACAGAACAGAGACTGGCATCTCCCCATCCGGAGCACTACAGTGCTCTGCATTGGACCATGACCCTGGACGTGCAAACTGTCGTCGTTTTTGCCGTGATCGTAGTCCTGCTTATCAATGGCATACTCATGCTTTTCCTGGGAACGCACTGGATGGAGTCCAGTCTCCCGAGCTGTTGCAAAATCTTGCTTTGATTTCAACCAGAGAACCCCCAGGGGAAAAAAAATAAATCAAGAGAGATGGACAGTCAGAGACAGGGAAAGAGAGAGAAAGAGCAAGTGTTCTTACCCGGGAAGGAAAACATTTTAATGAGCTTCAACATGGCCTCGCTGTGATATGTACGACATTGGTATATTATCTCTCCTGAAATCTTTTGTTATGTCTCGTCTTTTAAGTATGTTGAGTAAAATTGCTTATTGCTTGAGTAAAATTGTTGATAAAGAAAAAATCAATCAATAATCAATTAATTAATTAAGTGGGTATATAGCCCTAATTCTTAGTCACAATAAGGACTGAAAAACACAGAGCTTGATTAAAGAAAATGAAGTAAGTGTCTACAACTGATGTTTGGGCATTCAAATGAGCTTGCTTTTAAGACAGTAATCACATCCCTTCCCAGAAATAAGAGATGCAGAGAAAATTCTAAATGTGCCCTTTTTAACCACAGGGTGCACTCTATTTTTTTTAAATATAAATTTATTTATTTGTTTGTTTATATTTTTGGCTGTGTTGGGTCTTTGTTGCTGTGCGCAGGTTTTCTCTAGTTGTGGCGAACGGGGGCTACTCTTCCTTGCGGTGTGCGGGCTTCTCATTGTGGTGGCTTCTCTTGTTGCAGAGCACAGGCTCTAGGCACACGGGCTTCAGTAGTTGTGGTGCCAGGGCTTAGTTGCTCCATGGCACGTGGGATCTTCCCGGACCAGGGCTCGAACCCGTGTCCCCTGCATTGGCAGGCGGATTCTTAACCACTGCACCACCAGGGGAGTCCTTATTTATTTATTTATATAGGAAGCTTCTATTACTTTAGTGCATCCCAATAAAATCATTTGTTGTGACAAAAGAGATATGTAAAAGTACATAGCACAGGCTCTGGTCGTAGAAGATATTCAATAAATGTCTGCTGGACTGAAGTCCAAATCGTCCTTGAAAGTAGAGAAGTTTTTTGTTTGGGCTGGCATTTCATGTTGTCGCCCCTCCAAACAGCAACCATTTCCTGATGATTTGGGCTTAGTCTCCCGAAGGTCAGTGGAATCACGTTATAGACGTTTCTTACAGCATGGGTTTTGTGCCAGGAGAGGCAGCTTGCAGGGTATGAAATGCGCTAGGATGGCTTGAGGAGTGAGTTCTCTGCCAAAATTAGCCATGAAACTTTAAGCCTCAGTTTCCTCATTGGCAAAATTGGGATGCTAATACCTCCCCACCGATAGAGCTGTTGGAGAGGGATTAAATTAGATAACATATAGCTAACAAGCTAGTTCATATTAAGCACTGAAATAATGGAATTTCTTTCCTTTAGGAATTACATTGTGCCAGGCCTCAGGACACCAATTCCCAAAGAGAGTCTGAAATGCCCACTGACACATCTGGCATGAAATGGTTAAAGCGGAAACTTCTGACAAAACCAGAAAGATGCCATGCAGTTTTTCATTGCCCTTTACTTTGGCAGGCAGCTATCTTCTCTCTGTTTCTATCAAGTTGCCAAATTATTGTTTTCAAACATATTGGATTGTGCCTAGTGAGAAAAAAAATCATTTTTTTGATTTGGATTTATGTGTGCATGTGATGTGATGTTGGTGAAGATAGCTATTGAGTTAGGAAAGCATGTGCTTTTAAAAAGCATTCTGGGGCTTCCCTGGTGGCGCAGTGGTTGAGAGTCCGCCTACCGATGCAGGGGACACGGGTTCGTGCCCCGGTCCGGGAAGATCCCACATGCCGCGGAGCAGCTAGGCCCGTGAGCCATGGCTGCTGAGCCTGTGCATCCGGAGCCTGTGCTCCGCAACGGGAGAGGCCACAACAGTGAGAGGCCTGCGTACCCAAAAAAAAAAAAAAAAAAAAAAGCATTCTGGACACACTGCTGACTGTTACACATATTCATCTTTTCATTCATTTATACTTTACAACTTGTTCTAGAAATATTTTTTTTAATGTTTTACTGCTGGCAGTTGAATTTCTTCTTTTCCCAGCACTGATATTAGCCTCTTTAACCTTTCCTAATTGATTGCTCCAAGTTAGTTAATTATAATTCATTACAGACTAGCTTGTGTGTGTATGTTTAATACATGTTATGATTATACCATTTTGGTGTCATTAGTACCCTTTTGGCCCACAGAAGCCCAGATGTGGCACAAATATTCATAGCACTTGGCCCCTGGAAAAAGCCTGGCCTGAAGATCCAAGCCAACATGGGATTAATTTGATGTAATTTAATCTCTTGGAAACATTGTCTAATATAATTGCCTTAACATTATATTACTGATTGGTTAATTTGGAAAGAAATGATTTTTTTTGATAAGTGTAAATTAGAATCCTGTGCTGATTTTGCAGAAGAGATTAGGTTATTCATTCCATTTTAATGGACTTCCAGGACTCCAGTTCAATTGTTGGTGAGATACAGGGCTGCCCAATAAATTGATACCCAGGCTTAATGTGTTTCTTGGGGGAAATTATTACTAGGTGGCACAGACCGAAGCAGCAACCCTCATTTTAAAAAAACGTATATCATGTGATACTTATTTTCTTGGGCCATGCATTTCATATCATTGTACAACTCTGGGGTACACATTCTCTAGAACAAATGGAACATTCGTGATCGTTAAATACACTAAAACACCTACACACTAGATCAAGGTCCAGCATGGATCTCCAAACTCTACCTAGAAGATGGCTTAGCACATACCCATGAAACCAGTTATCCCAATTGAACATAGACCCAGTGAATCTACATACACCGGAATGCAGGACAAACACATGAAGATATATTGATAACTTTAATAGGAGACATGAAATTTGACGAGGCTATGACCTAGCCACTCAGTATACTAGATCTTACCACCTCTTTGCCTTGTTCATGTTTCTAATCAGAGCAGTAGCAAGTGACATAATTTATTTGTTTGCTGGGGTGAGAGTGAGAAAGTGGAGCATTCCTGGAAGAGAGATCAGCATATACATGTGTGTGTGTTTCTAAAGAGGCAAGGTTACCAAACATAAAGTCAAGTTCAGGACGTTAAAAAAGAAATTATTACCAGCTTCTGTTTTTATCATTTTAAAAAGAAAGCTATGGGGATGAGAGAAGATGAGAGCAAACAACTATTGAATGCTAAACATTCTTCTGAGTCCTATTGTATATTTATATTTTATCTCATCAAATCATCATGACTACCTGGGAAGTACCTATCATTATCCTACTTTTGAAGAGAAGAAAACTGAGGTTCAGTGACTTGTCCCAAGGTCCCCAAATTTGTAAGTGTCAGGGCTGGGATTTGAACCTGGGCCTGGCCCAGTTCTTTTTCTTTTTTTTTAAATTGAGATGTAATTCACATAAAACACACATATAACGCCCGTGTAAGTTTAAGGTGTATAACATGTTGATTTGATACATTTATGTACTGCAATATAATTAACACTGTAGTGTAGTTAGCTAACACATCTATCGTGTCACAAAATTATCATTTCTTTTTTTTGGTGAGAAAAATTAAGATTAGTCTCTTAGCACCTTTGAAGTTTATGGTACAATATTATTGAGTATAGTCACTGTGCTGTATATTAGATCTCCAGACTTATTTATCTACTGGTTGCAAGTTCATACCCTTAAAGAACATCTCCTCCATTCCCCAACACTCCAGCCCCTAGTAACCACCTTTCTACTCTCTGATTCTGTGAGTTGACTTTTTAGGATTCCACCTATAAGTGAGATCATGTAGAATTTGTTTTTCTCATTCTGACTTTCTCACTTGGTATAATGCCCTCAAGGTCCATCCATGTTGTTGTAAGTGGTAGGATTTCCCTCTTTCTTGTGGCCGAATAATATTCCATTGTGTGTGTGTGTGTGTGTGTGTATATATATATATATATATATATATATATATATATATATATATATACCACATCTTCTTTATACATTCATCCACTGATGGACACTTAGGTTGTTTCCATATCTTGGCAATTATGAGTAATGCTGCAATAAACATGAGAATGCAGATATCTTTTCAACAACCCATTTTCATTTCCTTTGGATATATTCCCCAAAGTAGGATTGCAAGATCATACAGTAGGCAGGATTTTTGCAAGCAAGGAGATGTTGATAATGTAGCTACTCTCTGAAATATTTTCTTTGAAAAGAGTGAAAATGCTGCCTGCTGAGGTAAATCACACCAAACATGATTCTGAATCACACCCAGTCATGATTATAAAAGCCAAGATGACGCCGCTAACGTGTTAGCTCTTTTGTGGAAAGTGACTTTCCAACACCAGAAAAGTGTACTGAATAGAATTGAAGTGAAATTATTCCTGTTCTCTGTGCAAAGAAAGATTTTTGTTTAAGTTTCTTTAGTAAACTATTTGATAGAAGAAACTGAGATACAGCATTTATTCCTATTGTACAATTTTAGAACTGAAGAAGAGCTTCCATCGCCCAACTATCTCCCTGCCAACATAAGACAAAACACAGTGCAGAGAAACTGTGAACAGCAAGATTCTCAGCTGGTTTTGCCTCTGTAGAGGTGACTTTCTTCTGACATTATCCAGGGGGGCCCAGGTTTCCTGCCCCTGGGTCCACAATCACTCTCCCTGCTCTTCTCCTGCAGCACCTGTCCTCTGTGACAACCTATTCCATCAGACATTTAAAAGCTATTTATAGTGCAGTGAGAGAAAACTCAGGGTCACAAAATAGATACAAGCTTGATAACCACTCTAATATTGAATCGTTTGACCCTCCCTCAGAGGCAAGCTTTTCTCAACCATTTCTAGCCTTCTTTTCTAGTGAACTCAGGTTTCCTCTACCAGGCCCAGAGTCCCCGGCCCTGGGGAAAGCAATCTTGTCATTTTTATCTCAGCTCTCTCCCTGCCCCCAACCCCACCCAGTCTATTAGTGTAGGCCATTTCAAGCTGGTTTCCCACAACCAGTGGTATGTTAGAGCCAGCTCATGCTGTCTTGAGAGAGCTGATTGTAAACTTCTCAGGAAATTTGCAAGTCAGATATGGTTATTGTTAAAAATTAAATTATATACACTTACTATTAAGAAAATTATATAAAAACAAAGGTAATAAATAATCAAAACTCATCACTTCTTTATTGTACTACATTTCACAATTTTCTATGCGATTAAGGTTATTTACATCTACTGCATTTGTATGACGGGAATACCACATATCAGTGTGCCACTGGGCATCTCTTCCCAAGTCTGAGTTCAATGGCACCACATTGGTAGCTTGAAGTCTGACATGGTGGGAGTATTTACACCACTGCTGCAAACCAGGGCTCCTCCTACTGTACCCCCTAAAAGCAGTTGGGAAGTGTTTACCAGCACAATGTTATGCAATGCAGTGGGAAAACCCAGCTACTCCCTCTACAGTGTCTGAACGACAGAGCCCTACGTTTTGCTAGCAGTATAAATTCAGAGTGCTCAGTTTTAGTGGGGCCCTCAGTGTGGCTCTAACATCTTACTATGTTTCTCTGGTCACTTTTCTCCTCCATGTACCAGACTTTTCTTTTTCTTACTTTCTCCACTTCCCTCCAACATCTAACACTCCCCCTCCTTCCTCCTTCCTCCTAAAGGACAACTTAAATTCCTACTTCACAGAGAAAACAGAAGCCATCCAAGAAGTGCTTGTTTAACTTCCTGGCTCCATATCTTTAAGTAAACCTGTGTGTACACTCTGCCTTTTCAACTCTTATAGGAAAATAGGTATCCCTCCCTCTAAGGCTTATCTTTCCACCTGAGCCCTGGTTCCAGCTTCTTCTGCCTCTTAAGGAATTTCCTTCTCTTCATCATCTTGTCTTCTGTGTCTTGTACTTTCCATTCTCTGTTGTCTCATCTCCATCCAGTATTTTAACTCCTATAGTTTTGTCCTATCTAAGCACACATTCTCAACTTCATGTCCTTCTATAGCTACTGCCTTACCTCTTCCCTTCCCTTCATAGCCAGACATGAAAACATTTGTCCAAACTCTTCTAGTCTACTTCCTTTTCTCCTTCTCTCAACCTGTTGCAAACCAGCTTCCCTTTCAGTTCCACTGAAATGCTGTTGCTAAGGCCACGAGTGGCCTTCAAGTTACTAAGTTAAATGGGAAGTTCTCAGTCTTTTATTTTACTTGATTTCTCTATAACATTTGAATTGGTTTCATGCTCTACAACATTTTGATCACTCCCTCTTTGATATTCCTTCTTCCCTTGATCTCTAGGACATCACCCTGCACTGCTTTCCCTCACACTTCTATAGCCACTACCTCTCAATCTTCTTTGCACTTTCTTTTCCTCTTTCTTTGGGGGTAAGGGAAGGATCTAGAAAACCAAATTTCCTTGATAAAAGCTGGCACTGATTTTTCTATATTTTTCTTCTCCTTACTGTGATTAGCTGCAGCAGCAAACCAACCACCAGCTCTTCCAGACACAACTTGATAGGAGGAGGAGAAAAAAATTCTAGAGTATGTCTGTATTATTAGCAAGTAGTGGAAGCAAGGAAGGAAACCAACACTTATTGATATTTATTGTTAAATGTCAGGCATTATGTTAGACATGTTCATATATGTTATTCTATTCAATATTCACGGTTATACTGTAAGGTAAATATTATTGATTCCATTTTACAGATGATAGAATTGTTTATTTTCTTTTTTAATTAATCCTACCTTGTTGTTGTTGTTGTTTCTGTTGGCCACGCCATGTGGCTGGTGGGATCTTAGTTCCCCGACCAGGGATTGAACCCGGGCCACGGCAGTGAGAGCGCCAAGTCCTAACCACGGCACTGCCCAGGAATTCCCCCTACTTTTCTTTTCTTTTTTTCTTTTTTTTGATAAAATTGTTTAAACAGCCCATAACCACTGAGCTAGTAATTAGCAGTGGCAGAATCTAAACCTGCTTCTTTTGACTCCCAGGACAGCGCTCTTTCCAGAGATAGCATACCTGATCTGCTCTGCTCTTAGGGATTCTGTGGGAAACAATTAAATGTTTCTTTTGAGTGTGCTAATTCTGGGGAGAAATGTCCTATAGTTGTTCAGAAGCAATGGGTTCGTAGCCTGACTGGATGGCCTCCAGGCAAGACTTCCCAGCATGGCAATAACTCACAAAAGACTTCACAGGCAGGTTATTTTCAGCCCTCCTGGCTGAGGCACTCTATTCTTGCTGGTGCAGCAAGAAACAATTTCTAGGGGACAGACTTATAACACTGAACTCAAAAGACTGGTATATAAAACAATGCAAATTTATATAAATATCAAAATTCTGGTATCCATACACTAATATATTCCAAACCTATGAAATATTTCTATGAAAAGTAATTGTTTATTTCTTTGCAAAGTAAGTTTTTAATCAGCAGGTTACTGAGCAAGAAATTGAGCAGGAATCAGAGCCAGGTGAGCTACATTGATTATCTTTCTTGCTGGTGCAATTGAACTACGATCTTGCCTGTTAGAAGGGAGGGTGGAGAAACAATGTCAGGTACTCTCTACCCTGGTTTAGGCTGGAGGCCTCCTGGCAGGCTCCCACTCTATGAGCCTCCAGGTTGACCATCCA
Organism: Delphinus delphis; assembly: GCF_949987515.2. Classification (NCBI taxonomy): domain Eukaryota; kingdom Metazoa; phylum Chordata; class Mammalia; order Artiodactyla; family Delphinidae; genus Delphinus; species Delphinus delphis. Next base: position 79,608,265 of record NC_082683.1, on the reverse strand, counting down.
TCCCCTTTCTGATTACATAATGTAATAGTTTTGTACCACTCAGGTGATATAAATTTGGGCTGAAAAACAGCACAAATGCTAGCTGTGGCTAAAAGTTTCATAGAAATATCCTCCTCTCCTCCCCAGCGTCCCAGAACAGGGGTGACTTTCCTTGTTTTCTCTAGCGGTGAGGGTTTCGGGTGTTGCTTCTGGGTCATCGTACTCTGGGATCTTGCCCCTTTGAGTCCCAGCTTTACTGGGAGACGGTTTACCATTTAGACTGCCTAGCTTGGGTGTCTCATAAGCTGAAACTATGAAAATAGACCCTCAATTTCCCCCTTTGAGCAAATACCCTCAGACCAAAAGCAGCTTTGGCTCTCAGCTACACTCAGGATTTCTACCTTCACTTGGATTTTGGCCTGCCAATTTCTTACCTAATGATAAGATACTTTTAAGAAGATATTTAAAAACATATTTCACCCAGTATTTTTCAGTTGTTTTTAGCAGGAGGATTAGTTCAAATAACCTGTCCTCATAGTTCTAATATTAACATGTAATAAGTACTCAATAAAAAGTCACTGATATCTTGTCCAAATGGACTGGGGAGATCTATGAAGATATGCTCAGTCAAATGTGAGCACCGCAGAATTGGGACTTTCTCAATAGTGTTTCTGAAAGTGTGCTCTTGCACTGTCTGCATCCTTTGCCGGAAATGCAGATTCTGGACCCTGTCCTAGGCCTACTGATTAGAATTTGGGAGATTCTGCATTTTTATAAGACTGGCAGGTAATTCCTATGAGCGCTGAAGTTTAGAACAACTGAACTAAGGCATGGCTCTAAATTAGATCTCATACATTCTCAGAAATGTCTCTTTTTCTAAAACCTTCTCACCTGGAATATGCATTAGCAAAGTACTCATTTATAAGAGAGATTATTTCTCAGCACATCTTTTCATTTTCTTTATATTTTTAATACATATTCATAAGAGATTCTTAGTGACATACTTAAATTACCATAAGGAGTATATAAAACATTAAAAATCCTAAGAAGGCTTGACAGCATAGCCTTCATAAAAAATATAGAAACTGGAATCCAGTTATCAGTTGGATGGGAGAATTTAGACCACCAACTATAATTTAAATCACAAACCTAGTATTCCTAATCAGCATAAACCTTTTCACAGCTGCAACGAAATAAAACAAAAATTAAAAACAAAACAAAGGGCACTTTCTTGATACATGAAAGCATTATATAGTATATGGATTATATTTTTCTGTAATAGTGTTTTCCTTTGTTTATTTAATGCCACAAATATAATTTCTTTATCTGAAGTCTTATCAAAAATTCATATTCAGGGCTTCCCTGGTGGCACAGTGGTTGAGAGTCTGCCTGCCGATGCAGGGGACATGGGTTCGTGCCCCGGTCCAGGAGGCTCCCACATGCCGCGGAGCGGCTGGGCCCGTGAGCCATGGCCGCTGAGCCTGCCTGACCGGAGCCTGTGCTTGCACAGTGAGAGGCCCACGTACGGCAAAAAAAAAAAATTCACATTCATATAACCTTTGATTCCAGCAGAAGTCAGACTTTGGAAAGAACTAAAAAAATGGTAATTTATTATAAAAGTATCCTTATTAGCACATACTTTTTTTTCCTCTTAGTATCTGGAAATTCATGTGGATAGATATGTGATAACATAGCATAGAAATATTAATGGTAGGATTTGGGAAGCATTATACGGGTGTTCACTGTAATATTCTTTCAACTTTGTTTTGTGTTTGAAATTTTTCATGACCAAATTTTTATGATAAAAGGCTTATAGCCACATATAGCTAGTCCCTGCACATTGGTCAGCGGCAGATCCACCACAGCCCTGCAGCACCACACTGCTCCCTCGCCCTAGAGTATCCTTCCTCTCCCTTGTTCACTTGACCAAAGTCTACACTTTGTTCAAGACTCAACTCAAAGATCAGGACTTTTCTGATACCCCCCCAACACAGATCTGGTCATGGCTTCATTCTTCTGTACTGCACCTTATACACCCCAAATACTTGGCCCAAATCAACACATTATTCTCTTACAGTTTTAGAGGTCAGAAGTCCAAAATGAGTTTCACTGAATCAAAATCAAGGTGTTGGCAAAGCTAGTTCCTTCCAGAGGCTCCAGCGGAGAATCCATTGCTTTACCTTTTTTCAGCTTCTAGTGGTCCCCTATATTCCTTAGCTTGTGGCCTCTTTCTCCATCTCCAAAGTGCATCACTCCAATCTCTGCTTTCAGAATCACATTGCCTTCTCTGTGCAGTAAAATCTTCCTCTTCCTTCCTCTTATAATTGTTAGGACACTTATGATTATTACATTTAGGGTTCACAGGGGTAATCTAGGATAATGTCCCCATCTCAAAATTCTTAACTTAATCAGATCTACAAAGTCCTATATAAGATAACAGTCACAGGTTCAGGGGGTTAGAACTCTGATGTCTTTTTTCAGCCTACCAAACTGATTTTTTTTGGTGTAAAAATTAAACATACAGGTGTGGTTAATTTATTCTGAAAGTCTACGTTGTTCTTAGTTTTCAATATTCTTTTCTTTTTTTCTTGGTACAAGTATTTACCGTATGAGCAAATAATATAAACATTACAAACAATAGAAATATGAGACTAAGTCAAATGGACATGCATATGTTTCAGAATATTTTGTAGATGGGAATATCGTGAGCCTGAAAATACAGAATTTTAGAATCAGGGTGTATATTAGACCATGACCCTTCCCATTCCCCCACAAACATATACAAAGTATTGCTCCCCCTTCACAGGCTCAGACCCTACAGCCATATTTAGCCTATGGAATTTCACCCACGTTGATAGGATGAGGAATAGACACATCAAGCTGGACTAATCAGATTCTTTCTTCCAAGGAATCTGGAATTTTACATTCAGAGATGATAATGCTAACCAATGTTAGCTAGCACCTGAACTTAGGTAGCAATCCCTTGGCACACATACGAAAAAGCAGAGAAAGTGGTCTATAGAAAAAGAAGAATAGAACAAAAGTACAGAGAAAGCAATGAGAGAACATGTGGTCCACAGAGAAAGAAATGAATAGAGCACGTGGTTCTGGGCTCTTTCCAGGTTCTAGTTCTTCATGAAGTGCAATGGTACATTGTACGTCTCAGTTTCTTGAGGTAGTCCTATAGTCTTACAACTCTCTCCACGTTCTCCTCTCTCTCTTTTTTTTCCTTCTTTTTCCCTTTTTTCGTTTTTCTTGCTTCAGCTATTTTGAGTGTATATCTGTTATTTGCAGTGAAAATATTCATTATTAAGACAGGGTAGAATCTTTACTGATGCACCCTATTCTGATTATTAGAACAGGGACAATGGTTGTGGATTTATGCTTCAAAACGTAGAAATTTCTTGTACATAGGATCTTACCTTTAATGAAAAACTAATCCATGTTTGAAGGGCTTTTCTTTTTTTTTTTTTGAGGGTAAAACTATTTTACGATGAATTTCTAGGTAAAATTGCACATTTGAGGGATAAAGGATCCCAGTTTATAGGAAAATTCCTTTTGCTACTTTTTAAATCTTCTGATACTGTATTTTTCACTCTGAACATATATCTACAGGTTATGCTGTTAAAACAATCCATTTGTCTATAGCTAAGTGGGTCTTTGTTTTCCTTTGCTCGTAAAAAAATGAATTTAGATTTGAAACAATCTGAATTTTGCTGCTTTCTTTTTACCTAGAGATTGCTTCAAAGTTTAGCTGTCAGTGGAAAAGCTTTCTCTAATTTTTATCTCTTCATTTTGACTTTCATGAAAGATAATTTTCTGAAATTGTGTTCTTCTTTTCTGCTTTGAACATAATTAAGCACAAAGAACAACTGAATTATTCCCTCAAATATTAACCTTTATACTTGTAATTTATTATGAAAAAAAATGAGTTTCCCTGTCTGGAAAACAAAGTGGGATCTCAGGTTTGTCCCATAAAGCTTTATAGGATTAAAAAAAAAAAGCGAGCGCAAACAAAACTTGAGATTTTTAAATTTCTTTATTTTTGCTATTTTCCCAAAGGCTTGTATAATGTAGAACCCTCCTACACAGTTGATAGAACAATATAAAACTACTGATTATTTACTAGTTTTGACTTATAAAAATGGTGATTTCATATTGTACAATCTACAAGTTTCCTCATTTAATCACATATAATTTTGGTCTGTTTGAGAAATACTTTCCATTGTTTTGTTTGTTTTATCTATCTGTTCTTGGACATTTTCTGTTTGGTGAAATGTTCATGGCTATCAAATGTAGTTTGTTTTTAGCGGCAAAATGAACAAGTTATTTCTGTTTCTCTTTTATATTATAAAATAATTTTTTAAAATGTAGACCATATGTGATTGTATAGATTAAATTCTAAGAGATTACTTTTGTTTTAAAACCTTTCTTCTTAAACAGTCCTCCTATTTTTGCTTCCTTCTCTATGCTTGAATGAGGGACATCTGTTTCTGTTTTCAGTGTTCTTTTGTTACAAGATGAAGTGGAGTATCAAAGCTCTCCTCCTTCAACAAGGAAAGAATGCTTTTGTTTTGTTTTTTATTTCCTTTTATTTATTTTCATTGGTTTAAGAATTACAAATATTGTACAAAAAGGATGAACTGCTCCCTGAAAATATTCAAACAATAGGAAGCACAAAGTGAAAGCCCCTCTTCCATCTGCTTTGTTTCTACTCCTTAAGGGGTAACCACTGGTAATAGTTGGTGTGAATCCTTCCAAACTTTTTCCTATGCATATACATGCGCGTGCACATATGAAAGTATGTATGTGTATATCTGTATCATTAGAAATGAGATCAAACAAAAAGATCATTATCAACCTGTTTTTTAACCCATTAATAAGTAGTGAGAACACTTCCAGGTTAGTACACACAGATCTACATTTATCGACTACGATTGTATGAATGTGGCATAATTTATTCAACCACTCCCCACTGATGGAAATTTAGATAATTTCCAATATTTTGCTACAACAGCAAATGCTGCAATGAACATTGAGATACGTCTCTTTTCTTTCTGTAGCATAGATTCCAAGAGATGGATTTAACTGAGTTAACAGTCTATATACTTAAACTTTTCAAAGGTGCTGCCGAATTGCTCTCTGAGGAGGAAATTGTACCAGTTTAAACTGCTCTCAACACTGTATGAAAGTACTCTTTTCCTTCTACTGTTGCTTTTATTGGAAATTATCAATCTTCAACATTTTTACTAGCCTGATAGGTACAAATTTATATCTCACAGTAATTTTTCTATATTATTTTCCTAATCACTAGTGAGATTAAGCATTTTGACAGTATATTTGTTGATCATTTATATTTTTTCCTCTATAAATTGCCTGTTCATAACCTGTATTAGTTATCTATTGCTACATAACAAATTACCGCAAATTTAATGGCTTAAACAACATACATTTATCATCTCACAGTTTCTGTGGGTCAGGGTCTGGCACAGCTTAACTGAGTCCTTTGCTTTAGGTTTCTCACAAGACTATGGTTTCATTTGAAAGTTTAACTAAGGAAGGATCCACTTCCAAGCTCCTGTGGTTGTTGGCAGAATTCAGTTCCTCAGGGGCTGTTGGACTGAGGGTCTCAGCTCCTTGCCTACTGTTGGCCAGGAGCCACTCTCAGTTCCTTACCATGTGGGCCTCTCCAACATGGCAGCTCAATTCATCAAAGTGTGCAAGTTGAGAGGCAATAGACAGCTAGCAAGACAGAGGTCACAATCTTATGCAACCTAATCACAGAAGTGACCTCCCACTGGCATTGTTGAATTTACTGGATCCTGGCTACATGTAAGAGATTACAGAAGAGGTGTGAAAATCAGGAGACAGGGATCACTGGAGACCATTTTAGAGTCTTCCCACCACATATCTTTTGCCCATTTTTCAGTAGGACTGTTTGTCTTTTATTTATTGATTTGCCAGAGCTCTTTATATACTATAGAAATAATTGTGTGGCAGTGGTGGTAGTGATAGTGGTGTGTGTGTGTATGTGTGTGGAGAGAGAGAGAATATTTTCTCCCATGCTTAGCAATTTAACTTTTATTTAGTTACTCTTGTCAATCTTTTCCTTTATAGCTTCTGAATTTTGTTTCTTCTTTAAGAAGTTCATACTGTCCCCATACTTTTTTAAAATTATATTTTCTTATAATACTTCTCAGTTTTGTTAAAAGTGTATTTAGATCCTTAAGTCAAAAGGAATTGATTTTTGTATGATATGTAAATGGAAAATCTACTTTGCCAAAAGAATGATTAATTTACCTAGCACCATTTACCAAACAGTTCATTTATTTGATTTTTAAGAATTAAATGCTTTGTAAAGGTTTGTATATGAATGCCTAATTTATTCATATAATGGGATGATATACTAGCAGCTTCTGATTTTATTTTCAGAGATGTCCTCTACTGTGAACACTAAGTACTTTCAACCACTTAACTAAAGATATTTTGGAAAGATAATGGATCTGGGATATTCTGTCTCTGATAGTTACATCTATGAACCTGGGGTAAGTTACATCCCCTTTTCTTCTACCTCTGCATAGTTCCACATGTATCTCTTTTGGGCACTTATTTGCAGTTGTTAATTATTTGTGTAATTAATGTCCGTCTCCTCCCACTAAACAATAAGTTACAGACTAGGTACCTCTTGGATTTTGGTTTATCCTTGAATTCCCAGTTCTTAACTCAGGGCTTAGCACACAGTAGGTGCTCAAAAATGATTTGTTTTGTAAATGTATGCATGCATACATTAGTGAATGAGTGAATGTCATTTAACTTCTTTGGACCACAAATCTGTCATCTATAAAATGAAGAAATCAGGGTAGATTAATTCATTCATCCATTCAAAAACTTTTTATGTGCCCACTAAATGATCTGTAGTTCCCTTCAGAGAGACAAAATACAGTGGGAAAAAATTACCTAGTACAAGTGTTGTATTTGTTTATATCTATCTATCTATCCATTTTTCTCTCTCCTTTCTATGTATAAAATTTCTTTTCTCCTATAAATGTTAGTTACCATTGGGCTATTAGTAAATCCCCTATAATGTTGAATAAATTATTAAATATGCAGAAATAGTTTAATCTTAATAAGTTCTACTATGAGTAGTATTATAATTGTTGATTTTTTTGAAATGTGTCCATTTATATTTGAGGAAGTTTTATTGATTTATGAATGTAGTTGGGTTAGCTTTATATCTTTTTCCTTTTTTACTGCAAACTCTTTTCATGTTTTCTTTATAAATGAAGCTGATAACAAGAATGTAAGAGATATAAAGTGTTTATATTTGTTGTGTCTCATTTATTTCTCTTTCATTCTGCAGTTCTGTAATTGGAGCTACAGAGTGTTACATTTTAGTTACTGCAGGCTACTGCTTGCTCTTTTTCTTTAGTTTACTATACCTTAGTGCAAATGTATTTTGCTTCCTCAAATAGAAAAATTTTAAAGAAAAAATGTTTTTCACTCCATATAAGGAAGGTTTGCTGTTGTTGCTGTTTCATTTATTAAAGCTACTTTAGTCATCCAGTATTTTTCAATTTTTCAATATTAACAGACAACAGTATTTCTTAAAGTCTTCCAGTAGGTTTACGGTATTTATTATTTACTTACTTTGGAATTGATATTTGAGTGACATTTTAAAATTTATGTAAACTATCTGGTTTGGATAAGTACATTCATTTTAAGATAATTTACTTTATCAATAAAATTCAGCAAGAAAAGTCTTAAAATAAACAATGATCTATAAAAAAAAAAGCAATATTTTCACCTGTTATTCTTCATGTATTAAAAATGCTGTCATAGGGCTTCCCTGGTGGCACAGTGGTTGAGAGTTCGCCTGCTGATGTGGGGGACATGAGTTCGTGCCCCGGTCCGGGAAGATCCTGCATGCCGCGGAGCGGCTGGGCCCGTGAGCCATGGCCGCTGAGCCTGCGCGTCCGGAGCCTGTGCTCCGCAAAGGGAGAGGCCACAGCAGTGAGAGGCCCGCGTACCGCAAAAAAAAAAAAAAAAAAAATGCTGTCATAAACAATTTTTCCAGAATTTTCTAATGATCTTTCAAGAACTGAAAACTATTCAGTACTTGAGCACTTATTTTCTATAAGATTATATATTTAGTATTGATGATGAAGGACAAAGTAATTGACCCTTTCTTATAAGTATCTTAAACAAGTGGTAAAGAACAGTTGAGAATGATTTTGACCCATTGACCTCTGCAGCCCACACACCACACTCTCACTGCATCTCTTTCTTCCATGATAAACCACCAGTGTCAGCAATATTCTGAAGAGCTCAGAGCACTTCTATGAGAGCAGCCCCCAACATGCCTATGACACATTTACCTATAACTAGTAGCTATAGGAGAAAGCCATTCTCCTTTAAGATTATATGGTACTGATAAAAAATAAACTAGTTTCAAAAGTGTTGTTGATTTTTTTCTGATAATAAAAATAATGCCCACAGATACCTAAACAGATGGAGAGCTATACAATGTTCAAGAATTGGAAGAGTAAATATTGTTGAGATGGCAATTCTTTCCAAACTGATCTATAGATTCCATGCAATATTTACAAAATCTCAGGAGGCTCTTTTTTTTTAGTAGAAATTGAAGCTGATCCTAAAATTTATGTGAAATTGCAAAGAAACTAGAATAGCCAAAACAATTTTGAAAAAGAAAAAACATGCTGGAGGACTTTCACACCTTATTTCAGGTGATACTATAAAGCTGTAGTAATCAAAACAATCAGGTTTTGGCAGAAGGATAGACATACAGATCAATGAAACAAAATAGAAAGTCCAGAATTAGACCTAAGATTAACTGATTTATTTTACAAAGGTGCTGAGCTAAATCAGCCGGAAAGAATTTTATTTTTTTTCAAATAATGGTACTAGTATAATGGGACATCTTTATGCAAACAAAAAAAAATTGGTCCTTACCTCACTCATACACACAAAAAAAATTAGCTCAAAATATATCAGTCTATAATATATAATAGACCTAAATGTAAGAGCTAAAGCTATGGAACTTTTAGAAGAAAACATGGGAAAAAAATGTGCAACCTTGGGTAAGCGATAATTTCCTAGGTGTGGCACAAAAAGCACAAGTAATAAAATTTTAAAATTGATAAATTTCACTTTATCAAAATTTTAAAATTTTGCTGTTCTCAGGACACCATTTAAAAAATAAAAAGACAAGCCATAGACTGAGAGAAATTATTTGCAAGGCATATATTTCATATAGGAGTTGTATCCAGAATACATAAGGAATTCTAACAACTCAACAACTAAGACAACTCAACACAATACATTGGCGAAAGATTTGAATAGTCACTTCACTCAAGAAGATGTACAGGGCTTCCCTTGTGGCACAGTAGTTGGGAGTCCGCCTGCTGATGCAGGCCCGGTCCGGGAAGATCCTACGTGCCGCGGAGCGGCTGGGCCCGTGAGCCATGGCCACGGGGCCTGCGCGTCCAGAGCCTGTGCTCCGCAACGGGAGAGGCCACAACAGTGAGAGGCCCGCGTAACGCCAAAAAAAAAAAAAGAAGATGTACAGATTAAATAAGCACATGAAAAGATGCCCAGCACCATTAGTCATTAGATAAGTGCAAATTAATATCACAATGATGTACTGCTACACACTCATTAGAACGGCTGAAATAGAAGACTGACAATACAAAGTGTTGGATTTGAAAAAACTGGAACCCTCACACATTGTTACAGCCACTTTGGAACAATTTAGCAGTTTATATAAAGTTACCATATAAACCAGAAAATCCACTCCTAGGTATCTACCCCAAATAAATGAATATATATGCCCTCACAAAATTCTTTTTATAATAGCCCAAAACTGAGAATAACCCAACTGTCCATCAACTTGTAATGTAATATGTATATTACAACATCAAATGTAATATATAAACAACTATGGTATATCCATACAATAAATAAATTTAAAAACTCAGCAATAAAAAGGAACAAACTATATATTTAACAACATAGATGAATCTCACAAATATCGTGCTAATTGAAATAAGCCATAGACAAAAGATTATTTATTGTAAGATGCCATTTATATGAAAATTTAGAGAGGACAAAACTGTAGAAAGTAGATTTGCAATTTTCTGGGGCTGAGAGTGGGAGAGGAAGTTGATACAAATGGGCACAATGGAACTTTTTCTAGTGAGAAAAGTGTTCTAAAACTTGGTTGTACTGATGTCTGTGAAACTATATAAAATTTTTAAAACCCATTCAATTGTATGTTTAGCATAGGTTAATGTTGTGGTATGCAAATCATACCTCCACAAAGCGGTTAAAAATAAAGCACAGTTAAAAGAAGTAACAAATTGTGATAAAATATTTACAATATACAATCAACAGAAAATTAATATCCACAAAATATAAAAACTTCTTTAAAATACTAACAAATAAAATATCTAGACTATTTAGAAATTAGATCTAAAGGGTAAAAATCACTCTCATACTACTATGAACATGTTATCACGTTTCCTTCCAGACTTTTTAAATGCAAATTTTAACATAGTCGAAATTATAATTTTGTAAGCCAGATATATTTTGGGAAGTCTGAACATTTTTAAAAATTATCTGATGAGGAGTTCCATGCAATCAACTAATTATAACACTAAAAAAGAGGAGCTCTGGCTAATAATAATGGGTAAGAAAACACATTTTGTTAGTATGGAATGAAGTGAGTAACAAATATATATTTCTTCTCACTACCACTCCTCTCTCTTTGTGACAGTAGTTAGAGCTTAACCTAAGAAATGCTATTAGGCTTCTCTTTCTTTGGTCCATGTAACCATTAATATAGAAGTAGGAAGTCAAAGGATCTTGAGTCCTTATTTTGTTTCAGGAATTGTGTTGATGGATACGGCTGAGGATTCAGCAGTGACCAAGAAGTGACAGTCTTTCAAAGTCTCTCTATCTGGATGGAAGCAACCTACATGCCCATCAAAAGATGAATGGATAAAGACGATGCGTTATATATATAATGGAATACTACTCAGTCATTAAAAAAAAATTAAATTTTGCCATTTGCAATAACATGGAAGGACTTGGAGGGTATTGAGCTAAGTGAACTAAGTCAGACAGAGAAAAGACAAACACTGTATGACACTGCACTTACATGTGGAATCTAAAAAATACAACAAACTAGTGAATATAACAGAAAAGAAACAGATTCATAGACATGGAGAACAAACTAGTGGTTACTAGAGAGAGAAGGGGGGAGGGGCAATATAGGGGTAGGGGATTAAGAGGTACAAACTATCATGTGTAAGATAAGCTATAAGGATATATTGTACAACATAGGAAATATAGCCAATATTTTATACTAACCTAAGTGGAATATAACCTTGAAAAATTATGAATCACTATATTTTACACCTGTAACTTATATAATATTGCACATCAAATATACTTCAATTAAAAAAAATAAGGTCTCTATCTGGAGGCAAAACCAGCATTATACAAATAATTATAAATAATTAAATTATTACAAGATGTGAGATTAAATCAGAATCCTGTGTTCATTTGTCAATGCCCAAAGTATAAGCCCACCCTTGGCCTTGTATCTTTTATGTACCATTTTCCTCATAATGTTATGTATTTTCTTGCCCTTCATTCAGCCCCTCCCTCATTGCTCATCTTCTAAACCCTTCCTCTCTGACCTCTGGATCTATTCTAGCATCAGCAAACTGGCCTACATTCTCAGACTCATCCTCCTCAAACTGGCTATTTAACATTGTAGTTCATTGAAGCTCAGGTCTAACCTCCTTCCCTTCTCTATAATACCCCCCCAGTTGAGTTCATCCTAACCCATGATGGTGATCCACTTGCTGATAGCTCCCAAATTTCTATCTCCAGCCCAGGCTGCATCCTTGAGCCCCAGAACTGTATATACAATTGCCAACTTGACATTGTCACAGCACATCTCAAAGTTATCTCAAACTCAACATGTCCCAAATTCTGAATTTGTGAGTACTGACTGCCCCATTTGAAAAAAAGAGAAAGGAAGGAGGGAAGAGAATGACACCATAATCCATGCAGTTGTATAAGCTGGAAATCTAGAAGTCATCACTGTTCATTTTCTCCTCCCTCCTCCAACCCCCATCTGAGCTCTGAGTAAATTAGCAAGTAAATTAAGAGTGAGGAAAATACAGATCAATGTGTCAGCTTTCCTACTGACGAAGGCCAGGTTGAATAGTGTGATGCAGGTGTGTGGCAAAAATGAGTTTCGTAACTCCGAACCCCAGCTTTAGGAGGATTTACCTACACTGTCCCTGATAGCATCAGACCACCAGAGCCCTCTACTTACAAGGACAGGCTCTTTATCAAAAAACTTGACCCCTCTGCAGACCCCAGAGCACATGCTCCCTGTAGGCGGGCCAGTCTTAAAGAGAAGAGAGGAAGGGCTGAATCTTGAAAGCCCAGTTACTCTCAAACTCATCCATTATGCGAAAAGAGTATGAGATGAGGCAAGAAGCCAGGAATTTTAAGGAAAATGCCTCTTCATTGAAAACCAGAGGAGTAGGGTGGCATCACTCTCCTAATACGATGTAATATCAAAGCCTATTGATTTCATGTCCAAAATATCTCAGACAACATTACCTTCTCTCCATTTCTATTACCACCTCCCTGATCCAAGCTAACATCATCTCTCAACAAGACCTCTGCAATAGCCTTCTTACCGTTTCAACGACTGGAAACAACCATTCTCTCCTATTTCCTATCTGTTCTCCACACATCATTCACAGTGATTTTCACAATGCAAATTTGGTCATATTTTTTTCTTCCCATCCCTTCTTCTTTCCCCCTTACCCATGGCTTTTGGGCCCAGAGTGAGGGGTTGTGAAGGTTTCAATGAGGAAGTGACTTCTAAGTGAGACCTTAAGAATGACTAAGTATAGTTAGGTGAAAAGAAGGAGAGCAAAGCATTCCAGGCACAGGGAACAAGTGGGAAAACGTATGAGGTAAGCAATAGCCTGGATAGAGTTGTCCTGGGAAAAGAAAGTTTTAGAATGACTGGAAATAGGAGAATGATAAGCAGACAGCTTGGTAAAGAGTTTGGAATTTTTCCTAAGGGCAGTGGGAAGGCTTTGAAGGGTTTTAAATAAGGTAGTGACCTGGATGGATTTGCATTTTCTGGCTGCTCTGTGGACACTGGATTAGGTGGGAAAGCAGTAGACTAAATGTGAGGAGACAATATGAAAGTCAAGGTGGACTATGGTGGTGGCAATGAACACCGTGAAACAAACAGACGTGAGACATCCATATCTAAGAGGTAGAAGGAAGAGATCTGATGACGTGATGATGGAGGTGGAGTCAGGAATGACTGCCAGGTTTTTAACTTGGACGGCACTTGAGAGAATGCACTGGAAGGGGCTTTGGAAAGGAGTCAAGCTAGTTCGGGACATTCTAATTTTGAGGTGTTCTTAAGACAACCGAGTGAAGACATTCACTAAATAACTGGAAGTATGAGTCAGCTGGAAATAGGAGGAGTTTGTAAGAGAGATCTGTTGGATATAAAAATTTGGGATTTATCATTTAGATAGTAACTTAAACCCCCTTAAAATTATTGATAATGAATGAGATGCTTAAGGAGAGCATATGGAGTAAGAAAAGCATCTCAGACAATCTTCAGAAACTCCAACATACAATGGTAAAGGAGAAAGACCCCACAAAGGAGACTGAGATGGACCTACCAGAGACAATGCGGAAAAACCAGGAGAGTGCAGCGTCACAGAAGTCAAAGGAACACAGTGTTTTTAGGATAAAGTAACCTCTTTTATCAATGGTCCAATTTCTACCATCTACATCTCAGTTTCTAGGAAGAAATGGATCTAAAACATTTTCACACACTGAGCCTTTTTTGTTCTATCTTCCAAGAATGTTCTCCTTTCTTTTTCTGCTTTTGGAAAAAGAAAAAAAAATGGAGTTTTTTTCTTTTACTTTTTTTTTCTATTACTGTCTCTTAGGGCACCTTTCACAATTTACTAGTCAGTTGCTTCCATGATTATCTTCCCTGTTTCATCATGACCAGCACAATACCTGACACACAGTGGGAGTTCAATGAATGTTAGTTGAATGAATGAATGAGTGAAATCAATAGATATAAATAATATTAAGAATATCTATCACTTATTGAATATTTACTATTTCTGGGCACCTGTGCTAGTGCTTGATTTATAATAACTCTTTTAAGCCTTATAAAAATCCTATGAGGGTGCATAATTATCCCCATTTCGTAGACGAGGAAACTGAGGCTAAGAGAGAAAAGTAACTTCTCCAAAGTCACATAGTTATTAAGTTGCAGAGCTGCAATTCACAAACAAGTCTGCCTGATTCCAAAGTCCATTCCTTTAACTGCCATCTCTCCCAAGAGAAGTAAACATTCACATTTTACAGACATCTGTGGAAGAGACATTTTTGAACTGGCAGCTTTCCCAATTCATCTCAAATCATAGCACATAAGCAATAGCCTGCTCTTGCTCCAAGAATGCTTTACTCTGAGTCCCCACAGAGTTGCCCTCCCTACCTTCAAAACAATAAGTTTTTCCTTCATTCCCTCACCTAAGGCTGCCTGCTTGATTAAACTCTGGTTTCCTAAGCAAGAAGTCTCTCTTGGGATCAATACCCTAATTCTATTTTTCCCTTCCTTACAGTTCTTATCCCACTGATTCATGGGAATACCTAAGAATCCTTGGCTTGAAGTGCCCAGAGTGGTTTCCTAGTTTTGGACTGTAGTCAGCATTCTGGTATGTGAGCTTTATGAGGACAGGGACCTTGATAATCTTGTTCATAGAATCATGCCCAGTGTCATGAACAAGTGTGATTCCCAGCATCCAGTAGGAACATGATAGATAAAAGTTGATTGAATCAGTCTGATGGTGGTGCAGCCCCAAAACTGGCTGACTATCACAGCAAGATAGACATGCTATGCTCGGGCGCTTTACAGAGAGTAAAATCATGAACTCATGGATGCCAAGTACCTATCAAAAGCTCAACTGAGAAAAACCGTTTTCATGAAGGTTTGCATGAATGCTCTGTTGGTCAGTCCTTCTAGACACAAAAGGAATGAGTGAGGTGAGAAGAGTGAGTTGTCTTTGGGAGGAGGGGAAATTCTTCACAAGTCACTATAGATAATTCACAAAAGTAATCTGTCTTAAGAATGACTTAAAGTTATTTATGTAAGTATTCTCTGATTACTTATCTAAATAAAAATACACACATAGTAATAAGCTCTAAGAATTTCCTGTCTCAACAGTTAAGGCTCCAAAAAGCTGGGGGAAATTATGAATTCCAAAACAAATCTTTTTCATTGGGGGGAGGGGGCTTGATCAAATTACAATAAATTCATGGATCTTCTCTTATTTTTGGTGATCATTTCAGCAATTTCTTCTGGCAACATGTTTGCAGGCAAAATATTAATAGTTGGCTAGATGTAACCTTTATACTTGATTATGAATAGTGATCATCCTGGAATCTCCAGCCAGATTTCTTATCATGGATGGCTACATGGAAAATAAAATGCATTGACCTGTGATTTAGGGAAATATCTTGCACATGATCACTTTTCCTATTAAAAAAAATCTGTTATTACCCATAGGGATAGAGAGATTAATACTTTATCTCTTAAGGGAACTTGCAGGCAGAGTCCCCTTTTTCCATTTTGTTACTTAGGAAAATTTCTTTGTCACAGAAAGCTTCCCTCGGGGGCTATTACAAGACCATTTTGTTTTTCTGCACAATTCAAAAATTGTTGCTTTTTTGGTACTAGTGCTTCTTTGCAACATTTTTTTCTTATTAGTCAGGTTGGCTATCACTGCTCTTTTCCAAAGCCCACTGCCAAACTCATCAATTTCTATTCCCAACCCTCAGGGATCTGTTTTTCCCCTCTTCACTAAAAGAAACATCCCTTATGCATTTGTGCATATTTTTTATTTTAAATTTTTGGATCACAACCACAGTAGAGGAAAGAACATGCATATATTTTTTTATACCCCATTTTCCCCTTTTATTACTGTTTAGCTGTCTCTTCTGGTGGTGTCCTCACAGACTGAATACTGACAGTCAGCTAGATGACACTGTTCGCTGGCTTCTGGCCCAAAATTGTAATCTCATATGGAATTTCTTACACTATTCAAAACAGACTTAGAAAGGTAGAAAAAAACCTCGTACTTTTCTATCTTCCCTTAGAGCAAAAATAATGTGATTCCTAACTCAACATTCCATATATATAAATACACACTTGTGTGTATTTAACTTTTTTCATCTGGCAGCTCTCTTTTAAAAGGATAAAGAAATAATGTTACTTCCATTTGATGTAGTAGTGCCACATCATTTAATATGTAAAGATTTCTTAATAATCTGTTATCCAAGCTGAGTGAGACAAGCAGTTTAGCCTTCATCTTTTTATTTTTTTAATAAATTTATTTATTTATTTATTCATGGCTGCGTTGGGTCTTCGTTGCTGTGCACAGGCTTTCTTTTAGTTGCGGCGATCAGGGGCTACTCTTTGCTGTAGTGCACGGGCTTCGCATTGCGGTGGCTTCTCTTGTTGTGGAGCACGGGCTCTCCGCGCACGGGCTTCAGTAGTTGTGGCTCACGGGCTCGAGCGCAGGCTCAGTAGTTGTGATGCACGGGCTTAGTTGCTCCGCGGCATGTGGGATCTTCCCAGACCAGGGCTCAAACCCGTGTCCCCTGCGTTGGCAGGCGAATTCTTAACCACTGTGCCACCAGGCAAGTCCCCAAGCCTTCATCTTTTATGGAAGGTCATTGTGAAGGTTTATTGAATTTTAAGGGAAAAAATTACCTAAAATTCTCACTGACAGTGTACTAGACGGCTGTGCTCATTTCCTTTTGCCCTTGGGTCCCTAGTTATAGATCTTAGGAATTCAATGTTGGCCACATACTTTTCCCAGCTCACAATACACACTCGAAAGGAGGAATATAACATGGGTTCAGTATGAAAATAGAACATGCAATGGAGCCACCTTGATGGTGGGTGGCCAAGTGATCTGTATGAGTCCCAGGGGTGACCTATACTTGGGAAGTGTCTGGTGCCCTGATGTCTGCAATGGATCAGGGTGGAGCCTGGAAGAGCAAGTTGCTTATTCAGGCATGGAAGCCTGAAAGCAGGGACCATATATATTTAGACTACTGTGTATTCAGTGCCATTAGCACCTGACACCTGAGTCAAAGGGGCTCAATAGATATTTATTGGATGAATGAATGAATAAATGAAAAAAAGTCTCTACATGTCTGGCAAAATGGTGAAGCAGATGCCGTAGAAATCTGAGCGCTCAAAAGATTAAAGAGAAAAAAAAAGGTTAAAGAAGCTTCTCGAAGATAAGACGTGTTCAAAGAAGTGAGAGGACTAACCCTCCCTTCATTTGTACTGCTGATTTGTGCTAGAGAAAATTACATAATGATACGGAAGTGGTGTCACTATGGATTCTTGGTTTCCAATATCAAGAGAAACCCCGATGCTGCCCAAATGCAAAGGGTTGGGGCTGACCCACTCTATGCAGCAGCTGTTTCAAAGTTGCTCCGCTACGCACAAGCTGCCTGACTACCTCCTTCAGATCACTTTGTGCAGAAAGAAAGACTGCTGCCAATTTTATGGAGAAAATGGACAGCACCTAAGCAAAAGAAATAATCTCATCTGCCTGACACCCTGTGTAGAAACCTGTCAAATAGAA
Organism: Delphinus delphis; assembly: GCF_949987515.2. NCBI lineage: Eukaryota > Metazoa > Chordata > Mammalia > Artiodactyla > Delphinidae > Delphinus > Delphinus delphis. The sequence continues at coordinate 79,590,533 of NC_082683.1, read as the reverse complement.
GTGTTACCTCTCCTTGTCCAAGTCTAATCTTAGTAGCCTACTATTCTACCCCTTCAAGGAGCTCACTCTTTCCATTATCGCTCTCTTTTAAAATTTTTTAAAAGAGTTTTATTGAAACTCTTTATTGAAACTCTTTCATTGAAACAAACCATGTATATTTAAAGTGTACAGTTTGATGAATTTTTACATATAGCTATACCTCAGAAGATACCATTACAATCAAGATAATGAACATACCTTCACCCCCAAACATATCTTTGTGCCCCTCTGTAACCCCTTACCCCCACGCCTGTCTCTTCTTCCTACTCCACAATAGGCAACCACTGATCTGTTTTTTTTGGGGGGGCCACTGTAGGTTAATTTGCATTTTCTAGAGTTTCATATAAAGAGAATCATACAGTAAGTATTCCTTTTGGGGGCTGGCCTTATATATTCATCTACTGATGGGCATTTGGAGTGTTTCCAGTTTTAGGCTGTTATAAATAAAGCTGCTATGAACGTTCTCGTACAAGTCTTTGTGTGGATGTATATTTCTTTTATATTGGGTAAATACCCAGAAGCGAAAGGGATAAATCATATTTTTTAACATTTTAAAGAAACCGCCAAGTTTTTTTCCAAGATTGTTGTAGCATTTTACATTTCCACAAACAGTGTAGTAGAGTTCCAGTTTCTATACAACCTGCCGAATGCTTGGCGTGGTCAGTCTTGCTAATTTTAGCCATTCTCACACGTGTGTAGTGATAGCTCACTGTGGTTTTAATTTGCATTTCCCTGATGGTGAATGAGCATTTTTCTGTGCTTATTTGACATCAGTATATCTTCTTTGATGAAGTACTTGTTAATTATTTTGCCCAGTTTTAACCAGGTTATTTGTTTAATTATTGAGTTTTGAGAATTCTTTATATGGATATAAGTTCTTTATCAATTACATGATTTTCAGGTAATTTCTCCCGTCTGTGGGTTGTCTTTTCATTCTCTTAACAGAGTCTTTTGAAGAGTGAAAAAAAATTTAACTTTGATGAAGTCCATTTTATCAATTTTTTCTTTCATGAATCATGATTTTGGTGTCATATTCCAGAAAACTTTGCCCAACACTAGCTCACAAAGTTCTTCTCCTAAAAGGTTTTCAGATTATATTTTATATTATTTCTATGATTCGTCTTGAGTTAATTTTTATATATGGATCAAAGTTTGATTTTTTCCATATGGATAATCAATTTTTCCAGTATCATTTGTTGAAAAGACTACTCTTTCTCCACTGAATTACCTTTTCAGCTTGGCCAAAAATTAATTGACCTTGCCTTTGTGGGTCTGTATCTTGGACCCTCTATTCTCTTCCATTGATCTATTTGTCTATTATTATGCCACAGTGTCTTGAGTACTATTTTCCATGACAGTTATGTCATAGACCACTTGCCAGCCTACAAATTGGTTTTCTTTGGATCAGGTTCCCATCCATGATGCAGTTAGCTGCAGCTGAGTGTTTGTGGGAGGAGACTTGCAAAGTATAAAGCAGGGTTGCTAAGGACCACCTCTTCATGCGGGCTGAGAGCAGGGCAGTTTTCTTTAACATATGTCGTGCTTATGCAGGCATCACGGTCTATCCTCAAAACCTTCCAGTCTCTCCCTGCATCCAGTTTTACTCCCTTCAGTAAATTTCTCACACTGTAGATCTTTCTAAAATGCAAATCTAATCATATAATTTCTTTTGAAAAAATCCATCAATGGCTTCCCATTGTCTTTAGGATAAAGTCCAAGTTCTTGTTCTTTGAGATCCAACTACTGCTTCCCCTTCCATTTTCAATACTTACTACTCCCCACTCTCCACTCGTGTGCCATATGATTTGCCATATGAATTACTTACAATTCTCCAAACATGCCACACACACTTGCTCTCCTTAGGCTTTTTTCATGTTGCTCCCTCTGTATAGGATACTTTCCCTCAATTCCTTCCCCCCAGCTAGCTTTTATAAGTTTTTAGATCCCAGTTTAGATATAACATCAATTCAGTTCAATAAATATTTATTAAGCAACTAATATGACTTAAGAACTGTATTATGAGTAAGGAATATAATATGAACATCTAATACACCCTCATGTTCTATATAGCCTAGAGGAGGAGGTGGACATTAAGCAAGTAATTATAGTTAAATCCAAATCTACAATGATGTAGAAAATAACATATAGGAAAATCGTATTCCTGATAATGCAAAACCAACTATAATGATTCCAGCCATTAATCCTGTCCTCTGCCCAGTTCCCATTTTCCAATGCAGTGGGCTAAAGTTCTTGACTTGGGATGGAGAGAGACAAGGTGAAATGGAAGAAGTGGGATTCTGCATTCCCAGAATAATTCTGCATTATTCTCGCAACCCAATCTTCTTGGATTAGGCAGATGAAATGGATACCAAGTAACTGGACTTTGTGGTATGATCCTGGAATTCCCAGCTGGTCATAGGACCTAGAATCATTCCCAGCACGTTTAAGCTGGAACAGTCAAGTACCAGCAGATTGCTCCAAACTCTAAGCAGGAGACCAGGATAGAATCTGATTACACAGCCAGACCCCTGGAACTCTAGCAAGCAAACTATGTAGGCTTACTCCAGTCATTTCGTAAACCTCCTAATATGACCTTGTAATTTATGAAACTGAATTTTTGGGCCAGATTTGTTCAGTTGTAGTGGGGTTTACTATACACATAAGACCAGTATAACAAAGGGAAAACATGTGTACTAGATGTGAGTGTGAGGTAAGGGGGCGGGGGAAAGCCTCTCTGAGGGATACTTAACTGAAACTTGAAGAATGTGGCCCAGATGGAGTAGGAAGATGGCCCTAGGCAGAGAAAGCCTTCTCCAGGAAGCCTTCCTTGGTCCCCCAGACTAACTTAGGTCCTCCTCCGTGTTTCCAAGGCCCTCCTCGTACTAACTCCTGTCTAGCGCTTATCACACACAGAACAATGGTCTTTTTCTTTCTTTATCTCCCTCCATTAGACTGTAAGCTCCTTGAGGGCAGGGACTTAATATTTAGGACCCAGGAGCCTATAAATGCCCTTTGTGTGAAGTAGGAATTCCAGAAAGACCCTCTCTGGGCAGAGAGATTGAAAAAGGTGATACTCTGTGCAGAAGGATTAGACATAGGCTGACGCAGGCCCACAAATACAAGACTAGGGCCCTCAGTACTGCCTTAGTACCAACCAATGTGTATTCCAGATGCACATCATCAGCTATGACTATGGAGGTGCCTGGCCAAAAATGGTGGTGCCATGTGGAAGGCAGTCATTTCCAGCAGAAGGCTCACCAGTAGCTGCTGAAGATACTTCGTCATATCAGAGGAGTAATGAGGTAGCTGGTAGGACCTGTTTCTGAGTATACGTGAGACTCTTTCAAGGAACTTTGCAGGGGTTTTAAGGGTCCTGCAGTAAAAAGTGGTGACAGGCCCAGTGAAGGTTACTTCCGGGTTACTTTAGGAGGAAAGAAGGCACTTGTGTATGAACTATATCCTCCAATGTTCTGTATCCCTTGGGAACTTCAGCCTGATCAGAGTATGAACTGAGGAGATTAAACTTTGACATAGTTTTTGAACTTAGACTGTGAGCTATGATATACTGGGGCAACAACTAAGTTTGTGAAAGTCGATTTACCAAAACAGAGTTAGGGGAATTTCTAAAAGTGTCAGGCAGTTATTCTAAGATATCACTCATTGAAAGGTGTGCCGTTGTTACATGTACCCCTCAGCAAGAAAAAAATGCCAGTTACAAACTATAATTTTTAAAACACGCCTCGGTTTCAGAGATGTTACAATCATTTTTTAAAAAGTGTTACAGAGTTGATGAAATATAGATTATAAAATGTTTCATATTTTTGTGCTTCTAATATATTGCTATATATCTTTAAGGAAAATACCAGTTATTTCCCTGTGAGAGCAAACTAAGGGTTCAAGTTCCCTTGACAGGTACATCTTCATGGCAGAGTACAGTTTGCTATCAAAGTTTCATAACACCATCTGTTAAGATCATTTTCATATAATTCCATGCTCATTGAACAAGTAATTGGTGTTCCTGGAAACCTTCTCTACAGGGGAAAGAATATGTTGACCAATCTGCCTGAGTATTCCATTATGCTTGGCAGTCACAACTTTTACTGTAAATTAATATATCACCATGTGATTTATACATTAGTCTTTTATATGTTTCATGCATCCAAGCTTGATCAATTCTAGTCTGATTCTCAACCTGCAAAGCTAAGAGCTAAACTCTAGAGGAAATGACTCCACAGCATTATCACCTCGTGAGGCATTAGTTGAACAATAAACTGACCTCTTTCTTTGTCAACTTTAAAATACAAATAGCACTTTGAGCATGTGACTTTTGATCTATTTAACCATAAAGTATTTGAGAGCTGAGTGTGTTCTATTTATATTCACATCTTCCACAGGGCCCAGTATAATGCTTGGAATATTATAGGTACCACATGAATATTAGAAGAGAGGATGGCTCTACATCTCAGGGCATCTTTCAGGTATGCCTGGAGACCACAGCCATTCTATGTTGAGGGTGAAGTATGGCACTCAGGAACAAATCTGAATGAGAATTTGTAAGAGAGATTTTAATGCCTTGCAATAAAAACAGAAATGGATAAGAAAAATAAAGATACTATCATGTTATATTTTTAGACCTGTATTTCTACTTTGAACTAAATGTTTCCTAAATCTATTTTTTACAGGTTGCAATCACCATTCTTTCCCTTCTTACAACATATTTAGAAAATTTAAGTAAATGATACATGATAGAGATTTTAATGTTCATTTTGAAGACATTTAATTTCATTTACAATTAAACTAGAAATATCAAAGTTCAATTTCTAATTATTGCCATGTGGCTAAAGGAACACATTTGTACAATTACATCTCCCAGTTATTGATTACAAAGGAAATCAATACATATAATGCAATACTTTGGCTTACTATTTTATGTTCATTTTCTTTAGTAAAACACATGGGATGGCTGAAATTACAGATGCCTTTTTTCCTTGGATGGATCTCAAGCCAATATTCTGGAACATCTGGAATCTTTCACTCTAGAAAAAATAAACAATAAAGACATTTCTCAAGTTTAATGTGGGTGAAAGTTTGATGAAGGCCTAGAGAGGGCTTTCTTCTAAGCAGGAGAAGACTGGCTAGTTAGTTGCCAAGAATCCTTAAGCAGTGGCATCTACCTATAGTATGAGATTAGTCTCTCAGCCTTGTAAGTCTAGTCAATTGATCTTGTCAGGTTTCCACGGCTGCTCAGACTGTTGCTATTTCCCCTTCTTTTCATTTTTTCCTGAACTCACTGCAGTAGGCTGAGCCACTCCTCTGACCTTGCTCTTACCAAGGTCACCAATGATCTTGCACACCCAGTGCACTCCGCTTACTTATATAACCTCTCTGCTGCATTTACTCAGGATGTGCAGAGACCCTGCTTTGTGCTCACCAGTCCCATTTCCTTTTCCTCCAGGGCCTACAGCCCAACTACATTTCCCAGCCTTTGCCTGCAGTTAAGTGGAGCCACGTGACTAGATGCTGACTAATAGAAAGTGAGAAGTGATGTGTGCCACTTCTGGGCTTGGCCACTTCCACTTACTGCACTCACGATTCTCCATGTGTGCTGTCTCTCTTTCCAGGGGATCCAATAGAAGACACTAAGACCTTAGGGGATGGCAAAGCCAGATGACAGAAGGACCCTAGGTACTTGAGTAACTGCTTTGAGGCTTCCCTTCCCCTTCCCACTAACTTCAGTGGAGTGTGATGTGAATAAGAAGTGAAATTTTACTGTGTTAATCCATTGATATTTGAAGTTATTTGTCATAGTAGTTAAGCTGTTACCAACACTTCCTTGGCTTCTGTGAGGCTGCACTCTTGCCTAAATCTCCTCATAACCCTCTGTCCCTCCATTTTTTAATTTTCTTGGCCTGCTCTACTCATTCCTTAAATATTTTTTTTTTTATCTGTTTCCCTAGCCCACCGTTTCCTTTCTTTACATATGTTCTGTGAACAAGTCCATACTCATGGTCTACTTCTGATATGCTGATGAGTTAGAGTAGTAAATGTGTTCCTAAATATTGGATATAATTTTTACTAAATATGTGTATATGAAACTTATTTTGTATCATGTTTTATGAAATTTTGTTTCAATGATTTTGAAATCGTTATTATCTATTTCCTCATCTCCCCCATTCCCTGGTAAATTGAGAGTTGATTATATCCTTTTGTGTAGTTCTTTTTTTTTTTTTTTTTTTTTGCTGTACGCGGGCCTCTCACTGTTGTGGCCTCCCCCACTGTGGAGCACAGGCTCCGGACGCGCAGGCCCAGCGGCCATGGCTCACGGGCCCAGCCGCTCCGCGGCATGTGGGATCCTCCCGGACCGGGGCACGAACCCGTGTCCCCTGCATCGGCAGGCGGACTCCCAACCACTGCGCCACCAGGGAAGCCCGTGTAGTTCTTTTATTGGACTATAAAAGCTCCTCATCTACTCAATTAATATTTATTGAATATGTGCAAGGAACTGTCTTATTCTTTTTTTTTTTTTTTTTTTGCTGACAGTGCCTAGTACAGTGCCTTGCATGGTATAGGCAATTGGTGAATGTTGCTTGAATTGAACAAAATTATTTACTGCATACTTTACATGTAAAAGTCTCTGTGCTGGGGTTACTGTGAGACAAAAATAAATATAAGGCTTGATCTCTGTTTACTCTCTTCACCTCTCTCTATGCCAAACATCCTCTGACCTCCACCCTAATTAACACACGTCATAATATTTAAAATTCCACAAATGAGACTGTCTTAACAGTTTTGGTCCTCAGAGGTGGGTCCTCTTCGGGTGAGGCCCTAAGATAAATCCAAACTTGGACTTGACTTTATTACTAGGATAGTAAGTTTTTATTTTAATTGAAGTATAGTTGATTTACAATGCTGTGTTAATTTCTGCTGTAACTAGGATAGTAGATTAATCAATGTTTCTTTTTCTTCTTTTTGCCTGCAATTCAGAAGTATTGGGATGTGGAGAATTAACCATTTTTATCCAATATGAAATTGCATTTTCTTTTTGATTAGGTCATTTGAGACCACAGTTTACTTTGTATCTTTTATTGGGTAACCCCATTCACTGGAAAAACTAATAGATTCATATACTTTGCTAATAATGTCAAGTTTTAACACTTTAACAATAGCCAGTCTGGCTTTTCCTTTCTTTCCTTTTTGTTTTCAAAGATTCTGCCCCAGGTCAGAGCATTCTTTTATTACAGTGAGTAGATGTGCTTTGTGAGTTTTCTCCAGGGGTCAAACTGTTTTCCACATCTTGATTTTCATTCTCAACTGCATTTTCCTTTTAATGTCTTTAAATATTTTGGCCTTGAGCCACATAATCTGTCTTTGGATTTTCTAGTTGCCTGCATTTTTTTTTTTTTTTTGCATTACCTTATTCAAGATTTCTGCCCTTTTCAAGGTTTCTCCCTCATAGAAGGTTTTTTGACATCTGTTTTGTTTATAAAGAATTTCATCAACCATGACTACTTTTACTATTACAATTATTACCATTATTTATACTACTATTTCTATAGTATTACAGTTTAGTTGCTTAATTCTTGTATAAACAAGCAATTTCATTAGTGAGACAAGTTCCTGATCATGGTTGAGTTCTATTTGCTGGTGGTGTGATCTGATGCACATCAGTCAGTCAGTGGTGTACACTCACAACAGAGTTTTTGTTTTTGTTGGTAACTGCTTTTGTAGTGATATGTTATAAGAACATTATAATTTTATTTATTGTAAGTCCAATAGTAAACTGATAATGTCCAATTTTAATGGATTCTACAGATGAAATAACCCAAAAGACAACCCCCCCAAATTAGCTGAAAATTTATATACATTTGATTGTTTACCCATTTGTGTAAATAAAGAAGAAAATTTTGTATTTTGAAAGAGTCCAAAGAGCTGTGTGACGTTGAGAAGATTACCTAACCTCTCTTTGCCTCATTAGGTTTTAGGTTTTAATGAAATTGAATGAATTAGAACAATGCTTGGTAAATAGTAAGCACTCAAAAGTGTTAGCTATTATTATTAACTAATTCAGCAAGTATAAATACCTGTTGTTTGGAATCTATGTTTGCTGATAATGATGATGAAGTCACCATCCTATAGAAAAGGGAGTGTTTCTCATTCTTGTTAAATACGTGCAATTACAGTGTATTCCTCTGAATGCCAATGACATCTTGAGGGTTTGGAAAAGCAGAGTTTTACGATAGCTGCTAAACTAACTAATGAAAACTTTTTTTTTTTTTTTGAGAGCCCAGAGATTCAGAACAGCCAAAGAACTTATTAAGGCAGGACTAGTAGATTCCTCAGGAAATTTTGATTCATGTCAGACATGTTAGCAACTTTTATGTTTGCTCAGTTCAAAAGCAACGAGAATAGCTCCTAATCAATGTTTCTCAAAGTGTGGTCTGTGAAACTCTGCCCTCAGACTCTGGGGTGGATACTTGTTTAAAAAGTTTTCTAGAACTCTCTCGGGACCTACTAATTCTTTGAAGGGTAACCAGCATACCGGGTGCTTCTTACATAACTTTAATTCGGAGACCCACAACACATTCAGTAATGCAGGGAGAAAGTATGTTCACAGAATCAAATTGGACCAAACCCAGGGAATCTTTTAGGGTAGGCTTTTCCGTTAACTGAGATGCTACACTTGATGCTCTGCTTGTCCATCAAGCATCTCCCAACAATTGGTCCCCTTAAGATCCAGAAACCTTCTTCTGCCATTACTCTACAGTTGTGACCAGCAATGTCGAGTCCTTTAGCTGTTTTCCTCAACAGTCGAAAGAAAAGGAACTGTGGCCCTCTCGTGATTGTGGAAATCAAATATGGGTCTGTTCCACCTTAAAGGGCCTAGACTTGCCTAAGTGTTTGGGTCTTGCAGAGTTTGGGCACCACCATATTTGGAGCGTGCCTACTTTGGGGCGGGAACCTCCTTGAGAGTGATTAGGTCAGCGCTGGGGGAGGTGACCTTGTTGGGTTTCTGGCACCCGAGAACAGTGGTGCACTGTTTCTGCTGCACCCTTTGGTGTAATTGGCCCAGACGCTCCACCAGCGCGAAGCCGCCGGAGAGCTCCTCGCTGGCCGCCCCCGCGGCCCGCAGCTCGGTAAGAGGCGGGAAAGCAGCGCGCCTGCGCCGTGGGAACCGGGGCCGAAGGCGAAAAGCGGGGAGCGGAGGGGGGCCGTTGGAGCCGAGTAGCGTACAGAGCGGCGTGTGACGCGGGGACGCCGCGCGCTCCCAACGTCGCCCCGGTTTGACGCACACGGCACCAAACTGTGAGTTTCAGGGGTTATTTGGTCGGATTCGCCGGGACCTGTGTGGGTTTCGGGCCTCTGGGTTGTGGCGGCGGCGGGACTGAGGGTGGCGGAGGAACTTGGGGGACCCGGCCTTCGGCGCTCGGGCCCGGGGAGCTACGCCCTAGGCTGGGTCCCAACCATCCAAAAGGACGCATTTTGCCGCACAGGCTAAGATGGCGGCGGCGGCCGAGGAGGCGGAGTTGGTGCTACACAAGGAGTCCGGGACCCGGGTTCGGGGAGGCGGCGGCCGCGGCGGCCGCGGGGGGCGGCGGTGCCTGAGGTGAGCGGCGGCCGCCGCCGCGGGGCGGGACTCGGCGGAGGTGGGGAGGGGGGGACTTTTCCACGGCGGCGTCGGAGGATCCGGTAGCGGACACAAAGGGGCTGAGCTGGGCACTAGACTTGGGGGTTTTGTTTAGTCACATGAAGCTGAGCAGCCAGTGAGCAGTAGGGGGAAGGGGCCGAGATCAGGCGGCTTGGGGAGCCTTGCGGTCGCCATTGCAATGCACTGAGTAACGGGGCGGTCCGAGAGCAGCCACCAACCCCTCTCTTTGGGGCTGCTCTGCCTCGGCCAGAAGCGTAGGCTCTGGCGTTAACTGTACACACCCCTCCCCTAACGTGGGACCAGGACCGCAGAGCCCTCCCCTCCCCCTGTTTTGCAAGATCTTATGCCGATAGGTTCCTGGGAAGTAACAGCAAGAGGTAAATCGCTCAAAGTGTTTGGGTTGCCAGGGGCTTGGTGGGTGTCCAGCTAAAGCTTTTTGCTTCTCCAGGTCTGATTCCCTGGCCTTTGTGTCCCTGGGAGCTTAATCTCTGCCAGAGGAAAGCAGGTGTGCTCCACTCCTCCCGTGAACCTGAAGATGAGTTGTCCCAGACCCTTCTCAGTGATTGGAAACTTAGGTGGTGGAACTAACGGTTTCTTGTTACGAGACTTCCACAGACGACTCTCGTGTTGGGATCCATCCATGGTTTAGCAACATTAGTGGAAAACTTTTCTTGAACTGTTTTAAGTAATATTGACATAAATTTAGTTGTTATAAAACTTTTATGTTTAGACTTCATATTTTGTGTGGTCATTGAGAAGTACTCAACGAGGAGAGAAACACAATTGAGAGCCTGAATGATGGTCCTGTTTTGTATACAAGTTAATAAATTCAACAGAAATAACCAAAACACCATCATCTATTCTGGCCAGTCCTAACTAATGCCAGGCTTGTTGCATCTGGATGATAGATTAGATTTGCCTTAATAATATATTGCCTCTCTGCAGTAGTTTAGTTACATAGTTTTGGTCCCACAAGAAAAAGAGCATTTCAAAAAATAGACAACTCAAATTGCTCAAAGAAAGGAAACCTGCTGTTTGCCTTCAGTCATATGTGTAAGTATCCAGGGAACTAGATGGCAGCAATATTACATCGATAGGTTTTTGTAAGAAAAAATTATAAAGAAGTTACAGTTTAGTTTAGACATTTTAATAGGTGAAACACGAAGGCTTGACTAGTATTAATGCAGTGATACGTATGTTGCTGTTAAAATCATGGTGGTGTAAGTTTTAGAATTTCTAACAGTTTAAACTTATACTGCACTTACATCTACATCGTACTTGGTATATTTGTAATATTTGAAGTACAAAATTTGGAAACAACTAATGTTTTGGCTAGGTCACATTAACAAATTAAATTACTTGAAGGGATATTTAAGCACATTTATATAACTAGCTTTAGATCCCTGTTCAAATCGAATTTGAACTTTTCAACATTACTTAAAACTTTCATTTTCCTTGTTTTTTCCCAGATTTATGTTTCCCCCCTTTTAGGTTTTCTCCTTCTAATAGAGAACACTCTTGTATTAATGAATAGGAGATATATTAATATCAGCAAAATTATTATTGAATCATATAGTTTTAGTGTAGAAGGAATCTTAGAGAACAACTAGTATTAGTCTCTCTTTTTCAACATATTAAGGGCCAGAGATGATTAAGTTAATGGCATGATGGAAAATTGTCTCTCAACTTATACCCTATTGGTCTTTTCATTGGTCACATTGCTGGGATAAGGAGGTGACTATCTGCAACTAATAATGGTTATAAAACAAAACAAGGGAGTATGCTTGAGAGTACTTGTTATTCAGATACTATTATATTAATGAGAAATTCTGTGACAATAAAACTTTTATTTAACTTGATATGGTAACTTAGTTTTTAAAGTGACTTCCAAAGTGAAACAAAATCAGTTACAAAATCCAGACATTTCAGATAATTTCAAAGCAATGTTGCTTTTGAATTCTGAGGTTTCCAAAACAATCGACTCAGAGATTTGAAAAACAAAACAGAACAGGTAGCTTGATAAACTTCTTGGAAAGTTTGAAGTAATTGCCATTTCTACTAGTTATTAGGTAAGAAATGAGATAGAGGCTTGAAACAGTGATGCTAGTGCATTTCATTTTGTAATAGTGTTTTAGTTGGAGAAATGGACATACCACTTTGCCTCCTGTTAAAAACAACTTGTTAAGACTAACTAGCACTACTGCTGAGTAGTAAATCTGTAACATCTGTTAGGAAATTCAACAAGTAGTAAAATCATTTATGATGGGATCCCACAGTTATCTTTAACTTCTTTAGATATCACGTTTAAAAAAAACAGGTAATTTGTCTTTAGGTTTTAAAGTTTTTATGGGTCTTTTAAGGTGCACTTAAATTATTGATTTTTCTAGGAAAGTTGATATATTTCTTAATTTTCAACACTATGTGAGTGGATTTAATTATACTTTGGTTTTGTGATAATTGAGATTACTCCTGGATTCTCTGTATCAATAATTATGAAGTGAGTCTGTCACCTGCAGACCTTAAACTTTTTGCAGGTTTAATTTGTCATTCAAGTTATAAAAGAGGGAGAAGTTTGTTGTGGTTGAATTGAGACTGTATTGGGTAACAGGAGGAGAAAAGAAAGACTCAAGGACAGTTACTTGAAGTGGTGGGGTTACCTGCAATTTAAAAAATTTAAAGAAATTGGTTGTTAGAAAAGATCAGGTTCATCTTTCTCTCACCCCAAATATATTACTAGTGTTTAGGGTTACTTATTTAGACTCTTCTCAGAATGTGATTCTGAAGGAAAGCAGGGGATCTTACTCTTGTGGGAATGCTTTTCTCATGACTCCTTTTTCAGACATATATTAAGGCAACTATAGCTTGCACCGAATGCAGAAATTGGAATGTTGAATTATCCAGCCCTAATTTTTAAAGAACACTAGTTTTAGCAGTTCTTTTTTAATGTTTAAAACATTTTTAAATTGATAGTCTGTAAAATAAAACATGAGAATAAAGGATGGATACTATAATGTTTTGGATAGATATTCAAATAAGCTCTAATTTTTTTACATTTATTTGTTTTTAATCCATCTGGTATAGAGAATGTCTGCTTTGTAGATAGAGAATCTGTAAATATTGAACAGAATTGTGTAGCACTGACTGAAGCCGTTTTAGAAGTGTTGTCTTTTAATTCAGGTTTATTAGGAGGGAATAGCTGCTTTTAATAGTGCAACCCATTTATATCATTGAATTTTGAGAAAACTGAGAATAATCAAACTGATTCTAGCACTAGCTCACCCTGCTGGTTGGCTAAAGTATTTCTCTTCTTTCCCCTCTTAAAACAAAACTAAACTAAACTAAACTAAAACACCAAACATAAAGATCACTTGAGACCTAGAAGGTAGAACACCAAGTTCAATTCGTGGTCTTTCTTCAGATAGCTGGAGTCTCCATGAAAAAGGTGTATTATTATTCTCTGTAGGGCCTCAGTTGCTGTACTGTTTAATTTTTTCTTCGATCTGCTGAAGCTGAACTGTGAAGTTACTATCCTCTCTGAATTTACTGGGAACTCTTATGTGATTAGGAGGAGTTAGTATGTTTTTGTTCCTTTAAATTCAAGATAAAAGATCCTTTGACTACTGAGAGATGTTAGCAGTCCTGTGAGATAAACTTTCCAGGAGGAGAAAAGTCGAGGATTTCAAGAGGAGGAAGAGGAGAAAAATGCTAGGGTAGCAGCAACAGCAGTGCATACTTCTCTTGGATGAAGGAAAGCGAGACTGTATTAAGATAAGCGTTTCTAAGAGATTTCCCTTGTACCTCTACTAACGGTTGCCCTAACTCCTCTTCTGTCTGTAAGCTGTAGCCTTCCCATTTCATTTGGGATTTTTGGAACTGTGATTTTGTAGGTAGCTTTGTTTAAAGTATGGATTGAGTGATTTGTTTCTTGAAATATGATTCTATTAGTCTAAACTGTGATAGAAGTGAAGTTGGTTAGAGTGATAAACAATGTTTTAGGTATTAAGCTTTTTAGAATGTATATCGTTCATTGAAATTGAAAATACAGTTTTCTTTTGTTTAATTGAAATATAGTTGATATACAATATTATTTTAGTTTCAGGTGTACAACTTAGTGATCAACATTTAAATACATATGGAATGATCACCAGGATAAGTCTGGTAACCATCAGACCCCATACAGAGTTATTATAATATTATTGACCATATTTCTTATGCTGTATATTATATTACCTCCCCATGACTTACTTATTTTAAAATTGGAAGTCTGTACCTCTTAATTCCTTTCACCTATTTTGCCCATGCCCCTCCCCATTCTGGCAACCACCCCGTTTGTTCTCTGTATCTATGGGAAAATACAGCTTTTAAAAGACTTTGTACAAAGTCAGGAAACTAAATATGTTGTGAGTCAAAAGGACAATTTCAAATTAAAAAGCACCTAATAAAGTGTTGGGATTAAAGTTCAGTTTACAAACCATATTTACCTGTATTATATCAGTTATTTATCTAATATTTATGAAGGTTGAACATTTTTATCCTTTCTTCCAGAGTATTTATCCTTTTACTTGAAAGCATAATATCTTTTCATCAGTTTCTTGAGGAAGATGTCAAACATAACTAGTATTTTCAAAACACCAATTACTGGGGAGGGGGATGGTTCCTAATTATTGTTGAATAGTTTGTGCAGGATGGGAGGATAAGGTTTAAAAAGTGTAAGCCTTGAAGTAAAACTGGTGGGGTTAAGATCTAGCTGTGTGAGCACTAGGCAAGTAGATTTAACAATAAGAAATCTTCATAGAGATTTAGGTTTATATTACATAATTCATGTAGTAAAGTCCTTAGCTTTCTGGTATGTAATGAATGCTGAGTAAATGTTAGCTGTTAGAATAATAGTTATTATTATTATCATCATTGTTTAATTGTGTTTCCTACAGTAACGTGAAATTTTCACCTGTGAGTGATCTGAAGTTGTATACTTTTTCTAACGTTCCATTTTGAGGCCCATATCTACAAAGGAAGTAAGAGACAGTCATCAAATTGTGGCATCTCCAGTTCTAGCAGCTAAAGCTATAACCAGGGTCAATATTTCGGGAACACATTCTCTTTTATGGCTGCCAGCTAATGATGATGATGATAATACATTGGGAGTGAGTGCATTTGAGTGAAGGGCTTTCCCAACCCGTGGGTTGGTTTGCTTCGTTACAACATCCTCAGTTTCTCCACTCCCCTTTAAATTCTTGACCATGAGGATGGTGGTGACCATTAGTAGAGAGAAGCGGGTGAGTGGCTATGTGTATTTGTATATAAAGTACACAGAAACCCCAGATGAGAGTGAGGAGTGGCTTCAGCAGAAGCTAGATTGAGGAGAAGAATGTTATCGTTTCATTACTTAGTCTGAGTCAGGGGATTTCCTCAAACAGCATTTCCTTTTGCTGTTTTCCTCTCTACACTTCTCTTTGTTTTGTATATATCTGTGCTGGTATAGTCTTAAACTTATTTCCCACTTTAAGTTTTTCTTGTACCACCTACCTTCCCCACCACAAACACAAATTTTAAACTTTAAAAGAAACTGTAAAAGGCAGTTAGTACTTTTAAGTTCACATGAGGAGGGGGTGTGAGTATGAAATATTAGAAGTTTAATATTTGTTGAAAAAATACTTTCAATTGTTTGGAAAAGGAAGTGGGAGGAAGTCACCGATAATCTTTTCACCATTATATAATCATTAGTATTAAAGGAAAGGGAGATGAGACTGACATTAATTAAGCATCTAGTATGTATTCCTTATAATTATGCTGTGATATATATATATTCCCATTTCATATGCAGGAAAACAAACTCAGACTTGGGTCACGTAGATAGTAAATAGTAGAGCAGCCAAGTTTCAACCTAGGCATATCTTGATTCTACAGATGAGACCTTTCTATTTTGCCTTCCTAGCCTTTCTTTCTGTATAGCTACGTTTTTACCTTATACAGTTGTAAGTTTTGTCTCCTCCTTATGAAACGTAACATTATAGAAGCGTTTTTCTGCATACCCTTATTTCAAGTGGTGTCTTATTGCCCGCATTGTTTATTCATACCACCATATAAAGGTTCTTTGTCTTGGCTGCTGGACATTGATACAGTGATATTGGTCAAAATAGAAGCTGCTTATTTCTTTACTCAGTGACTAAGATGAAAAATAATTAATTAGAAAAAATACTCTAATATTTTAGAGTATTAAAATACTCATATTTTAATAATAAAAGTATTAATAAGAACTAATACTCTCTGGGATTAGAAATTCTACGAGTTTAATACTACTATCTATCCTTTCTGGTGAGACATTTAACTCAAAATGGATATATGTAAAATGTAGGTGACATTTTCAGTTTATAGCCATATGAAAACAGAAGTTAAAATATTTTTACGCTTTGAAATGTCTTAAGCTTCCTTGTTAAAAACCTTTAAAGTTGATATTAAAATTAAACAGGTACTTAAATCAACTGTTTAGTTATTATTGATAATTCTTAATGTAATAATCTTTAATATATAAAAAGAGAAAAGCTTAATATTGAATTTCTTACACTCGTATTGGGTGGAGGCCATATATTAAAAGATAATTTGTGGGACATTTATAAATCGCTTGTATAGGTCAGCACTGCCGAGTAGAAATCTGTTGAGCCACAATGTGATTTAAATATTTTCATAGCCACATTAAAAAATAAAAAGAAATAAGTAAAATTAATATTAACTTCATTTTATTTAACCTGGTATATCCAAAATATTATCATTTCAACATGTACACATTGAGATACTTGCCATTCTTTTTTTCACACCAAGTCTTCAAAATCCAGTGTGTATTACATACTTAAAGCATATCTCAGTTCAGACTAGCCAGACTTCAAGTGCTCATTAATCACAGATTGGACAGTGCAGATATAGACAGTAAGTTCTATACAAGTATGGAGAAAGGGTAAAGTAGAAATGGAACTGAGTCTTAAAGGATAGTTGAGAAAATAGTATGCTGGGGAAGAACATTCCCAGAAAGAAGTGATGGGAATTAAAGTAGGAGACATTATTAGAAACCAGATAATAGAGTGGCTTGAATCCAGCTTAGGGAATTTGGTTTCTACGTGTGTGTGTGTGTGTGTGTGTGTGTGTGTGTGTGTTGGATAAATGCTGGAGGGTGTCTAATCCATGTCTTGCACATGAGCACTTGATGAATATTGAATTAACATTTAAGTGAATTAATATGAGGCAGAAAAAGAAAAATGCTGGCAGAATACTAACAAAGCCTTGTGGGTCTCATAAGGGGAAAGAGTTGCGTTTAGGGAATATTGGTGTTCTGTGATTAGAAATATGATAGAGAATGATGAAAAAGGATGAGAATTGAGAAAAGCTTTATAGATTTTACCATCATTGGTGACTTGTTGTTAAATGTTTTATTTATATATAATTTACATATATTGAAGTGCACAACGTTTATATGAGTACAACTCAGTGAAATGCCACAAATAAATATACCCAGGTAACTTCAACCCAGATCAAGATACATAACATTTTCTTCACTGAAAAAGGTGCCTTGTGCCCCTTCTTATTAATTCTTTCTCAAAGAAGTAAACATATTCTGATCTCCATCATCTTAAATAGTTTTGGCTTATTCTTGAACTTGCTTATGGCATATTTGCCCTTTCCAAGGGTAGTGAGAGTTGATGCCTGAATCTGTCTCTTTCTTTTCTATCATTGGCATTGTTGGATGAATTTGGAGGTAAATCAGATGATAAGTAGTTGGTACTGTGGCCCTGCTTTTTTTTCCCAGTGTGATATATACCAACATCAGAGAGATATTTCTTAGTTTTCATTAATAGTAACTTTTTAGAGGTTAGTTTTAATGACCAGAAAATTTGTTTAGAATGCAGGGGTTTGAATTGCTTCCATAGATACCATAGTTGTCTGGCTTGCTTTCATTACAGTATTCTCTAGGCATATAGCCAAGAAGTAGGTAGAAGAGATCTTGGATTGCCTCCTTATATAGCTGCTTTTTGGAACGTCTTTATTAAGTAGCTTCTAGGCATTATGTAAGTTAGCTTTCAGGCATTTCAGATTACTTAATAAGGTATTTGAGTATTTCTGATTGTGATTGTAGGGGGAGGAATAAATTGGTGCACTTTTGTTTACAGGTAAGTATCCACTCTCAACCAGAAAGATTTTGCCATTTATGTGTAAAGAATGAGAATGCTCCCTTAAGGACAGTTGCACAAAAGTTTGAATGGTTAAAATCCATGAAGGACACTTTGTAAATGGATCTGCAATGGAATTATTGATCATGATTTTTTTCTTGTAGTGCTTGAGTCATTTTTTTCCAAATGGGATTAATGGTTACAGCATTGTTTTTCATAACTATTGAGCACTGGAAGCCTTATTGTAGTGTAACAATTGGTGCTTTTGGGAGAAAGATTTTTTTCTGAAATATGTATCACTTACAATAAAGTTGTTAAAAGTACATAACAATGAAAATATGTATCATCACATTCCAGTATGCCAAGTTTTGAGGAATATGTTTTGTAAATTGTGCAGAAGTGGACATGAAAATACTTTCTAATTAATGTTTGAATTGTGAATGTTTTTGAGCTTATGAATGAAAGTATTTATATGAAGTTTTGTTTTTTGGAATTTGTACCAAGTTTGCTTAATATACTCTTGCTCCAAGAATTTTAATTGTTGTCTTGAAGAAATAAAACCTCATCTGTGAACTTTTATTATGTAGGTTTTGTATTTGTGAAGTATAGAAGGCCAAAGTAAAATTGATTAGATTAGACATTGAAAAAGTTTATTATCTATAAAATATTAAGACTTTATATAATAGCTTTTTTGGGCTAGAGTTAGAATATTACAAACAAAACAATTAGCATGTTATTATAGCTTTAAGACCTGACTTCTGTGTGTAGAAAAAAAAATATTTAAGGGTATGTTCTATGTTTTTGTGTTGTTTTGAAAAAATGAATGTTATATTTGAATTTTGTTTTGGGAGATTTAATTTTTTTGTATTCAGAAAAACCTTGTTTCCATGGTTGTATTTCTCCCAACCTTCACTTATTTTAACTGGGTTAATTATTATACACAATTCATTTAGTACCACACTAGGGTAAGACTGCAGATACATAGAGCAAATGATGTGGTTCCTGCTCCAAAGAGGTCATTATCTAAGGTACAACTTAAAGAGTGCTTAATAATGAAATATTTGAATTACTGGACTGACACAAAATCATATGAACAGTATACAGTAAGACTGGAAAAGATTCTTGGGAAAAATACTTTTTAATCTAGATTTTGAAGAAGTGTTATGTAAAGATTGGTGGAGAGGGTAGGGAGTATCAGCTAGGGGGAGGGTATGTTAAAAAGTACAGAGATGGATCTTGTGGAATACAAGCATTTTCCTTGTTTGAAGTAGCATCTATTTTAAATGAATGTAATGAAAAATAAAACTTACAAAGTTGTGGCCTGAGCTGGAGGAATCTAAAAAAGTTTGGATTAGAAATAAGGAATTCTACTAAAGGCCATTGAACAGAAATACATGAAGGAAAATGAGAAAGATCAGCAGCCAGATATAACATGATTAGAGAAGCGATTGAAGTGAGTAAGGTCAGTTAGAGGTTATCAGCTTGGTGAATGGCGGGGAGGGTATATTAGGAATAAGAACGGGTAGTTTTAAAATAAAACGGGCGAAAAATGTGGCTCCTAAGTTTGTAGTGCAAAGATAAAATAAGAATGGAACCATTTTATTATCTTCTGGTATTGAAAATAAACTTACTTGGAGACACAGTTTGCAAGTAAGTTATTAATACCGATTGAGGTATTATTGTACATTTGCCTTATCCTATAAAAAAAAACTTATGAGCTTTTTAAAAAACCTTTGATTTGAAAACTAAGTAAAACCCAAGAAAGTTTTGCTATAGTGGTATTTTCTGAATTGCTAGTACTTTCAACTAAAAAACTATTTGAGATGAATAGTAAGAAGAGCTTGTAATTGTATTGCTGTGTTTGGACTTATAATAGTACATTTAAGCCACGGTTTAAGAGACATTCTAATTGGTATGGGAGTTGGTATGAAAACAAAAGATAACAAAAATTAATACCTGGACTACCAGTGTTTAAATTTAAAAAAAATAGATATTGTTTTAAAAATTGGGGACAGTTGAAAACACACTGCTTTTATGAGGGGGATCCCTAAAATGTAGTTCCCTCTGGGATATTTAAGATGTAATATGTTTGTCTTTACTGGAGTTTTTAAGAGTTCTTAAATTGAATGTATATATACTGTTATCTTACAATGAATACCATTATTCTTAAAATGGAATTAGAAAATATGAAAAAATTATAAAAGTAATATAATTTTAAAAGTATTTTTCTGCCTTTTTTAGAGTTAGTAAATAGAACAGAGTTTAGGAGTTAATAGAGTCTTGGAGTTTTAAGACAGTATGTTAGTCTTATAACAAGCTTATATTGTAACCACTCTCACAGTTAGTATAGACTTAACTTTGGTTAGTAAAGAAGTTAGTGCGGTTTCTGGCACCATGGTAAAATAGGGAGGTACGTTTGACTCCATCCAAGTTACCTGTGGAAGCAAATCAGCTAAAGCAGAAGAGAATAGGTTGCCCCCTACCATGGGTGGGAAAAAGATTTCATCCACCTCTCTGAAATTTGGGGTTTCTATGTAGATAGAGTGGGTGAGAATAGATGACAGCAGAACAATCTACTGTTCCTTGATTATTGGGTGAACTGGTGGTTTGGGAATAGGAAGCTTGCTTGAAAGCCCTGCCCTAACCTCTTTCTTAAATAGTTCCCTATTTATACTTTTTTGTGGCTGCAAACTTACTGGAAATAGACCTATCCTCACCTGTGTTCGCTGCCATGGGTCTCTGCACGCTGAAAAGCCATGAAAAATCACTGCATAAATAAGGAGAGGCAACAGTTTAAATGGGTTGGAAACTAGGAAACCAAATTGACTATTCCATATATATTGATCCAACTGAAACAGCTCATACAGTAAAGGAGGAGATAGAGGTAACCGTCAGCGGCTGTGGTGGAAACAAAAGTCTTATGCAGTGAAACTGAATGTCTTAATGGTGGCATTGCCATTAACAGTGATACAAATGGCTTCCTAAGTAGGTGTCCTTTGGTGTGACGTTGCTCGCCTAATCATCTCCTGGTTTATCTCATTTTCCAAGCCTTATTCACCAACTTTCCTGTCAAATTTGATTACCCAGTACCCTTCTAACAGCTTTTTCTTAAATTAATTGGAATTGATTTCTTTCCCACTCTCCTCCCCTTTTACAAATTGAATTAAAAATTCTTGATATGTGGTTTTATAAAAGTTTTATCTAAGTAAAAATAACAAATGTTTGAAATAAAGAAATGGCAAAAATGATAACTAAAACTTGCAAGTTTCATTCATATCAAGCAAAGGCTAAAACTTTTCTAGGCCAAAACCTTTGAATGAGAAAAAGGAATTTTTTAATTAATAAAAAATTAGGACCACTAAGCAATATTAGGCTTGAGCTTTTGTGTGATGAACTCAGAGCACTGAAACATATGAAGTAGAGTTTCTTTAGAGAAATTGGTAACATCAGTCTTTTCAGGAGACTAACTCTCAGATTTTAATAGATCAAGTAAACAAAAAGGCTATAAAGATTTGAATAACAATATGCTTTATTTAATAGGTGTATGTCAAACTTTGTTCCCAATAAAGAAATACACATTTTTTTTTCCAATTTATGTGAATTAAAAAAATTTTTTTAAATGTCTTGGGCTTGAGAATTTGAAATTTTAATAAGAGAAATTATATAGGTCAATATTTTTTGACTATAGTATAGAAAAGCTAGATGTTAAAGCCAAAATGATCGTAACTACTTGGACGATTAAAACTCTGTATCCTACTGGAACTTGAGCCTAAATTTCATACTATTTAAAAAGGAACAACAGTGAAGACATGACACATCAAAACTGATGAAATGAATATCTTTTTAAACATGGTGGATTAAATAACCATTTTCTTTGATATCAAACCCCTACTAGAATTATAGTAATTTTTTTTTTAATCATAGGCTGTCAAGGACAAAGAAAACTGGAAATTTGATCACAGAAGTAAAACTTTGGAAGCTGGAAAGCAACAACTTCGTAGCTCTACTTTCTACTCAACTTTCTACTTTCAGTGGGGAAGGCCTAGAGTGGTCTACAATTATGCTGTTGAACCCTGGGGTACTTCAGGAATTTAGTGGCTACAGGTTCCTTGAAAGAATTGTCTAAGAGTTAATAACAAGTTAACAACACTCATGGTGCCAAGAAACTTTATCGAAGTTTCTTTTCTGATATTCAAAGGGAAAACCTCTGTGCTTGAACAGTAGGCAAGCTCAGGTTAAGGGTGTCTGTCATACTCAAAAACAGAGAATTGAGTAGAAATTTACATGTTGAACTGGGAATCATCCACAGTCTCTTTTCTCCTCCTAGTTCTGAGAATACTAAGTATCAGACTTCTTCCCCCAGATGTGAGATTGGAAGATTCATCCTGCTGTAGCAAACTGATTGTCAGGAAAAAAGACCAACAGATAATAATAGATAAGGATCCACTAGGGAAATCATCAGGCTGATCATCTCACACTGACACCTACCCATTAACACAGAACTTCAAGGCAACTTTTTAAAAAAAAGATTCTTTACCATTATAGTTTATCACAAGATACTGGATATAGTTCCCCATGCTACACAGTAAGACCCTGTTGTTTATCCATTCCATACACAGCAGCCTGCCTCTGCCAATGCCAAACTCCCAGTCTATCCCTCCCCTGACCCCAGCCGCAACCCATAAGTTTGTTTTCTGTGTTTATGGCACTGTTTGTATTTTGTAAATAAGTTCATTTGTATCATATTTTAGATTCCCCATATAAGTGATGTCATATGGTATTTGTCCTTCTCTGATTTACTTCACTTAGTATGATAATCTCTAGGTTCATCAACTAGACAACTTTTAGGTGTTTCATTTTAAAATATGAGATTAAGGATCATTAAACATTTTAGGATAACCACAATAAGAAAGAGAAG
Source organism: Delphinus delphis (assembly GCF_949987515.2). Classification (NCBI taxonomy): domain Eukaryota; kingdom Metazoa; phylum Chordata; class Mammalia; order Artiodactyla; family Delphinidae; genus Delphinus; species Delphinus delphis. Next base: position 79,567,771 of record NC_082683.1, on the reverse strand, counting down.
AAGGAAACAGAAACTTTCTATTAAGTTTTAAAACTTTCTATTTAAGGTTTAAAAGAAAACTTTAAAAAGTTACTGATATCTTTGCAAGTAAGGGGATAATTGTATCTTTGAAATAAGAAAGGATGCTATAAAAAAGCAGTCCTCAGAAAAAAAAGACAATCTCTTTCTTAGACATATAGAATATGGAATCTTAATAGAAGAGTTAGAAATTTAGGATGTTAAATTTCTAGTTGAAGTTTAGAAGATAAAATTGAGAATATCTTCCACAAAGTAAGACAAAAGAGATGTAAAGTAGGAGAAGATAAAATTAGAGGATCACTCTTGGCAAGTTCAACATGTGAAAAATCAGAATTACAGAATGGGAGGAAATGGATGGAAGCAATTATTTTTAAATAATTGAACAAAAATCTTGAGTTTCCACATGAAAAGGACTCATAGCATGCACAGCATGGTGACTGGAAAAAAAAAGAACCATATCAAAGTACATCATGATGGAATTTCAGACACCAGAAATAAAGGGAAGATCCTGAAAGCTTTTGGTTATGGAGCATATAAAAGATTAGGAATCAGTAACATTGGATTATTATTAATATTAATATTATTAATATTATTTCAATCAATAATGAAATAATGCCTCAGAATCCTGAAGGAAAGTTATTTCCAGACTACTAATTCTGTACCTTCCCAAGCTGTCAAATGTGGGAGTAGGCTAAAAGTATGAAACATGAGGTGGTTAGAATATTTACTTCAAATGTACTGTATCTCAGGAAGTTAGTAGAGTACATGGGCTCTATCGGAACGATTGGGTAAATCAAAAAAAGGAGGGATCCAGGAAACAGGATTTAGTACAGGAGAAAATGATGATTGTGCAGGGAGATGCAAGGAATGTGGCTGTGCAGCAGGTCTGAAGAATAATCAGTTCCTGAGGAGGACAAAGGGATCTAGATGGTATGTCTTCTGAAAATACACACACAAGATATAGAAAGGATTTTTGTGACTTTATTCGTAAGGGATATTTATCTGTAGTTTTATTTTCGTGTGTTTGAGAAGGATTGGTGTCAATTCTTTAAACGTTTGGTTTAAAGGTAGATTTTACCAGAGAAGCCAGCTAGTCCTGGCTTTCCTTGTGGGGAGTTTTTTCATTACTTACTCAATCTCTTGTTATCAATCTATTCAAGATTTCCTGTGTCTTTTTTTTTTTTTTTTTTTTTTTTTTGCGGTACGAGGGCCTCGCACTGTCATGGCCTCTCCCGTTGCGGAGCACAGGCTCCGGACGCGCAGGCTCAGCGGCCATGGCTCAGGGGCCCAGCTGCTCCACGGCACGTGGGATCTTCCCGGACAGCTGCACGAACCTGTGTCCCCTGCATCGGCAGGCGGACTCTCAACCACTGCCCCACCAGGGAAGCCCTCCTGTGTCTTCTTGAATCAGTTCTGGTAGTTTGGTTTTTTTCCTAGGAGTTTGTCCATTTCTTTTAGATTTCTTAATTCGTTGCCATTCAGTTGTACGCTTCCCTTATAATTTTTTGTTTCCTATTATAAAGCCAGTATTAAAACCGTTTTCATTCATGATTGTAATACACCTTGAGATATTTTAGGTTTGGTTCCAGACCACCACAATAAAGTGAGTCACATGAACTTTTTGGTTTCCCAGTGCATATAAAAGTTATGTTTACACTATTCTGAAGTCCATTAAGTGTGCAACAGCATTGTGTCTTAAAAACAGTGTCCATACTTTAGTTTAAAAAAACTCTATTATTAAAAAATGCTGACCATCATCTGAGGCTTCATCAAGTTGTAATCTTTTTGCTGGTGGAGGGTCTTGCCTCAGTGTGGACGACTGCTGACTGATCAGGGTGGTGGATGCTGAAGGTTGGGGTGACTGTGACAACTCTTAAAACAAGACAACGGTGAAGCTTGCCGCATCGATTTACTCTCCCTCTCACTTGAACACTTAGAGGCCACTGTAGGGTTATTAATTGGCCTAATTTCAATATTGTTGTGCGTTAGGGAATAGGGAGACCTGAGAAGAGGGAGAGAGGTGGGAGAACAGTCAGTCAGTGGAGCTGTCAGGACACACAATATTTATTAAGTTCACCATCTTATGTGAGCATGGTTTGTGGTGCCCCCAAACAGTTACAATAGTAACATAAAGATGACTGATCACTGATCACCATAACAAATGTAATAATGAAAAAGTTTGAAATGTTGTAAGAATTACCAAAATGTGACACACAGACACAAAGTGAGTAAATGCTATTAAAAAAATGGTGCTGATAGACTTGCTTGATGCAGGGTCACACAAACCTTCAGTTTGTTAAAAAAAAAACACTAACTGCGAAGCTCAATAAAACAAGGTATGCTTGTAATTTGTCTTTTTTTTTTTGGTCAGTAGCTAGCTGAAGGTTTGTCAATTTTGTTGATATTTTCAAAGAACCAATTTTTGGTTTCATTGATTTTTCTTTATTTTTTAAAAAAATTCTGTTTCATTTCTGCTGTAATCTTTATTATTTCCTTCCTTCTGTCTGCTTTGGGTTTAATTTGCTCTTTTTCTGCTTCCTTAGGATGGATGGTTAGGTTATTGATTTGATATCTTTTAAAGTAGGCATATATAGCTATAAATTTCCCTTTAAACACTGCTTCCACTTCGTCCCACCAGTTTTACTGTGTTGTGTTTTTTTCATCTCAACATATTTTATAATTTCTCATGTGATTTCTTCTTTGATCTAATGAATATTTAGGAGTTTATTGCTTAATTTCCACATATTTGTTACTTTTCCAAATTTTCTTCTGTTTTTAATGTCGAGTTTCATTCCATTATGGTTGGAGAACATACTTCATATGATTTGATTTCTTTTAAATGTGTTGAGACTTGTTTTATGGCTTAACGTATGGTCTATATTGGAGAATTACCCATGTGCACTTGAGAAGAAAGTGTGTTCTGCTCTCCTTGAGTATTCTGTAGCTATCTGTTAGGTCTAGTTAGTTTGTAGTGTTCAAGTCTTTTATTTTCTTGTTGATCTTCTGTCTGGTTCTATCCGTTATTGAAAGTGAGGCATATAAGTCTCCAACTATGTTTGTTTTTGTCTGTTTCTCCTTTCAATTCTGTAAGTTTCTGCTTCATATATTTTGAGGCATTGTTGTTAGGGATATATATGTTTATATAGTTCATCCATAATTTTTAATGAATTGACCCTTTTATTATAAAATGTCCTTCTTTGTTTCTAGTAATGATTTTTTTCTTAATATCTTATATCTGATAAGAATATAGCCACTCTAGCTGTCTTTTGGTTATTGTTTGCATTGTACATCTTTTTCTATCCTTTCACTTTAAATTTACTTGACTCTAAAGTGTCTTTGAATCTGAAGTATGTCTCTTGTAAGCAGCATATAGTTGGATTGTGTTCTTTTACGCATTCTGCCAAATTTCTGCTTTTTGACTGGAATGCCCAATTAATTTGCATTTAATATAATTACTGATAAGGTAGATTTTATGTCTTCCCTTTTGCTGTTTCCTATATGTCTTAAGATTTTTTCTGTTGTTGTTCCTTTATTCCTCTATTATTGTCTTCCTTTGTGCTATTATTGTCATGCAAATTGTCTTTCTATGTCTTTTAAATCCAATAGGAGAAAAAAAGACTCACAGATTTTTAAATGACAGTGTCTTTTTTTTTTTTTTTTTTTGTGGTACGCGGGCCTCTCATTGTTGTGGCCGCTCCCGCTGCGGAGCACAGGCTCCGGACGCGCAGGCTCAGCGGCCATGGCTCACGTGCCTAGCCGCTCTGCGGCACGTGGGATCTTTCCGGACCGGGGCACGAACCCGTGTCCCCTGCATCAGCAGGCGGACTCTCAACCACTGTGCCACCAGGGAAGCCCTACAGTGTCTTTTATGTTTACTTATCAGGTTACCTTTACATGCCCTTTAATTCTTCAGGCATACTCAAGTTACTGACTACTGTCCTTTGATTTCAGCCTGAAGGACATCCTTTAATATTTCTTGTACAGCAGGTCTGCTAGCAGACAGTTCTCTCATTTTTTTACCTGTTCAATGTCTTAATTTCTCTTTCATTTTTGGAAAGTAGTTACAGAATTATTGGTTGACAGTCTTATTTTTTTCAGTACTTTGAATATGTCTTCCCATTGTCTTCTAGCTTTCATGGTTTCTGACATGAAATTAGCTGTTAATTTTATTGAGTATTTCTATATGACAAGTTGCTTATCTCTTGGCTTCTTTCAGGATTCTCTCCTTGTTTTTTGAGAGATTGATTATGAAGTATCTAGGTGTGAATCTTTTTGAGTTTGTCCTACTTGTGATTCCTTGAGCTTTTGGGGTGTTTAGATTAATGTTTTTCATTAAATATGGAGTAATTTCAGCCATTATTTATTCAGATATTACTTCTTCCCCTCTTTCTCCTCTCTTTTGGGACTCCCATTCTGTATTGGTGTTCTTAATGATGTCCTTCAGGAATATTAGGCACACTGTTTTGTTTTTTCCTTTTCTTTCTGCTCCTCAGAGTGGATAATCTCAATTGGTGTATCTTCAGATTCACTGATTCCTTCTTCTGTCTGCTCACATCTGCTACTAAAACCTTGTAGTGAATTTTTCATTTTCATTCTTGTACTTTTCAGCTTCAGAATTTCAGTTTTGTCCTTCATGATTTCTCTCTCTTTTTTTTTTTACCAATATCAAGAACTATACACATTTTATTTTCTACAGACCTGAATTTGACTTTTTAAAGTTAAATTTACACACATTTACATGCACAAACTCTCTGTATATTTTTAACAAATGTATATACATTTATAGCCTACATTCCTATAAAGATGCAGAGTTTTTCTATCACCTCAAAAATCTTCTTGTGTTGATATTTTCTGCTTGTGAGACATCCATACTTTCCTAAGTTCCTTTGACATGGATTTCCTTTAGGTCTTAGAACATATTAAAGCTGATTTATAACTTTGTTCACTAAGTCCAATGTCTGAGTTTCTTCAGAGACAGTTTCTTTTGACTGCCTTTTTTTTTTGTGTATGAGCCATACTTTTTTTTTTTATTGTTTTGTCATTTTTTTGTTGAAAACTGCATTTTAAATAATGTGGCAGCTCTGATGATTAGATATTCTCCCCTCCCCAGCATTTGTTGTTGTTATTGTTTGTTGTTGTTTGTTTAGTGATTTTTCAGAACTAATTCTGTAAAATATGTAGTCTTTGCTATGTATGGCCACTGAAGTCTCTCTACTCAGTTAGCTTAGTGGTCAGCCAATAATTGGACAGTGATTTCCTTAAACGCCTGGGACCAGTAAGTCTCCCAGTATTTGTTGAGAGGCTCTGTGTGTGTGTGTTGGGGAACACCTTCAGCACTCAGCCAGTAAATTTGTAACTTTGCCTTACCCTTCATTTCCGGTTTGTGCAGAACTTCCAGGTTAGCCGGAGGTGAGCACTTAGGACCTTCTCAGGCCTTTCCTGAGTATGTGTACAACCTAGAGCATGTGTGCAGCTCTGGGCACACATTTGACCATCTAGATTCTCAGGAATATATTGGAGCTTTTCTAAGCCCCAATTTTTTTTTTTTTTTCTTTTTCTTTTTTTTTTTTTTTTTGTGGTACGCAGGCCTCTCACTGTCATGGCCTCTCCCGTTGCGGAGCACAGGCTCTGGACGCACAGGCTGAGCGGCCATGGCTCACAGGCCCAGACACTCTGTGGCATGTGGGATCCTCCCAGGCCGGGGCACAAACCCATGTCCCCTGCATTGGCAGGCGGACTCTCAACCACTGCGCCACCAGGGAAGCCCCCAGTTTTTCTTTTTAAGCTTTTTGGTTAGTCTATTGTTGGTCTTATCTGTTATCCACTGCCTCAGTCAGCTGTAACATGATACAGTTTTTTCCAGTCGTTTTTGACAAATGCCCTTGGGGAAAGGCTTTTTTTTGCACTGAGTGCCCTCTTAGGTCAAATTTAAGATAGCTTTGGGAGTGGTGTCTTCCAGGAAACCACCAGACATGTCAAATAATGACAGCCCTCTGAGAATGCAGTAGTGAAGGAGCTCTCACCCTCTTCTGCCCCCCTCAGGTAACTGCCAGGCTGCTGGTTTTCACCAGGCCTGTGGACTGTTGGCTTTCAAGTCTACTGTGGCACTAGGGTGGGAGGATGGGAATAGGGCAAAATAAATGCCACAGAGTTTGCTGGTCTCATCAAGATTCAGCCACCTTTCTTGAATAAACTCTCCCCAGATTGCTGCAAGTCTTTGGTTAATTTCTAGAGTTCGGAAAACGTTGACTCTGTTTTTGTCAGTGTTCTTGTTGGTTTTATGGAGATGATTTTTGAATCTCCTTATTTTGGTATTTTTGCTGGTGTCTTACCATTGAGTTTTCCAAATTATTTTATATATATAATTTTATTTTAACACACTAGTCATTTTAAAAAATATTTATTTTTAGCTGCGTCAGGTCTTAGTTGCGGTATGCGGGATCTCTGTTGCAGCATGTGGGACCCTCTGCTGCAGCATGCGGGCTCCTTGTTGCAGTGCGTGGGCTTCTCTCCATTTGTGGTACATAGGCTCAGTAGTTGTGGCACTCAGCCTCTCTAGTTGTGGCCCACATGCTCAGTAGTTGCGACGCGCGGGCTTAGTTGCCCTGTGGCATGTGGGATCTTAGTTCCCCAACCACGGGTCAAACCCATGTCCCCTTCATTGGAAAGGCGGGTTCTTAACCACTGGACCACCAGGGAAGTCCCCAAAGTTATTTCATGTTTTAGATATGAGTCTTTTGTCAGGTATGTAGTTTGCACACATTTTCTCCAAATTTGTCACTTGCTTTTTAATCCTCTTCACAGGATCTCTCACAGAGTAGAAAATTTTCATTTTGATCAAGTCCAGTCTATCAGATTTTTTCTTCTAAGGATCATGCATTTGTTATTTCTAAGAATACTTTTCTGTCTTTAGAGCCTGATGATTTTTTTCTATCTTCTACCAGATTAATAATATTACATTTTTCATGTATACCTATAATCCACTTTGAATTAATATTGGTATAGAATGTCAGATTTAAGTCAGTGTTTTGTTTTGTTTTTTCTCTCCACATATATCCAGTTGCTCTTGTACAATTTTTTCTCCATTGAATTGCTTTTGCACTTTCAAAAAATCTATTAGCCATCTTCCTGTAGGGCTATGGAATAATTTGGGGAGGTTACAGAGGGATATAAGAGGGTAAGTCCTTTTCTTACACTGGAAATAATCAGATGCAAAATGAAAAATCAAGATATAACTGTATTGTTTAGAAATTGGTGGGGGGGGACTTACTGCTGTTTTTCATAACATGCTTTATTTGATTTTTAAAATATGTATTTGTATAACTTTGATTAAAATAAAAACAAAATACTATAGGATAATGCTAGTGCCTTATTTACGGAAAAATTCAAAGCCTTAAATGTCTGTGCTTTTAGTTTTGAAACATTTTTACTGTGGAAAAAATGCTCAGAATAATGCATGGAAAAAATGTCCAACTTAAGTATTCAAAAGTACATACCTGCTTAGTCACCCACTGTCAAAAATGAAAACATTGCCAGATCCTCCACTCTGCTTCTTCCCAAACCTCTTCTTCTCTGTTAGGGTATTACCATCCTACGTTTTCTGGTACTAACTTTTTTGCTTTATATTTTTACTATTAAAAAACATATTTTTGAAATGTTTTCTGTTAATGAAATTTATGTAAATGGGTCCTGGCTTTTCCAGTTTTGTTTATGAGCTTTAGTTCTATTGTTGCATATAACTGTAATTCATTCACTTCTATTGCTGTACAGTATGTGAATAGTCCACGGTTTATTCATGCTATTTTTGATGGAAATTTGAGTTATTTCCATTTTTAGGCTTCTGTAAATAATACTATGCATTAACTTGTACGTGTCTCATAGTACACACATGCACATGTGTATATTTAGTAAATACTTAAGAGTTTAATAGCTTGGTTTTAGAGTGTATTTATGTTTAATTTCAGAAGACATTCAACATTTGTTTCCCAAAGTGTTTGTAGCAATTTATAGTCATCAACAGAGTTCCTTTTGCACTTCATCTTCTCCAACACTTTATATAGTTAATCTTTAATTTTAGCCATACTAGAGGGTGTGTAGTGCTGTCTCATAGTGGTTTTATTTTCCATTTCCCTGATTGCAAATGTGATTGAATACCTTTTATTACGTTTATTGAGCAGGTTTTGTAAATATTTTGTGTATTTGAAAAAGAATGTGTATTCTGCAGTTTTGGGGTGCAGTATTTACATGTGTCTGTTAAGTCAGGGGTCCCCAATCTCCAGGCTGTGGACCAGTATTGGTCCACAGCCTGTTAGGAACCAGGCTGACCAGCAGGAGGTGAGTGGCCAGCGAGTGAGGGAAGCTTCATCTGCGGCTCCCCATGGCTCACATTACCACCTGAACCCTTCCTCCCCCCACCCACCGCCACCCCTGCCCCCCGGTCCGTGGAAAAATTGTCTTCCATGAAACTGGTCCCTGGTGCCAAAAAGGTTGCGGACTGCTGTGTTAAGTCAGTTTTGTTAATCATGTTGTTCAAAACTTCTGCATCCGCACCAGCTTAACTTCTGCATGCTTGTTCAATTAGGGAGGTATGTTAAAATCTGCTGCTGCCATTATGGATTTGTCTTTCTTGTGTTGCTGTTGATTTTTGGTTTACATATTGGAATCCATATTACTAGGGGCACACAAATTTAGAATGGTTTCATGTTTCTGATGAGTTGAACCGCTTATCATTATTGATTCTTTTTATCTTTGGTAATGCTTTTTTGCTTTGAAATCTACGTTTATTGATAATAACATAGCTACACAAGCCTTCTTATTGTTAGTGTTTGTGTGGTTCATTTTCTCCCCCCAACCATTTATTTTAAATTTTTCTGCTCCTTTATGTTTTAGAAGTATTTCATGTATACACCATATCATTGTTGTTTTACTTTCAGTCCCATCTAACACTCTTAGTCTTTTAATTATAACATAAAATTTATTTAGATTTCATAATATTACTGGTTATTGGGACTTAAGTGAGTGATCTTATTATGTGCTTTCTATTTATTAGGACTGTTGTATTCTTTTTCTCACTTTTCTTGCCGTCTTTTGGATTAACTATTTTTATTACTTCTCCCCTTCCCCCGTCTTTTTTTTTTTTTTTTTTTTTGCGGTACGCAGGCCTCTCACTGCTGTGGCCTCTCCCGTTGCGGAGCACAGGCTCCGGACGCGCACGCCCAGCGGCCATGGCTCACGAGCCCAGCCGCTCCGTGGCATGTGGGATCCTCCCGGACCAGGGCACGAACCCGTTTCTCCTGCATCGGCAGGCGGACTCTCAACTACTGTGCCACCAGGGATGCCCCCCGTCTTTTTTTTTTAACTGTTGGTTTTGTCTGCTAGCCACAAGTATCTTTTTGTTTATTTGAAAATATCTTTTTTTCATTTTTGAAGAATAGTGTCACTGGATATAGAAGATGTTCCAGTATCCACTTTTTTCTGGTGATAAGTCAACCATTACTTGTATTGTCATTTCCCATATATAACCAATCACTTTTCTCTGGCTGTACTCGAGGTTTTCTCGTTGGCCTTTAGTAGCTTGACTATGATGTATATGTAGAAATGGTTCTTTGTGTTTATCCTGTTGGGTTTGTTGAGATTTTTGTATGTATAAGTTAATGTTTTCTACCACATTTGAGATTTTTTTTCCATTATTTCTTCAGCAGAAATTATTTTGTACCTTCTTTACTCTTCTCGCATTCCGTTACATCTTATTGTACATATGTGTTGAGTTGGGTGTCATCTATTTTGGACTGCCTGATATTGTCCTACTGGTCTCTGAGACTCTTAATTTTTCTTCAGTCGTTTTACTTTCTTTTTTTTTGGATTGGACAGTTTTATTGCCCTGTCTTCTAGCTCATGAGTGCTTTCCTCCGCCATCTCTAATCACCTCCTTTGGGTGAATTTTTATGTCATTTATTTTATTTATCAGCTTTTTCTTTGTTATAGTTTCTGTCAACTCTTTGAATGTATTTTCTTTTAATTCTCATAACATACTTTAACATAGTTGCTTGGAATTCTTTATATGCTAACTCCTATATTCAGGGTACTCAGAATTATATCTACTGACACCCCTTTTTTCCTGAGTATGGATCACTGTTTCCTGTTTCTTTGCATATCATGAAGTTTTTGCTTGAAAACTGGACATTATGAATATATTTTAGTGACTGGACTCTTTTAATGTTCTTCTGAGAATTCTTGTGTGAAGTTTATAGTCAGATTTTGAAGCTTGATTGTGGTTTACATGTTTCTAGAGATTCCACTAATTCCCAGCTGTTCTGCTGGGCTTGGATTCTGTCCTCTGACACTTCAACCTTGTAGGGCTTCAGCTTCCTGCTGCCTAAACTGTACACAGTTGAATGTACCCTGTCGAAACAGCATCAAACTTACAGTAAAGCTCTGTTTTTCAAGTGTAGCTTTCTCTCTGGCCTCTGTCAACTTTTCCCCCTCAACTCCTTCAGTTTTCCTCTGTGCATACATAGTTTATTAGTCATCCAGTGATTTGGGCAAAGTTTACCCTGAGAATTTTTGTTATATTCCTTTTTTGTTTCTCTCACTACCATGCTTTCTCCATTTAAATTTACAACTGCTTTTCCATGCCTCAGTTCTGAGCCCTTTGGTGATGTTATCTTTCTCCAGAGATAATTTTTGTTTGTTCGTGCCACACCTGAGGTCTCCAGCAGTCTGGGTTTACCTTAATTAAATTTTAAGGATTGAGATTTTTATTTGGCCACCTAGATGTGTTCAGGTGGGGCTGCAGTGCATGTAAGAACTTTTTTTTTTTTACTTCTGGTTCACTACAGTTTAATCCTTTAGGTTCTCAACTCAAATACTGGGTAACATTTAGTATAGTACTCAACAGTTCTGAACCTTGCAATCTCCATTTGATCCCCCTAGCTCTACAACAGTGTCAGAAATAATGATCAGTTTCTCAGCTGAATCAGGTGGATTGGCAAATAACCCAAAGGTAAAAGCATCCTCAGGTGCTGGGTTTCTATCTATAGGTCTCCATCTTGTCTTGGATCTTGGCCTGGTCATTCTTCTCTGTTGTGTTAACTTTTTGATGCCATCAAATTGACGGTTTTTAATATCTTGCTCAGTTTTTCTAGTAGGTCTCGGTGGGTTGATAAATATTACCTCTTCTGCTATTATTGCAGTTATTTGAATTGACATGTTTGAATCAATGAGTGCAAATGATAGCATTAGGATAATGTCTCTGTCTCTTGGCTTTGATTTTTTTCTGTGGTGACTTTATTCCTGAATATGTTAATCTCCATGAGGTGGTAAAGATGGCCACTGTCTGCTATGATCTACATCATTGTCATAGCTGTTATTTCCACTGGAGAGTATACCTTTCCCAGTAGTCCTTGCAAACATCATGAGAAGGATTCCAGATTTCCCATTCTGGACTACATTCCCATCCATAGTAAAATTATGATGGCTAGGAGAACAAGGTACTCTTATCAGCCTGGGTATCACTTGTTCATCCCTTGATCCAGGGGTGGGCCTAAGATTGGTGCAACTTTAATAGTTGAGTAAGAGTGTTTCCTTAAAGGAAAATACCATTAGCGTAAATAGGAAAAAGAATGTTAGGCAAGGTTGCAGCTTGCTCTGCAACAGTTTATATAGATTTGTGGCATATCCTGAAAGATTTCATTGTATTCTTGAATCCAGTAAAACTATCTAGCAACAAAATTTCATGAAAGATTGTAGTTGACTGATAACATTAGTTGTTAAAATGATTTTGCTCAGTTTATATATCTCTGAGATTGACAAACTGTGGCATGTTTTCTAGAGTCACTGTTAGTAAAATAATAAAAGAGATTTTTATGTCTCCTTTTCCCTTGCCTTCAAAAGTTAAGAGACCTAGATCAATCGTTAATCTAAAATAACTCTTTCTAGGGATAAGAATAATATGGTATCTTTAAGATAGAGTTGCTATATCAGTTAGCTATTGCTGTGTAATAAATTACTCTAAAACTTGGTTTAAAACAAACATTTATTATTAGAACAAGTCTATGAGTCAGGCAGTATTTCTAGGCTTGGCAGGGCTCGTTTAAGTCTGCATTCAGAAGCAGCTCAGGAGGATGATTCTGCTGCTCTTGGCTGGCTTCTCTAGGATGGCCTGGGGTGGGACATCTGGGCTATCCTCTTGTCCTCCAGCAGATTAGAGTGGGCTTGTTCTCATGGTAGTGGCAGGATTCCAGGAGAGCAGAGGCATACACAGTCTCTTGAAGTCTAGCTCAGAACTGGCCAACTGTGACATTTGTTACATTCTATTGATCTTCCTTATAAGGTCAAGCCCAGAATTTAAAAGGACTGGGGAAGGATTCTACCTCTTGGTAGGAGAAACTGCAAAGCCTTATTGCCAGTTGCATGAGTAATGGGATGGTACAGAATTGGGGTTATTTTTGCAGGCAGACTTTTTGACTCATGTTGTAGAATTAATTTTTGATGTTATTTTGTTCTAGGTCAAGCCCCATTATATTTCAGTAGGAATTGAGTTTAAGTATAGAAGTTGTGACAAGTGTAAATTAAATACATTGATCTGTCCAGTAGTCCAGATGACTTGTTTTACTTGTTTCATGGGATGTGTCTGATGAGATTTTGGAAGCATTGGTCATGTACTGAGTTACCAAATATAGGGTAATTGTAGTGCCAGTTGTCTTACGAGTTGTAGGTGTTAATAGATGATTAATTTGTATCTTTACTCTTTTAGTTATAAATGACAATGGTTTTTTTGTGTTTATTATTATCATTCTAACCTTCTTAATTTGAGATTTGACTCTATTTTTTCCCTGCTTATTATTCTTTGCATATTCTGATATTTTAAATAGATTTATTGAAGTACCTTTGACATATAATAAATCACACGTTTAAAGTGTGCAGTTTGAACAGGTTTGATATCTGTATACATCCATGAAATCATCACTACAAGATAATAAACATATCCTTTATCCTCAGAGGTTTCCTTGTGCCCCTTTGTAATCCTTTCCTATTTATTGCTCCTCCCCTAATGCCCAGACAATGACCGATCTGCTTTCTGTCATTTATGGAGTAGTTTGAGTTTTCTAGAATTTTATGCAGATGAAGCTATGCAGTGTGAAATCTTTTTGTCTGCATTTTTTTTTCACTCAGCATGATTATTTTCAGATTCATCTGTGTTGCATGTGTCATTAGTTAAATTCTACTTATTCCATTTTACAGATATGATTTAAGGATTAGTGCTAGACATTTTTTCCCTCAGCTTTTGGCTATTACAAATGAAGGTGATTATTTGTATGTAAGCCTTTGTGTGAACATATGCTTTCATTTCTTTGGGTAAATACCTAGGAGTAGGTGTATGTTTGACATTTTAAGAAATGGTGAAACTGGGCCTTCCTTGGCGGTCCAGTGGTTAAGACTTCTCCTTCCAGTGCAGGGGGTGTGGGTTCAATCCCTGGTCAGGGAGCTAAGATCCCACATGCCTCGTAGCCAAAAAACCAAAACATAAAACAGAAGCAATATTGTAACAAATTCAATAAAGATTTAAAAAACAATACTAAAAAAAAAAAAAGACACGTTGAAACTGTTTTTACAAAGTGATTGTACCATTTTATCTTCCTGTATGTGTGAGTTAGAGTTTCAGTTCCTTCACATGTTCACTTGGTATGGTCAGCCTTACTAACTTTAGCCATTCTTGTAGTTGTGTAGTGATAACTTGTTGTGGATTTAATTTGCATTTCCCTATTGACAGATGATACTGAGCATGTTTTCATGTACTTACTTGTCATTCATGTATCTTTGGTGAAGTGCTGCTTCAAATCTGCCCATTTTATAATTGGGTTGGTTGTTTTGTTGTAATTGAAGTTTTAAAAACAGATTTATTGGGATATAATTGACATGCAGTGAAATACACATATTTAAAGTGTACAGTATGATAAGTTTTGAGATACATATATATACACTCAGGAAGTCAACACCACAAAACAGGATAATGAATATATTTATCACGCCCGAAAGTTTCCTCTTGCCACTTTGTAATTCTTCCCTCTTCAGCTACATTCCCCTTTTGGGTCTGTCTTTCAAAAGCATTTAATCTAGGGTTGCTATAGTTAGTGCTGCCTGACTTAAGAGGTTTTATACTCTTTCTAAAGGGAATAGGCATTATTTCTGACTTTGTGTGAGACTAGGGCAATAATCCCTCTCATCCTTTTGAGTGGCTCTTTCCTTCACCTTGGGTAGTTTCCACACAGGCTTGTTCTAATCGTTATGCAGCTGAATACTTAAGGGTGTGGTAGCTCTATGCAGTTGTCTTCTCTCCAGTATTCTGCCCTGCAATCTGTAGCTGTCATGGCTTCGTTGGACTTCCAGCTGAGTCTCCTCAGTTCAGGGAGACCATCATATTCTACCTGGGTAGCTCTTCCCTGGGGGGCTGTATTTTCTTCAGGTGGTAAGTTGGGAATGTTGGAAGGCTCACCGCATTTGTTTCTCTTCTTTTAGGGTTCACCATCAGTGACTGCCTAATACCTGAAAACTTTCATTTCATATATATTTTTTGGTTTCTTAGGCTTTTCAGGTGGAGGGCAACTTCAATCCTTGCTATTCCATCTTGGCCCTTGTATGTAATTTTTTCTTGATATTTCTTTGTTTTTTTAAGTTGTAAAATACACAACATTAAATTTACAATCTTAACCATTTTTAGTTGTACAGTTCAGTAGTGTTAAGAATATTTGTACTGTGCAGCCAGATCTCTAGAACTTTTTATTTTGTGAAACTGAAGCTCTACCATTAAACACTAATTTTATTCCCCCCCACCCCATCCTTAACCCTTGGCACCTACCTTTCTACCTGTTTTTTCTGTTATCTTGACTATGTTAGATAATTCATACAAGTGGAATCATACAATATTTGTTATTTTGTAATTGGCTCATTTCACTTAGCATAATGTCCTCAAGTTCATCCATGACGTAGCATGTAACAGGATTTTCTTCATTTTTAAAGACTACATAATATTCCATTGTATGTATATACTGCATTTCCTTTATCCATTTATCTGTTGATGAACATTCAGTTTGTTTCCACCTCTTGAATAATGTTACAAGGAATATGGATGTGTAAATATCTCTTTGAGATCCTACTTTGGAATATTTTGGTGTATACCCAGAACTGAGATTACTGGATCATATGCTAATTCTGTTTTTAATTTTTTGAGGAACTGCCATACTATTTTCTGTAATTGTTACACCATTTTACATTCCCACCTACATTGCACAAGAGTTCCAATTTTCTGTATCCTTTCCAAAGCTTATTATTTTCTTTCGGTAGTGGCCATTCTATTGAGGTGTGAAATGATATCTCATTGTGGTTTTTTTTTTTTTTTTTTTTTTTGCGGTACGCAAGCCTCTCACTGTTGTGGCCTCTCCCGTTGCGGAGCACAGGCTCCGGACGCGCAGGCTCAGCGGCCATGGCTCACGGGCCCAGCCGCTCCACGGCATGTGGGATCTTCCCAGAACCGGGGCACGAACCCGTGTCCCCTGCATTGGCAGGCAGACTCTCAACCACTGCGCCACCAGGGAAGCCCCTCTCATTGTGGTTTTGATTTGTATTTTTCTTGAACATCTCTTCATATACTCTTTGAACATTTGTATATGTTTTTTTGATATTTGTCTATTCAGATCTTTTGCCCATTTTTTAATCAGGTTGTTTTGGGTTTTTTTGTTGTTGTTGAGTTGTAAATGTAACTTACATATTTTATCAGATATATAATTTGTAAAAATTTTCTCCCATTCTGTAGATTACCTGTTCACTCTATCTATTGATTCCTTTGAAGAAGAGGTGTTTTTAAGTTTGTGGTAGTCCACTTTGTCTGTTTGTGCTTTTGTTGTCTCTGCTTTTGGTGTCATATCCCAAACTCAATCTCATGAAGCTTTTTGCCTTTTTTTCAAAGTTTTAGCTCTCATGTTTATGTCTTTGATCTATTTTGAGTTAATTTTTTAATGTTGTATTAGGTAGAGATCCAACTTCATTCTTTTGCATGTTTTGATCCAGTTTTCCCAGCACTGTTTATTTCCCAGCACTATTATAAATGGGATTGTTTCATAATTTTGTTTTTCATATTGTTCATTGTTAATATGTAGAAGCACAACTAATATTTGTGTATTGGTTTTGTATCCTGCAGTTTTGCTGAAACCATTTATTAGTTTTAACATTTTTTAAAGAAGTTTTAACATTTTTAAAAGAATTTTTAACATTTTTTAAAGAATCTTTAGGACTTTCTATGTATAAGAGCGTGTCATCAGCAAACAGGTAATTTTACTTCTACTTTTCCAATTTGTGTGCCTTTTATTTTGTCTTCTTGTCTAATTGCTCTGGTTTGTACTTCCAGTATTGTGTTGAGTAGAAGTAGCAAGTGTGGGCATCTTTACTTTCTCTTTGCTCTTAGAGAGAAAACTTTCAGTCTTTCACTGTAGGGTATGATGTTAACTGTGGGCTTTTCTCATGTGGCTTTTGCTATGTTGAAGTGGTTTCCTTCTATTTCTAGTTTATTGCATGTTCCTATCATAAAATGGTATTTTTGTCAAATGCTTTTTCTGCATCAATTGAGGTGGTCACGTGGTTTCTATCCTTCCTTCTGTTAATATGATGTATTGCATCAATTGATTTTTATTTGTTGAACCATCCTTGCATTCCAGGAATAAATCCAGTTTGGTCATGGTGAGTATCATTCTTTTGATGTGCTAATGAATTCAGTTTGCTGGTATTTTGTTGAGGATATTTGCTGATATTCATCAGGGATATTTGTCTGTAGTTTTCTTTTCTTGTTGTGTCTTTGGCTTTGGTATCAGGGTAATGCTGACCTCATTACCTTGAATGAGAATGAGTTTGTGCATGTTCTTTTATCTTCAGTTCTTTAGAAGAGTTTGAGGAGAATTCTTCTTTAAATGTTTGGTAGAATTATCCAGTGGAGTCATCTGGTTCTTCTTTTTTTCATTGAGAGGGTTTTGATTACTGCTTCAATCTCCTTACCTAGTTTCAGGTCCGATCAGATATTTTAGTGCTTCCTGATTCAGTCATCATGGTCATGTGTTTCTAGGAATTTATCTGTTTCTTCTAGGTTGTCCAATTTGTTGGCAGCTAATTGTTCATAGTAATGTTTTATAATCCTTTTGGCATTTGTTGTAATGTCCCCTCTTTCATTTGTAATTTTATTTGAATCTTCTCTCTTATTTTCTTAGTCTAGCTAAGAATTTGGCAATTTTGTTGATCTTTTAAAAAACAAACTCTTGGTTTTGTTGATTTTTCCCCCCTATTTCTGTTCTTTGTTTTATCTCTGCGTTATTCTTTATTATTTCCTTCCTTTTGCTAACTTTTGGTTTAGCTTGTTCTTATTTAAGTATAAAGTTAAGTTGATGATTTAAGATCTTCCTTTTTTAACGTAAGCATATAAACTTCCCTCTTAGTACTGCTGTCACTGAATCCCATTAGTTTTGACATGTTGTGTTTTCATATTTATTTGTCTCCTAATATTGTCTAAATTCTCTTGAGATTTCTTCTTTGACCCATTGGTTGTTTAAGAGTTAGTTGTTTAGTTCTTGTATTTGTGGATCTTCCTGTTTTCCTTTTGCTTTTGAGTTCTAGTTTCATTTCATTGCGGTGAGAGAAGATAGTTTGCATGATTTCAGTCTTAAATTTGGTTAAGACTTGTTTTTGTGGCCTACCTTATACATATTTTTGATGTGTTATGTTTACTTCAGGGTTTAATTCTGAAGACTTTTCTAATTTGTCAGTGTTTAATTTTCTAAAATATGTTCATGCCTTTTCAATATACTTAAAATACTTGAAAAATGAAGACATTACTTTTTATTTATTTTTTAAAATAAATTTATTTGTTTATTTATTTATTTTTGGCTGCATTGGGTCTTTGTTGCTGTGCACAGGCTTTCTGTAGTTGCAGCAAGCAGGGGCTACTCTTCATTGCAGTGCACGGACTTCTCACTGCAGTGGCTTCTCTTGTTGCGGAGCACGGGCTCTAGGTGTTTGGGCTTCAGTAGTTGTGGCACATGGGCTTAGTTACTCTGCAGCATGTGGGATCTTCCCAGACAAGGGCTCGAACCTGCATCCCCTGCACTGGCAGGCGGATTCTTAACCACTGTACCACCAGGGAAGTACCAATATTACTTTTTAGAAATTTTAGATTTATAGAAAATTTGAAAAGAATAATACAAAGACTTCCCACACTGTCCTTCTTCCCCCATGCACACTTTGTTTTCTCTATTATTAACAACTTACTTTAGTCTGGTACAATTGTTACAGTTAATAAACCAATATTGTTACATTGTTATTAACTAAAGAACATAGTTTATTCAGATTTCCTTAGTTTTTACCTGATGTTCTTTTTCTCTTCCAGGATCCCATCTAGGATACTGCATTACATTTAGTTGTCATTTCTCTTTAGGCTCTTTAAGGTTTTGTTTTTGATGACTTGACAGTTTTGAGGAGTATTAGTTAGGCATATCGTAGGATTTTCCTCTACTGGAATTTGTCTGATGTTTTTCTCATGATTAGACTGGGATTATGGGTTTTGGGGAAGATATATTTGACATTTTAGTTTTCAGTTTTCTCTTAAAATGTACCTTTTGAGGTAAAACCAGTTATATCAGTTACTTTAAGTGTTTTCTCTTTTCTGTATCCCCCTTCCAGTATTCACCTAAAGAATATCCTAATTATATTACACTTTTAAGGTATGGATTGAAAAGGAACTTTCTATCAAACTTCCTTATAAAATCCACCTTTTAAAAAAATATAGTGTTTAAAATGGCCTGGTTTGTCTCTTTGGGGAACAGATACAATTAAAAGTGGGTTTTTCCCCCCAGACTTTGAAATATAACTGTGAGCAGAACAAGATAAAAAAATTAAACAGCGAAAGTCAAAGTTAGTTATTGTGTGTAGTATTTGTGTATGCTCTTGTTTTATTTATTGTGATAAATGTACATATAATGAAATTTAACATTTTAAACATTTTAAAGTGTATAGCTCAGTGGCATTATGTACATTCACTTTGTTGTGCAAACATGTACCTCCTTTTGTATTAGTCGGCTAGGGCTGCTATAATAAAAAAACACAGACGAGGTGGCTTAAACAACAGAAATTTAATGTCGCACAGGTCTGGAGGCTAGAAGTCCAAGATTCGAGAGTTAGGTTTGGTTTCCACTGATTCCTGTCTCCTTGCAGATGGCTGTTTTCTCACGGCCTTTCCTCTGAGCCTGCATCCCTGGTGTCTCTGTCTCTTCTTATAAGGACACCAGTCATATTGGATTAGGGCCCTACCCTTATGACCCTATTTAACCTTAATTACCTCCTTACAGGCCCTATCTCCAAATACAGTTACATTGGGAGTTGGAGCTTCAACATGGGAATTTTATGGGGACACAGTTCAGTCCATAGCATCTTTTATGTAGTGCTTCTAATTTATCTCCCAGAAAACCTGCCATCATCATTAATATATTAGTTTCCTAGGCTGCTCTCACAAATTATCAAAAACTAGGTTGCTTAAAATAATAGAAACTTAATTCTATCACAGTTCTGGAAGCCAGAAGTCTGAAGTCTATCACTGGGCAGAAATCAAGGTGTCAGCAGTGATGATCTCTCTCCAGACTCTATAGGAGAATCTGTTCCTTGCCTTGTCTCAATTCTGGTAGCTGCTGGCATTCCTGGCTTTGGCTGCAGTCTTTAAGGCCAGTGTTTTCAAATCTCTTTCTGCTCTGTCTTTACCTTCGCTGTGTATAGTCAGGTGTCTCCATGTCCCCTTCTTTATAAGGATACATGTGATTGTATTTAGGGCCCATCCAGATGATCCAGGATAATCTCTCCATCTCAAAATCTTTCACTTAATCACATCTGTAAAGACACTTTTTTTTCTTTTGCCATATAAAGCAAAATTTACAGGTTCGAGGGAGTAGGATGTGGATATCTTTTGTAGGACCATTTTTTAGCCTATCATACTGAGCAACTCATAGTAGACTTCTGATGTTCCCACTTTGATTTATAGTTTGTAATAGGTCTCAGTATCTAGTTCTGGGTGGGTAAAGGCTGGTGGCAGTGGGTGGCAGAATATTCTCATCTCTTCTAGACATTATGCAAAAAATTCTAGGCCTGTGTTCTCAGTGGGTGGTCCCAGAAGTGTCAGCATCAGCATCACTTTAGGAACTTAGAAATACAAATGATCAGGCTTCAGTCTTAGACCTGCCAAATCAGGAACTCTGAAGGTAGGGCCTAGCCATCTCTGCATAACAAGCCCTCTGGGTCATTCCAATGCACCCTGAAGTTTGAGAAATACTTTTCTAGATTATTGACATTATCAGTATTAAAACCATATTCCCTATCCTCTCCAAAGTTTTTCTGCTTAATGCTAATACTAAAATTAGTCTAGGATTTATTGTCCACAAACTTTGTTTTCTGTAGAGATACAAACATTTTGTACCAATTCTTGGTACTGATAATCAGTGAAATTAATTCATTTACTCAATAAAAGTTTGCCCTGGGCTAACTTTTGTCAGTTGTATTTTACTTAGATGTAGTCATTTTATAAAGTAATGTTACTGGGATCCAGAAGTGATATGAATTTTTTCTCTAGTCCTTGAAAATGTGGATAAACTCATTAGCCTGAATTTTACTTTATCTTCTGTATCCCTGTGTACATTTGGGGATACAATACAAAATTTGTAATCTTTCATTCTGCCTACATTGTTAGGCTTTTATTATGTGCTATCCAGTGAAAGTGCTGAAGTGAGATAAATGAATTCTTTTCCTCAGTGTGTCCACATTGTAGCTCAGAAAACACACAGGTAAACAGAATTGATATAGAGCTATCACTAGTTGCTATCACAATTGAGAAACACAGCTTTACATAGTTGAAGAAGTTAAAGAAGGATCTGCCAGGGTGACTGAGCTAAATATCGAAAAACTAGTAGAAAGGTGTTAGCAAGGTTAAGGAGAGATAGAAAGTAGGTATAGTTCACCATGTGAAAAGGCAGGAAAGCTGAGAGAGCATATGGGCTCTTCTGGGAGTTGAAGGGGTTTAGTATAGTAGAAACGTGGAATGAAGGGGAGAGTAAAGATTGGGGATAAATAGATGAAGCTTAGGTCATTGATGAGTACTGTTGAAGGCCTTGAGGCATAGATGTGATGTCTTCAGGGTAGCCATTGCAAAATGATTACTTACGTAGTTTGGGGAAGGATGAATTTGAGAGGATAGTGAGTCTAGAAATAGAACAGTTACAGTAATCTAGGTGAGAATAGTAGTAGATATGGTGGTGCCATTTTTTGAGAATAAAAATTCAGAAGAGTAACAACCTGGTTTTAGGAATGGGGGAAAGGTGATGTGTAGAGTTCCGGGTAAGATATATTGAGTTTCATCATTTGTGAAGTGTGATAAAATTAGGGGTGGGTAGATTTTTGACAAGTAAATTTTCAGTGGAGTGTTGGGGTGGAGGTCACCTTATACTAGATTGAAGGCTAAATTGAGGAAGCAGGAGAGTATCAATATACACTATTCTCTAGAATAATCTTTCCTGGCATTTAGTAAGTATTTAATCAGTGTTAGCCATTATTATGGCTATTAACATACAATTTTATGCCATCTCATGTTTTTTTTTTTTTTCTTCAACTTTTTGGTGTATTTTTTGGTATGTATGTAATAATATTAGATAAACATTGATATAGATAGAAGTGTGTGTTTTATTAACAAGTAATAATTTTAATTATGCTATTGCCATACTATTAATATTAATGAAAACAAGAGAACTAAAAAGTTTGTTTCTCATTTGAATAGATGATTGTTCCTCAAAAAATGGTACTTAGCAATAGTTTCCTGAAGATTACTGTAATAACTCAATTTATAGTTTTTAATTTAAAAGAATAGTGTATCATAGATGTATTTATTCATACCCGAAGGAAAAAAACTAAATGATTGCCTTTACGTGTATTCTTTCAGGTTTGATTTAATTTCGAATGAGATTGTTCTTGCAACGAGATGTTAATAAGACAAAATCAAGGTAAGTAGAAGACAACTTTGTTAAATATTACATATCAAAGTAGGAATAATACAAAAAATTTATGTTTAAAAAGTGTGCCTCCAAATCCAAAATCAATGAGTTTTTAAATTAAATTTTGAAATACAAAGAACCAACTTTTTGATGCACTTGGTCCAGTTGATTTGATGGAAATGAAAATACAGCTGTCAAATTGTGAAACTAAAGTATGCAGTTTCCAGTGACTATTAAACATGTTCAGAAATCAAGTTGATGTTTGGTTTAGCCACTCGGAAACCAGTTCAGTAAGAGATTTGCTAGGTTACTTCAGTGTTCCCTTCTTAGTGGGTTATAGTACTTGAGTAGTCTTTGCTTTTGTAAGTTTTACTTTCTTATTTCCATTAACAAAGAAAGCACTTCTACAGTTTGCCAAATTATGACTTCTTTTTGTTAATATAATGTTCAGAGTTATAAATGATTGTTTTAATATTTTTTGTATCTCTACTGAATGACTTTTCTAATTTAGCATTCTGATTTATTTTCATTTTTTAAGACTGTTGACTTCAGAAAATTGAATTGTGATCATATACTTTTGGTCTGATATGTGAAAGATTGCTTTTTTAATAATATAAGTTTTTGAAATGTTAAAAAGGTGCATTTACTATCTGTTGGTAAGTGAACATGGCTTCAGGATATAAACAGATTAAAAAAGAATACTTTGATTACATTGCAGTTAAGTTGGGTCTTTCTAAATCTAACTAGATGTTTCAGCTGTCAAGAACTTGCTGATCTCAATGGTTAAAAAAAAAAAAGCCTAGGATGAGAAGTGCTGTAGTTGAATAATGTGCAGTTAAATAGTGTATTCTCAATTAGTGGTTTAGGCATAATTTGAAGGAAAGTTTCCATTTTATTGGTATTATGTAGTAATAATAGTAGTGGTAGTGTGGAGAATACTTATTGTATTAAGTGCTTCTCACGCCTTATTAATCTTTATGGTACCTCCTATAAGGCAGGTACTGCTGTCTAGAAAATTTTTTTTTTGGTTAATAGTGAGCTATTTCTTTTTCTTTAGAAACTTTATTTTCACAGCATTTATTATAAGGAACACTTGCCTGTATATCTTTCTGAAGGGGAGAAGAAGCTAGATTTTTGTACTTAAAGTCTTCTAGTGATTTTTGTTTGCTAGTTGAGTATGGTGTCTATTAGAAGGTTTGTTCTGATGTCTTACAAGTTAGATATTGCTCATGGGGTGACACTGGTTTAACTTATTCTGATTTTATTCCAGCACAATTATATATCACTTTTCTTTTTTGGTTAAGGTATAATTTACATTTTTATTAAGTTATGTATGGTAAAATGTACAAAATTTAAAGTATAGAGCTGAATGAGTTTTTATGTATATGTTCACATGTATAACCACCAATGTAATTTAAGATGTAGAACACTGTCATTGTCCCAGAAAGTTCCTCGTGCCCTTTCCTTTCCAATCCAATAGCCTTTCCCCCAAGGTAAGCATCTTTCTGAATTCTGTCAGCATAGCTTAGTTTTACCTGTTCTTGAACTTTATGTACATAGAGTTATATAATATGTACTCTTTTGTATCTGGCTTTTTTCATTCAACATAATGTTTCTGAGTTTCCTCCATGTTGTTATGAGTACCAGTAGTTTATTATTTTTTATTGCTGAGTAATATTCCATTGTATGAACATAATTTTGTTTATTGTATTCTCCATGACTCTGACCTCACTTGCCAACTTTCTACACTGCTTTCCTTCATCTAGTTGTCTCCTTCATTGTCCCCCATCACCTGCACAATAAAATGTAAACTCATAACATGGTATATAATGATCTCACTGCAGCTATTCCAGAATGCCTAGAATTATCTGAATAAACCAAATATGATGTTCATAGTGTTAGTTTTAGTTCTGTGTATATGTTGTCACTCTTTCCTACCCCCTTGCCTCCCCAGCTGCTAATATATTTTCTCCTGGTTGTCAGCTAATCTCCTGAAAAAGTCCATCTCAAGCATCATCTTGTCCTTTGAGCCAGACTTGGCCATACTGCAGTAGTCTGTTTTCCTTACTAGACTGTGAGCTCTTTGAAGGTAGATACCATCCATGTCTTATTTATCTTAGTAGCACAGTGCCAGAGTACTGTGTATACTTAATGATTTGTTAAACATAGAACAGCCAACAGAATTCTCTCTCTAACACTAGGGGTTCAGAGTACTGGCTGGAATGGGATGAGAGCATTGGCACTTCAGTTGCTGTTGGACTATAGGAAGGAGCCAATGAAGGCAATCCAAAAGTAACATTATAGGCATTTTGGAAAGGGAAATAAAATATCCTCCTAGTCTTCTTTCAGTCCAGTTGGAATAAAATGGCTAATAATGTTCTTAGTCCAGACCTTAAGGAAGATTGAGTGTCATTGATTTTGATTACTCTTTCCAAATAAAGGCATTAATCCATGCTATGGAAATTGGAGTATTTGCTACTAGAAGTATTCTCTTTGTGAGTTCCTACTAGTTATTTCTTTCATTTAAAGATTTTAAAAGATGTATTAGACTAATACAAGTAGAAGATTAAGAAGACTGGTCACATCTTTAAGAAGTGAAGAAAACTTTTCCTCATTTTCCTGGGGGTAAAAAACTGTTGGAGTGGAGGAAAAAATTGAATCATAGTCTGGAATCGTAACATTTTTGATTCCTATAGCTTAGGAAGCTTGCTGTTTGCTGAGAAGTATTTTTAAAGATTATGTTTTATCATTATAGATCTGTAATTTATATAAACAATATGCTTTCTTAAGAAATGAAACTTTAAAAAAATTTTAAAGCATTTTGTGCTAGTTTTCTTCTTTGAGGTTTGGAATTGGGCTAGTTGGGTTGGCTATCGTAGTCACCTGGGTGGTTTTTATGCCTGAAGCTTTATTGCCTTCTAGCAAGTCCAAAGCAAGGAGAGGTTCTTCCCTACTGGGATCAATTTGTTGCTTTCCCTCTCTGCAGCTTCTACCATAAAGCTTGAACACAGAGTTGGGCACTGACCCCATCTCATGCTGTTCCTTCTGTCTCCCTGCAAGGACTTTTCTTAGACACAGATTCTTATCAAATGTAGAACCTTGGTTATTTCTTTTAGCTCATCCTGGATGTAAAGTGTGTTTAGTTCTCTTGTTGATAAAATTTGAGTATTGAGAGAAGTTTACCCTTGAGATTGCTTGACTTATGTGTCTCTAAGAGATTTTAGATTAGTTTTTCTTCTCAGAGGCTGACAGGTGTACCTCGGTTTCAGACACTTCCTCTTCATTTTGTACTTCAATATTTAACACAGTCAGATGCTGCTAAGCTTTTTTATTTTTCAGAATTCCTGAATCCAGGGATTTAAAGTTCTTTATGAATGTCTTATATTAGTTTAATTTCATTAATTTCCAAATTAACCTTTCCGTGCTTCCATTCTTTAGTAGTACTGTAGATGTGCTTCCCTTTGTTGTACTGTGAAAAAGAAAACGTTTTAATTAATGAAATTGTTTGTTTCTAATTCTAGATAAGATTGCACAATGTACATTCAGCCTTTTCCAAATATATTGCCAAGTAACATTTAGTATTTTCAAAGCTTTATCTTTTTATATAAAAGCCACATATGCTTATATGTATAAGCAGACAGTACAGAAATATTTAAAATAAGAAGTAAAACTCTCCTCTCGCTCAGCCCTGTACTCCCCATAAGTTGTCCAAAATGGCTGGTATGTATTCTGCCTTGTTTTGTCACTGTTTTCCAATATGTCTTGGACATTTTTTTCGTATATGCATTACATGTAATATAACTGTTTCCTTCTTAATAAACACTTGGGTAAATCTCAGGGGTTTTTCTTGCTGCTAGAGCAGTGCTGCAGTAAATATTCTTAACTATATCATTGTGATTGTGTGAGAATGTCTATAGGATAACTTGTAGCAATGGATTACTGGGTCAATGGATGTGTACACTTTAATTTCTGATATATATACTGCAAATGAGATTGTACCACTTAATATTCTATTAGCAGTTTTTGAGAATATTTGTTTTCCCAGACCCTGCTAAATATTAACCAGTGTTTTAATCTTTGCTAGTCTGATCATTGAAAAGTGGTATTTATTTGACTGTGCATTTCTTTGTGAGATTCTCAAAGGCTTGAAATATCACCTTCATCATAGCTTAATCCATTGAGAACATATAATTTGCAAACGATTTTTTTTATTGTTAAATCCATCAATTAACATACCTTCATGTTTTATGTACTGCCTTCAGTTACTTAATATTGAATAACCAGATTGTTTGTCTTCTTTGTTCCCTTCATAAAGCTATTTATTTAGGATAACTATTTTCTTATGATGAATTTCTTTATAGTTTGCTACAAACTAATGTTAGCATAGTCTGTAGAAAGAAAATAAAAGCCATTACTAAGTATTAGGTAAATTAAGTCTAGATTAATAGCATGCTGCCAAAATCTGTTGTCTGTTGGAACTCAAGCATTTGAAAACTTTCCTTGTTTGTCATCATTTTTTTGCTGCCTTCAGCAGTAAAAAAAAAAATGTGGCAAACGTCATTCAAATATGTAAACAGTAAACCATAAAACTGTCCTGTCAGACCAAACAATTTTGGAATTGCTGTAGTTTAGTCTTCTATAGTAGGTCTAAACTGTAAATAAAGGTGCTAAATAAAACAAGGCATTCAGTAAGCCTTTATTGAAACCTAACGTTCTAGGCACTATGCTATATGTTAAGTATGCACTGGTAATTAGAATCTCAGTTCTGTATAATTAATTATGTCATGAACAGAATACTGACTGGTGTGTATAGGGGAGTATAGTGGGACTAAGGAGGGAATTTTGAAGGAAGATAATGAGAAAGGCTTTATAGAAGAGGTGATATTTGAATTGTACCCTGAAGGAAAGAATAGAATTTTGATTGTAGGATGACCTTGGGAAAATATGGACAGAGAGGGTATAAACTGAAGCTCTTATTTTAGTTTCCAGAAATTATTTTGTAAAACAGTTTCATTTAACTGGATGTCCATATTGTCAGAGTTACTGATATTTTCTTAAGTGTACTCAAGTTTACAATTTACTACAGCCTAGGAATTCATTGCTTGAACTACTTCCTTGTTTGGATTTTTCAAACTTTTTTTTACCAAGTCTGATTTTGAACCCACCAAGAAATAAATTATACTGTAAAAGGCTCCATACTGATCATTAATTTAAATATTATAATATTACTTTTAAGGGTATGAGGTTCATAATAAGAAAAGAAAAACAACTGGCTTGAGGTCAGGTAGATAGTTGCAAAGATGGAATTAGAACCTGTCTTCTGACCTCTGATCTACTGTTCTTTTGAGATGACCATTAAAGCAGACATTTGAAACCTTTTAGAGTCTTCTAGCTAGGCTGAGGACTGTGGACCTGTCACGCGATGGTAAATATCTGTTTAATGTTTTGTTGATTCATTCAGTGTTTTATGCACTGGTTGCTATAGTTAAATTGGTTTTGGCTCATACTTGATACTAGTTACTAGTCTGAGGAGGAAAGATGACTAAATATGCAATTACAATCAAATGTGATTAATGTGGTGATAGTCTGTGTCCTGGATTACAAAGACCATGTCTGTTTTATTTATTGATATATAAGCACTTAGGACAGTATGTTTATTAAATGATAAAGATTTATTGAATGACTAAATGGAAATATGGAAAGGCCTCCCAGAAGAAGTGACACTTAAACTAAAACTTGGAGGAACTTTTGGTGATTTGTCAAGATAAAAAGTTGGGGAAAGACTGTTGTTAGTAGAGGAAGTGGCACGTGGAAAGGATGAGAGGTAAGAGAAAGGGAAGATTGGTGGAACTGAAAGAAATATGGTATATCTTGAGTGTAGTGTTCTACGTGCAGTAAGGCTGAGAGGAGTGGCTAGTGTCAAGAGATAAGACAGAGTAAGGCTTGAGCTCTTTTATTGAGGGTCTTATAAGTCACTTTAAGGAAGTTGGATTAACAGAGTAATGAGACACCATTCAAGGAGTTTAAGTGTGAGGACGTGATGTGATCAGATCAGGGTTTTAGAAATGTGGAGAATTAAAATGGAGAACAAATTAGTGGAGAAGCTAGATTGGAATCAGGTTGACCCATTTGTAGGGGGAGGCTGCTGGCCTGACTTTAGAGTGGTTGTACTGGAAAAGCTGTAGTTGGATTTGAGAGAGATTTAGACAAGAAAATAGATCAGCTTTGGTGATGAAGTGTAAAGGAATTGGTGGTAGGAGAGTAAGGAAGGAGTTGAGGATGATATCCATGTTTCTGGCCTGGCAGTCGTGCGATATTCACAGATAGGAACGGTGGAGAAGAAACAGGTTTATAGAGAACAAGAGCTAAATTTTAGCTATATTGAGCTTGAAGTAGCTCAAGACATCTGAGTGGAAATGTCAGGTGGCAGTTAGATGCAGGAGACCTGTAACTTAAAGAGATCTGAGAGTCATGAGCATTAAATCTTCATAATATCTCACAAATTTATTTTTTGTTTTGTCTCTCTCTGCAAGATATTACAAAGCATCTTTATATATGAGCTATTCAGTTGACCTAAAGATTGTTGAAAATGAGTTGCTCCGTATAAATTTATGAGCTGCTGTTTTTATTAGATTCTAGTCTCTGCTTACTCTTAATTAAACAAGATTTAATACCATTAATGAACAATTAATCATACTATTGATGGCAGTAGTCTTACCAAAGATACTTGAATAGCCTAAGGATATATTAAATGTGTTAAATCTTGGATTTCCATTAATAGTGTCTAATACATATTAGCTAAATATGAACTCTGATATTTGATAATTTAGATATTTTCCTGCCTGTGTAACAAAGTTTAGGTTAAAATGGTCATGAAGTCTTTTTTTTTTTTGAATATTTATTTATTTATTTTCTTTCTTTTGGCTGCGTCTGGTCTTAGTTGTGGCACGCAGCAGCTTTGTTGAGGCATGCGGGATCTGTCATTGCAGCGCACATGGGCTCTTTGTTGTGGCGCGCTGGCTTCTCTCTAGTTGTGGTATGTAGGTTTTCTCTCTCTAGTTGTGGTGTGCGGGCTCCAGAGTGCGTGGGCTCTGTAGTTTGTGGCACGCAGGCTCTCTCATTGAGGCATGCGAGCTCAGTAGTTGTGGTGTGCGGGCTTAGTTGCCCCGCGGCATGT
Organism: Delphinus delphis; assembly: GCF_949987515.2. Classification (NCBI taxonomy): domain Eukaryota; kingdom Metazoa; phylum Chordata; class Mammalia; order Artiodactyla; family Delphinidae; genus Delphinus; species Delphinus delphis. The sequence continues at coordinate 79,538,515 of NC_082683.1, read as the reverse complement.
GGGATCTTAGTTCCCCCACCAGGGATCAAACCCGTGTTCCCTGCATTGGTAGGCGGATTCTTTACCAGTGGACCACTAGGGAAGGTCCTGGTCATGAAGTCTTTAGGTTAACTGTGATTCAGCAAATCATTAGGAAAAAAGGTATATGTGACAGTAGGACTTCGCCTACTTTGTTCACCATTGTATATCACCATCTAGAGCTGTTCTTGGCACAGAGAAACTCAATAAGCATTTCTTGAATAATCAGTCAATGTTTACATATAACGTTTAATATCTAATCAAATTTTATTTTTAGTCAAATGACAGGCGTGGCAGACAAGTTAGTTCTTCCAACTTAAAAGATTATTCTTTTACTTGAGTAATATTTCCCCCCTTAAATTACCCTGTAACCATTCATATTTATACTGCCTTCCTTCCATTCCAACAAACATATTTCACTTTCTAATCAGAAATATTTTTTTTACTAAATTCATTTATTTTATTTATTTATTTTTGGCTGTGTTGGGTCTTCGTTGCCGTGCACGGGCTTTCTCTAGTTGTGGCGAGCAGGGGCCACTCTTCGTTGCAGTACGCGGACTTCTCACTGCGGTGGCTTCTCTTGTTGTGGAGCACGGGCTCTAGGCGCTTAGGCTTCAGTAGTTGTGACGCCCAGGCTCAGTAGTTGTGGCTTGCGGGTTCTAGAGTGCAGGCTCAGTTACTGTGGCATACGGGCTTTAGTTGCTCCACGGCATGTGGGATTTTCCCGGACCAGGGCTTGAACCCATGTCCCTTCCATTGGCAGGTGGATTCTTAACCACTGTGCCACCAGGGAAGCCCTAATCAGAAATATTTTTAATGACATTATTGAAACATGTCTTCTACTAAAATCACAATCAGTTTGGATACTTTCATTTGTGTATTCTAACATTACCATATTTAAACTGAATTAGTCACCTTTACTCTCAAAACCTGTTCTTGCTAGCGCCCCATTCTCTTGTCATTGAGACCAAAATCCCTCTGAATATTTACATTGCTTACTTTCTGTCTTAAAGATTCGGTCAGTTACTAGGTCTTTTTGCTTTTACCTTGTCAGTGTAATGTGTATCTTTCCTTTCCATTCCCATTGCTGTTTTGTTTATCCTCTCTATTGTATTCATCTGAGAATGCTATGTCTTTGCTCACTTCATTTTATTTCTGTAAGATCATTTGATTCAGTTTTTAGGAAGTTACCCTAATTACATTATTTGCTCAAAAAAAAAAAAAAAACCATTTAACAACTCCTTAAGGATAAATGTTAATTTTTATTCATTTATCTTTTTTGGCGGTACGCGGGCCCCTAACTGCTGTGGCCTCTCGTGTTGTGGAACAGGCTCCAGATGCGCAGGCTTAGCGGCCATGGCTCACGGCCCCAGCCGCTCTGCGGCATGTGGGATCTTCCTGGACCGGGGCACAAACCCACGTCCCCTGCATCGGCAGGCGGACTCTCAACCACTGCACCACCAGGGAAGCCCCAAATTTTAATTTTTAGATCTTACATTCAAGAGCTTTCAAATTCATGTTCCAGTCAATTTTAATGTTTCATCTCCTACTATTTTTTTAAATAAACATTTTGCTGTAGCCTAATTGATTATCATTGTTCTTGGAAAATCCTGACACTTTCACAGTTACTCATATCACCACTCTCATCCTCAGTTCATCTGTACCCTTGAAATTTAACTCATCCAAGAAAGTTCAACTTAAATCTTGGCTCTGTCTTGAGGACAAAGTCCCTAGGAAGTTACTTTCTCTGTGTATCTGTGATGATTGTAAACTGAATAACCTATTGATTCAATGAGTTAAAAGCATGACAAGATAATAAATAAGATACTAAATAATAACATCTCCTACAGTACCCTTGGCAGATGATAGGCTCTTATATTTTTTAACTGACTGATTAAAACTTAAACTATGATAACCTTAGATTTATTTCATAAACAAAAGTTTATAGAGTGTTTACTGTCTCCACAGTTGACAAACAAGCAGATTTTTAAAATCTGATTGATTAAAACCAAAACCATGATAAGCCCAGATTTCTTTTATTTAACATTATATAGTGCTTACTATATACCAGGCATTGTTATAAGTACTTTATAAAATATCAACTCAATCCTCAGTTTTCAGGTAAAGAAACTGGGATACAATGAGTTAATTGACTTAGCAGTGGAAGGGCTGAGAATTGAATCAGGTAGTCTAGCTTCAGAGTTTGTGCTCTTAAAGGCTTTTTATACTGCCTCTCATAAGAGCTGTGGAATAATTTTGCTATGAAGAAAAGAAACCATGCGTAAAAAGGTGTAATCAAATATGTAGTCTTATCTCATTTAGACTCTCACTTATTTCTCCTTCACCCTCAGGAGAAGGTATTATTTTGGAGCAATAATACAGTATTGTTGCCCAACTACTCTCATTGGTAATTTTATTTTATTTTTTTCATTGATAATTTTAAAAACGTTAATGTTGATACACTTTCACACTTAGAAAAGTTACTAGATAGTATAAAGTGCTCCTCTGTACTCATATCCAGATTCACCAGTTAACATTTTGCGACATTTGCTTTATTTGTGTTTTCTTTATCTGTATCTATACACGTATTTATTTGTTGTCATTTTTCTCCTGAACTATTTGAGACGAATTTGCAGACATCATGTCCACTTATCTGTGAATACTTCGGTATCTATTTCCTAAAAATAAGGACTCTTGTCAGGAAATGTACCATTGGTGCAGTATTATTGTCCTATCTAATCCATAGCTCATGTTAAAACTTTACCAGTTGTTTCAGTAATGTCCTTTATATCATCTTTTATTTCTCTTTAATGATCTTGGCATTTTTGAAGAGGGCAATTTAATTTTGATGTAACTGTAGTTTCACATGTAGTTAAAAGAAATAATACAGAGATCCCTGTACCCTTTACCTAATGGTAACATCTTGCAAAAACCGCAATACAATATCATACCCAGGATACTGACTTTGATATAGTCAAGTTATGGAACACTGCCCTCACAAGAACCCCGAGGGATGCCTTTTTATAGCCAACTTGCTTCCCTTCCCCTGGTCCCCTAATCCCTTGTAACTAGTAATCTGTTTGCCATTTTTATAATTTTGTCATCCCAAGAATGTTGTACAAATGGAATCATACAGTATATAATCTTTTGGTATTGGCCTTTTTCAATCGGCACAATTCCCTCAAGATTCATACAAGCTACTGTGTACATCGATTCGTTCATTCCTTTTTATTCTGAGTAGTATTCCACAGTGTCAGTGTACCACAGTTTATTCACCTATTGAAGGACGTCTGGGTCGATTCCAGTTTGGGGATATTATGAATAAAGCTAATATGAACATTTGTGTATAGGTTTGTATGTAAACATCAGTTTTCATTTCTGTAGAATAAATGCCCAAGAGTGCAATTGCTAGGTTGCATGCTAGTTGCATGTTTAGTTTTATCAGAAATGGCCAAATTGTTTTCCAGCAGTGTATAAATGATCCAGTTTCTCCACATCTTTGCCAACATTAGGTGGTAGATGTCACTTTTTTTTTTTTTAGCCATTTTGAAAGGTGCATAGTGATATCTCAGTGTGCTTTTTTTTAAATTTATTTTTTAATTTATTTTATTTATTTTTACGGTACGCGGGCCTCTCACTGTTGTGGCCTCTCCCGTTGCGGAGCACAGGCTCCGGACGCTCAGGCTCAGCGGCCATGGCTCCCGGGCCCAGCCACTCTGCGGCATGTGGGATCTTTCTGGACTGGGGCACGAACCTGTGTCCCCTGCATCAGCAGGAGGACTCTCAACCACTGCGCCACCAGGGAAGCCCTCAGTGTGCTTTTAATTTGCATTTCCCTAATGGCTAATGATGCTCAACATCTTTTCCTGTGCTCATTTGCATTTTTATATTCTCTTAGGCAAAATATCCGTTCATGTCTTTCACCCATTTTCTTATTGGGTTTTTTTGTTTTTTTTATATTGAGTCTTGAGAGTTATATACTCTACCCACTAGTCCTTTGTCAGATACGGGGCTTGTAAATGCTTTCTCCTGTTCTGTGGCTTGTGTTATCTTCTTAACACGGTCCTTTGCAGAGTAGAAGTTTTAAATTTTGAGAGGCCCATCAATTTTTTCTTTTTGAATTGTGCATTTGGTGTCAAGTCTAAGAACTCTTTACCCTAGATTCCGAAGATGTTTTTTGTTTTGTTTTGTTTTCTAAAAGTTTTATAGACTTGCATTTTACATCCAAGTTCATAGTGATCCATTCTAAATTAATTTTTTACAAGTTGTAAGACTTAATTCGAGGTTTTTCTTTTCTTTGCCTATGAGCATCTAATTGCTCTAGGACCATTTTGTTGCAAAGGCTACCTTTCCTCTGTTGACCTGTTTTTGGATCTTTGTCGAAAATCAGTTGGGCATACTGGTGTGGATCTATTTCTGGGTTCTCAGTTCTGTTCCTTTGATCTATATGTCTATCCAATAGCATGCTGTTTTGACCACTGTAGCTGTATAGTAGGCCTTAATTTAGGGTAGAATGATTCATCCCACTTTATTCTTACAGATTGTTTTAGCTATTCTAAGGCCTGTATCTTTTCATATAAAGTTTAAAATAAGCTTACATGTATCTACCAAAATCTTTCCTGGGATTTGATAGGATTTGCATTAAACCTATAGATTGATTTGGGAAGAATGAAATTGAAATCTTTACTATATTGAGTCTTCAATCTATCTTCCATTTATTTAGGTTGATTTTTTTCATCAGCACTTGTAATTTCAACATACAGATATTTTACATGTTTTGTTAAGTTTGTACCTGAGTGTTTCATTTTATTTGGATTGATTGTTAGTGATGTTGTGATTTTAATTTCAGATTCTGTATGTTCATTGTTAGTATATAGAAATGCAATTGCTTTTTTTCCTTTGAGGGAAAATTCACCTAAAATACATTAATTTTAAAGTATAAAATTCAGTGACCTTTTAGTGAATTTGCAATATTGTGCAACCATGACCTCTAACTAGTTCCAAGATACTTCGACACTCCCAAGGAGGAGATCCTGTACCCATTAAGCAGTCACTATTCATTCCTCCCTCCTCCCAGCCCCTGGCAACCATGAATCTGCTTTCTATCTCTGTGATTTTCCCTATTCTATATATTTCATGTAAATAAGATCATACAGTATGTAACCTTTTGTGTCATGTTTATTTCACATAATGTTTTTTAGGCTCATCCACTTTGTAGCAGATGAGTACTTTATTCCTGTTTATGCCTGAGAAACATTCTATTGTATGACTATGCTAATTTCTTTATCCATTTGTCTGGTCTGTGGATGGGCATTTGGGTTGCTTACACTTTTAGGCTATTGTAAATAGTGCTGCTGTGCACATTTGTTTACCTTTGTTTGAATATCTGTTTTTAATTCTTTTCTATATATACGTAGAAGTGGAATTAATGGGTCATGTGATAATTCTGTGTTTTAACTTCTTGAGGAACCGCCACACTTTTCCATGGTGATGACACCATTTTATATTCCCACGAGGAATGTACAAAGATTCCTATTACTCTGTATCCTTGCTAACACTTATTATTTTTCAATTTTTGGGTTATAGGCATCCTAGTGGGTATGAAGTGGTGTCTTATGGTGGTTTTGGTTTGCATTTCTTAAATGACTAATGAGGTTGATCATCTTTTCATGTGCTTCTTGACCGTTTATAGATTGTCTTTGGAGAAATGTCTATTTAAGTCCTTTGCCCATTTAAAAAATTGGATTGTTCATCTTTTTGTTGTTGAGTTGTAGGGATTCTTTTTATATTCTGGAGACTAGACCCTTATCAGAAAAATAATTTGCAAATATTTTCTCCCACTCTGTAGAGTGTCTTCATTTCTTAATGTGCTTTGATGCACAAAAGTTTTCAATTTTGATGAAGTCCAATTTATTGTTTTGTTTTTTGTTGCTTTTGTCATATCTAGGAATCCATTGTGAAATCCAAGGTCACGAAGACTTATTCCTATGCTTTCTTCTAAGAGTTTTATAATTTTAGCTCTTATATTTAGGTCTTTGATCTATTTTGAATTAATTTTTGCATATGGTATGAGGTAGGAGTCCAACTTTATTCCTTTGGATGTGGATATCCAGTTATTCCAGCATCATTTGTTGAAGAGACAAGACTTTTCCCATTCAGTGGTCTTAGTGCCCTTATTGAAAATCAGTTGGCTATTGATGAATGGATTTATTTCTGTACTTTCAATTCTATTCCATTGGTATATCCTTATGTCAGTACCACATTTATTACTGTAGCTATGTAGTAAGATTTGATTTCGGAGATTGAGTCCTCTTTGTTCTTCTTTTTTAAGATTGTTGTACTGGCTATTTGGGATCCCTTGCAAATTCATATGAACTTTAGGATCAGCATTTCTTTTTTTTTTCTTTTTTTTTTTTTTTTTGCAGTATGCGGGCCTCTCATTGTTGTGGCCTCTCCCGTTGCGGAGCACAGGCTGCGGACGCGCAAGCTCAGCGGCCATGGCTCACAGGCCCAGCCGCTCCGCGGCATGTGGGATCTTCTCGGACCGGGGCACGAACCGTGTCCCCCGCATCGTCAGGCAGACTCTCAACTACTGCGCCACCAGGGAAGCCCCAGGATCAGCATTTCTATTTCTGACAAAAACACTGTTGGAATATTGATGAATCTGTAGATGGCTTTTAGGTGGTAGTATTGCCATCTTAACAATATAAAGTCTTCCAGACCATGAACACAGGATACAGGATGTGTTTTCATTTATTTATGTCTTCTTTAATTTCCTTTAACTATGTTTTTTAGTTTTTTGTGTATTAATTTGCCTTTTTATTTAAATTTTTCTCAAGTATTTTATTCTTTTTGAAGCTATTGTAAATGGAATTTAAAAATTTCATTTTCAGATTTTTCATTGCAGCTGATTTTTCTATATTCATGTTGTATATTGCAGTTTTGTTTTTTTTTTAACTGCAGTTTTTTCTGAACTTGTTTATTAGCTCTAAGAGGTTTTGTGTGTGTGTGTGTATTATTTAGGGTTTTCTTTATATAAGATCATGTAGGCTGCAAGTAGAGATAGTTTATTTCTTTCCGATCTGGATGCTTTTTATTCCTTTTTCTTTCATGTTTGCCCTAACTACAACCTGTTATACAATGTTGAATAGAAGTGGGAAGAACAGACTTCCTTGTCTTGTTCCTGATCTTAGTGGGAAAGTTTTCAGTCTTTCACTATAAAGTGTGATGTTGGCTGTGGGTTTTTCATAGATAGTCTTTATCAGGTTGAGGAACTTCCCTTATATTCATACTTTATTAAGTGTTTTTGTTATGAAAGTGTGTATAATTTTGTCAGATGCTTTTTGTGCTTTTATTGAGATGCTCTATTGGTTTTTGTTTTTCAATCTGTTAATGTGGTATGTTACATTGGTTGATTTTCTTATATTAAACTACCATTGAATTCTGGGATAAAGCTCAAATGGTCATGATACATAATCATTTTAGTAGGTTATGGATTTATTTTGCCAGTATTTTGTTTAGGATCTTTGCATCCATGTTAATAGGGAATCTTGGTCACTAGTTTTCTTTTCTCATGATGTCTTTGAAATCAGTTTAATGCTGGCCTTATAGAGTTGTTGGAAAGTGTTTCCTCTTCTATTTTTGGTAGAATTTGAGAAGGATTGATTATTAATTCCGCTTGAAATGATTGGAACCGTTCACTAGTGAAACCATCTGGTCTTGGGCTTTTTCTTTTAGGGAGATTTTTGATTACTGAATCGATCTCTTGTTATAGGTCTTTTCAGATTTTCTGTTTCTTCTTGAGTTATTTTTGGTAGTTCATGTGTTTCTAGGAATTTGTCCATCTCACCTAGGTTATTAACTTGTTAGTATACAATTGATTGTAGTATACTCTTATACCCCTCTTACTTCCATAAGGTTGGTAGTAGTGTCCCTCTTGCATTTCTAATTTTAGTAACTTGAGTTTTCTTTTTTTTTTTTCTTGGTCAGTCTAGCTAAAGCTTTTTCCGTTTTATTGATCAAAGAACCAATTTTTGGTTTCACTGATTCTGTTATTTTTCAGATCTCTATTTTGTTTATTTTCACTCTAATCATTATTATTTCTATCATTTTGCTAGTTTGCAGATTTAGTTTTGTTGTTGTTGATGTTCTTTGATGTGTAAAGTTAGGTTATTGGTATGACATGTACCTTTTTTAATGTAGGCTTTTATAGTTATAAATTTTCCCCTGAATACTGCTTTTACTGCATCCCATAAGTTTCAATACATTGTGTTTTCATTTTCATTTATCTCAAAGTATTTTCATATTCCCTCATGAGATCTTCTCTGGTCCATTGCTTGTTTAAGAAGGTGTTTTTTATTTCCACATGTTTGTGAATTTTTTAGGTTTCCTTCTATTACTAACTTCCAGTTTTACTCCATGTAGTCGAAAAAGATACTTTGTATGAGCTCTCTCTTTTTAATACATGACTTATTTTATGGACTAATATATGGTCTGTCTTAGAAAGTGTTCCATGTACACTTGAGAAGATATGTATTCTACTCTTTTTGAGTGGAATGTTTTGTATATATCTGTCAGGTCTAGCTGACTTATATTGTTGTCGAAGCCACTTATTTCTTTATTGATCTTCTGTTGGATTTTTCTATCCATAATTAGGAAACTGGGGTATTGATGTATCCAGCACCTATTATTGTAGAACTGTCTTTTTTCATTTCTGTCAGTTTTTCTTCATATATTTTAGGTCTTGATTGTTAGGCACATATATGTTTATACTTGTTGATTTTCATAATGAATTAACCCTTTCATCAATATATAATGTCCTTTGTTTTTTGTAACAGTTTTTGTTTTGAATTCTGTTTTGTCTGATATTAGTATTGCAACTGTGGCTCTTGTTTTGTTGATACTTGCATGGAATATCTTTTTCCATCCTTTCACTTTCCATCCTGTGTATTTCATTAAGTGTGAGTCTTGTGAACAGATATAGTTGGATCATTTTTTTAAATCATGCCAATTGCTACCTTATCATTGGTGAGTTTTGTTTAGAGTACTTACTAATAAGTGAGGACTTTTGCTATTTTGCTGTTTTTTGTATACATATCTTATAACTTTTATTCCTTATTTCCTCTATTACTGCCCTTTTAAAAATTGTAGTTTAAAAAAACCCTATATAACATAAAATTTACCATCTTAACCATTTTTAAGTGTACAGTTCCAGAGTATTAAGTGTATTCACATTGTTATGAAACAAATCCAGAACTTTTTCATCTCGGAAATCTGAAACTCTATATCCATTGAACAACAACTCCCTTTTTTTCCCCTCCTTTTGGTCCCTGGTAACTATATTCTACTTTCTGTTTCTATGAATTTGACTACTTTAGATACCTCATACAAGTAGAATCACCAATATTTGTCTTTTGAGACTAGCTTATTTCACTTAGCATAATGTCCTTAACGTTCATCCATGTTGTAGCATGTGACAACATTTTCTTCCTTTTTAAGGCTATATGATATTCCATTCGGTGTACATACCGCATTTCCTTTATGCATTCATTTGTCAACTGACATTTGGGTTGCTTCCATGTCTTGGCTATTGTGAATAGTGCTGTTATGAACATGGGTGCACAAATATCTCTTCAAGGCTCTTTTAAAATTTCTTCTGGATATATACCTAGAAGTGGGATTGCTGGATCATATGATAGTTATATTTTTCAGTTTTTGAGGAACCTCCATACTGTGTTTGCACCACTTTATAATCCCAACAGTGCACACCGTTTCCATTTTGTCCACATCTTCATCAACATATGTTATTTTGATAGAACCATCCTACTAGATACGAGGTGATACCTCATTATGATTTTGATTCGCATTTCTCTGATAATTAGTGACGTTGAGCATCTTCATATACTTGTTGGCTATTTGTAGATCATGTTTGGAGAAATGTTTATTCAAGTCTTTTGTCCAGTTTTGTAATTGGGTTGTTTGTTTTTTGTTGCTATTGAGTTATATGAGTTCTTTATATATTCTAGATATTAACTCTTTATCAGATATAAAACTTGCTAGTATTTTCTCCCTTTCTGGAGATTGCCCTTTTTTTTTTTTCTGTTGATTGTATCCTTTCATGCACAGAAGTTTTTAAGTTTGATGTACTTCCATTTGCCTGTTTTTGCTTTTGTTTTCTCTGCTTCTGGTGTCATATCCAAGAAATCATTGCCAAGTCCAATACATGAAGCTTTTCCCCTATGTTTTCTTCTAGGAGTTTTATAGATTTAGGTCTTACATTTAGGTCTTTGATCCATTCTGAGTTAATTTTGTATATGGTATGAGATGAGTCCAACTTCATCATTTTGTTTGTGTTTATCCAGTTTTCCCAGCACTAGTTGTTGAAGATACTATCCATTCTCCAGTGAGTGGTCTTGGCATCCTTATTGAAGATCATTTGACCATATATATGGGTGTATTTCTGGACTCTCTCTTCTATTCCTTTGGTCTATTTGTCTGTTTTTATGCCAGTACCAGAATATTTTATTTACTGCAGCTTTGTGATATATTTTGAAATCAGGAAGTATGAGACCTGCAACTTGGTTCTTCTTTTTCAGAATTACTTTGGCTATTTGGGGTCTCTTGAAATTTAATATAAATTTTAGGATGAATTTATCTACTTCTGCAAAAAATTAAATGCTACTGGGAATTTGATGGTGATCGAATTGAATCTGTTGATTGCTTTGGATAGTTTGGATATCTTAAATAAGTCTCCCAATCCATGAACACTGGGTATCTTTCAGTTTATTGTTCTCTTTCATTCCTTTCAGCAGTATTTGTAGTTTTCATTGTACAAGTCTTTCATCTCATTGGTTAAGTTTATTCCTAAGTATTTTACTCTTTTTGATGCTATCATAAATGAGATTGTCTTCTTACTTTTTTTTCAGATTGTTCATTGTTAGCGTATAGAAGCACACCTGATTTTTGTGTGATGATTTTATATCTTATAACATTGCTGAATTTGCTTATTAGTTTTGAAAGTTTTTTGTAGTATATTTCAGGTTTTTTACATAAGATTATGTTGTCTGTGAATAGAGACAATATTTTGGTTTCCTTTACAATTTGAATGTCTTTTATTTCTTCTTCTTGCTTAATACCTCTTGCTGAGTCTTCCAGTACTATGTTGAATAGAAGTAGCAAGAGCATACGGCTTTGTCTTGTTCCTAATCTTAGAGGAAAAGCTTTCAGTCTTTCACATTTAGCATGATATTATCTGTATGCTTTTCAGAAATGGACTTTATTATGTTGAGGTAGTTTCCTTCTACATGGTATCAAGTTTTGTCTGATGTTTTTTTCTGCATCAATCGAGATGATCATGTTTTTGTCTGTTCTGTTAATGTAGTGTATTACATCATAGTACATTGATAATTTAGTTTATCAATTACATTGATTGATTTTTACATGTTGAACCATCTTTGTGTTTCAGGAGTAAATCTCACTTGGTTGTATAATAATTCTTTTAATGTGCTGTTGCAGTCAGTTTGCTAGTATTTTGTTGAGGATTTTAACATCAGTATTCATCAGGGATATTGAACTGTAGTTTTTTTGTGTCTTTGTCTGGCTTAGGTATCAGGGTAATGCTGGCTTCCTTTTCAATTTTGGGGGAGAGTTTCAAGATAATTGGTGTTAATTCTCCTATAAACATTTGGTAGAACTTCCCAGTGAAGCCATGCTGTCCTGGGCTTTTCTATCTATCTTTTCTATCTTGTTTTGATTACTGCTTTAATCTCCTTACTAGTTATGGATCTGTTTAAATTTTTTATTGCTTTATGATTCCATTTTCAGAGGTTGATTGTTTTTAGGAATTTATCTCTTTTTGGTTATCCAGTTTTTTGGTGTACAGTTGATCCTGGCATTCTCTTATAATCCTCTTTATTTCTGTGGTATTTTAAGTCCCCTTTCATTTCTTATTTAGTTATTTGGGTCTTCTTTTATTCCTTAGTTAATCTAGCTAAGGACTTGTGAATTTTGCTGATCCCTTCAAAAAGTCAATCCTTTTTTTTCCCCTTGTTTTTCTGTTCTCTGTTTCACTTATCTTTGCTCTAATCTTTATTAATTTTCTTCTGCTACTGTTTTTCTTTTCTAATTTCTAGAGGTGTAAAATTAGGTTGTTGATTTAAGATCTTTTTTTTAATGGAAGTACTTAAATCTGTATACTTACCTTTTAGTACTGCTTTTATTTGTCTTAAGGTATTTTTTAATTTCCCTTTTTCCTTTTTTCTTGACTCATTGGCTGTTTAGGAATGTGTTGTTTAATTTCCACAGATTTGTGGATTTTCCAGTTTTCTTTGTGTTGTTGATTTCTAGTTTGATTCCATTTCATCAGAAAAGATATTTGTGTCATTTGCATCTTTTTGAATTTGTTATGATTTGTTTTATAGCCTAACATGTGGTCTATCCTGGGGCATGTTCCATGTGCACTTGAGAAGAATATGTTTGTTGTTCTTGGGTAGATTATTCTGTGTATGTCTGTTAGGACCTACTGGTCTATAATGTTGTTCTGTATTTCCTTATTGATAATCTATGTTGTTGTTCTATCCATTACTGCTTTCTTTTGTGTTTATCTTTTTGTTGTGTATCATTTTGACTTCTCATTTCCTTTTATGTGTATTTTTCAGTTATTTTCTTGTATTTACCTTGACAATTACAATTAATATCATATACTTATAATAATCTAGTTTAAATTAATACTAACTTTGTTTCAATAGTGTAGAAACTCTGTTTCTAGTCCGTTCCATTGGTCCTCTGTTTTGTTGTTACGGTCCCATGTTACATCTTTATATATTAATACTGGCTTTTATGTTTACCTGCGGAGTTGCCTTTCATTATTCTTTCTTTTTATGACTTTGAGTTGCCATAAAGTATCCTTGCATTGCAGTCTGAAGGACTCCCTTTAACATTTCTTGTAGGGCAGGTCTACCAATGATAAACTTTCTCAGCTTTTCTTTATCTGGAATTGTCTTAATTCCTCTTTCATTTTTAAAGTATAATTTTGCTAGGTATAGAATTCTTGGTTCACAGGTGTTTTCTTTCAGCACTTTATAAATATCATGTCAGTGCTTTCTGGCCTCCATAGTTTCTGATGAGAAAGTACCTTTTAATAAGGACCTCTTATCTACGATCACTTGCTTCTCCATTGCTGCTTTTATTATTCATTCTTTGTCTTTGAATTTTGACAATTTTATATTAATGTGACTTAGTCCGGATCTCTTTCTATTTATCCTACTTGGAGTTTGTTGTGTTCCTTGTTTGATTAGATTCATTCCTTTTCAGGTTTTGGATGTTTATGGCCATTAATTTTTGAAATATTCTTTCTACCTCTTCACTCCTCTACTTCTTTGTCATTATAAATGTGTTGGTACACTTGGTGGTGTCCACAGGTCTCTTAACCTCTGTTCATTTCTCTTTATTGTTTTTTCTACTCCTCAGACTGCATAATTTCATTTGACTGATTTTCACATTCAGTAATTGTTTCTTCTGCTTGCTCAAATCTACTTTTGAAGCCCACTAGTGAATTTTTCAATTTAATTATTGTGGATTAGTGTGGTGAGGCTGGACATTCTTGCCTTTAGAAGATTTTATTTTAGGAGGAAAGCATTCAGTCTTTGTACCATTAAATATAATGTTAGCAATAGGTGTTTTTAGATGCTCTTTTCCAAGTTGAAGTAGTTTACCTTTATTCCACTTGTTGAGAGTTTTTATCATGAATGAGTGTTGGGTTTTCAATTGATATGCTCATGTTATTTTAAATGATTTTCCAATTTGTAATTCTCCAGTGAAACCATCTTGGCCTAGAGATTTCTTTTTGGGGAGTTTTACAATTTAAATTCAATGCCCTTAAGAGTTATTGGGGTATTAAAAATTAATTTCATATTTAGTGAGTTGTGGTTGGTTGTGTTTTTCAAGATGTTGGGCCATTTTTTTTTTGACCACAACAAAAGCAACAATGATTGCGATTACCAAACACGAAACACACTCATACTATGTCATAATATTGACATTTAGTCCATTAATCCTCCACTGTAACAGCTCCTTTACTTTGCATTGAAAATTGATTTGTATATTTTTTGCTTCTGAGTCCTTGTGGGATTTTTCTTTATTCAAACAGAAAGTCGAAAACATTATAATTATCCTCATCAGCTCACTCAGTCCCATGTAATTAGTTTGTTTTTCATCTTGATCTTTTGTTAGCACTTTTATGAGTTCATCAGTTAGAGTTCGGAAAATGCTTATTCATTCAGTTCAGCAGTATAGTCAGTTACCAGAAACCTGTACTTGTCAGAGTCCTTTCCATGAATTCCTTGAAGAGGAAACCCTTTTATAGGAACATTTTTGCAAAAGCATCAGAGTACACCCAGAACTGTCTGTAGATGACAAAACACTTAAAAATGACTACGGTTAAAGATTTGTTGAAAGTTCATAATACACTTGACAAGGAAATTTGGTTATTTCTGAGATATACATTTTAAAGTAATAACTAGAATTATGACTTATAACATTATACCAGAACATATAAGATTTTTAGAAATTTCATGTAATGTCTGAAACATTTATATTAACATGTTTCCATACAAATAACTCAAAGAAAGTTTAGTATTAGTTGTTTTGTTTGTTTGTTTGTTTATACTGCAGGTTCTTATGAGTCATCCATTTTATACACATCAGTGTATACATGTCAATCTGAATCGCCCAATTCAGCACACCACCATCCCCACCCCACCATGGTTTTCCCCCCTTGGTGTCCGTATGTTTGTTCTCTACATCGGTGTCTCAACTTCTGCCCTGCAAACCGGTTCATCTGTACCATTTTTCTAGGTTCCACATACATGCATTAATATACGATATTTGTTTTTCTCTTTCTAACTTACTTCACTCTGTATGACAGTCTCTAGATCCATCCACATCTCAACAAATGACTCAGTTTCATTCCATTTTACGGCTGAGTATTATTCCATTGTATATATGTACCACAACTTCTTTATCCATTCATCTGTCGATGGGTACTTAGGTTGCTTCCGTGACCTGGCTATTGCAAATAGTGCTGCAATGAACATTGGGGTACATGTGTCTTTTTGAATTATGGTTTTCTCTGGGAATATGCCCAGTAGTGGGATTTTGCTGGGTCGTACGGTAATTCTATTTTTAGTTTTTTAAAGAACCTCCATACTGTTCTCCATAGTGGCTGTATCAATTTACATTCCCACCAACAGTGCAAGAGGGTTCCCTTTTCTCCACACCCTCTCAAGCATTTGTTGTTTGTAGATTTTCTGATGATGCCCATTCTAACTGGTGTGAGGTGATGCCTCATTGTAGTTTTGATTTGCATTTCTCTAATAGTGATGTTGAGCAGCTTTTCATGTGCTTCTTGGCCATCTGTATGTCTTCTTTGGAGAAATGTCTATTTAGGTCATCTGCCCATTTTTGGATTGGGTTGTTTGCCTCTTTAATATTGAGCTGCATGAGCTGTTTATATGTTTTGGAGATTAATCCTTTGTCCGTTGATTCGTTTGCAAATATTTTCTCCCATTCTGAGGGCTGTCTTTTCCTCTTGTTATGGTTTCCTTTGCTGTGAAAAAGCTTTGAAGTTTCATTAGGTCCCATTTGTTTATTTTTGTTTTTATTTCCATTACTCTAGCAGGTGGAACAAAAAGGATCTTGCTGTGATTTATGTCAAAGAGTGTTCTTCCTATGTTTTCTTCTAAGAGTTTTATAGTGTCCGCTCTTACATTTAGATCTCGAATCCATTTTGAGTTTATTTTTGTGTATGGTGTTAGGGAGTATTCTAATTTCATTCTTTTACATGTAGGTGTCCAGTTTTCCCAGTACCACTTATTGAAGAGACTCTCTTTTCTCCATTGTATATCTTTGCCTCCTTTGTCATAGATTAGTTGACCAGAAGTGTGTGGGTTTATCTCTGGGCTTTCTATCTTGTTCCATTGATCTATGTTTCTGTTTTTGTGCCAGTACCATATTGTCTTAATTACTGTAGCTTTGTAGTATAGTCTGAAGTCAGGGAGTCTGATTCCTCCAGCTCCGTTTTTTTCCCTCAAGACTGCTTGGGCTATTCGGGGTCTTTTGTGTCTCCATACAAATTTTGAGATGATTTGTTCTAGTTCCGTAAAAAATGCCATTGGTAATTTGATAGGGATTGCATTGAATCTGTAGATTGCTTTGGGTAGTATAGTCATTTTCACAATATTGATTCTTCCAATCCAAGAACATGGTATATCTCTCCATCTGTTGGTATCATCTTTAATTTCTTTTATCAGTGTCTTACAGTTTTCTGCATGCAGGTCTTTTGTTTCCCTAGGTAGGTTTATTTGTAGGTATTTTATTGTTTTTTTGTTGCAATGGTAAATGGGAGTGTTTCCTTAATTTCTCTTTCAGATCTTTCATCATTAGTGTATAGGAATGCAAGATATTTCTCTGCATTAATTTTGTATCCTGCAACTTTACCAAATTCATTGAGTACCTCTAGTAGTTTTCTGGTGGCATGTTTAGGATTCTCTATGTACAGTATCATGTTATCTGCAAACAGTGACAGTTTTACTTCTTCTTTTCCAATTTGTAATCCTTTTATTTCTTTTTCTTCTCTGATTGCCATGGCTAGGACTTCCAAAACTATGTTGAATAATAGTGGTGAGAGTGGACATCCTTGTCTCATTCCTGATCTTACAGGAAATGCTTTCAGTTTTTCACCATTGAGAATGATGTTTGCTGTGGGTTTGTCGTATATGGCCTTTATTATGTTGAGGTAGGTTCCCTCTATGCCCACTTTCTGGACAGTTTTTATCATAAATCGGTGTTGAATTTTGTCAAAAGCCTTTTCTGCATCTATTGAGATGATCATACGGTTTTTCTTCTTCAATTTGTTAATATGGTGTATCACGTTGATTGATTTGTGTATATTGAAGAAACCTTGCATCCCTGGGATAAATCCCACTTGATCATGGTGTATGATCCTTTTAATGTGTTGTTGGATTCTGTTTGCTAGTATTTTGTTGAGGATATTTGCATCTATATTCATCAGTGATATT
This sequence comes from Delphinus delphis, assembly GCF_949987515.2. Lineage (NCBI taxonomy): Eukaryota > Metazoa > Chordata > Mammalia > Artiodactyla > Delphinidae > Delphinus > Delphinus delphis. The sequence continues at coordinate 79,521,422 of NC_082683.1, read as the reverse complement.
GGTCTGTAGTTTTCTTTTTTTGTAGTATCTTTGTCTGGTTTTGGTATTAGGGTGATGGTGGCCTCATAGAATGAGTTTGGGAGTGTTCCTTTCTCTGCAGTTTTTTGGAAGAGTTTGAGAAGGTTGGGTGTTAGCCCTTCTCTAAATGTTTGATAGAATTCACCTTTGAAGCCATCTGGTCCTGGACTTTTGTTTGTTGGAAGATTTTAAATACAGTTTCAATTTCATTACTTGTGATTTGGTCTGTTCATATTTTCTGTTTCTTCCTGGTTCAGTCTTGGAAGGTTATACCTTTCTAAGAATTTGTCCATTTCTTCCAGGTTGTCCATTTTATTGGCATAGAGTTGTCGTAGTAGTCTCGTAGGATGCTTTGTATTTCTGCGGTGTCTGTTGTAACTTCTCCTTTTTCATTTCTAATTTTATTGATTTGAGTCCTCGCCCTCTTTTTCTTGATGAGTCTGGCTAATGGTTTATCAATTTTGTTTATCTTCTCAAAGAACCAGCTTTTAGTTTTATTGATCTTTCCTATTACTTTCTTTGTTTCTTTTTCATTTTTTTCTGCACTGTTCTTTATGATTTCTTTCCTTCTGCTAGCTTTGGGTTTTGTTTGTTCTTCTTTCTCTAGTTCATTTAGGTGTAAGGTTAGATTGTTTACTTGAGATTTTTCTTGTTTCTTGAGGTAGGCTTGTATAACTTCCCTCTTAGAACTGCTTTTGCTGCATTACATAGGTTTTGGATCGTCGTGTTTTCATTGTCATTTGTCTCTAGGTATTTTTTGATTTCCTCTTTGATTTCTTAAGTGATCTCTTGGTTATTTAGTAACATATTTTTTAGCCTCCATGTGTTTCTGTTTTTTACGTTTCTTTCCCTGTAATTCATTTCTGAACTCATAGTGTTGTGGTTAGAAAAGATGCTTGATATGATTTCAATTTTCTTAAATTTACTGAGGCTTGATTTGTGACCCAAGGTGTGATCTGTCCTGGAGAATGTTCCGTGCGCTCTTGAGAATTAAGTGTAATCTGCAGTTTTTGGATGGAATGTCCTGTAAATATCAATTAAGTCTGTCTGGTCTGTTGTATCATTTAAAGCTTCTGTTTTCTTATTTATTTTCATTTTGGATGATCTGTCCATTGGTGTAAGTGAGGTGTTAAAGTCCCCCACTATTTTTGTGTTACTGTCGATTTCCTCTTTTATAGCTGTTAGCAGTTGCCTTATGTATTGAGGTGCTCCTCTGTTGGGTGCATATATATTTATAATTGTTATATCTTCTTCTTGGATTGATCCCTTGATCATTATGTAGTGTCCTTCCTTGTCTCTTGTAACATTCTTTATTTTAAAGTCTATTTTATCTGATATGAGTATAGCTACTCTAGCTTTCTTTTGATTTCCATTTGCATGGAATATCTTTTTCCATCCACTCACTTTCAGCCTGTATGTGTCTCTACGTTTGAAGTGGGTCTCTTGTACACAGCATATATATGGATCTTGTTTTTGTATCCATTCAGCAAGCCTGTGTGTTTTTGTTGGAGTATTTAATGCATTCACGTTTAAGGTAATTATTGATATGTATGTTCCTATGACCATTTTCTTAATTGTTTTGGGTTTGTTTTTGTAGATCCTTTTCTTGTGTTTCCCACTTAGAGAAGTTCTTTTAGCATTTATTGTAGAGCTGGTTTGGTGTTGCTGAATTCTCTTAGCCTTTGCTTCTCTGTAAAGTGTTCAATTTCTTCATCGAATCTGAATGAGATCCTTACTGGGTAGAGTAATCTTGGTTGTAGTTTCTTCCCTTTCATCACTTTAAGTATATCATGCCACTCCCTTCTGGCTTGTAGAGTTTCTGCTGAGAAATCAGATGTTAACCTTATGGGAGTTCCCTTGTATGTTATTTGTCATTTTTCCCTTGCTTTCAATAATTTTTCTTTGTCTTTAATTTTTGTCAATTTGATTACTGTGTGTATTGGCATGTTTCTCCTTGGGTTTATCCTTTATGGGACTCACTGCACTTCCCGGTCTTCGGTGGCTATTTCCTTTCCCATGTTAGGCAAGTTTTCGACTATGATCTCTTCAGATATTTTCTCTGGTCCTTTCTCTCTCTCTTCTCCTTCTGGGACCCCTATAATGCAAATGTTTTTGCGTTTAATGTTGTCCCAGAGGTCTCTTAGGCTGTCTTCATTTCTTTTCATTCTCTTTTCTTTGTTCTGTTCCGCAGCAGTGAATTCCACCATTCTGTCTTCCAGGTCACTTATTTGTTCTTCTGCCTCAGTTATTCTGCTATTGATTCCTTCTAGTGTAGTTTTCATTTCAGTTATTGTATTGTTCATCTCTGTTTGTTTGTTCTTTAATTCTTCTAGGTCTTTGTTAAATATTTCTTGCATCTTCTCCATCTTTGCCTCCATTGTTTTTCTGAGGTCCTGGATCATCTTCACTATCATTATTCTGAATTCTTTTTCTGGAAGGTTGCCTATCTCCACTTCATTTAGTTTTTCTGGGGTTTTATCTTGTTCCTTCATGTGGTACATAGCCCTCTGCCTTTTCATCTTGTCTATCTTTCTGTGAATGTGGTTTTTGTTCCACAGGCTGCAGGATTGTAGTTCTTGCTTCTGCTCTCTGCCATCTGGTGGATGAGGCTGTCTAAGTGGCTTGATGGGAGGGACTGGTGGTGGGTAGAGCTGACTGTTGCTCTGGTGGGCAGAGCTCAGTAAAACTTTAATCCACTTGACTGTTGATGGGTGTGGGTGGGTTCTCTCCCTGTTGGTTGTTTGGTCTGAGGCAACCCAACACTGGAGCCTACCTGGGCTCTTTGGTGGGGCTAATGACAGACTCTGGGAGGGCTCACGCCAAGGAGTACTTCCCAGAACTTCTGCTGCCAGTGTCCTTGTCCCCACTGTGAAACAATGCCACCCCCCGCCTCTGCAGAAGACCCTCCAACACTAGCAGGTAGGTCTGGTTCAGTCTCCCCCAGGGTCACTGCTCCTTCCCCTGGGTCCCGATGCACACAGTACTTTGTGTGTGCCCTCCAAGAGTGGAGTCTCTGTTACCCCCAGTCCTGTCGAAGTCCTGCTATCAATTCCCACTAGGCCTCAAAGTCTGATTCTCTAGGAATTCCTCCTCTCATTGCCAGACTCCCAGGTTGGGAAGCTCAGAACCTTCACTCCAGTGGGTGGACTTCTGTGGTATAAGTGTTCTCCAGTTTGTGAGTCACCCACCCACCATTTATGTGATTTAATTTTACTGTGATTGCGCCCGTCCTACTATCTCATTGTGGCTTCTCCTTTGTCTTTGGATGTGGGGTATCTTTTTTGGTAATTTCCAGTGTCTTCCTGTCGATGATTGTCCAGCAGCTAGTTGTGATTCTGGTGTTCTCTCAAGAGGGAGTGAGAGCACGTCCTTCTACTCCGCCATTTTGGTTCCTCTCCCTGGGCCATTTAATCAGATTGTTAAAGTTATGTTTGTAAGTTGTTCATAGTATGCCCTTATTATTCTTACAATGTTTATAGGGTCTATGGTGATATCTCGTTTCATTATTACATTGACAAATTTTGTTTTAATCTTTATCATTCTTGCTGGAAGTTTATTAATTTTATTGATTTTTTCGTATAACTAGCTTTATGTTTCAGTGATTTTTCTGTTTTCAATTTTATTTATTTCTGCTGTTATACTTATTATTTCCTTCTTTTTGCTTGCTTTGGATTTATTCTGCTCTTCTTTTTCTTTTCAAATGTAACATTTAATGGTATAAATTTAAGTTTCCCTGTCAGCATTGCTTTAGCTGCATCTCTTATATTTTGATAAGTTGTATTTTCATTTTCATTAAGTTTTCGGGTTTTTTTTTGTTTGTTTTTGCGGTACGCGGGCCTCTCACTGTTGTGGCCTCTCCCGTTGTGGAGCACAGGCTCCAGATGCGCAGGCTCAGCGGCCATGGCTCACGGGCCCAGCTGCTCTGCAGCATGTGGGATCTTCCCGGACTGGAGCACAAAGCCGTGTCCCCTGCATCGGCAGGCGGACTCTCAACCACTGTGCCACCAGGGAAGCCCTAAGTTCTCGTTTTTAAAATTTTCTTTGAGAATTTTTGAGCCATGGATTATTTAGAAGTATGTTGTTCAATTTTCAGTTGATAGAGATTTTCCTTTTATTTTTTCATTACCAGTTTCTAGTTTGATTACCATTCTTTTAAATTTGTTCAGGTTTGTTTTATTGCTGAGGGTATTGTCTATCTTCATAAATGTTTCATAGGCACTTGGATAAAATATCTATTTCTCTGTTGCTAGTTGGAATGTTTTAAATATTTCAGTTAGATCCTGTTGGTTGATCGTTTTCAGATTTTTTTATATTCTTGCTGATTTTCTTTAGTAGTTGAATCAGTTGCTGAGAGAAGAGTGTTAAAGTCTCCAACAGCAATTGTGGATTTGTCTGTTTCTTTTTAGTTTTATCAGTTTCTGTTTAGTGTATTTTGAGGTTGTGTTGTTTGGTATAACACATTTAGGATCATTGTCTTCCTGGTGGGTTGATCATTTTATCATTATTTAATGTCCCTGTTGATCACTAGTAATTTTCTTTGTTTTTAAGTTTGTTTTACCAGATATTAGTGTTTGCATGGCATATCTTTTTCCATTCTTTTATTTTCAGCCTACTTATGTCACTGAATTTGAAATAAGTTTCTTGTGAGCTGTATATAGTAAGGTTGTGTTTTTTTTAATCTACTCTGTCATTTTGTTTCTTTTGATATATTTAGATTATTTACATTTAAGGTAATTTTTGATGTTTTCTCTGGTTGTTGTTACTCTTTTCTTGCCTTATGATGGGTTACTTAAACAGTTTTTTAAGGGTTTCCTTTTTGTTCTGTGTGCAATGCATTTTTGATGTCTCTCTGTATGTCCTAATCTCTCTTTATAAAGACACCAGCCAGACTGGATTAGTGCCCACCCTAGTTACCTCTGTTTAACTTAGTTACCTCTTTAAAGGCCTTGTCTCAAATATGACTACATTCTGAGGTACTGGGGCTTAAGGCTTCAATATATGATTTGCGGGGGAGGTAGGGTGGAGACGTAATTCAGTCTATAACAGTAAGTTTCAAGTGTTCTCCTATGTAACTGAATTAAAGAGTTAAATGAAATTATTTGGATTTGTTTTTTTCTAACCATTTTAAACCATTCTCTTAGAGTGTAATAACAAGGTGTAAGGCATCAGGTCAGATATGTAACTTTCAGTTTGCTGTGGCAAGTAGGTATGCATCTGTGTCATCTGAGAGGTATATTAAAGTACTTAGAACAAAAGTGGTAAATCTGGGAGAGAGTTATAGCCTTGTTTTATATCATTTATGATACAAATTTGTTTTAAAAATTCATTTTGACCCATTTTAATTATCATTATGATATTGTCATAAAGAAACAGTAAATGTTTGTAGTATATGCCAAATTTATACAAGTCAATCTGGAGATAGTTACTGTTTAGGCACCTGAAAGTGAATGATAGAACAGTTAATGTTGTAGAGATTTATATTATTCATATGTAGTAGAAATAGTAGAATTACTAATAGAAATTAGTAGAAATATTAAATAAGCTTTTATCTTTTGTGCACACAATGATGGCTAGGGAAAGGCTACTCAGAAACATGCAGTATGTCTAGATAAGACAATTGAAGTTAATAAAAAGAAAGTTTGCTTTGTTTAATTACCAAAATTGACCGATTGCAGGCTTTATTATTCACTTATAGTTAGTCTACTTTATCTGTATCTCTTCATTAGTATTCAAGCACATTCTAGTTGCTTAAAAACACAGTGTATATAACAAAAGACATGGTGCATGTTCTCTTCGAACTTCAATTCAGTGGGAGAGATACATTAAACAATGATAATATCAATTGGATATTTGAAAGATATTAGTGCTCTGAAAGGAACAGTTCTTCAAAAGCATATGATAAAGGAACTTGACAGAGTGTTTGAGGAAACCTTTCTAGAGTAAGGGATGTTTAAGCTTTGATCTGAAGGAAAATTATGAACTATGGTTAACTGAATTTATGTGATAGAGGGCTGGGGAGAGGAGAGCAGAGGATTCCAGACCAAAGAAACTCCATCTGCAGAGGCTCTGTGATGAGAAGGAATATGCTGGGAAATTTGAGAGGGCCAATGTAGTTGAATCCCTGAGAACTGTTAGGAGGAAAGTGTGTGACAAGGCTAGAAAGGTAGGCAGGGCCCAGCAAAGCCATTTCAGCTATGTTAAAAGATTTGGGGTTTCCTCTGTCTTGAGACAGAGGAAAACGTTGTGTTCCACAGAGGAGTAATGAACTTGAAGAGATCACTCTGCCGATATGTGTGAAGAATTGGTTAGAAAGGAACAAATAGATCCATTTAGAAAGCGCAGATGCATTAATTTTGTAAAATTCTTTCTGCTTATGATAGTACACACAAAAAAGTAGTCACTCCAGGTACTGTTTTAGATAACAGGGGTGTATCAGTGAACAAAACATAAGTCTCTGCCCTCAAAGAGCTTACTTTGTAGTTGGGAAGAGAAAACAGATAATCAAATAACTATATCATCTTTCAGGTATTAGTAAGTACTGTATTAGTACTTACTTTTAGTAAGAAAGGTAAAACCAGATGGGGAGATAAAGAGAGACTGAGAGGGCTATGTTATTAAGGATGGTCTAAGAAGAACTGAGGAGGAGATAACTGGAACTGAAGGAACAGATCTGCACATATCACATATATTTGGAGGAAGAATTCCAGGCAGAGAACACTAAGTACTAAGCACAGAGTATGTGGGGCCTGGTCAAGGAAGAGCAAGGAGGCCAGTGTAGCTGAGGTACAGTGAGAAGAGGGAGAGTGTTAGGAGATGAGGTCTAGGACTAAGTGCATTATAGTTGGGTTGGATGTGAACTATACAACACTTATCACTTTGATATTTTATATATATAGCTTTATACTAAAATTTAGTAATTTCTTTTGCTGGTAATTGTTCATGAAATTAAAATAGTATTATTAAACGTCTGGACTTAATTCCAGTGATTGGAGTGGGGAGGGGGGTTCCCCCACACCACCAAGCATTTCTCCAGATACCAGTTGGTGTCCTACTATTCAACTCAGTCCTGACACTATCTACCCAGAGACAGCATCAGATTCCACAATAAGGGTTTAGTCCAGAAGACTACACTCCCCCTCTTCCCAATCACACACACACACTTCCGATGCCATTTGCAAGCCCAGATTGTCACCTATGCTTCTAATTGGCTACAGTTTGGAGGTTGTCACGACCCTGTCCTTGGACTTCAGATGCCAGTTTCAAGTCCAGGTTTTTACCTGTTCTTCTGGCCAACTGGCTCTAAATCAGAGCTTCCCATGACCCCCTCATTGGGTTCAGTTAATTTGCTAGGGTGGCTCACAGACCTTCAGGAAATCCATTTGCTCACTAGATTACCACTTTATTATAAAAGGATATAATTCAGGAACAGCCAGATGGAAAAGATGCATAGGGGTAAGTATGTGGGAAAGGGGCTCAGAGCTTCTATGCCATCTTCAGGTAAGCCCCTCTCCCAGTACCTCCATGTGTTCACCAACCCAGAAGCTCTCTGTACCTCATCCTTCTGGGTTTTTATGGAGGCTGCATCACATAGGCATGATTGATTAAATCATTCACCATTGGTGATTGATCCAACCTTCAGCCCCTCTCCCTTACCTGGAGGTCAGGGGAGTTGGGCTGAAAGTACAAAATCACACAGTTGGCTCCTCTGGCAATCAGTCCCCATTCTTAGGTGCTTGCCAGAAGTCTCCATTAACATAACAAAAGACACCTTTATAGCTCTCCTGACAGGAAATGAAGGATTTTAGGAACTCTGCCAGAAACGGGAAGACCAAATACATGTTCCTTACTATAAGTCACAATATCACAAATATTCTGTCATTTAACAACTTTTAAGAGCTATTTCTGTCTTCTTTTAAAATAAAAATATAGTCTTATCAAAAATACGCAAATACAGAAGAGTAGTGTTGCTGCTTGAATTTCCTACCCCCTATACAAACCCCAAATTCACATGTTGAAGTCCTAATCCCCAATACCTAAGAGTAGTACCTTATTTGGAGATAGGGTCTTTTACAGAGGTAATCAAGTTACAGTTAGGTCCTTAGGGTGGATCCTAATCCAGTTATGACTGGTGTCCTTATAAAAAGGGGAAATTTGGACACAGAGACAGGTATAGAGGGAAGACAGTTTGAAACAAAATAGGAAGATGATCTACGTATGAGCCAAGGAGAGACCTGAAATAGATCCTTTCCTCACAACCCTGAGAAGGGATCAGTCCTACTGTAACCTTAATTTTGGAGTTCTAGCCTTAAGTCACCCAGTCTGTAGTTCTTTGTTACAGGACTGCTAGCAAACTAATACAGGTATTAACTGAAAAGCAAAAGTTTCTTTTTTTCTCTATTCTGACTCTCCTCACTCTCTCCCAACACTTACAAGGGTAGCAGATTGTTATGAAACCTTCGGGTCTTTTACTGTATGTGTTTTATTAATTTCTAGAGCAACTTAAGTCTTTTAAGAAAATATGGAATTAAAAAACAAGCAACATACACCTGAAACTAACACAACATTGTAAATCAACTATACTCCAATAAAAATTTTTTTAAAAAGAGCAGCAAAAAGTAAAGTCTACAGCACTATATTCATAGTTACTTACTTTCTATGAAAAATTTAACTTTGAAACTATAAGACCATCTCAGTAATACATACAACTTTTTTCTTAAAAGATTGACCTATTGTGTTTTGTTTTTAAACTTTTATACCAAGATATTTCACAATCTTATTTACTTTAATTTATTACTTTATTAAGATTGATTTTTCCATTCCAGTATTGTATTCCATTATAACCTTTTCTATTGCTTCTGCATGGTATTTTGGAAAAAGAATTTGCTACCACTTGGTGGCACTACTTGGCTTAAAAATGAATCAGATTGTCTGCCGTTAACTGTACGCCGTTCCACTTAAATGACTAAATTCAGAGGGGATCTATTTGATATTAAGCAACTTAATATTATAAATGTTTGGTTCTTATTTTGTAAATAAAATAATAATTAGTGTTGTAAAACTGCATTTTATTAAAATGTCATATGGAATATAAAAACAAACCAAGCCTTAGTTTGATGGGGAGGGAAAGCATACAGATTTTTGATAGAAACCTCCTTTATTTAGTCCAGGCATTATTTATATTCTGCCTTAAACCTCTATGTGTCTAAATTTTAGAAAAATATATTTTTAATATTAGAAACAAACATCTTCAACTTCCCTTTAATATTAATATTTTCTAAGACGTGTATTTTATTTTGTCTTATATAAAACTAAGATATTAGATTTTTTTAGGTGATCAAAATAAATGACACATGTAGGAAAACAAATTTAAAGTATATTTTATTATGTCTTCCTGCAACATACTAAAAACTCAGGCAGTCATTTTTAATATATTTTATTTGTTTTATTTAATTAGGCAAAGGATCTTGAAGTGTAAGATGTGGAAAGTTATGATGTCCCCAGACATGATTTTTACTTCTAAGCAATTGATATATAATACCATAAAGCTAAAGTATTTGTGTAATTATTGTTTTCTGGGTTGCATATACAGCATATAAAAGGTAATGCCCCATGTCTTTTTTTTTTTTTTTTCCGCTTTCCGGGCCGTGCCACACGGCTTGCAGAGCTTAATTCCCCGACCAGGTATCGAACCTGGCCCCCCGCACAGTGAAAGTGCCAGGTCCTAACCACTGGACCGCCAGGGAATGGACCACCAGGAATTCCCCACCCATGTCTTTTTCAAAATTGAAATATAATACATACAGGAAACTGTACTAAGTATACAGCTGAGTGAATCGTCACAAAGTAAACACTCCATGACCACCATAAATCAAGAAATAGAATACTGCCAGCAACCAGAAGCCTCCTATGCTTCTTTTCCCAAGCACTCTCCCTTTCCCATTTCCTGGAGTAACGACTACCTGGCTTCAAAGACGGTAGCTTTTTTTTAAACCTGTTTTTGGACTTTGATAAAAATAGAATTATATAGTAGTAGCATTTTGTCTCTGTCATGTTTGGGAGATTCATGTATGTTATCAGCTACCAATATAACTGTAGCTCCATTGTACTATTTTTTTTTTTTTTTTCTCTACGCGGGCCTCTCACTGCTGTGGCCTCTCCCGTTGCGGAGCACAGGCTGCGGACGCGCAGGCTCAGCGGCCAGGGCTCACGGGCCCAGCCGCTCCGCGGCATGTGGGATCTTCCCGGACCGGGGCACGAACCCGTGTCCCCTGCATCGGCAGGCGGACTCTCAACCACTGCGCCACCAGGGAAGCCCTCCCTTGTACTATTTTATCACCATTTATCTTTTTACTGTTGGACATTTGGACTGAGTAATACTGTCATGAACGTTCCTGTAAATGTTTTATGGGCTACATGTGCAACATTTATGTGGGATATATACCAGAAGTAGAATAACTGGGTCATTGGTGTATGTATGTTCAAATTTAGAAGATAATGCAAGAATTGTCTTCAGAGTCATTGTACCTATCCCATCAACAGAATATGAGGATTCCTATTGCTCTGTATTCTCACCAACACTTGGTATTAATAGCCTCTTTAATTTTAGCCCTTCTGAAGGATACATTTCCGTGATTCCAAATGAAATTGAGTACTTTTTCTTGAATTTATTGGCCATTTGGATATCCTCTTTTTTATTATTATTACTATTTAATATTACTATTTAATATTAATACTATTTAATATTACTATTTAATATTTAATAAACTAATACTATTTTATTAGTAGTAGTATTTACTATTATTATTACTATTTACTATTATTACTATTTAGCTTTCTATATTACTGATTTATAGGAGTTACATATTTTATAGATGAGCCCTTTTTTTCCTACTGGAAAGGAACAGTAGGAAAGAACAGTTCTTTTCCTTCTGTTTTTAGGAGTTTTTATATATGCTAGATACAAATCTTCTGTTAGTTACATATGTTAAAAAAAATATATCCATTTTGTCTTGATTTTCACCCTCTTAATGTTATCTTTTGATGAAAGGAAGGTCTTAATTTTAGTGTAGTCTGATTTATCATTGTTTTCCTTTATAGTCAATGCTGCTTGTGTCCTGTCTAAGAAGTCTTTCTCTGCTCCAAGAACATGAATGAAGATATTCTCTTATGTTACCTTCTACTATGTATCCTCTAGTGGTTCTCAACTAGAGGCACTTCACCCTGCCCTCATCCCACACCTTCCACCCCATGGGTAGGACATTTGGCAGTGTTCAGAGACATTGTTAGTTTTCACAGCTGGGTGGGTGGAGTACTCCTGGCATCTAGTGGGTTGGCTAGGGATGCTACTAGACATTCTGCAGTGCACAGAATGCTAAGTATTCTACAATGCACAAAAAAGTTAATTTAGCCCAAAGTTTCACTAGTGCTGATGAGGTTTAGAGACACTGTCCTAGAGGCTTTATTATTTTGCTTTCTACTTTCTATCTAGAATTGATTATTGTATATTACTTTGTATGTTGTTTATGATGCATTTAGATTTACCTTCTACCTAGAACTTATTCTAGATATTATATGACATATAGAGGTCACCTTTTTTTTTTTAATGGATGTACATTTTATGCAACATCATTTGTTGAAAAGATTGTTTCCCAGATGCTCTGCAGTATTAACTTTGTAATAAATCAAGTGACCATATATGTATGAATCTGTTTCTGGGCTCTATTTTTTTCCATTGGTCTACTTTATCTACCCTTGCACCAAAACTATGCTGTTTTAATTAATATGGCATTATAACAAGTCTTCATGTTCAATGAGGCAAGTTTTCCTACCTTGTTCTTCTTGGCTCTTTGCAGTTCCATATAAATTTTTACTGTCACATTGTCAGTTTTACAAAAATTGAATTGAGAAGGAGTTGACATCTTTATGTTATTAAATCTTCCAGTCCATGAATGTCATATCCTTTCATTTATTTAGGTCACTGAGTCTCAAACTCTGTGTTCTCAAGATCCATTTAAACTCTAAAAAAACCTTTTTTTAATCTGGTTTTGGGGAGCAAGAATATCCTATTAAATATTTACATAAATAACATACTTTTGGGGAACAAGAATATCCTATTAAATGTTAACATAAATAATATAGTTTTGTGAAAAATATACTTTCCAAAACAAAATTTAGTGAGAATAGTGTTACATTTTTGCAAATCTCTTTTATGTCTAGTTTAATGGAAGACAGCTGGATTCTCATACCTGCTCTGCTTTAATCCGTTGAGATAGCACAAGTCGTATAGACTGGAAAACTCTGTTGTACACTGTGAGAGAATGAGAGTGAAAAAGGCAAATAAGGTCTTATTAGTAATATTATGAAAACAGTTGTGATTTCGAGAATCCCCTGATAGGGTTTCAGGGACCCCCAGGGGTCCACAGATCACACTTTTGGGAGCTGTTGCCCTAGAGATTGCAACATGCATCCTTGACCAGTAAGAGTCTAATTAATTTACCTTATATCTTTCCAGACAATGTGAGGAACCTAAAACACTTTAATTCCATTAATCACCCCCCTCACCCTTTGCTCGGTTTATTTGCTATAATACTCACCTGTTTTTAACTCCATATATATGTTATTTTTTAATTTTTTATTATTTATTTTTTTGTGTGGTACGCGGGCCTCTCACTGCCGCGGCCTCTCCTGCCGCGGAGCACAGGCTCCGGACACGCAGGCTCAGCGGCCATGGCTCACGTGCCCAGACGCTCCGCAGCATGTGGGATCCTCCCGGACCGCGGCACGAACCCGCGTTCCCTGCATCGGCAGGTGGACTTTCAACCACTGCGCCACGAGGAAAGCCCCTCCATATATATTTTAATCGCCATGAGACATCATCATTATTTTATGTCAGTATTTTAGATTTACCCAAGTTAACATTTTTAGTGCTTCTTATTTCTGCCTGCATCTTGAGTTCTCCACCTTCAATCATTTCCCTTTTTTGAAGAATACCCTTTAGTATATACTTTGGTATAGATTTGTGCTGAGAAATTCCTCTCAGTTTTTGTTTTCTGGTCATGTTCTGTATTTCACCTTCACCTTTTTTTTTTTTTTTTTTTGCGGTACGCGGGCTTCTCACTGTTGTGGCCTCTCCCGTTGCAGAGCACAGGCTCCGGACACGCAGGCTCAGCGGCCATGGCTCACGGGCCTAGCCGCTCCGCGGCATGTGGGATCTTCCCGGACCGGGGCACGAACCCGTGTCCCCTGCATTGGCAGGCCGACTCTCAACCACTGCGCCACCAGGGAAGCCCTCACCGTCACTTTTGAATGACAGTTTTTTACTGGTTAGAATGCCGGCTTGGCCATCATTTTCTTTTAATTAGGCTATTATCCCTTTGTGTTCTGGCTTCTGTTGTTTCTGTTGAGAAATCAGGTGCTACTCCTGTCAACATCTTCCAACCAAAAAGACCAGCAAAGAACACCTATAGTTGAACTTGGTTTTTACTTGTTGAAGTGAAAGATTCTTCATAGTATAGGGAATTTGGGGGTGTCTTTTTAAGAAGGTATTAGAACCTATTATAGGATTGGACTTTGGTTGGGTAATTTTAGAGAGGAGCTAACAAAGTAGAAGTTTGCTTTAAATTAGATGTTGTCAGAACATGGGCACATTTGACTGCCATCTTTTTTTTTTAAATTGAGGTGAAATTTACATAACATTGCAGTTAATCATATTAAGTGTACAATTCAGTGGTATTTAGTATATTCACAATATACTTTCCTTTCTCATTTCAAAGGTGTTTCAACACCCTGTAAACGTTAGGTAATCATTTCCAATTCCCCCCTTCCACTATCACCTGGTACCCTTTACTTTCTGTCTCTATGGATTTACCTATTCTTGCTATTTCAAATGAAAGGAACCGTACAATGATTCTTCATGTCTGACTTCTTTCACTTAGCATATTTTCAAGGTTCATCCAAGTTGCAGTATGTACTTCGTTTCTTTTTTTGGCTATTATGAATAATGATGCTGTAAACATTCATGTACAATTTTCTGTGTGTACGTAAGTTTTCATTTCTCCTGGATATATATCTAGGAGTTGAATAGCTGGGTTACGTGGTAATTCTTTGTTACCTTTTTTAAGAACGCCCAACGGTTTTCTACAGCGGGTACATTGTTTCAGTTTCTCACCAGCAATGTATGGGGTCTCTATTTCTCCACATTCTCATCAACACTTGTTATTTTCCTGGGTTTTTTTGTTTTTTGTTTTTTTTAATTAAAGCTATTCTAATGGGTGTGAAGTGGTACCTTATTGTGGTTTTCATTTGAGTTTTCTTAATGACCAAGATAGTGAACATCTTTTCATGGGCTTGTTAGCCATTTGTGTATCTTCATTTGAGAAATGTCGATTTAAGTCCTTTGCCTATTTTAAAAATTGGGGTTTTTTTCTTTTTGTTGTTGAGCTGTTTATATATTCTGGATATTAAACCCTTACCAAATATATCTTGATAATGTCCTTTGCACAGAAGTTTTGGTGAAGTCCAAATTATCTATTTTTTTCATTTGTTCATCATGTTTTTGGTGTCAATTCTAAGAATTCATTGTCAAATCCAACATCATAAAGATCCATCCCTAAGCCTTATTCTAAGAGCAATAGCAGTTTTAGTTCTTATGTTTATGTTGTTGGTCCATTTTGATTTAATTTCTGTAGATGAAATGAGGCAGGGGTTCAGCTTCATTCTTTTACATGTGATTGTTCAGTTTTCCCAGCACCATTTGTTGAAAGACTGTTCTTTCCCCATCGAATGGTCTTGGCACCTTTTTAAAAATCAGTTGGCCAGGGCTTCCCTGGTGGCTCAGTGGTTGAGAGTCCGCCTGCCGATGCAGGGGACATGGGTTCGTGCCCTGGTACGGGAAGATCCCACATGCCGCGGAGTGGCTGGTCCCGTGAGCCATGACCGCTGAGCCTGCGCATCCGGACCTTGTGCTCCGCAACGGGAGAGGCCACAACAGTGAGAGGCCTGCGTACCGCATAAAAAAAAAAAAAAAATCAGTTGGCCATAGATGTTAGGACTTATTTCTGGATTCTCACATCTATTCCATTGGTCTATATGTCTACCCTTATTCCAGTACCACACTGATTACTATAGCTTTGTAGTAAATTTTAAAGTTATTATGAGTCCCCCTACTTTATTTCTTTTTCATTGTTGTTTTTGCTCTTAAGGCCCCCTTACAGTTCCGTATGAATTTTAGGATCAGCTTATCCGTTTCTATTTAAAAAGGCCATTAGAACTTTGATAGGGATTGCATTGAATCTGTAGATCACTTTGGGAAGTATTGTCATCTTAGCAATATCTTGTTTTCTAATCCATGAACATGGGATGCCTTTCCATTTATTTAGGCCTTCTTTAATTTCTTTCAGCAGTGTTTTGTAATTTTTCAGTGTATAAGTCTTTCACCTTCTTGGTTGCATTTATTTCTAGGTATTTTATTTTGAATGCTTTTGTAAATAGAATTTTCTTAATTTCCTTTTTGGATCATTCATTGCTGACATAGAGAAACACGATTGATTTATGTTTGTTTATCTTATACGTGCAAGTTTGCTGAAGTTGTTTATTATGTTAGCTCTAGTAAGTTTTTTGTGTGGAATCTGTGGGCTTTTCTATACAGGCATACCTCGTTTTATTGCACTTCACTTTATTGTGTTGCAGATACTCCATTTTTTACAAATTGAAGGTTTGTGGCAACCATGTGTTGAACAAGTCTGTTGGCACCAGTTTTCCAACAACATTTGCTCACTTGATATCTCTGTTACATTTTGGTAATTCTTGGAATATTTCAAACTATCAAATAGCATTGCATGCTACAGAGAAATTGTTCATGAAAGAAAGAGTCAATCGATGCAGCAATCTTCATTGTTGTCTTATTTTAAGAAATTGTCACAGTCACCCCAATCTTCAGCAGCCACCACTCTGATCAGTCAGCAGTCGTCAACACTGAGGCAAGACCCTCCACCAGCAAAAAGATTACAACTTGCTGAAGGCTTGGATGATGGTTAGCATTTTTTAGCAATAAAGTATTTTTAATTAAGGTATGTGCATTGTTTTTTTTTAGACATAATGTCATGGCACACTTAATCAACTGTAATAGACTCTGGAAAAGCCAGGGGACTGGGGTCCCCATCATCTGCACAGTCGAAAATCCAAGTATAACTTATGGTCGGCCCTCCGTATCCAAGGTTCCGGATCCACGGATTCAACCCACCTCAAATTAAGTAGCACTGTAGTATTTACTATTGAAAAACATTCGCTTATAAGTAGATCTGTGCAGTTCAAACCCGTGTTGTTCAAGGGTCAACTGTGTAGTGTAATCATAACTTTTATATTCACTGAGAAACCAAAAAATTTGTCTTGTCTCTCTTTGTTGCAGTATTCCCTTTATTGCAGTGGTCTGGAACCAAACATCCGGTATCTCCAAGGCGTGCCTGTGTATAGAATCATGTCATCTGCAAATAGGTAGTTTTACTTCTTTCCAATTTGGATGCCTTTTACTTGTTTTACTTGCATAAGTGCTGTGCCTAGGACTTCCAGTACAGTGTTGAATAGCAGTGGTAAAAGCAGGCAGCCTTGTCTTGGGAGGAAGACTTTGTCTTTAACCATTGATGAGTATGATGTTAGCTGTGGGTTTTTCATGGGTACCTTCTATCATGTTAAGGAAATTCCCTTCTAATTCGAGTTTGCTGTGTGTTTTTAATCATGAAATAGTGTTGGATTTTGTCAAATGGTCTTTCTGCGTCTATTGAGATGATTGTGTAGTTTTATTCCTTTGTTCTATTAATATAATACATTGCTTTTCTTATATTGAACCACCTTTGCTTTCCTGGAGTAATCCCACTCAATTATAATTATAATCCTTTTAATGCGCTGTTGGATTCAGCTTGGTAGCATTTTGTTGAGGATTTCTGCGTCTCTTCATAACAGTCTGTCATTTTCTTTTGGTATCTTTGTCTGGCTTTGGTTTTAGGGTAAAGCTGGCCTCATAGAATGTGTTAGGAAGTAGTCCCTCTTCTGTTTTTGGAAAAGCTTGTGAAGGATTGATGTTAATTCTCTAAATGGTAGAATTTACCAGTGAAAGCATTTAGTCTTGGACTTTTCCTTTTGGGGGGTTTTGGGAGGTTTTTGACTACTGATTCAGTCTCATTACCTAATTATAAATCTGTTCAGATTTTCTGTTTCTTCTTGAGTCAGGCTTGGTAATTTGTGTTTCTAGGAATTTGTCCATTTCATCTAAATTATTTAATTTGTTAGTATTCAGTTCTAATATTTTGTTATAATCCTTTTAATTTCTCTAAAGTCTGTAGTAATGTCCCTATTTTCATTTCTGATTTTAGTTATTTGCATCTTCTCTCCTTTTTTTCTTAGTAAATTTCTTTGTTAATTTTTTTGATCTTTTAAAAGAATTAACTTTTTATTTGATTCTATTTTTATATTTTCTTATCTATGCTCTAATATTTATTATTTCCTTCCTTCTTCTGGCTTGGGTTTAGTTTGCTCTTTTTCCAGTTCCTGAAGGTATAAAGTTAGGTAATAGATTTGAGATCTTTCTTCTCTTTTAATGTAGGTATTTACAGCTATAAATTTCCCTCCAAATACTGCTTTTGCGACATTCCATGAATTTTGGTATGTTGTGTTTTGTTTTCATTCATCTTGAGATTGCCCTCTTAATAAATCTCATCTGTAGGGAAGGCAGGCTGAAGCTGAGATAAACATAGTTGGCAAAGAAGGTAGCTAATCAACTCATTTAGCAAGGGAAGGCGCTATTTGGTAGTTTGTGTTACACAGTTACCTTGTCTGAAGTCAATATTCTGTGAGATATTTTTATGTTCAACAGGAGAACAATATGATTTAGCTGAAAGCATCAGATTAGTTCTCGGACATTAGGAGCTGCTTTTTTTCTTTCTCGCTCTAATTATTGTCTCTTTGTGTAGTTATTCTTTTTTTCTGTGTCTACTTTTAAGATGTTCTAACTGTCTTTCATTGTCATCAGTTTTACTGTGATGTATCTAGGTGTAGTTTTCTTTCTGGAGTTCCTGGTGCTTCCAGAAACCACAGCTTGATGTCTCTTGTCAGTTTTAGAAGATTCTCAGCCATTATCTCTTCAAGCATTGCTTCTGCCCTATTTTCTCTCTCCTTGATTTCTAGGATTCCCATTAAATGTGTGCTAGATCTTTTCATTGTATCCTTTTTCAGGTTCCTGTCTTCATTTTCCATCCTTTTATCTCTCATTGCTTCATTCTGGGTACTTTATTCTGACCTTTTTCTAGTTCACTAATTAACTCTTAGTTGTATCTAATTTTTAGTTTTGTTGCATGGTGGCCAGAGAATGTGCTCTATGTGACTTCCATCTCTGTTGGAAATTTCTCTGTGGTCATTATAATATATAGTCAGATTATACAAATCTGTGTTTTACAAATACGTGTTTTGAAATAAAAATGTCTGTTTATTGTTGTGTAGAGTTCTCTGTATATTTGATCAGTGGTCTTCAAAATTTTTCTTTGAAATGTCCTCTAAAAGAATTTTGACAAACTGTGGCATTTTTAAGTTGCATTTGTAATTTTTGTCACAAAGTGAAAGTATTTATCAATGCTTATATATTGTATACATGCTTTAAATCTAATTTCTTCAAAATCTTTGCACTGTAGATTTAATTAGTTCAGCTTACAGAAAACGTCTGCCATGGCCTCTCCCGTTGCGGATCACAGGCTCCGGATGCGCAGGCTCAGCGGCCATGGCTCACGGGCCCAGCCGCTCTGCGGCATGTGGGATCCTCCCGGACCGGGGCACAAACCCGTGTCCCCTGCATCGGCAGGCGGACTCTGAACCACTGCGCCACCAGGGAACAGCTTCCCTTTTTAAATTCAGTTCACGTATCATACGTGTCATTGTTGACAACCTTCACATTTCTGAATTTTTATTCTAAGACTGGGGATTGGGGAGGGAAGGGAAAGTAGGTATGGAGAGGAAGAAGGTAGAGTGAGAGACAGACACTGGAATCTTGCCTTGAGTTGTTTTTCAGTGAATTGAGACTATGTGGCCTTTCTGTATCGTTTGCTTTGCTGCCATGGCATTCTCCCTAAGAAAATCTGGTATTCTCAAACCTTTTATTTGGTTCCCCAGAAGTTTTTACACATCAGAGCAATGTACAATATCAAGGTTCTGGGTGGTGGTACCCTTCTAGATCCATGAAATATTCAGCTAACAAGACAAAGATCTGTGCCCTTGAAACTTAGTTTTATGGGAATGATGCACAAACAATAACTGTAATTAGTAAGTATATTACATAGTATTTAAGAAGGTGATAAATGTTACGGGAGGAAAAAGCGTAAACCAGTGTTAAGTGTATTTAAGAGTGTCAGCAATAGGGAAGTGAGTTTTGTATGTAATGTTAACCAAAGTGGTCCAGGCAGGCATTATTCAAGAGAAAATAGTTGAGCAAAAGCAAATTAAATGAGGAAGTTTGCCATGAGAGTACCTGGGAAATAGAGCATTCCAGCTTGAGGAATTGTCAGTGCTAAGGCCTTAATGTGGGAGAGAATGTTCAAAGAATAGTAAGAAAGCCAGCATGGCTGGAACTGGGTGAGCAAGTTAGGGAGAGGAATAAGAAATGAGGTCAAAGAGAAAAAAAAGAATTACTGGGAAGGATCTTCATAGCACCTTTTACAGGGTATTATAAGGATGTTGGGTTTTTTTTCTTTGAGGGAAAAACAGGGAGCTATTGAAGGGTTTTGAGGAACTTGATCTGTCTTAGGTTTTAAAATGATACCTCTCATTGCAGTGTTGAGAATAGATGGTGGGTGGGCAAGAGTAGATGCACTAAGACCAGATTAGGAAGCCCTTGAAATAATACAGGGGAGAGATAATAGTGGACCTGGGTGTAGCAATAGTGAGAGGCAATTGAATTCTGGATGTAATTTGAAGATGATGGCAATAGGATTTCCTGATGGTTTGGATATGAAGTGCGAATTAAAGAGAATAAGGAAGATTACTCGAAGGTTATTGGCCTGAACAACTGATGGAGATGGAGATAGTTGCAGATTTGTGTTTGGGAATCTTTCTTTCATAAAGTGAGAGAAAGGTGATCTTGGAAGAGGAAAACTAGAATATTCTCCTTGATCTTTTGACTTTTGGGGAGAAGTGTTTAAAGCTTCCCTTTGTGACTGTCTGTCAGTTTCTCCTAATACTTGTGAGTTTATAATTTATATATTTTGTAGGTATTTTGTTGTATGCATAGGGGCTCACGAATAATATATCTTCTTGGTGGATCATGTACTTTATTAATATATAATATTCATTTCTAGCAGGTCTAGTGCTTTTGCCTTAAATTCCATTTGACTTTTCTGGTAGTAGAGACATCTATTTTCTTTTCATTAACATTTGCCTAGTTTATCTTTTCATCACCTTATCTTCCTTTTTATAAACAACATATAGAATACTTATGTTGTTTCTATATGTTAATTCTATACTTAAAAACAAAACAAAAATATGAATGCCTTTTTCTTAATATATGAACTTTTCACATTTATTCTGAATAAATTTATTCTGAATACCGATATGTTTGGACTTTTTTCTGCTTTTTTTCTCTTTGCTTTGTTCCATTATTGTTACTTTTTATATTGGATCAATTTTTTTCCATTTTTTAATTCTATAGATTTGAAATTATATATCTTATTTCACTATTTTAGTTGGTTATCCTTAACATTTTAACATACTTTTAAAAGATTTTCTTTTGATCATTTTCCAGTAGTCAAAACTCCCATGTTGAAATCTTTTGGGGATCTTATTTCCCATATTATTAACTAGGAGGGCACTCAGGTGCAGGCCAGGAGTCTATCTATGGTCCACTTCCAGTCAGTCTGACAAGTTACTCTGATCCAGCATGATTATCCTGAACAAAAAAGAATACATGCTTCTCATTTCATAGGAATCCTTTTTGAACAACTGTCAACAGTTATTAGATTTAGTTGCATGTTTTACTAGTTTAATTGCTCACTAATGTTTATTGATTCTTCTTCACATATTCTTTTCTATCTATGCCTGAATATCTCCTTGAGTAATTCTCTCATTTGTAGGTGATAAACATTTGGAATCCTTTTTTGTCCAATGATGTCTATATTTTGTTGTTATACTTGAATGCTAGTTTAGCTAGTTATAGAATTCTGGGTTAAAAAGTATTTTCACATCTTTCACCATGATACTGGCAAAAATGGTAAGAATATGGGAAAACAGACATTCTTATACATTGGAGGTAGACGTGCATATTGATAGAGATTTAGGGAAATGATTTGAAAATGTATATTAAACTAAAAAAATTCACGTGCAATTTTAAAGGATCTACATTATCAAAATAAAAACATGACTATAGGGCTGTCTATACAAGGATATTTATTGTAGCCTGTATATAATATAATACCATTTCTGTGAAGGTAAGCACAAAACAAATACATATGTATATATGTTTGTATGAATAAGAAAAAGGAGTAGTAGGATACACCAGACTATTACATTGGTAACTGAAGTGGGATAGAGTGGGAAAGGTAGAGGAAATTGCAACAAATATGTTCTACTTATGTAATTTTTTCCAATAAATTTGATTTTTAAAAATGTTTCCTCAAAAGCCTGATGACACTACTGGTGATGAATTGTGTATCCTTGTTTCTTTGTAGATAGTCTTGTTTTTGTTTTTGTTTTTTCTGGAAATGAGTAGAATTCTTCCTTTCATTCTTAGAGTTCTGAAATTTCCCCCAGGACTTCTCAAGTGACATGTCTTTTTCTTCATCCTGCTGAGCACTCATTGAATGCTATTATTCTGAAGATTGTGCTTCTTGAGTTCTGAAATTTTTTTCTATTGTGTCCTCTTCCCTGTTCCCCAGGTTTCTTCTATAATTTCTACTCATTATAATTTGTGGGGTCTAGACTTTGTGTCTCTTTTCTGTTATTTTTTTTTAACGCTCTTCCTACTCCCTTGTAAAAAAATCTTTCTATTGGAAGAATACCTCATTTCATCAGCTTTATTCACTCTGTTCTTCACCTCACCTGTTGAGAGTTGTTTTTGTTTTTTGGGTTTTTTTTTTCAGTAGTTTTTTTTTTTTCCGGTACGCGGGCCCCTCACTGTTGTGGCCTCTCCCGTTGCAGAGCACAGGCTCCAGACGCGCAGGCTCAGCGGCCATGGCTCACGGGCCCAGCCGCTCTGCGGCATGTGGGATCTTCCCGGACCGGGGCACGAACCCGTGTCCCCTGCAATGGCAGGCGGACTCTCAACCCCTGCGCCACCAGGGAAGCCCTTTTAGTAGCTTTTTATTTCAAAGTTGTCAGCCTACTGCTACTGTACTTCTTTCTTTAAAATACAATAGTTTATAGAATCTGAGGATATTAAGTATATTTACTTTCTCTTTTTATTCTGCTAGTGGTTAACCTTCTAATTTTAACAGACACTTAAATTTGTATTTCAATCACTATTAATAAGTATTCATAACCTTGTTGTTGTAAAATACACTTAGCACATGACTTTCAGATCCCTTCACACACACAACCTTTTGGGAAAATTTTTCTGAAATGACAGGTAAGTGGTAAACTTACACACTGTGTGCCTTCAACCTGAATGTTGTATAATTTGTCTTTGAATAGGATTGTATCAATATAGTCAAAGTAATTTTAACTCCAAACTTTGAAATTATTGCTCCATTGATGTAATAGTCTTGACGGTGAAAAGTCTGATGCTATTCTGATTCCTATTCTTTTGTATAAAATCTGTTTTTAGTTCTTTTGTTTATTTGTTTTTTTTTATTTGAGATTGTGGTCTCCTTTCTTTCCAGAGCCCTTGTCTATAACTGTTCAGGTTTATGGTTTTATTTGTCTACATATGTCTCTCTCTTCTAGTCCTTCTGCTTTCATTTCGTTGGCATTTTACAAGAGAGAAAGATAAATTCATGTCCTTGATATTCTGAAAGGGATCAGGAACTCTTAGAAACTCTTGAATCCTGAGTGGCCACTTCACATCTTTTTTCCTTAGAGCACTGGGTCATGCACTGTAATTCCCCTCTTTATTGCTTATTGAACAGTAATGCCCTGCCTTATCCCACAAGAGTGGTATTGTTCTAGCACCAGCAACTCTTAAGATATGCTTCTTCCTATGGCTCTTTATCTTCTGCTTATTTATCCTGTTTATTATACCCTGGGAGTAGTGTAAGTTCTCAGGTATCTCCTCCCAGAATACATTTCTGCTTGTAAGGGAGGGTCTCCATTATCATTAGGAGCAGTACACAAATTCAGTGTCATCATTCTGTACATGAAGCAAGTTAATGGCAAGGGTCATGGGGAATGAACACTTAATGAGTAATTACTAAATAACAGGCCCTTTGCTACATGTTTTATGTACATTGTCTTATTTAATCCTTACAATCCTATAAGAAGGTTCCACTCTTATTTTATTGATGAAGCAACTTGAAGTTGAAGGAAAGTGGAGTAACTTTGTCCTAATACGATAAGACGTTGTGGAGCTATTTCTCAAACCCAGGCAGGTCTGCCTCCAAAGAGTGATTGTCTTGGCACTGCACTATAAAATTTATCTAAAACTCTCTCTTTTCTGTGAGGCTTTTCTTAGCCATGGTATTTTATAGGACCTTCTACTTCCTCTGAACTGTAGCCTAATATTATTATTAAATAATTCATATTACTCACTGGGGAAATAATGTATTGCTTTTTATTGCTAACAGTTTTTTATACTTATGTGTCCTATATAGTCTTCCTCAGATAGCAGTACAGTTAAAAAAAAAAAAAAAAAACTACCAACAATACCATTTGGATAGTTAGAGTTACAAATAATTAAAATTTTCCATGAAATACCTCAATATTAAATATGCTTCAGTCTCCTTTTATAAAACAGTAATGTGCTATTGATAACATTTTGGTTTTATGGATTTGGTAATATGGAAACCAAACATTCTGTCTCTCATGGTTCAAAATTGCTACTCTTGACCATGACCTCAGTCTCTCTCCATATGAGTAAACCTGAAGGAAATTCTGCGGCTTGCAGGATCTCAGTTCCCCCACCAGGGATTGAACCCAGGCCGTGGCAGTGAGAGCACAGAATCCAAACCAGTAAACCACCAGGGAACTCCACATTTGATTATCAATAAGTACTTGCATTTTCTAAATATAATGTAGTGTTTTCTGTAACGTTTTGGTGAAATTTTGTAATTACTTAAATTCACAATAAATAAATGCTTCTGGTTTTATAATTAAAACTCCAGAATTGAACATGCAGTAAGTAAAAACTTGTTAGGTCAAATGTAAAATCAGGAAAAAAGCAGTGGCTGGTTTGTGATTTGCCTTTACAAAAATAATTCTTTCTTTTTTTTTAAGGACAGTGATATGAGAGAGGTGCATACTTTGTGTTAAGGAAAGCAAATTTCTTATATTTGAATTTTTTACCATCCTAAATGAAGATAATTATAGAGTAGTGATTACCTTGGAATATTTTTCTTAGAAGATAATTGGAATTTTGTAGGCTGATTTTAGAGAAAGGAAAGAAGAAAAGTTGAGTAAATGGTAATATCAGTAAGAGAATTCATGTTTAATAAATATATTATTTTGTAGAAAATAAAACTTCTGTGTTTTTTTGTTTTTCTAGTTCTCAATGAAAGTGCCCCACTTTCCCATCTAAATATATATAAATTTGAATTTACTTAATAGAGTTTAAATGTATAATATAGGTGAAAGGTTAATTACAGAATTTTTTGTATGTGATCTGAACCCCCCTTTCAATAAAATGAAATTGTAATTTAGGGAAATAATATATTCTCCAGATGTGAGAATGTTCTTGTTTGCTTCCCATTAGACCATAAACAATTTTGTGTTTCCTAAATATGATTAATTAATATATGATTGGCAGATGAATTAATGGAACTTTTATAATGAGAATTTTACCGTAACCATTGAGATCTCCAAAAGTTTTTTTTTTAAATACATACAGTTGAATATTTGAAGCTCTGAATTTGAAAGAGTTATCAAAATTGTTTGAGTGTAGAAAGAAACCAGCATAACATTTCTTATGTTCCAGGCTATATATTAAGGCACAAATTATCTCTTCAACTGTTGTAAGGAATTCTTTCAAAGCCACGATTGTTTGCATTTGCAGTCATGTCACTAACTTTGATCTGCTATTCTAATGGACCTTGATCCTATGGAATCGCATATGTCTGGGGCAGAAGTTACATCAGCAGCACTTAGAACATTGTAAATTTTTGAGTTCTTGAACAAATTCCTGGCCTTCCCTGAATAACCACTAGGCAAAAAGACATCTGACATTGATACTGATTCTGTACTCAAAAATTTCCTTTCTCGTATTCCTTGTTTCTTGCTGATTATTGTCAAGTGTATAGGCACAGTAGTGTTTTAATGGTGAATTTCTCTCTGCCCGTAAGAATTATTTCTTCTCTGAAGCAGTTCATTCCATATGCATATATATTTATCTTACCACTTTGGGTATTATTATCTCTATTTTCATTTCTAATATAATTATATGTTTTGTCTTCCTAGGACTTCTGACACTTGTACTTCTTTTGCACTTATTGGATGTGGTGGGTTAATAAATATCTCAAAATTAAGCAGAAACAGCAAACTCATCATAAACTGAAGAACACAAAGACCCAAAGTAAAATAATAATTTATGGCAGTTTAATACTCTTTTGGTGGAGGGCAGAGTTGACACAGTACCTCTGTAGTGTGGAATTGACACATTTTTGACTCAATTATAAAATTGTGGTCAAAAGTTTGATTGGTTTGAAAGTCATATGAAGGAAGTTATCACGCATTTTAATTTTTAAAGACATGAATTGTTCTTGTTGGAGCTGTGTGCATATGTGTGTCATTTACCCTATCAAAACTGAGATGGTCACTTATCTTGTTCTGACTACATGAAAGCATAAACAACACAACAGTCAGTCATTCCGTGCTGAATATGACTTAGCACTCTCCTTTGGTTGCAGCTGCAGTTTATTACCTTGCCTCTTCCAATTGCAAAGTTCTTCATTAGGAAATTAACCTTTTATTAATAAATGTCCATTTGTTTTTCTACTACTGTTGCTTCTCATTATTATATGATTTTGCCAGATTGTTAAAGTTATGCCTTTGTGGGCCCCTTTCTTTTCTCCTCCTTGCATTACCTGCTTCAGTTTGCCATATAGCAGCTTCTTGAGATGTGTCAAACTATGTGTAGTATTTAGTGTATTTTTCAACAAGAATCGCTTTGTGTTATTACGTTATTTATGAGCTAGTACCTTATTGTTTGTAACATCTTTCTATTAAATAATGAGGATAATACATGGCATCAGGAACAGAACTATTCAACAAGTTCAATGTAATTTGGTGGTAGGTGGTACAATTAGATCATTAGTTTGTCATGGCAGTGCCACATGCTGCTGGCAAGAAAGCATTATTAATGTTCCCGCTATTTTTTATTTTTGGTGTTGCCAATAGAAAAAACCTCTGTACCTCGAGTTTTCGGGATGCATATAGCTCTGTGACCTCAGTGTGTTAGTCATTTAGTGCCATATTTCATTGTTCAAGAATCAGCTTATCAAATATTACAACTACAGGATTATTTCAGGTAATTTTGAATTTAGAGAATATTTTTAAAGTTCAATAGTATAAATTTAACTTCTGTTTTTAGCTCATTATTTCAAATAATGTTAATAGTGTAATAACCAAACATTAAACATACATAGTACATATGAGAAAGGACCTTAGAAATCATCTTATCCAATCTCCAGTGCCGTATTTCCTTCTACAGTGTTCTGACAAATAGTCCAACCTGCTGAGCCATTCAGTTCACTCTTTTGTAAGACAACCCATTGAAATGCTGAATGGTTCCTGTTTCTAGTTTTTCTTAATCTTGAGATAAAATCCACATCTTTATGATTCAAACATATTGATTATATGTTTTTTCTTCTGTATGCCAAACCTTCAAACATTTGAAGATTGCTAATTGCATTGGCTAATTGTTGGATTAAACTTGCCAGGTTTTCTCTTCATTCTTCATGTTATATGCTGGGTACCCTTACAAATGTTCAGTATTTTTTTAGAGTTTCCTGTCAATGTGACATACAGCTTAGGATACTACCTGGATGATATCATTATATATGGTATACTCTGTCTTCACTTGCATTGTATGCTAGGTGAGACAGGTATATATATTTGTACATTGTGTATAGTATATATATGCTTAAATACTGAAGTAATTTTAGATGTAATATTTCAGTTAAGGTTTTTTTTGCAATTAGAATGACAGTTGTGAATGGTTTTCTGTTCTTGAACCAATCTCAAAATATGACTAACTGAAGTTGTCGTGTGTTTTCAAGGATAATTTAAATGAACATGGGGTTTGTGAAAATCTGACAGATCCTAACTCTAACTCAGCTAGTGGGCAACACTATAATTTATTTATAGCTATGCAGTGTAGTTATTAATGAACTAATGTAGAGTGAGGGCAAATTGTACTATATTTTTTGTGAAATTATACTACATGACAGAGGTTGGTATTATGTAATAAGTACCCACAAAATATTAACCTACTTGCAATAAATACAATTAATAATGTACATAAAAGAATGGAATTAAGCTAATTTTCTATGAGAACAGAATTATTCATGAACAGGAAGTGGACAGCATAGATTTGATGACAGGAAGGTTGTATCTAATCTGAATTACTGAGTGACCTAGGAAGCTTGCTCACAGGGATTACAGAATAATTATGTTAATATGCAATTATCACCTCATTTCTTCTGTAGTAACCTCAAGATGTAGTGTGGTGAGGGTGTTATAGCAAGTGCTGATAGTTTGCAAAAATACTGATGTTTGAGATTTCTGAGACAATAAGTCTAGCTTGAGGCATATAAGTGATGATGTCATCTTGAAGACAGATCTGACCTTTGTACTTTTTTTTAATGCTCACAGTATATAACTACAGGCAGTTATAGCTGTAGAACTCATTATGATTTTCCAGAACCTGAAATATGTTTTATGTAGATTTAAAATTCCATTTGCAGCTTTTTATAAACTATGTGAATTTTTTTAAAGAACATTTTAAAATTCAGTTAATAGAAAAATTGTGGTTATACGATTACATGGAGGAGGACACAGTGATAGTATCTAAACATTTAATAAAAAGATCCTAAGTGATACAGCAATTTCATTGAAATTTAGAGAGGCCAAACAATATAACATTAATTTGTTTATTTTAATTCATTAGTTTCTCCTTTTTAAACTTAATGAATAATGCCTACCTTCAAATATGCTCCTTCCTTTGTTATATTCACGTAACCTAGTATTTATGACTCTTTTATATATATTTAACTATATAAAAGTGGTTGAAAAACTGTTTGAGACAGTGTGAAATTAACTTATAGGTCAAATGCTTTCTTGCCTGGATATTCCATAAGCATCCTGAATGTAGGGAAATAATTTTTGATGTCAAAATTCTGGGTCAGTGCAACACATTTTGATGATCCATTGTTCTATATTGTATCTCAATGCAATAGCTCTGAGTCTTGAATACTGTTAAGAAAAAATGTATCTTGAACACTTTCATTTACAGAAATATATTCTGAAAATTAAGCCAGGAGAATTTTTTATTGTTGCTAAAATACTAGCTTACTGATTCAGCCTCTTGTAGCATATTTTTAAACTGATGCAGTGTATTTTTAATATTAATGTGCTAATAAAAAATTTTTCTGAAAAAGAATAACTCCCCTATTTTTGAGCAGAGATGGTCAGTTTGGAGGCAAGTAAGGTGTATTTCACTATGTAGATGTAAAGGAAAACTTTGACTGTTAAAGACCTCATTTTATATTTTCACAATATTTAATTTGATCTTCTGTTTTTCTTTTTACTACATGTGCTTTGTATATTTAAAAATCTGTTATTCTTTCTTTGTTTTTGAGCAAAACCCTTTGATATCTTCAAACTTTGAACTTATGGAAGGCTCTTATAAAGCCATTCTGGTAATGAGGATGCAATCTCCAAGCTGACATGATATTCTCATAGTTTGTCACCCTGCTGTTCAGGGGGTACCAATGAAGTTGCTTTAAATGGGAAGCGTCTGTTCCATCTCTGAACCTCTAACACCAGAACAGATGGGTGGAACATGGAACATGGAAGGTTTTACCTCTGAGGTGGTAACAGTGAAGCCACTCATTAACACTGAATTTACCACTTCGTTAGCAACGTTGCTTCCTGTTGAGAAAAGCTAATATAGGCTTTCAGATTGAGCATATATTTGTCTACCTCTGTGAATATAATAAGTAGGAAAAGAAAGTAAATGTCTTTCAGGCTAGTTTTTTAAAAAAAAAATCTGTCATCCATTTCTGATTTATGAGGTTGTTCCTATTTGGGCATTTTACTTTTTCTACCTAACTTAATTAGAAATGTCAGGAACGGGTAATAGTATAGCATCAAGGTTTGCTTTTCTTTTCATTGACGTTTGCACACTCCTTCCTAACACATGTTTATGTGATGCCCATTTTTAACTTCTCTGTGTGTGATGTAGAGACTCCTGCTGGGTGCTGCATTAGCACCATTTTGGAGTGATATCATTGAATATGATGTTATTTGAAGTCTATTTTTATTTCTGTGGAAATTTGCCAATCTCAAAACAGAATTCTAAGACCTATGACGGGCAGAAAAATAATTGTTGGTATAAATAATAATGCCAAAGAAGGATATTTATAATATTTACTTGTAATATTTGTTGTATTAAGGAACACACTTGTGGAAAGAATAAGATCATATTTAAAAGTGCTGCTCTGAGTTGTGAAATAAGAAGAAAATAATTAGAAGCAATTCTTTTATTCTTTAACTGGATTTAATGTTTTACAAAGTATGTACTTGGTACCATAAAAGATATTAGAAATAATGAACTTTATTGCAAATGTTTTAATTTCTAAATAGCAATTGTAAATTCCTGCTGTTCTAAAATGATATTACTTGTTATACAAATTTAAAATACTGTAAAAGAAAAATGGAAGACCTTATTCTTTATCTGAGCGCAGGAACTATGTCTGTCATGTTCCCTACTGAATCCCTGCTACTAGAGCAGTGCCTGGCACATAGAATGGGCTCAGTAAACATTTGGAGAATGAATAAACTGTACTTGATACTATGTACGAAAGGAAAAGAAATATGGAATTTTCTGTCAGTACTTCGAATAATTAAGTACATAGGGTTGCCAAATAGCGGGTTCTTTAAATCGCACTCGAGGATTATTGGATATTTTGAAGGCGTTGCTAAAACTGCTGAGTTAAGAAATCAGAACCATGATGGAATTTGCATTATTTGAATGAGATATCCGAATTTCATAGGAAGAAAACTGTTTTTCTTCTTATACTTTAGGAACTTTTGTTTTGATTTTGCAGTTGTGTTTGTGTTTTTATTCATTCACCACATTAGTCCTTTATTCAACAAATATTGCCTGAGCACTTATGCCAAGCATCCTGTTAGGTTCTAGAGGTATGAAGGTGACTAGGTCACTATCCCTGCCCTCAAAGAGCTTACATTCTTCCAAGAAGATAGGCAACTCCTGTATAATGTGACCATTTCTAAGAGCAAAATAAGAACAGGGTACAAGGAAACTCTTCATAGTAGGGGCAATAATTATAGCCATGGTATGTATGTCTTCCAAACTTTCAGAAGTGTCCTTTCCTTTTAAAATATCCTGCTGTCTTCTCATAATGATTAAATATATTATCAAAAATGCCTACAAAAATATTGTCCACATTTTATATGAAATAAACTAAAAACTTAACATACATTTATGATGTTTCAGAGTAGAGTAAAAATTTTTAGGTTATTGCAGTAGACTGTCAGATCATAAATAGGATAACTGCCAGTAGGGAATGCCTAGAATTTGGGGTTCCAGGTTATGAAAGTTTAAAGAAACATGGAACTTCATTAATTTTAACTTTACTAATTTAGAATGAAGGATATTTTATATAAGCAATGAATGAAACCCAGTGAATGAGACATTTCTTAAATTAGTCGAATTTTAGGAGAATGTGAAACACTGAGAGCAAAGCAGTCTTATTTTAAATAAAAAAATGCTGTTTCATACATTAGCCATTGATGTTGATAGCACATTGTACATTCAAGTAAGCTTCTCTACTGACTGGTATTTTGTTACCTTCCTCTGGGAATGGACTTTTAAGTGACAAAACTTTTACTTTTCTGCAGTATTTAACAATTTACATTATTCTCTAGTGTAGAATGTCCCTTAATAAATCTACTTAAGTGAGATAATTTTCTTATTAGCAATCTGTATATGAGATTTTAGATTTTTTTCAGTCTGTAGCATATTCATTTATATTGTGTGTGTCTGTGTGTGTTTGTTTATGTTACTTTGCCCTACATTTTGTATATATGCAGTTTTGTGTTGTTACCTAGCACAAAGGAAAGATTAACCACTGCAGCCCTTTAAAAATCTTTCAGTTTTTTTTAAGTGTTTCTTCATCCTTGAAAAATTATTGGGATCTTAGTATAAAAAGTAGAATTAAGCTACTAAAAATGTGTACTTTTAACTCTCCATACGTTCTAATAATATTCTTTCTTTCATGCAAATCTAAATTTTTTTTTCCATTTTCTAGACTAAATGTGTTAAATGGGCTTGCCAACAATATGGATGACTTGAAGATAAACACCGATATTACTGGTGCTAAAGAAGAACTCCTAGATGACAACAGTTTTATATCAGACAAAGAGAGTGGAGTTCATAAACCAAAAGATTGTCAAACATCATTTCAGAAAAACAATACATTCACTCTGCCTGAAGAACTGTCAAAGGACAAATCTGAAAAAGCCTTAAGTGGAGGCCAGTCTACTCTATTTATACATGCTGGTGCTCCTACTGTTTCTAGTGAAAACTTTATCTTGCCTAAAGGAGCTGCTGTTAATGGACCAGTTTCACACTCCTCCTTAACTAAGACTTCCAATATGAATAAAGGCAGTGTTTCATTAACCACTGGACAGCCTGTGGATCAGCCAACGACAGAATCTTGTTCAACTTTGAAGGTGGCAGCTGATCTTCAGCTCTCTACACCACAGAAAGCAAGTCAACACCAAGTTTTATTTTTGTTATCAGATGTAGCACATGCTAAGAATCCAACCCATTCCATTAAAAAACTACCTACCTCTGCTTCAATTGGTTGTGACATTCAGAATTCAGTAGGGAGTAATATAAAGTCAGATAGCACTTTAATAAATCAAGTAGAGGTGGGTGAGGATAGTGAAGATTTATTGGTAAAAGATGATTGTGTCAGTACATTAACAGGAATTTCCTCAGGTACAGATGAATTTAGGTCAGAAAATGATACAAACTGGGACCCCCAAAAAGAGTTCATTCAGTTTCTTATGACGAATGAAGACACAGTGGATAAAGCTCCAGTTCACTCTAAAGTAGGTCTAGAAAAAAAGAGAAAGCGAAAAATGGATGTAAGCAAGATAACTCGTTATACTGAGGATTGCTTTAATGATTCTAACTGTGTACCCAATAAATCAAAAATGCTAGAAGTAGACTTTATGGAACAGAATGAAGAACTGCAAGCAGTAGACTCACAGAAATATACATTATCAAAAGTGAAACCTGAATCAACCGATGAAGACTTGGAATCTGTGGATACTTTTCAACATCTAATTTATAATCCAGATAAGTGCGGAGAAGACAGTTCACCTGTTCATACTGGCACTTTTCTTTCAAATACCTTAAAAAAGAAATGTGAAGAAAGTGATTCCGAGTCACCTGCTACTTTCAGCACCGAAGAGCCATCATTTTACCCCTGTACAAAGTGCAATGTGAACTTTAGGGAGAAAAAGCATCTCCACAGGCATATGATGTATCATTTAGATGGGAATAGTCACTTTCGGCATCTTAACGTCCCAAGGCCATATGCTTGTAGAGAATGTGGACGGACATTTCGAGATCGGAACTCGCTACTAAAGCATATGATTATTCACCAAGAAAGAAGACAGAAATTGATGGAGGAAATTCGTGAATTGAAAGAACTTCAGGATGAAGGAAGAAGTGCACGATTACAATGCCCTCAGTGTGTGTTTGGTACCAATTGCCCTAAAACATTTGTGCAGCATGCTAAAACCCATGAAAAAGATAAAAGGTACTACTGCTGTGAAGAGTGTAACTTTATGGCAGTGACAGAAAATGAATTGGAATGCCATCGAGGAATTGCCCATGGAGCAGTGGTAAAATGCCCTATTGTCAGTTCTGATGTAGCCCAGAGAAAAACGCAAAAAAAGACTTTCATGAAGGACCCCGTTATAGGATCATCCAAAAAATCAGCTACCTATATATGTAAGATGTGTCCTTTTACTACTTCAGCCAGGAGTATTTTAAAAAAACACATGGAGTACTTGCATTCATCATCATGCATTGATTCATTTGACAGTCCTCTTGGACTTGATAAAAGAAAAAGCAACATAATCGAAGAACCTATAGATACTGATAGTCCTAAACCATTAACTAAACAACAGTCAACAACATTTCCAAAGAACTCTGCTTTAAAACAAGATGTAAAGCGAACATTTGGATCATCCTCACAATCAAGTAATTTTTCAAAATTCCATAAGCGGCCACACAGAATACAAAAAGCTCGGAAAAGCATTGCCCAGTCAGGTGTAAATGTGTGCAATCAAAACAATTCTCCTCACAAGACTGTTATGATTAAAAGCAGCATTGACCAAAAACCTAAGTATTTCCATCAGGCAGCAAAAGAAAAACCTAATGCCAAGGCAAATAGCAACTATTTATATAGACATAAATATGAAAACTACAGGATGATCAAAAAATCAGGTGAATCATATCCTCTGCATTTCAAAAAAGAGGAAGCTAGTTCGTTAAATTCTTTACATCTGTTTTCATCATCAAGAAATTCTCACAACAATAGTTTTATCTCAGACCCTCATAACTCTGATACCAAAAGGCCAGAAAGCTTCAGAGACCACAGGCGTGTAGCTGTAAAGAGAGTAGTTAAGGAATCTAAGAAGCAAAGTTCTGTTGGAGAAGACTTGGATAGCTATCCAGATTTCTTGCATAAAATGACCGTTGTTGTTCTGCAAAAACTTAATTCTGCTGAAAAGAAAGATAGCTATGAAACAGAAGATGAAAGTTCCTGGGACAATGTTGAGCTAGGTGACTACACTACACAGACTATAGAAGATGAAACCTATAATGATATTAATCAAGAACATGTAAACCTATTCCCTCTATTTAAAAGCAAGGTGGAAGGTCAAGAGCCTGGAGAAAATGCTACACTTAGTTATGATCAAAACGATGGCTTTTATTTTGAATATTATGAAGATGCTGGAACTAATAACTTTTTGCATGAGATACACGATCCTCAGCATTTAGAAAATGCAGAAACTTCATTGTCAAAGCATAGTTCTGTTTTTCACTGGACTGATTTGTCTCTTGAGAAGAAATCGTGTCCTTACTGCCCAGCAACGTTTGAAACAGGCGTTGGGTTGTCAAATCATGTCCGGGGACATCTTCACAGAGCAGGATTAAGCTATGAAGCCCGTCATGTTGTATCACCAGAACAAATAGCCACAAGTGACAAAATGCAACATTTCAAAAGAACTGGCACAGGAACACCTGTTAAGCGAGTTAGAAAAGGTAAGTTTTCATGCAGATAATTTGGGCTAATATGTCCATATTCGAATTCAAAGGATTTGAAGGTTTTACTCAAATTTGGCCTTTATTAGAATCACATAATTTCATATTTCAGAGTTAATTTGTTTTAAGGTGGTCAATTTATTAAAAATTCTGATATTACTCTTAAAAAATTTTTCTTTTAGCGATAGAGAAGTCTGAAACCACTTCTGAACACACTTGTCAGCTCTGTGGTGGTTGGTTTGATACTAAAATTGGATTATCAAATCATGTTAGAGGCCACCTGAAAAGACTTGGAAAGACCAAGTGGGATGCTCACAAATCTCCAATCTGTGTTCTGAATGAGATGATGCAAAATGAAGAAAAATATGAAAAAATCTTAAAGGCATTGAACAGTCGTCGTATTATTCCTAGACCATTTGTAGCTCAAAAACTTGCATCAAGTGATGACTTTCTATCTCAAAATGTTATACCTCTTGAAGCATACCGTAATGGCCTAAAGACTGAAGCTTTATCAGTGTCTGCATCAGAGGAAGAAGGGCTGAGTTTCTTAAATGAATATGATGAAACAAAGCCAGAACTGCCTAGTGGAAAAAAGAATCAGTCTCTTACACTGATAGAACTGCTTAAAAATAAAAGGATGGGAGAAGAAAAGAATTCTTCTATTTCTCCTCAAAAGATCCATAATCAAACTGCAAGAAAGAGATTTGTTCAGAAATGTGTTCTTCCACTAAATGAAGATAGTCCATTGATGTATCAACCACAAAAAATGGACTTCACTATGCACTCAGGTAAGAGGACATTTATGACTATCTTACATAATTTAAACACAGTTAATGTTTACCTTAGTGGAATATGTGTCAAAAATACTTTTTCAGAATCCTTTTATTTAAGCTGCTTTTTTGCAGAGCAGAGATTGGTTATACTGTTATTTCTGTATAAATCATCAGTTGATGTTCATCAGCACTGAATTCTCTGTGCCTCATCTCTTGGTCACAATGCAAGGTGAGAACAAAAGCAAAAACAAAAAGCTGATCTGTAAAAATAAAATTTGTCACGGACGGGGGATGGTTCTTTGGATGGGAGGTTGATGTTGTTTAGAAGCATAGTGTTACTAAAAAGGCTGTCATATTTTTGCCAGTGCTCCAAAGTGATACTATTTTCAAGATTTTAGTTGTCGGTTTTCCTACTGCTTGGGTAAAACGAAACAGACTCTTTAAACTGAATGGATTGGTGTCTGTTGTGTGTTGTGATTAACCCAAAGAAACTTCTCCCTCTCCAATTCCTCATTGTATTGTGGGATAGTTTGGTTTTGGAGGACTGTTGTGTGTAGAAAACATTTATTTGGGGTTTTAGATTTTGCTATAGTGTTCTAGTAGAACAAAACAGATGGTTTAGCTTAGTGGTTATGCACCCATAGTTTTTCCTTTTCAAAGGAATATTTTGTATGTATTGGCAAGTGATGTGGCTGATAAAAAGTTGCCATACTTTATTTGGTATTGCTAAGTCTGGTTTATACTTTTAGACTAGAGAAATGTTGTGTCTGTATAGGTTTCTTTTGGAGGTTAAGAATGTTGAAGATAAATTTAGATGATCTCATAATTTTAGCACTGGGTTGAATGTATCTAAGGTAAAAGTAACTGGTCAATGGATTAATAATGAATAAAATTACTGTAATGCTGGTTTGTTTACTTTGGGCAGACACTGGGATATTTCAAATATTTGTAATGCAGTGTTGATTTGAGGAAAGACTGCCTTGTATTTTAAGTGGTCTGAAAAACAATTTATCTTGTATGGGCTTCTGGTTAATAGGGCTCTTTCTTTTGTACGAAGAGAGTCTTTCAGAGATAACTTTTCAGCATTTTTCAGAGGGATAAAATGTAAGGAAGATGTGTCAGCTGTGTTGGCCAAGATATAGTACACTTCAGAGAGGGAAAGCATATTTGTGGCTATCACAATAATGTTGAAGAAACCAATTGAAACATGTTGGGGGCGTGAGGGTTGTCTGAGAAGTTAGGAGTTTCTTATTGTTTCAGCATGTTTACTGTGATGACTAAGATGTTAGCTTGTTGATCATTTATTTAGCACAAAGATTTTAGCAAAATACTTCAGATCATTAACTTTC
This sequence comes from Delphinus delphis, assembly GCF_949987515.2. NCBI lineage: Eukaryota > Metazoa > Chordata > Mammalia > Artiodactyla > Delphinidae > Delphinus > Delphinus delphis. Next base: position 79,484,577 of record NC_082683.1, on the reverse strand, counting down.
ATTATTGATTGTGCATTCAGAGTAATGAACATAAAATGCCCTGAATAAAATGTTGTGTCTAACAGCTGTTCAGTGGTGTGTTTTACCACCTTTTCTCCCAGCCTTCATCAGAAAGGCTTTTTTTAGTATTGAGACTTTTAAGGTTTTGTGGGTAAAACACTTTAATTACCACTTTGTCAACTAGACTTTTTAGTTTTTTTTTTTTTTATTGGTAATGTTGTAAACTTTGAAACTTCTCAACAGAACTGTCCTATTCAAATCATAGGATTGTATTTTAGGTTTAGGAAATGATCTGCGTAACACAGAAATCTGCAAGAAAGTGATAATAGATATTAAATCCAGAGGAGCTCAGGGGTTCAAGACACTCCTCCTTCTACCTTTCCAAAGAGCATGGGTTGGCTCTAAATACTAACTACAAACTAATAATAGGTAACTTAATTTCCCCTCCTTATCTTAAGCTAATTCAATGAACGTTTTTTAAAACCATCTTTATTGTGGTACTTTTTTTCACGCTTTTACCTAAGAAAATTTCACTTTTTGAAGTGAGAACTGGATTATAGTTTTCTTTTGAATGATAGGTATGCCTGTGAAGCTTAGAACATGTGTGCATTGCAATACGACGTTTACAAGTGCTGTTAGCCTGTCCAACCACTTACGCGCTTATGCACGAAAGAAGAGTGCTGGACTTTTGACTGGTACAGGTATGTTTGAACAGATAACACAGCAAGTCTGTTTGATACAATACACTTTTTTTTCTCACCAGACTGGTGCTAGTTCAGATGATATTTATAGCTGTCTTTTGTAAGCAGCAGTTGAGTCTGAATAAACATTAAATTTCAGCAACTTGTAAACTGTTGGATATAATTTTAAGCAAGTTATTCTTTTTCATTTAGCTCTTATGGCTTGATTTGAGGAAAAAGGTAACCTAATAGAGGTGTGGAACTTTTGAGTCTACATTATTATTATTGATTTTTAAATTATACCATTTTTGATTTTTAAATTTATTTTTTAGTAGATTCTAGTAAGACATCTCTCTTTGGTAAAAAAGACTGTAGTTCTAGCTTAGGGAAATGCTTTGTTAGGCAAAGAAATTATAGTGAAATTTCAAATATGTAACTAAATTAGAAAACTAAGCAAACTAATGAGTCTTCATTAGTCTATAGATCAACTTTTTGAAGGGGCAGGCCTTATTAATGGCCCGTGTTGACAACTGAATAGATTTTTCTTTTAATGCCCCTAAACTATATTTAGGATTAATAAATATAGCTGTGCACATAAATGTTAGCATGCACATTTCTGTGTTATTTTTGGTTGGTTAGCCCAACCTTGCAGATACCTCTTCATACTGCTAGCTTGTGAAAATTTTATTAGCTTACTCATATGTAATACTGCTTCTTAAACCCTACAGAATGCCTTGCTCTTTTCGTTTGTAGCCTTTCAAGCTACCCTGCTTTAGCAAATCCCATGTCTCACATCTTAAAATATTCTCTCTTTTCTAAATAGATCTACATAAAATTCTTTTGCCTAAAATTCTCCTTCCAATCTTTTTATTTCTCTTGCTCTTTTAGATCACTTCCTTCTGCTTTCTTCTAGTTGTTGTTTACCCAGCTTTTTTGTTCTTCCTCATGTCTTCCTATGGCTTACATCCAATATGTTCTTGCCACCAAAGAAACACTTGTATTCACACTAGTGTCTTTCTTTCTTCTGCTTCTTTGCTGTATCCTTTGACTTTATATATCAATAACCAGGGATGACTGCTGACGATTTATATTAAAAGGAGGGGAATAGAGTGAGTTTTACTTTACTGGATTAGTCCTCCTACTGTGACATTTCAGTTACTCCTGCCTTCATCAGTCTTGGAAGGTAATTGCAGACATTAGAGGCAGGGAGGCAGGGAAAATAAGAGACTGTAGAAACCGGAAATCATCATTATTGTTATCATAACCACTAACTTGTATTGAACACTTCTATGCGTCAGGCACTATGCTATGCAGCTGACATGCATAACACTTAATCTTCACAACCACCGTTTCAGTTGTAAGTACTATAATTCTTTGCATTTTATAGGAAACTAGAGCTTTAGAGAACTTAAGCAAGTTGTCCAAACTTATGCAGTTAATAGTAGCAAACTTGAAATTCAAATCAGGGCTGTCTTACCCCTAGATCTTTGTTTTTAGTCACTATTACCTACCACATACAGGATGAAAGCAATTGAAAATCCTAAGATGAAGTTGGGTTCAAGGTGAGGATCATTGTGGTGCAGAGTCTAATTTGAAAGAGCAAGGAGGGGAGAGTTCTCTGGTGGCCTGGTGGTTAGGATTCCAGGCTTTCACTCCTGTGGCCCAGGTTCAATCCCTGGTTGGGGAACTGAGATCCCACAAGCTGTATGGCACGGCCAAAAAAAATAAAAAGAAAGGGAAAAAAAAGAAAGGGCAGGGACCCAAGAAATGGTTAGGGCTGTATTAGATTTCAGAGGACTTTAGAAAATGTTCCATTCTGACCATTTGGGCACGTTACATAGATATTCAATAAGGTAGATCTCTCCAGTCCAGATTTTGTAGTCCATTAAAAAAAAAAGCCTTTATCTCATATGAAAATCCTTCAACACATAGTATTAATTGCTTATAACTAACAGATAATGACCCTCCATTGACCAGGGGTGCATTCTCATGAACTCTTTATCATCTAAAAAGTTTCATTAGTTGGGGAAAAAGTAATATAAGATGAATGGGGATACATTTTTATGGGCATCAGAAAAGGAGATGCTATGTTTAAAATGTTATTAAATACTAACCAAAATATCAGAAGTGTTAGGAAATACGAAGTGTGTGTTAGGCAGTCCTAGGGCAAAAAGAAGGGAAATGAAAAGCTGAAGAAAGTCTAGGGTGGTATTTTCCACAGCCCCTACTCACTTTTAAGAAACATAAAAATCACATGCTCCCTTGGAAATTCTGAAACTTTTCCCCTTGTTTTCAAAATCTTCTTGACCAGTAGAGCTACATAAAGGATATTTTTGCTGATTATTCATGGCAGTAAGAAGTTTTTATGGGCTTTATTGTTTTCCAAGTGTAGAATTCTTTTTTTTTTTTTTTTTTTTGCTGTATGCGGGCCTCTCACTGTTGTGACCTCTCCCGTTGCGGAGCACAGGCTCCGGACGCGCAGGCTCAGCAGCCATGTCTCACGGGCCCAGCCGCTCCGCGGCATGTGGGATCTTCCCGGACCAGGGCACGAACCCGCATCCCCTGCATCGGCAGGCGGACTCCCAACCACTGCACCACCAGGGAAGCCCTCAAGTTCAGAATTCTGTATTATATTTATAAACTCCAGATGCCTATTCTCTTCTTCCATATCAGTTTCACTGGTGTAAAGCAATGGTCCCAACCTGTTAGCCAGGAGGTTTCCACTGGGTTATTATAAGGGATTCATCAATTCATATGAGTAAAAGGCATTAGTTTTCAAGAATATATAGATGCTGTTTTGATGACTAAAATACAAAATCATTTTTTAAAAAACTTACCTTAATCTAAGTATATCACAAAACTGAGACAATATAAAGGGAAAATAAGTAGAACTAAAGCCTCTGTGCTCCTGGTTCAAGCAGACTTGATTCATGTGAATTGTTAATTATGTGGCCTACTTCGGAAGAAAAAGCTTAGATATCCCTGGATGAAATGGTAAAGGCCTGCTTGGTTACCTGTGATGGAATAAACTCCCAAGCCTTCTTAGAAACCACCAGCTAGCTCCTGGCCTCGTCTCTGGGAACTGGTGGCTTTTTGAGAAAGAGAAATATTCCAGCCAGCCTGAACAGAAGGAAAAGGATGCCCCTCTGTTACTCTAATATTTATTTACTGATGACTCAAATACTTCTAATGTGATGGTTCTCAATCTTTGGGGGGGTTATTGACCCTTTTGAGACTTTGAAAGCTATGGGCCCCATCCCAGAAACATGCACTTATCATCCACAGATAAAAAGTTTTATTATATGTAAGCGTTACATATCCCTTGAAGTTTATCATCCCTGGGGCCTTCCTCTGGTGAAAAACTAAGAAAGAGGAGATGCCAAATAAAAATGAAGTGTAAAGAACACAAAACTGGGATTCTGGAGCCCTAAGAAATCTTTCTCTTTTTTTAAGAATTAGAAGATGCTTAAAATGCCAGAACTGTGTAACATCAAACTAATTTATATGGTCACAGATATAAATCCTAACTTAACTAAAAGGAAATAATGAAGAAAGTAGGAAAGTTTGGGAATTAAAGACATGGAAGAGGTAGCCATACTTAGAACAGAGTTCAATTGTCAAGAAAGAATAAACTTCACATATTTAAATTTTGTCCAACGCTGACCTAGTTTATTTATCATCCTTTGGGCAGGTTCAAATGAATTGTTTAATAATTTCCATGTGCCTTCAGTTGTGGATAATCATTTATGAAGCTGTTTTACTGAGGTTTTTTCTTCAGTGGATTTTTATCTAAAGAGACTAGTTCCAAAGGGTTTACTTTATATCCTACATTGCAAATTCAAGACATACTTCTTATTCAAGAATTTATTCTAGTTAATATAGACTGCAGTATTGGAAGACTTCTTTTTCAGGTTTTGTTCTCTTTAGATTGTTTCACATGCCCACACAGATTTCTTTTTCCTGGTTGATTCTTTATACAGTCTAATAAGAACATTATTAATTTTCATTAAAAATTAGAAATTTCATACAATTTATAGTAAATGCCTTTAGACTTTTTATTTTAACTGCTGGCTTTTTTGTGTTTAATAATATTTTAATTAAATGATATCTTTTTCATACTGGCAGTATTAAGAACACAGTATATTTACTAAGTTATTAATAGAGTGATGGAGTCTAGTGCCTCTTTCACTCTCACGAGTGTCCTGGATTGCACAATAAATTATAGGGTCACCCTGGTTATTAAAATTTTTTAATATTTAAAATTATTCAAGGCAAAGTGTATTCTATCAACTTAATCTGCAATCAGGAACAACAAAAAATACTTTGCGGTCAGAGTAGCAGTGAATTTTTAACAGGTAAAGAAAGGGAAGTAATTGAAGTCCAAGTAGAGAGAATGCTGTGAAAGTAAATATATCAGTAAGTTGAATACATGTTTGCACAGTGCTTTTCTGTGGTAACATAGCAATCTGTCGTCTCCTAAAAAGAAAAGAAAATAACAGTGGTATTCAACGTTTTTACTAGAATTCCATTTTACATCTTGACCTTGTATACAAACTCACATTCATACATATACACACTCACTTGTTCACTCACCTGAATTGAGTATGATGCACTCTGATATTTTCTGTTTTATTATTTTTAATTAAAAATAATAGTGGTCATGACCCAGTAAATTGATTTACTACCCACTAAGAAGTCACTACCCACAGATTGAAAACACTCCCCTTAAGTGTCTCTTTTAGAAACTGATACTGACTAGAATCAACAACAGTAACAGTTTAGAAATCATAACACTCCTTCTGTGGCAGCAAGTGAATTTTCTTTACTCATTGTATTCAAATGTTTAACTATAGATCATATTTTTCAATCAACTGCTCACCTTTGGTATTGAAAGTAAATTGGAAATTTCTAGCTACTTAAAATTAATGTAGGAAATATATTTTTACATATGCAAATATGTGGGGGGGGCTTCATTTAATTATCTTCAGAATACTTCCATGATAATATTTTGGAAGTAAAACATGATGGTTGCTGTTCTACAACAACAGACTCGTCATTATAATTAAAGAATGACTTTTCCAGTGAGAAAAAAATAAAGAAATTGATACTAGACCCTTTTCAGTCAGTAACACTAATGCAATATGTCTGCATTCTTTTTTAGTGAAGTCATTGTTTTATTTTTCATACCATCCACTTTTAAGCGGAATAGTAGATTATGTGTTACTTAATGGGATCTTTTGCCTGTTTTCAGCTTTAATGGTATAATTGGCCATAGGGGCCTGCAACAACAAGCACTAATGAACATATAACACGGTGCCAGGTGCTGAGTGGGTATATAAAAGCCACTAGAAAAATAATTCTTTTATTGTAGAAAGTGCTGTAGGAATTCTTTCTGCTGTGAGGGAAAGAAAAAAATAGTATTGTAAAAGCTTTTCAAGGTGTATTACTTGTCCTTTCATGAGTGTCTTCTGTGGTATCTTTTAAAATATTATAATATTGCATCTTCAAGAAACCACATCCTTTTATAGTGATTCATTCAACCTGAAAGAGTATAAGAAAATTTCAATCTTATTATGATTAAACTCTAAAGGAGCAAACCAGCTTCTAATTAAACCAAATACCTGGATAATTCCTCCAGACTAGGCTGTATGAGGGATACATAATGAGATATGACCCTGTATTAAAGAACTTAGGAAAGCATTATTGGCAATACACACAAAACTGTCAAAGTTAGAGAACTATGCAAGATACTATACACATTAATAGTATATTGACTGTATGTGCTCTAGGAGTTCAAGTTGTTTGTTTAGTCTAGGCCTCCTTTCGAGGGGAGCTGGGAATTAAGTTGAGTTTGTTTTTTCCTACTGTTTTTTTTTACTGTTTGTCGCCTTGTTAAGTAGAGCCTCAAAAAGAAAGAAAAAGGAAGAAAAGATAGCTCATGCTGATATGTTTCTTACAATGTTTAAAGTGGGAGGGAAAAATAAAAACAGTAGTCAAATAAAATTTCCGTTCATTCAACAAAAGTTTTAGCTGTTTATTGTTGTACCAGGACTGTGCTAGCTCTGAGGCTATAAAGACCCTGCACTCCAGCTGCGTAAACTTAATGATGGTGATCTGTTAGGACAAGGACAAATGTACTGTTGCAGAAAGCTTTGTAAGGTTTCAGCTAGACCCTGAACGTGAAGGTTGAGTAGTTTTAAACAGAAGAAGAGATGAAGTAGGACATTCCAGGTAGAGAGAACAACATAGCGTGGGATAAAGGGATGGAATTTGGAGTTCAAAAGGTGTTGGGAGAATCAGTTGTAGGTGTTTGGGAAGATGGTAACACCAGAAAGGTGGGGTTGATGCTTTGAGTGCTTGCTAAAAAATTTAAGAAGTCATCGAAGAATTTTTTAAAATAAGGAAATGACGTGTTCAGATTTGTATTTGAAAAAGCTATTTCTCATAACAGTGAAAAATGGGTTTCTGTAGTTTCTTGGCTGTAACTTATTCTGTGGTACTATTCTTTTTTTTTTTTTACTGATGTGGTACTATTCTTCATTAAGAGTGTATGTCTGTATGTATTTGTCTGCCCAGTAATGTGTGATTTATTCAGGATTAGCAAGGTAGTGAATGGTTCAAGTTGAGTAAATTTTCTGGATAATGGATGACTAGTGTCAAAGTTGATTTCATCCTAACCATTTTTATGGTAGTGTTTCTAAAACGTTATTCCTGTTTTTGCCTTGCGAAACAGTAGACTGAATATAATTTAATTATTTGAGTATTTAGAGTCATGCTTACGGATGCTAATTGTTGTATTATGCCAGCAAAAATCGGGCTATTTGCCCACAATACTGAAAAGCGATTGGCTGATTCATTCACTAATTCAACAAGCATTTTTTTCAGCTTCTTGGTGGTTTATGTATTATGCTAAGTATTACAGAGATAAATTGGAACTTACAATATGGTAGAAGCGCATATATGCATAACTAATACAAAACAAATTTTAAGTGCCAAATTATAAGTGTGCATGAAATACTGTGGAAGTTAGGATGAAGAGGAAGGTATTTTCAGCTAGACCAGGGCCCAGCAAGGTTTTTGGAAGTAGAATCTGATTTGGACCTTGAAAGATAGTTAATTGAAATGGAAGTGGGGGTCAGGGGTGGGGAAGGAGCATGCCTGGGACTGTGTGGAAAGTTTATTGAAAACACTAGGAAGTAGGAGATAAGGGAATAGAGTTGGACAAGTAAAGGACATAGAATGCTAGAATGCTAACCCATGATGCTGGAATTAATTTTGTAGGGAGGAGCCAGTAAAGGTTTTTTTTTTTAAAGAATTTGTGTGAAGCTTTTAAAACTGTTTTTTAAATAAAAGTTAAAGGAGTTGGTGGGGAAGTGGAGAAATTGTAGATGAGGTCATTTTAGGAGTCCTGAACCAGGATAGTGGCAATAGGAATGTAAAGGAGGGATAGAAATGTCTGGATAATATTATGGAAGTTAAGTAAGCAGAACTTGGCAGATTAGTTAGAGGTACAAGAATAAGAGGAAAGAGATGGAGATGGGTCAAAGTTTTAAACCTTGTTATTGGGAAGATGGTTATACCAATAGAGTTAATGAGTCTGCTACCAGGATGTTTGGTAAGAGAACGGTGGGCTTCGTTACTTCTCTGGCTGTCATTTATCTAGCAACACAACATCATCTAGGTATGTACTGTTAACAAAGCAAACAATCACACTTGCTCAATCAGTAAGTTTGTTTTTGGGAGAATGGAGCCTAAGAGTTTTGTACTATTGTAGCATAAAATATTTACATTTTATGATGCCTGCTTTTGCTGGTCATCGGTTATACAACTTAGGAATTCTATCTGATAATCTTTTTTGACCAATATTTTGTTTTTCATAAAAGTGTTAACTAGTCCCCTAGCGTTCCTATTGGTTCTGTTACTTACCAGTTTTCAAGTTTTGTTTTGTTTTTTTAACAATTAACTTAATCTGGGTATTTATGTTTGAATTTTTTTAACTTGTCTAATATCTTTACATCCTTAGTTGTAGTGTTGTGTTTGTTATGATTTATGTTCTGACATGAATCTCTTGAATGCTGTTTATAATCTGGATTAAAATTTAGTAGATTTTACAATAAAAAAGTATGTTCTGGCCAGACCTAAACTGTAGGCAGATCCACTTCAAGTGACTTTATGGAAATAATAAAATAATACACAGATTTTTTTTTTTGGAGGTTAGGGCAAGAGGATGGCTTGCTGGAGACTGGTGGTCCCTCACTTAAGTAAGAAGTGGAAAAGTAGGATTTACTGTTTTTTTGTTGTGTCTGGAGTTTGAGGAATAAGGTTAATTCTTGCTGTCCAGTGTTTAAAGTATATATTTAATTGTGGCCTTAGCTGGAAGTTAGCTAAACCAGAAATTACCTAGTCAACACCATGTTTGTTAATAGTTCAGATTTTGGCTGGAATGTAAAAAAATACTTCAGAATTATAAAAAGCCAAATCAGATCTATTGGGATTATAGATTTGTGATATTTAGATTTACTCTTATGATTATTATGAACTCTATCTAATTTAAGTTGAACATGATTATATTAAAGATAAGTTAACAAATTTTTAGGTAAGGTCATTTCCTTAACTAATTTTGAATAGGAACAATCATTGAGTTACTTCTACTAAATATGAAGTGGTAATTTGGAAATACACTTTTAGAGGGCAGGGAATGTGATTATATTCAGGTGATTCTAAACAAATGTGATTTAGAGCAGATTTGCCATTGTGTATTTTAATGTTTATTCCAATTTTAGATATGTCTTTGTCTTAGAAAAGTGGTTGATATTCAATGCCTATTGGGTTTAGTAAAACAGCATGCAAATCCAACCTACCTTAAGGAGAAATTTTAAGTTTTTTTTTTTCTTACCTGTTACCACAGGTACCTGTTAACTCTTAATTGAACAATAAACAGCTTATACCTGGGGGATTGTTAGTTTTTAGCTTTTTGCAACCTAAAAAAAACTAGTCTGCCTCCAATTTCTGTTTATAAAGATGTGTGATAAAGTTTCATATTTATGTTTAGCTTTTCCCTTCACATGGATAATGCTCAAAGTATCATTTTACTAATCATTCCCTCTACTTTGAAATAGCAGAGGCTTCTAGACATTGAATGTATCGATATGTACTTTTTCTTGTCCCAAGTAGATAACTTTCTTTGAACCAAGCATATAAAGCTGTTGCTACCCTTAATACAACCTCCTACTTTGTAGGGCAAACTCAAGCTACCTGACTCCTCTAGACTGATATTAAGCCATCAACTTAATACTTGCAGCAAAGGAAATCTGCTTTTCAAATACTTTTCACTTCATTCTCTTCTAGGTAGAATGTTAAATCATGCTATACCTAATTAACTTTGCCATAATTGCCCTGTGTTTCTAGGTTAGTTACTGTTTTTAGTTATTGAGAATGGAAACTCCAAAAATAATGAAAGTAACTTAGGGTACTAAAAAAAAAATCCAATTTTAGAGTGAAAATATCAAGGGAAAATGATGATGAAAATATGCTTCTGAGGTTGCTAATTGTGTATCTATATGTTTAATTCTGATTGGAAGGGGAACATTGCTTTCATAACAATAAACTACTTAAACTGCTTTATGTGTCCATCTTGGGAAAAATGACTGGTTTGATTATGGCAGTGTAGGTAGGAATGAAGAGCTGGTGTTGGGAGTAGGGACGTCCTTTCCATTTTTAATGGGCTATATAGAGAGTGGGATTTAACGATTTTTCTCTTAATAAGTATTTTTTTTTTATGGGCCAAGAGATTAAGAGGTAGAACTGAGGGCAGCCTTTCTCACTTAGGGTAGTTGTTACTCAGGACCCAGAACTGGCTACATAATTTGCAGGATCCAGTGCAAAATGAAAATACAGCGCCTCATGTTCAAAAATTATTAGGAATATCAAGACTGCAACAGCAGAGCATTAAACCAAGTATGGGACACTATAAGACCGCACAGATCGAACACTCACAAAGTCTGTCTTGCAGGCGCTTTTTGCAAAGAGGAAAGTATACACTGAAGAACAAAGAATTTAGCTTCTCAACAAATGACTTTCCCAAACCCACATCCCTATTTTATACAGGCTAACATGTTTCTCCTCACCCCCTTAGTTGGGGCTGAGGGAAAGAAAATGCTGTTGGCACAGTCTTTTATATGCTTTTGGCTTATGAGCCTTGAAGGATAATGGCAGCAACTAGAATTGAGTTTGTTTATCCATCTCATACTTCTGCACCCCTTGGGACATATGCATCCTCTTCCTACCTCGCCACTGGGACCACCGTCTCCATCACCAGCTTGTTAATAATGGTGGTAGGAATGTTGGGCTTATCTGTTTATGTCATTTTTATCGCTACTGTTTTCCTGAATGAGCTCATAGTTACAATTGCATGCTCACCTTATACAGGCCAACTAGATGGAGAAGAAATTTTCTTCCCTCTAGTAGGGCTATAGCATGCCTCTTATTTTGGATGTGTATAATCTGGCCATTATACTAAGTTTGACTTTACCCTAAATATGCCAACAACCAGTTAGGAACAAAACAGAAGAAATAGGGCTTTTGACTAAACAGGCAGGGAAGGGTGATTGCAAATAACAGTATTTTGGTGGGGAATGTTAATTTAGTTATGATGTTAGTTCTTTACCATAGAGGCTTCAGATGTTTTTAAGAAATAAATCTCTATTCTTTGAGGTCATTTGTGTAGTGAATTAAAAAGAAAATGAAATTCATTGAAGCAGTTATTGTATATAATGGGCAGAAAGGTGGAAGTGGCAAAAGGACTTACGTTAGAGCCCAAAGTAAATTACTTTTCTTCTATGTATAAAACTAATGTCTCAGAAAACAGATTTGAATTTGTATCTGTCGTATTATTTATTGATTTGCTTTTTGCTGATCCAGTTTAGTTCTTTAGGTACAATTGTTGTTTTGTTGTTGTTGTTGTATTTCGTAGCATAGCAGTATGATGTTCTTTTTGAGGGCTCATAAGTCTGCTGTATTTCTGTCTCATTCCTATTTGATCAAAACAGCTGTTTTACTGAAAGGTATATTCTGAAAAAATTTTTATATGACCTTACAGCTCAGCTCAATTCATTCTTCTTACAAGTAAACTATTACTACCAGTAGCAATGTAGATCTTTTATAAATCAGATAACTTCAAAGTTTTTTTTTTTTTAGTCTTCCGGTTAAAATTGATCACTTTAAACATGTCCTGCCACCCTAAATAGGAAGATCTGAGTAACTGGGTTTATTCATTTCTAAAGAAGTATTTATACTCAAGAAAAAGAAAATTAAGAATTTCTAAAACTAATCTAGTATTTTTTGTAAATTTCAAGTATAGAAACAATGTTAGATTTAAAATACTTTGGAACAGAAAAACGGTATGTGTGTGTTTTGATTTTTGACAGTACCAAGTAAGTGCAAATAAAATTCTGTTGTAAAGAAAGGCTTTGTATAAAGTTATCTATTTGACAGATTATTCATAGAAACAACTTCAATAAACCTTAGGCTATTTGTCAGAAATATTGATGAGCCGCATTATACTAAAACTGACTGTGTTAGTGATGTTGTTTTTAATGTTCTAACAATTCCTGGTACAGTCCAGAATAAAACTGCTTTTTCCTCTAGAGACAATAAAATCTGTTAAATGAGAACATTTTGTATAATAGACATGTTTGTACATCATCTTTTTCATTTAGTGGAATATTCTTTTTTTTATATACAGATTTTTCTAAAATTTTGGGCAGTATTGTAGGGGTGATGGTTGGATGTTGATATTAGAAAAAATTATTCCTGTCAAATGTATTCATATTTTACTTCCTAAAATAAATGACATTTCAAGGGGTAAAAAATTTTAAAGTGATGATGGAGATATTAAGATATGGAGATACTTATGTGTAATTACCAGAGTCCCCTGGTTTTTAATATCTTAACTTCATGGACAAGTTTCCAAGGATTCCCAGTTCATGTGATTCCCTAAACTTATGTGGAACTCTGGATACTGGAGATTCTCAATCATTTTCTGACAGAGTTGTCCTACTTTCCAAAGTCATAATACCATCAAATACTAATTACTACAAAAACTATGGCATTCTCACTTAAAATTTAGATCTGATCATTCATAAAAACAGCCATAAACTTAAGAGTTCCTAGGGTTCATATAGTATCAAAAGTCAGAAAAAAAATTTTTTTCCCTCGATTAAAGTCAAAAACATTTCTATACCTGAGTAAACATTTCCAGTTCCTTTTTTTTTTTTTTTTTTCTCTCCTGTACGCTGGCCTCTCACTGCTGTGGCCTCTCCCGCTGCAGAGCACAGGCTCCGGACGCGCCGGCTTAGCGGCCATGGCTCATGGGCCCAGCTGCTCCACGGCATGTGGGATCCTCCCAGACCGGGGCACGAACCCATGTCCCCTGCATCGGCAGGCGGACTCTCAACCACTGCGCCACCAGGGAAGCCCTCCAGTTCCATTTTTTAAAGTATCACAGCATCTACACGTAACTTAAATGCTTTGTAACTGATGAAACATTCTTTTGCGTGCTTCCCCATCGCCCTCTGTCCTTCTCCCTCAGTTTGCTTTACACACCTAACATTAGCATTCTGTGAACAAATATTTAACGGATTGTTAAAATGTATTTTATTTGTATCCTACAGTAATTTATTTACATTTTAAAAGGAAATTTGAATACAGTGTGGCAATTTTGACAACCAGCAAGCTCATCAAAGTAAGATTCTATCTGTAATCTCATGATATACCAAATGCTTGCTCTGTTCCACGTAACAGGGACAGGGATTGTGTGTAGTTTACCTTATAGATAGGGAAAGAGTAGCTGACATCTAGTAGCACTTAGCCCTTTGAGTTCCTTAAACTCTTTACTTCTAGTGTATGAATTTCTTTAAAATTCACCTAAATTCAAATTGCTCACCAAAGCAACTAGGAAAAAGAAAGTGCTGACTACAGAGTATGTGTTACCTCATTCTTCTTACTGGTTATGAAGAACCTAGTTTCTGCATAGAAGCTAGACTGGCCAGTGAAGAATTTAAGTTTGACTGCTAGCAACATTCATTTAAACAAATGATACAGAAATGTTCTACAGGAACTATAGTGTATATTACATAGCGGTAGAACAGATTTCTGTTCATATGCTGTCTAAATGTCAAAGGTTAAATTGCTGGGTTTTTCTTTATTTTTCACTCCAGAAGTATTTGTTGAGTTCCTACTATGTGCCAGACTCTTAAATGAGCTAACTAATGAGAACCTTGTAAGATTTTTCTGTTCCAGATTTTGGTTGTTTAACTTTGAAGTAGCCATTCTTTAATACTTGACTTCCTATATAGTTCTTTACTTATTAGATTCTTCTTCTGAGGATAAACAGAGAAAGACTGTAAGACCTAGATTTTACTTTTAAAGAGGCAGGTGACAGGAGGCGAAAAACAGTGGCTTGAATGAGATTTAGGCTTCTCATGGTTTTTAATTTTCTATATGACATTTCTGTTAGCATTGCCACTTGACTACTGTAAGAAACTATGTTTATTGGTTTTATAATAGTAGCATCTATTCTTTTGGAACCCAGACTTCGAACAGTTCATTTCACGCAATCATTGAATAGCTAGTTCCTATTCTCTCTTACCTAGAATTTTTCCAGGGGATTTCATGTGACAGGTTAAGAGAAGAAAAGCCATTTGGACAACTCTTCTGTTACATTTGTTTCCCTCCCCCTTGGATCCCTAGAGATAAATTCTTACCATCTCTTCCTGCTAATTGACCAGCAGCACCCTGGAATATTATCATCCCTTTGTCTAAAGGAATGGCGTAGTTTTATTCAAAGAATAAAATGTTATGTCCTGTCTATTCCTACCTATAAAAAATACCTTTTTTCTTTATTAAATTAGATTTTTTTTGTAATAAATGATTGAAGGAAAAGTCAAGTAACAGAAAAATTTCAAGAACAGTTAGCACTAGAATTTTGATCCACTTTAATGTAAAAATCTTGTTTTCCCCTTTTTTAATCACATTTTTAAAATAAGGTATAGGAGAAAATATAAAAGGAAAAAAACGTAACAAATAGCAGTTAACTTCTGGTCCATTTATGAACTTATGTGAGGTAATCTGGATCTGTATTTGTTTTCTAGGAAAATAAAACATGTGCTTGTTTATGCAATACAGATTGAGTTTAAAAATGAAAGTTGAGCATTGTTTGCCCTTTCAGATGTAGGGCTAGCATATAATTTTAAGAGCTATTTATTATTATAAAATTCAAAGTGAATTGGTATATAAAATTGATTTTTCATTGAACTTTTTTGTTTTCAAACCATGTGAGATCTGATTAATGGAGAAGTAATCAAATGCAAACTTAATGATCTCACATAAAAGGTTATAGTTTTCCTGGAAATAAGATTTAACCAGATGTTAATGTATATATATGATCATAAGAGAAAAGATTACATTGCTGTAATAATTGACCAATTTAGTCATTTCAAGTTATTTTAGTTACATTTTCTCAGTTCTAGTTTGATATGGTAAAGCATTATTTGAAAAAGGAGTGCAGGAAGAGTGTATGCTGATAATATTACTGCTGTTAGAGAACCAGCTGCAAGTTAGTGCATGCTTTAGGGAATACAAATGAATACAGACTTTTTCTAACTTGATTTAGATGGTCTGACCTCCCTAGAAGTATAGTATGTATATATACTTGGAATATATGAGAAATGTTAAGTCTTTTTCTTCCCTTTTTTAGCTTTAGATTGTAAGCAAAAGAAATCAAGGTCAAGATCTGGAAGCAAGAAGAAAATGCTAACATTACCTCATGGTGCTGACGAGGTTTACATTCTCCGATGCAGGTATATGCCTATATTGCCAAATCGGCTCAGTTTCTTCAGATTTTGCTTTGAGACATATTAGCTGTTTTATTTGGGATTTTTAGTTTGTGGCAGAAGGTGCATTCTCAAAAATCAAGTTACAAATGAACTTTTGGAGACAGACTTAAAATCTTATATGGCTCATAATATGCTATACTTCAACAACTAATGAATCAAGGTTTTTACATTCGCTAGGATACTGTGATTTGTAAAAGTGTCTTTTGTTTTTGTTGTGTTTTATTTGTGTGCTTTGTTTGGTTTAATTTGATATTTTTTTAGTTGTCTTGAGTTCCTGCTTATTGGGAATATATTTTCTCTCCACTCATACTTCTAAGTGTAGCTATACGAGCTCATTCACACCTTCCATACTCATCTTCATGCAGTTTAAGGAATTCTGAATTGGGGAGTGGTCTTTTGAAAAGAATAGTGCATTTTGGAATTAAGAGTTGTTTTAAATATATTAAGATGTGTAGACGTTAAGACCTTTTAATTAATTTTAACCTAATAGTAATGTTCCCATCTCTACAAATATTAGTGGAGTTATTATGAATTGGCAGTTTTGATATTGTATTAAAGCATTTTGACTTTATAGGTGTTTAGAAACTATTGTCAAGTACTATCTCCAATACAGAGTAAAGTTTGCTCCTGTGTTTATGGATTTTATGGGAATTGGTTTTAAATAAAGGGAATTGGTCATGTTAAGAGACTGTTATCAACTTCTTCTCTAGGTTTTGTGGCCTAGTCTTTCGTGGACCATTGTCTGTTCAGGAAGACTGGATTAAGCACTTACAACGACACATTGTAAACGCTAATCTTCCACGGACTGGAGCTGGCATGGTGGAAGTCACGTCACTACTCAAAAAGCCTGCCTCCATTACAGAAACTTCATTTTCTCTACTAATGGCAGAAGCAGCTTCGTAGAACAAGAAAACCTTTTAAATAGCAAATTTGAATTGGATGTAAATTTGAAATTCTTTGTCTTTTTTTTAAAGCCACATTAAATTATCCGTTTATAAATACTAAAGCAGGAAAATGGGGAAAAGTGAATGACAGTGACATCAGAGCAAATTGAGTGCTTCAAACAGTAAGTAGTCTCTATATTTTGTATAGGATGGGAGATGTGTTTCTGAGGTTTACTACGTTTTGTCAGTTAACTGTGTTCACTCAATGATAGATCAGTACACGTAAGCAGTCATTAATAAACTGTTGCACATGGATACTTAAAGACAGACTTATTGGAAAATTATGTTTTCTGCAGTGTTACCAGAATCAAGGTTCTGTTTATTCCCCACAAGACTTGCATTGAAAATTAAGATATTATATTTTGTTTGTATATATTTAGTGTTTTGTATAATACCAGGAACCGCTAACTAAATTTACTCAACTTAGGGCATTAAATATCATGTACTTCATAGTTTGAGACTGTTCACTCAAATAGGGCAGAGTACTATTCTATCTAGATGTGTAAGTGTTTTTTTAAAATCACATGGAACGGTTTTTTTTATACTAAAAAGTGGAGGGAGATTTGTTTAAACAAGTATTTCTAAAAGAAATATGTACATAGTCCTGGAAATTATTCATGGTAAGGAAATATTCTTTACTCCAGTTGCATTTCTCAGACAATAAAGTGGTGCATCCATGCTACCTCCTACTTTGTCAACAAAGATGCTATTTACCCTTTACATTTTTGTATCATAATAGATTTTAAAAATCTAATGTTCTTTATTGCAAGACATCCTTTTGTTAACAGATTTGTTTCTTTTTAATGTTTTACCTAAAATTTGACATGCTTACAGGACAGGTTTGCCTCTTACTTTATTTAACATTGTAGAAATGTAATTAAAAACAATGCTCACTACACAGTTTAGAATAGGCTTTCTCATTTATATTCTCCTCCAGATTTGATCAGTTAGCAAAACTTAATACACCAATTGAAATATTTCTACATATGATGAGAATGTTTACAATTTAAATTTTAGAACTTGTTTTGGATGTGACTATATGTACGAAAATCGTGTAACACTATGCTCATGCTAAGAACCGACATAATGGAATTACTGAAATAAATGTGCTGTGAGGAATGGAAAATATGGTGCAGATGTCTTGGTCATGATAAATTGTGATTCTCCTTTTAAACTCTTCCCAAAAGCAAATTAATTATTTTAATCTGAAATTAAATTCCTTTACAAATAACAGTTTTTGTATGCAAGCACCATTTCATTTTATTTCATGTAGTATGGCTAATACTATAGTTGAAACAAGGATATGCATTGATACTTTTCTTCGTATGTAAATAAAGTTAAGAGCAGTTAAAATAAGGAGTATTTTGGTAGAGTATATACATACCTCACTGCCAGTGAAATTGCTTTCCTATGGTATATCTCCTTACCAGAAAAATCTCTAAATAAAAAAAGACTTAAAGAAAATTATAATGTCTATAGTGTGAAACATTTCTTATTTTTATCACTGGTGGAAATGGTCCACTTGAAGTTGTGTTTCATTTGATTTATGTTGTTTATACTTAGCAGGTTACTTTATTCACATACTTCATATGTAAAATTAGGAAATTGAACAAAATGGATCATTCCCAACCAATGGTCTCCTGATCCCTGGGTTACTAGATAAGGGGAAAAGTACTTATAAGTTATTCTCATTTTTCCAAAGGCCTCATAGAAACTGTTTGCTTCTCTATAATGGTGAGTCTAACTAAAACATCAAATTTCTTAACTTTTGACTGAAAATTTACCAAGTCTGTGTATACCAGTATTCTCTTACTGAATAAGTTTCATTGATATGAATATATTCTATATTTAAATAGAATATATATTTTTCATTGGAAGTCATACTACTACGTAGCAAGTACAGTTCAGAAATTAAGGGGAAAAAAAAAGATTCCTGGTGGGAAGACTAGCAATCACTAGAGCCCCTTTCAACTCTAATGTTTATAGTTCTTTGATTTAATTAAGCCAACTATCAAGATGTAGGAATATAAGTAGCTAGTTTGACCACAGATTTCATAAGCAAACCTAGATTACATTTTTTATGTTAAACTATTTCTAAAACAATATTTCTCCTTCTGGATATAAAAAGAATTAAATCATCAAAATACAATAATTCAAATTGGAAACAGTAAGCTAGAGGGATGCCTGAAAAGTAAATTAAACAAAGAACATTTTTCATAATAAAGATATTTGGGTTTCAAAATTTTAAAAACTTCTTAGGGAGCAAAGTTTGTCTTTTATTTGGCAACTAGAAAGTTAATGATATATTTTAATTTGGCTTCCACTGGAAGAAAATTATAAAATATTGTCTTAAGTTACATGATAGAGTTTCATGTTAAAACATGCACTATTTCAGTATTCAGTATTGCTGAATTTTCTTTTGTAATTCCTTTATTATTGCCTAAGATGTTTGAGCCTCTTTTGTATTTGAGCTTCTTTTTCTTTTTTAAAGAAATCTTGTTAAAAGCATTGATTTATTTAATAGCATCAAGACAAAAAAAGTTAACTTCTTCAAAAGTAGTATTTTCCACTATGCTTCTTTAGAATATATTTAGAACCATGGCATAGCTATAATATCTCTTATTTTAGATTTCACATGCTTAGTTACGGGTTAGAGGGAATGATAGTTTTTCAGTAGTAATTTAATTAGACAAAGTTTCTTTTAAGGACATACACATAACCTCTCAGGGACTATACAGTTAAAACATACTGGTCCAAAATATAGCTTTGATTTTTTTTTTCTTCACTAAAAAATTGTAATACATGCTCTTTTAGAAATATTAAGAAAATGAAAAAGTAAAAAATGGGGAAAATCTCCTGTGGTATTATGACTCAAACACATTTACTTTTTTTTTTTTTTTTTTTTTTCTTTCTGTATATGATCTTTATTACATTCTGGTAGTTTTTGTCAATTCCTATTTTGGGTACATTTGTCACGATGGAGTACTGAATACAGTTTATCTGCATCATTATATATGACTGTGTATGACCTTCATTCTGAAACACATTTACTTTTAACAGCTTGTTACGTTTCTCATATTGTTTCAATATAGTTATGAATGTAATAATATTATAATTTATCCCAGTATCCCATTTTCCCAAGTTAATTTGAAATTTAAGTACTGCATTGTATAGACTAACCTTTGAATACTCAATCTTGAGCATTTTCCACCAACAACAACCAGTTCTCTGATTCTCCAGACACCAGTTCGGTGTCGAACAGTTCAAGTCAATTCTGACATTAACTACCTGGAGTTAGTGTCAGACTCCATGGGTTAAAGGGCTCAGTCCCACAAGACTGCCCACACTTGAGATGCCACTCACAAGTATCAGGTCACCCATACTTGTGATCAGCTGGCTATAAATCAAAGGTTGCCACAACCCACTCTTCAGGTTCAATAATTTGCTAGAGTGGCTCAGAGAACTCAGAAAAATACTTGACTTCAACAGTTTATTATAAAGAACATAACTCAGGAACAGTGAAATGGAAGAGATGCATAGGACAAGGTGTGCTGAGAAGGAGGTGGCATGGAGCTTCCATGCTTTCTCTGGTGCGCCACCCTCCCAGCACCTTGATGTGTTCGCCAACCCAGAAGCCCATCCCTTAGGGGGTTATTATGGAGGTTTCATTATGTAGGCATAATTAATTAAATAATTGGCCATTGGTGATTAACTCAATCTCTAGCTCCTTTCCTTTCCCTGGAGGTTTCGGCAGGGTAGCGGGACAAAAAACTCCAACCCTCTAATCATGCCTTGGTCTTTCTGGTGACCCACTCCCATTCTGAAGCTATCTGGGGGCCCCCAGCCACCAGTCATGTCATTAGCTTATGAAAGACACTCTCATCACTCTGGAGATTGCAAGCGTTTTAGGAGATGTATGCCAGGAGCCAGGGACAAAGACCAAATATTTATTTTCTATTATATCACGCTAGATGTAAAGCCTCTATGTGACAAAAACTAGTCAGCATCAATGATATTTCAAACCATGGACTATAATTAAGCATTTACCCCTGGTATGGAAGGTAGCTATCCAATTTATTGCAAAAATGGGAACTTGTTTTCTTATTCTGAGGGCCAGTCAAGTTCAGCTATTGATCTTTAGTCAATAGCTCGTAACTTTAATTTCTCGATTCTTTAGCCTACATTATAGACATAGGTACAACCTTCATTTTTCTTGATTACTTTGATTACAAATAATTGAATAATACTTTTAATTGCTTAGGTGTAAACAACAGTAACAAGTAAAACTTACAGAATTGACACCTCATTCTTACATTAAGTCAGAGGTCAAGGTGAACAAAGAGTGGGATATAATCTAATAAATAATCACTAGGGTTTTTCCTTTTTATTAAAGTTTTAGACAAGAAAAAATAAATGGACTTCCTTCACAGTAAAAATTTGTCATATTTCTATTCTAGTCTTGTTCTTCTATTTTATAGACTTTTCCTTTTTAAAAAAACACAAGATCATGCCGTGTAGAAATTAACCCTTTATTCTCTTAGCTGTAGATCCACAAGCATTTTCATACCACTACATATTATTCTTAAATATACTTTCAATTTTTGCATAATGTTCCATTGTACCACGTGGTATTTACACCTCCACTGTTGATCATTTTATGTTGTCTCTAGGATTTTGGAATTATAAAGAATGCTTTTGACGAACATTTCTTGCAGTACGTTGTACACATCCAAAATTATTTTGTTAGGATGAACTTCTAGTAGTAGAATTGGTAGATTAAAGAGTTGGATATCGCTCACACATTTGAGGCTTTATATATGAATTTCCAAATTGTTATACAGGGAGGCCATTATAACTTTATGCTCCTACCTGCAGCTTATGAGAATGGCTTACAATTCCTTTCATCCTTGCCAGTGTATTTTTAAAACTTTGCTTGTTTAGTAGGTAAAAAGTAGTATCTTGTTCATCTTTAAGTGACAAATGAAAACAAAGTAAGTTAATTTTTTATCACAAAGGCATTAACTTTCTGATTTAAAATAATAAAAATACATATGAATATGTTTTACTAGATAATGTGTCTAAAATAACTTCAACTTTGATTTTGTCATTCGCCAGTAGTATAATAGAGAGTATAAGTGCCTTTATACTTTGTAGTCTTTCAAGCGATCTTTGACTATTATTTATTCCAAAAGTTTGTTTGTATATCAATATGCATTCTTCTTTGAGTTCCGTAGCACTTCTCAGATACTCAGAATGGGCCGTGACGCCTCTTCCTCCCCAAAAAGTAAAGAATAGCTACTTTAAAAGTATTATGTGTTGCCGTATCAACTGTCAAATGGTTTATATTTTCTATTATAATTCTAGGCAAATTCCCAAAAATCTTCTGGCACAGGTTTTTTGTTTTTATATGGTTGGAAGAAGAGATAGTGTGAATTATTTTGCTTCTTCTGAACAAATTGGTAAAAAAGATTATTATTTGTTTTTTTAAAGATATAAACCTAGAGAGTTGGTTCTTTCTTAAGCTATTAAGGTCAGCCTCTGGAATTTCATTTTTCTATTGACGAGTTTGGCAAATTTCAGCAAATGCTTTAAGGAGCTTTTCGGTAATGTTTAGTCCCATTTACAACTTAAAACTTCAAAAAAATTTTAAACTTCATTTATAAAGTCAATATATTGTTTCTATTTTGAGAATCTCAGTACCCTGATTTAAGACCTTCTGAAGTATATAAATATCTCTTATAAATACAATATATTAAACTCTTAATGTGTAGAACCTTAAAGTCTCATGAATATTTCAATGGCTTGTATAACTTAGTAACATTTTTACTTAAAAATCACAAGTCAAAGTTGATTACTCAACTACACATTTTAAGTTGAATTTGGAAAGCTGAACTGTTAGTCTAATAGGCCAGATTTTCTTAAATATTATAAATACCCCAAGTTTTTAAAGCCTGCACAGATTGCTTCGTGCCAGATTATTTTTTGAGGTGAAGTTCATAAACATGTTACCATTTAAAGAAATATTGTAATTACTACAAGAACAGAATGTAGAACATTGCCTGCACCCCCAGAAACCTCCATGTTCTCCACCCCAGTTAAATTCTCTCCCTCCCATTACCATTATTCTGACTTTTCTAATAATCGTTTGTTGGCTGTTTTTAAGTTTGACTTCCTAGGAATGCATATAGTTCAGTTTTGCCTGTTTTTGTATTTTACAGAAATGGAATTATACCACAAGTATTCTTTTGTGACTTGCCCCCTTTGGTTAACGTTATCTTTGCATTTCATCTCTATTCTTCCCATAGCTGTAGTTTATTCATTTTCATTGTTGTATATTATTGCATATCTATATATGACACCATTTAATTATTCATGTTTATTGTTGATAAACATTTGGGTTGTCGTCATTTGGTTGCTTTTTGGCTTTTAAGAGCTGTGAAGCTATGAACATTCTTGTCTGTCTTTTAGGCATCTGCAAGTTTCTCTAGGGTACATGCCAAGGAGTAGAATTTTTTGTCATAGAATATATGCCTCTTAGACAAGGACAGACTATTTTCCAAGATGATTGTACACATTTGTACTCCCACATGGAGTTCATAAGAGTTTTTGTTCCTACCTTCACTAATACTGTTGTCAGACTTAAATTTTTGCCAGTTGGTGAGTGTTAATGTTATTTCATTGTGAATTTAACTTACATTCCCCTGATTTCTATCAGATTGATTATCCTTTTTTATGTTTGCTTATTGGCCACTTAGATTTCCTCTTTTGCGAAATGCCTTGACAAATTGCCCATTTTTTTATATTGGAGTATCTGTCTTGTTTCTTATTGACACTTAGGAATTCCTCTAAGTCTTAGGTTATATGTGTTGTAGATATCTTCTACTTTGCACTCTATTTTTCCACTTGCAGTTATAGTGACTGTCGATGAACAGTTCTTAATGTAATCAGATACATCCTTCTGAATTTCTCAAATGTTCTTGTTTGTCCAAAGATGCCTATATTCGCTGAATTCTTGAAGGATATTTTCATCAGGTATGGAATTCTATCTAAATTGGCAGTTATTTTCCCCCTGCATATTGAAGTTTTTATCCAGTGTTTTCTGCTTCATTCTTGCAAGTTCAGCTGTTGCTCATTTTAAAATAAGCTGTCCTGTATTTTCTGGCTGCTTTCAAGATATTTGTCTCTATCTTTAGTTTTCTAAAGTTTTGCTATAAAATGGCTTGATGGGAATGTCTTTTGTTATTGTCAAGTTTGGGAACTCTGCTGGGCATCTGGAAATTTTCTAGACCTTGTCTGTAAACTATTATTTCTGCCTCATTTTCTGTCTCCCTGGTTCTTTTGGGACTCCAATTAATGTGTGTTAAATCCTTCTCACTGCATCCTCTGGGTGTTTTACTTTCTCTTCCCTGTTTTCTATCTTTGTCTTTTGGTGTTACATTCTAGGTAGTTTCTTTTGCCCTATCTTCTAGTTTACTAATTTTCTCAGTTACTGTTAAATCTCATCTACTGAGATCTTAATTCTGGTTATGATATTTTTCAGATCTAGAATTTCTGTTGGTTCTTTCCAGATATGTTTCTTATTGTTTCTAGTATCTTACTTGGCTATTATGTCTTTGAATATCGTCTACATAGTTACTTTTATATTCTCCCTCTGATAATTCCAGAATCTAAAGTAATTGTGGATCTGAGTTTATTGATAGTTGCTTTTTCTGTTTCTTGTTCATGGTGTCTTGTTTTCTTATGTGCCTGTATGTTTAACAATATGCTGAACGTTGTATTTGGAAACTGTGTTGAAATTTAGGATAGTATTGTCCCCTATAGGATTTTTGTTTACTTCTGTCAGGTGCCTAGGGGTACGACCAGTTTCTAACACCTTAATCCAAGTTCAAGGTTTGCGTTTTCCTGGACTATCCCGATGACCCAAAGTCAGATTGTAAAAACTGTGTCATGGAAAGGTTTGCACACCTCTGGTTTCACCTTCTACCCTGTGAATGTAGTTTTCTTTTCCTAGCCCAAGGCCATCGAATGTGTGACTTAGTTTCAGAACTATTTCCTCCATACAGGATGTGTCCTCAGGGCAAAAATAAAAGGTTTCATTATTGGGTGGCCCTCCTGAGTTTCTAGTCTTCTCTTAGTTTGACTTGGTAATTCTCTACCATCTCGTTACTTCTTTAATGCTTATATGATGTTTTTGTTTTTATTAATCCAACTTTTTTAGTTGACCCCGGTGGGAGAGAATTTATCCAGATTATTTAATTTGGTCTACTGTTATCAGAATCAGAATATAAATAAATTTCTGAGAGCAGGGATTTTGTATGTTTTGTTCACTTCTGTTTTCTTAGAAGAGTTCTGGTATATATTATGCATCAAGTCAATATTCACTGAATGATTTAAGTGAATAAGCTGTTATTTTAAAGGAAATCTAAATTTCTTATGGGGTACATTCCCCTTTTTTTCTTCTTAAAAATAAAATTTGGCTATTCTTAAGCATTTTTCTCTTCCAGGTGTATTTTATTTTATTTTATTTTATTTATTTATTTTTTTGCGGTACGCGGGCCTCTCACTGTTGTGGCCTCTCCCGTTGCGGAGCACAGGCTCCGGACGCGCAGGCTCAGCGGCCATGGCTCACGGGCCCAGCCGCTCTGCAGCATGTGGGATCTTCCAGGACCGGGGCACGAACCCATGTCCCCTGCATCGGCAGGTGGACTCTCAACCACTGAGCCACCAGGGAAGCCCCTCCAGGTGTATTTTAGAACTAGTTCATCAAATTCCATTTGAACCCTGAGATTTTACCTAGAACTGCACTGAATTTATTTTTTTTAATTAATTTTTATTGGAATATAGTTGATTTGCAAAGTTGTGTTTCTGCTATACAGCAAAGTGAATCAGTTACATATATACATATATCTACTCTTTTAGATTCTATTCTCATGTAGGTCATTACAGAGTATTGAGTAGAGTTCCCTGTGCTATACAGTAGGTACTTATTAGTTATCTATTTTAAATATAGTAGTGTGTGTATGTTAATCTCAATCTCCCAATTTACCCCTCCCCCTTTGGGGAGGAAAGCAATTTGTGGAGAATGGGAAAATATGAGTCTTTTTAGGAACATGGTATGTTTTTCCATTTATCATTTTTTATGTCTTATAGCATTTCTTTATAAAGAATTGGACATTAAAAATTTTATTTCTATATTTTTTCTATATTTCTATATATTTTTGTCTATATTTTTTATTTCTATATATTTGTTTTTGTTGCTTTTGTAAATGAATTTTCCCCAAAATTTCTTACTGAAATTGCTGATGTAAAGGGAAACTGTTCTCTGTATGGTACTCTTATTCATCTCTTTTCACATTGCTCAACTCTGTTATATATATCTAATATCTTTTCAATCAGTTCTCTTTGAAATTTCTAAGTAGCCAGTTATAACATCTGTGCATTGTGACATTTATTTCTTACTTTGAATTATTTATGCATAGTCTTTTCGTGTGTTTTTACATTGTCAAGGATCTCCAGTACAATGTTGAACATCGGTGGTGATAGCTGACTTTCCTCTCTTGCTCCTGATTGTAATTGGGATACTTCATTTCATCATTAAATATAATTTTGCTGGAAGTTTCTTGTAGACACAATTTATTGAGTTAAAAATAGTTTGTTTCTTATTGGTTAAGAGTTTTTATGTGTTTGCGTTTGTTTTTGTTTTGTTTTTCGGTCACGCCACACGGTTTGCGGCATCTTACTTCCCCAACCAGGGATTGAACCCAGGCCACAGCAGTGAAAGTGCTGAGTCCTAGCCACTGGACCACCAGGGAATTCTATGCGTTTGTCTTTTTTTTATTTTTAATAGAAAGTGGACTCTCAATCTTAGCAAAATGTTTCTTTTACCTCTGTTGAGATTGTCATGTGATTTCTTCTTCTTTAATATATTGATGTTAATAAAATTTATTAATAGGCTTTTTTTTTTTTTTTTTTTTTTGCGGTACGCGGGCCTCTCACTGTTGTGGCCTCTCCCATTGCGGAACACAGGCTCTGGACGCGCAGGCCCAGCAGCCATGGCTCATGGACCCAGCCGCTCCGTGGCACGTGGGATCTTCCTGGACCGGGGCACGAACCCGTGTCCCCTGCATCGGCAGGTGGACCCCCAACCACTGTGCCACCAGGGAAGCCCTATTAATAGGCTTTTAAACATTGGACCACCCTTACATTTCTCCTTAGTCATGGTATGTTGCTTAGTACTAGGAAAATTGATTTGCTTCTATGTCACTGAAGAATTTTTTCATGTATATCTATTAGTGTACTATTAGTATACTTTCTGCTATATTTGTCTGGATTTGGTATCCAAGTTATATTAACCTCATAAAATGAGTTCAGAAGTTTAAATTTGCCTATGCTTTGAAAGAGTTTTCATAGACAGTATTTCTTTCTTAAGGATTTGATAGTACTGATTCATAAACTCATATGAGCTGTTAACTTTGGAGAGAAAGATCTTGTTGACTACTTTTACTATTTTGTTTATAATCATAGGTTGTTAGGTTTTTTTCCCTCCCTTTGAGCCAATTTTAGTTACATTTTCTTAGAGGAGTGTACATTTCTTATAAATATTCTAAAAATTTGGGATAATTTGTACATAGTGTATTTCTCACTAGTTATTTAATCTCCATATCTGTCATTGTTTACTTACATAACTAATGTTTATTTATTTATTTTTTGACCCTGCTGTGAGACTTGCGGGATCTTAGTTCCCCGACTAGGGATTGAACTCACGGCAGTGAAAGGATCGAGTCCTAACCACTGGACCACCAGGGAATTCCCAATATTTACTTCTACTTTATCTTTTTTACTTAATTAAACTTACTGAAAGTTTTATCTATATATGTGTGTGTATAGAGAGAGAGAGAGAGAAAGAGAGAGAGAGAGAGCTATTATCATTGTTGTTTATTTATTACCTTACATTTAAACTTTGATTTTCTTTTTAACCAGTTTCTCATGTGTTTAAAAATAGTGTGTAGGGCTTCCCTGGTGGCGCAGTGGTTGAGAGTCCGCCTGCCGATGCAGGAGACACGGGTTCGTGCCCCAGTCCAGGAAGATCCCACATGCCGCGGAGCAGCTGGGCCCGTGAGCCGTGGCCTCTGAGCCTGCGCGTCTGGAGCCTGTGCTCTGCAACGGGAGAGGCCACAACAGTGAGAGGCCCGCGTACCGCAAAAAAAAAAAAAAAAAAAATAGTGTGTAATCTCTGGGTTTTGGGGTACAGAATTTTTTATATATATATCTTTATCATGATTTAGCTTCTTTAGGGTGGATATTACAACTCCTACATCTGTCTTCCATGTCTCTTACTTTTTTTTTTTTTTATATTTTTCATTCCCTTGTCTTTTGCACTGTGCCCTGGGAGAATTCCTTAGTTCCTTCTTCCAACACACTAATTGACTCTAAAGCTGTGTTCATTCTGCTAATCAGCCTATCCGTTGAGTTGGTTGGAGGTTTGGTATTTTGCTGTGTTTATTTTTATACTCATTTTTTCTTTCTAATTAATTTTTAAAAGGTATAAAAATAATTGTTCTTCTTAAGGTCCTATTTGTCTCATGGATGTGATATCCTCTTGGCCTTCTGAGGATATTAATTCTATATGTTTTTAAGACTCCTTTTGCCCTATTAACTGTTTTCTCAGAAATTAGTTCTGTCTGCTGAGTTTGATGCCCTTTCATGGTGTTGGTTCCCTCACATATTTGGCAATTCTTGCTTGTTTGCTCACTTACATTTCAGATTTCTTGTTAGCCTTTCTGCAAATGTTCTATAAGTTTGGCCTGTTTCTGGTGATTATAAGGAAAGAGTGCAACCAGTATCAAGCGTTTTAGAAGTGTAGACTTTGTTTCTTTTTTGGTATTGTAGAGCAATATCATGCCTCTGCCATGGCTGAACTATTATAAAAGTAGTCCAACATCTGGAATCCTTCCCACCTTTTGTAACTACCTTCCCATGCATAGTTTGGCCTCAGTTTTCCTCCTTCAGTCAGATTCCATTTACCCTCTTTTTTTTTTTTCAGGAATTACGCATAATTTATGATTAATCAAATATACTTTCTTCTTTCCCAACACTGTTATAGACTTAAATTTTTTCATTATGACAGTTTTTAGGGAATGGAGGATGCTGCAATGCATATTCAATCCAAACTTCAGAAGTTAATCTATAAGTTATTGTCAGTATATAACTTTCCTAATTCCCCTAGATCTCTTCCCCAATAATTTCTTAGTCACTGGTAAACTTTTCAGTGTAACACACAGTCTGTAAGAGAGAGTTTTACATGAAAGGCTTTTTTTGATTGATAGAATAGTTTGTGCAAATTGGAATGGAATGTTACTTCCCTAAACCATTATGACATCACGTTATAAGACATGGTACTTCTGCTTCAGAAAAGTGTTCTTTTTAGCTACCTCAAATCTTTCTCTTCTGCATATAACTTATAAGTCAGTTCTTCTAGAATAGCACAACAGTGCTTTCTACTCACGGCAGTCACTAGATATATATTTCATGAAGATGCTTAGAAATAGATAAGGAATGAAAGTATTTTATTTTTTTAGAAGTTAATTTAAAACATAGATGATTAAAATGAGTAAATTTTTTATCCTCTGATTTACAGTTTGTATTCTGCTTTTTAATTTTTTATTTGGTTACTATTAGAAGGTGACATTTATTGTTACTCCTTTCTCTTTGCTCAAAGTGACCAAGCTGCTAATTTAAAATGTCTGTTGGGGCCATTTCAGAACCAAAACATTTACCAAAGGTGAAAAATATTATGTGAACATGGTTTTTTCAAGACCTCTGCTATTATTTCATGTAATATATTACAAGCTCTTCTAGAGGTCCATAGATCATGAGACCACTTCTTACCCAGAAGGCCAATCAAATGGTCCTAAATGGTAATACTGGCACAACAGTAAGTTTTGTTTTGTTCTCATGACCCATTTTCTGGGTGGTCTACTGGATTAAAAACACAAACAAAATGCAGTATGTATTGGGTTGGCCAGAAAGTTTGTTCGGGTTTTCTGTACGAACTTATGGAAAAACCCGAACGAACTTTTTGGCCAACCCAATACTATAGAAGTGAACAGATTCAGTCAGGACTCACTTTACGTAAGATCTTCCAGTAAATTTCATATTTTATCTCACTCTTCAGAGGAGAGAAAGGTCTGATCCGCTTTGTTCTTCATTGCTACTTCCAGACTTTTCTCCCTCTCTCCTCTAAAAATCCCCAGCTGTGAAGCTCATGCTATCAAACTGTACTGCTCACTCCTTCTCCTTGTTGCAGTTACCAATCCCCCAGTATGCCACAGCCTGGAAGATTTTTAGCTGCAGGTCAGTCTTTGCACTCTCATGTCCTAAAACTCTCGCACTCTCATGTCCTAAAATTTGAATGTCCATGAGAAAGTGACATTAGAGCAAATTGCTGAAGATGGTGAGGAAGGTAGGGAAAGTGTACTGGGCTGTGGGAAGAACAAGTGCAAAGACTAATTGAGAGCATGCTTGGTGTGCTGAAGGTACACAGGAAGGCCCCTATGGCTGGAGAAAAGCAAGTGGGGAGCAGGAGGTGATGTTAGAGAAATAATGGAGATCTGGGTCATATAGGGCCCCTCTATACCATGGTTAGGCATGTAAGATCATAAGACCTCTATAACAAATTTATCCTTTCCTATTTCAGTCTCTCACTTGCATGATCGTACCCTAAACTTTGTATCCATAACTGCAACCCTATTTTCTTCTCAGTTGTAATATTCCTACTCTCTGAATTACCACTTCTTGTCCTTCCAATTCTATTCTCTTATACTCTGACTCTGTAATTCTTCAGCCCCACCAGGGCCTAAAATCTATTGATTTTACCACCTTTTTATTTGACTCTCAGCCTCTCCATCAACTATCCCCCTTGTTACCCCTTACTGCTTACCCAAATTTTATTCATCAGTCCTTTATCAAGATCACTCTCTTGTAATCACTCATCCCTGTTCCTCTCTCCCTTTGTATATACACTGTTGGCGAAATCCCAGCCCTAGTTAAACCAACTTTCCACCCTTACGTTTTTTTCTCCAGTCTTTAAAAAACAAACCTCTTTTGTCCCCCACTGTCCTCTCCAGCTACTGCCCATTTCTACTCCTCTTTTAAAGCAAAACTCCCTGTCAGAGCCAGATATAATAATCATACATTTATAATAATAGGTAACATTTATCACGCACTTGCTATGTGCCAGGCACTGTTCCAAATATTTTACATATAATAATCTTATTTTATTGCCATAGCAAAGTAGAAAATATAATCTTTTACAATGAGAAAAAAGCATGAAGAGCTAACTTTCCCAACAACTGGCAAATACTGAAGCTGGAATTCAGTTCCAGGCAGCCTGGCATCAGAGCCTGTGCTCCTAACTATTAAGACCAAACCAAAGTGTATTCTAAGTTTCACATTAGCAGCACACTCCAGTTTCCAAGAGTGACTTCAACCTACCCCAACCCTCATTGCTCTCGAGTGGTGGTGGTAACAGGTTCTGGCTGCTGGGCCATGGTATTACAAGGTGGAGTTTTTCATGTAACCTGAAGTTTAAAATTAATTGCTTCTAGGCTGAAGACTCTTTCTCTCTTGTAATCTTGAGGCTTTAACCCTATTTTTGGTTTCTTTTTGCTTTGCATTTCTCTCTTACCTTGCACCTAAATTCATTGGTAAGGGGCTCAAAGCTGCCTCTCTCTGGTAAAAGTTCATAGTATGCCAAACAGGAACCAGAGTTGGGTCCAGGGAAAAGGAGTTGTAGAAAAGACTTTCTGATCCTGATTTCTTCGTCTGAATTGCCCTCTCTGCAGGACTTTGTACTCAGATAATTGCCTGTAATCCATTATTTATTTGTCACTTCTTATGTCATCTTTGGGGAGGGAGGAATTTAGTTAAACATTTAATATGAATATTGTAAATAACTACTGATTTAGAAAATTTTAAATAGTAAATCCTCAGGACCAGTTAAGTTTTTAAGAGGAAGGAAACATGAGAAACACTCTGGCTGACTAACCTCGTTCTCATTGGCAGACATGGCAGAGGTCATGTGCCCCTTCCTAAACAGTTACTGGCAAGGGGAAGGGACTCTTATGATTGGCTTTTCCCTTTCCTGGGTGAAAGAGGTTGTGGAGTCAACCACAATCCCCAGGGAGGAAAATCCAACCATTTCCCAAGTGATGACTTTTCACTGTCGAAGCTTTATTTCTTAGAAAACATAAAGCTGAATAATTTTGCCAAACGGGCCTAAACTTGATGAATGAACTCCATTGGTCCTTTAGGAATAATATATGAAACATTTATCTCTTTCGTTCTAAAGAAAATATATAACTTGACAGAGATTTGACTTAGCAGTTTTTTTTTTGTTTTTTTTTTAACATCTTTATTGGGGTATAATTGCTTTACAATGGTGTGTTAGTTTCTGCTTTATAACAAAGTGAATCAGTCATACATAAACATATGTTCCCATATGTCTTCCCTGTTGTGTCTCCCTCCCTCCCACCCTCCCCATCCCACCCCTCCAGGCTGTCACAAAGCACCGAGCCAATATCCCTGTGCCATGCGGCTGCTTCCCACTAGCTATCTACCTTACTGCGTTTGTTACTGTGTATATGCCCATGACTCTCTCTCGCCCTGTCACAGCTCACCCTTCCCCCTCCCCATAACCTCAAGTCCGTTCTCTAAGAGGTCTGCGTCTTTATTCCTGCTTTACCCCTAGGTTCTTCATGACATTTTTTTTCTTAAATTCCATATATATGTGTTAGCATACGGTATTTGTCTTTTTCTTTCTGACTTACTTCACTCTGTATGACAGACTCTAGGACTTAGCAGTTTTAAATCCTATATGCTTTGGGGTGAGTTGATCTCTTTTACTAGACATCTGTCTTAGGGCTTTGGCCTAATCACTTTTAGTAAATAAAGTATTTTGGCCCAAGCTTTGACTGTGATGACTCCAGTTGTATCTGTGCTGGATGTTGCCACTTCCTAGTACAAGAAAGAGCTTTTGGGCTTCCCTGGTGGCGCAGTGGTTGAGAGTCCGTCTGCCAATGCAGGGGACGGGGTTCGTGCCCCGGTCCGGGAAGATCCCACATGCTGAAGAGCGGCTGGGCCCGTGAGCCATGGCCGCTGAGCCTGCGCGTCCGGAGCTTGTGCTCTGCAACGGGAGAAGCCACAACAGTGAGAGGCCTGAGTACTGCAAAAAAAAAAAAAAAAAAAAAAGGCTTTTTATGTGTGTTAAATGTAAATAGTAATCCTTATAGCAGGTCCTTCAGGTTGATACCAATACTGTGAAAGAGGACAGAATCATATTTATACTAAGAAATACTCTAGAGGGATTATGTATTGCATAGAATTCATAGAGAAAATGATAAGAGGTTTGACAAGGCTGAACAGGTCAAAGAGCCTAATTTCTGAAAGCGAAGATCAGCGAGCACTAGGTAGTATAAGGAAGGAGACTTTGTTTAGAGCAGTTTCAGACCCAACCCAGTGGATATGCTTGAAGAGCCAACCAGAAAAAAAACAAACACAAACTTTGCTTCCTTATGGACTAGAGCTAAGCGAACGGGAGGTATTCTGGGGGAAAAAATGGTTAAAACTGATGCAAGAAGGAAGAGGATTCTGTTTCTCCGTATTGCCACTGATTTTCACACAATTCTCTGATACTATAACACTATCAGAAACACCCAAATGACAAATACAACTTCAGCTGACTTTTTCTTTTACTGAATAAATACAATTTTCCCCTGCCATAAGGAAGAACAATACTGTTCAGACAGAGGACCTTTTTCCATAGTTTGAATAAAAGAAAATGGATGGTATTTTTTCCCACTGTGGTCAGTTGATGATGGTGAAATGATGATGATGATGACAATGACAACGATGAAAGGCATATTTGAAGTCTAAGTGTTTGTTAGGGGAAGGAAGTTGGAAGTGGTGGAAAAAATACTAAACCAAGTATTATAACTTGATTTTTAGACCTGGGTTGTTCCCTACTTTAGCCAAACACAAGACCCTGAATTCCTATTGTTTTTAGTCACTAGAGTGGACTGTATGATCTCTTGTCCTTCTACCTCTAAAATTCTGTAATTATAACAGATAGTACCCATGTAACACTAATAAAATAGCCTGAACGGTATCAAGAGTATGAAAAATAGCATATAGAGTAAGGTGTCCGTTTAATTAATTTTATGCTTACCTATAATTGGTTTATGTAACACTGTTTTTTTCCTGGAACCTCTGTACCTCAGAAAGGGTTGCAGAGTTCATTTTGGCAAAGAAAAGGCAGAACTGATATCATATCGCCACATGGAGGCTAGCAATTAAACATAAAGCCAGACAGAAATCACAAGGAGAGCCATAAATAAAAGAGAGTCTTAATGTGATTTAAATACCGTGACTGAGTTGCATTCAGTGTCAGCCTGGTCACCAAGTCCAATGCAACATCATCCTCTATAGAGATGTATTCTAGCAAAAGACTTCTGCATCCACCATCTGGCCCCCGACTCAGCGAGCACATCTCACTAAATGACACATAACCCAGTGGGAGGCACCAAATTTGCTTAAACATGAGCACATCCTCTTCTCATAACAAAGGCTGAATGTGACCCTAATTTCATATTCTGTAAACTATGTTGTGGAAATTATTAAAACAGGTCTTCTAGATAGGCCTATAAACATTGACTGAT
The DNA here is from genome assembly GCF_949987515.2 of Delphinus delphis. NCBI lineage: Eukaryota > Metazoa > Chordata > Mammalia > Artiodactyla > Delphinidae > Delphinus > Delphinus delphis. The sequence goes on along the minus strand of NC_082683.1, from coordinate 79,450,345 downwards.
TTTGTTTCCTTTGTCAAAGCCACAATTTCCAAAAATATTATAAATTTCAGCTTAAATTGAGAAGCCAATTAGATGTGCTTTTAAAATTCATTCTCTATGTGGTAAAATAACAAGTAAAAAAGAACCAAACTGTTTGTGACTAGGTAAACTGATCCTCCAAATACAAGAGTTTGAGCAGAAAGTTCCAAAAGTTAGAGTTTCTATTCTCTGTCATAAGCTCCCGGGAATTGCGCCAAATGAGCACCACTCAAGAAAAATTGCTCTAAGATTTGGACTTTTATATCTTCAACCATAATTTCAGGCATGTTCCAGAATAAAGGCAACCACATTGTTTCTTCAGTCTCAGATAGTTTACTGGACTTCTTTTATTCTTTGTTACTTTAGAAATATTTTACATTTCAGGAGGAACAGTATGATTTGCCTACAGAACGTACTTTTCCTTTAAGTACATCTTTGGCATTCCTCAGACTGCTAAATATTTTGTTGACTGTTGGAGGGAAGGAGGCTATAAGGTAGTCTCTTCTGCTATTTAAAAAGCATCCCAAGTCTACAGATCCCTAGTTAATACTCAACACTTTTTGATGGTCTGCAGTGCCCTGTCTGATAAAGATAAATGCTAGAGCAAGAGAATTACAGGGAAATTGGAACTAAAACTAAAATAACTGAAACTAGAAGTAACCATTTTTCTTCACAAAGTTATATAAAACTATGAGAAAACCTTTTTTAAGAACTGAGCTTCAATTAATAGAAGTAAAAGGAAATAGAAACAGCTTCTTTAAACACAGCAAATTCAAAGAAGAAGGAAAAGCATCTCCTTATAAATGAGAAGCAAAAGGTTCCAAATGATATGAGAAAGAAGAAATATTAATGCCAAGTTCATGTAAACTGTTAATTAGAAACTACAGTGGAAATCGAGCATGTGACTAATAAGAAATAATATAAAATCCTGGAGAAAGCCTACTTAAGCTAGACTTCTTCAGGGCTACAGCATTGATAGTATGTTTCATGTTTCACAAATTGACCTGAATTATTGTTTAGCCACTATCCTGAAGGGCAGGGAGGTGAATGAAGACTACAGAAGAGCATCATAATGCTGACATTTCAAATATCTAGTCACTTGGACTTCCTGGCCTGTAAACACTGAAATTAGTCTAGGGGAAAAAAAACAAACAAACCTTAATTCATAAGCTCATTTAAAAGAGCAGTAGGCTGGGTAATAGCAGTTTTAACAATTTTAAAGAATAAAACCTATTCAGACAGTCTAATACTAGGCCCTAAGCTTCTGTCTTGAACGTAAACCACACCTGAATATTAAGGGCCATTATATGGAAGATTGTGACCAGCTGTTCTCTTTCTCCCCTGAGTTCCAAACAATAAGAAATGGGCATCAGCTTCAGTGTGAAGGAATTGGGGAAAGAATGAGAAAGAATATTATTAATTGAAGTGGGTTACTGAGGGAATCTTATTCTGTGGAAGTCTTTTAAAATGTTACTACTATCACCCAGAACATTTATTGTCTGTGACATAGGTAGCCCTGAAGTGAGAAGTGTGATGAATTACAGAAGAATTAGAAAGTCTCCGAGCTGGGGAATAATCAGCACAAACACCAAATAACGTAAGATAGAAGCATGAAAATACATAGCCACAAAAATGAGAGATAGAGACATATATAGATCAACATAAGGACAGCATTTAGCTAATTACACTCTCTGGAAATATTCTAACTGCTTTTGGATAGCAAAGGAGTTCATGTTTTTAGCTTTGTCAGTTAACACAATTTTGAATTGAGTCAAATTCTCATTGGCATCTATGATCTGTATACAGTTTCTGGAACAGCCTTCTTCTGGAGAAAGTTTTCAAACAAACATTTGGCATCAATGGAATATTTTTTCATCAAACTGTCAGTGTTTTTTGTAATACAGCCTTTGACTTCTAGAAGATCCAGGCTGTCTTAGAGACTCTGAGAATCCTAGGGCATTAGACCAATGCCAGGTGAATTATACTGAGGGCTTGGATCCTGGGGAAATAGAATCCTGAGAACTAGGATGCCCTGACTGAGATTTTTTTTTTTTTAATAAAACGATCATTCAATTTTATTAAACAACTTATCTAACAGTTTCTTGGGCCTCCCTCCCCCACTCACATTGTCCTGGTTTACTTCAAATACACGTGTGGGAAATCTATGTGTATTATATTCATATAGATTTCAGAAACCTATACATCTTATTAAAAAACATGTGAATTTAAGATGAGTACCACTGTGAAACAAAGTTTACTTTCTGAGCATAAGAGAAAACAACGTCTCCCTAATAAGAGACAAGGAAAAAAACGTAACAGATATGAAGTTGTGTGTATTTGCTTTCAACCAAGATGCATTAAACGGAGTTAGTATACCTTATAGTTGAAATAAGTTTCACAATGGGGATTTTAACAGAAGCTCATAGAAACAGTGAGAAAACTGGCTGATGATAAATGGAATCAATTGATATAAAAATAGTATGTATGATCATAAAATCTGGCCCTGACTGACATTGAACTGTTTCTGCTGATATAGATAACAGGAAGATATTTGTGGCATTTTAGATTAGAATTTTTAGACTCCATTCAGACAGCTCGTTAAAAACCATGTACCCTCTTGTACCTATAGAATCACAGATTCAACATAAGCAAGAATAACGTGTTTAGGCAGTTTTAGTCCTGGGCAGTGGTGTGCTAGTAAATGTTTACCATCTGGTTTTCCACTCAAGGAGTGTGTGTGTTGCCAGGGGCGACGGGAGTACACAGGTGTCTGATTTGTAGCATTTGCCAGTTTCTCTGGTGTAAATGCCCCCACGTGGCCGATTGCCAGCTGCCAAATTGATACCACTGTAGGCAGAGTTGGGAAGAGATGTACACAGTTGCTCCATCACACCCGTGGTCCTATGTCAGGTGCACGTAAAGTGCCAAAGTTCAGAGCATCAGTCTCACTGTGTCATTTAATAACAGCCACCATTGTCATTCAAGCAGAACTTCTCCCTTCCACCTTGTGACAAATGTTCTAAAAGCAGACCTAACACATGGCTTCTCCTCCATCTGAGAGCTGTGACTTAAATCCTAAAGACTTTATTATTTAACAGAAGATTTCCCCCTGATACTGCTCTTTGTAGTAATATTACCCAGTTCCTTATATGTTCTGGTTGCTATAAGCGGAACATGAAATGTTTACAGGTCAACAGAACTGATTCTTAGAGCAATAAGCACAACCTTCAGAATAGAAAAATAGTTTGGAGGCATGTTTTATTTTGGATTTTAGTATTTTTATTATTAAAAAGACTGATAACACACAAGAAACACTGCTTACCATTCAGTAAAAGCCTGGCAGGAAACGAACATTTCACAACAGTTCCAGAATGTCTCCATTTGCTTAGTTTTTGAAACAGTAGAACTATATTACGTTGACATATCAGTTCATGGCCCACCTCCTGTCTTTATGCCCAGACCTGTGCATATCTTTGTAACTCCAGGATACATGTATCTCACATCTTCAGTCTCTCTGTAAAAGATTTTCTGTAAAACAAAAGGGCGTTAACTTCCCCAATGCCAAAATGCCCAAATGGCTTGGGTTCCTGCCCATAAAACATACCTTGGGAGAGGACTGAAAAATCTAGTTGCTTTCACATTTACTTATGAATTCCTGTTCTCTGTATATAAAAGAGGAAACCATTTGGCAACCTGCCAGAAGCATCCCCTGACTCTTAGGGGGGAAAGCAGATGGATTCTTAGGACATAGTCATTCCAATCATGATATGGTTAATATTCATTCTAAATTAGTGATAATGTTCATAATAACGCATTGCCATTTACAGGGAACTTTTCACATGTATGTACTTCCCACTACATACTGAATAACATTGGTAATATAAAATGTCATTGTCCAGTTTCAGAGCTTCTGCCAGTAATTAATATGTATTTATTCAATAAGTAGGTGATTGGTGCTTTCTGTAGTGAGGCATTATGGAGTCTGTCAAGATGAATTAAGATTAATCCATTATTATTTGACTCAAGATGGACAGGAGTTAGAAATGCTCACACATATTTAGACTCTATTAAATTCTTCGTTCCTCTCATTTTATCACTGGGAGAGAATTTAAGCTCAAATAAGTCATTACCATGGTCCTAATAAAATTTTTTCTTGTTAGGTTTGTTTGGTTGTTTTTTCCTTTTTGGCTGGTTGTTTTAGTGTATATAATAACTCAATCCCAGTTGATGAACACATCTCTAAGTCAATAAATTTTATATACCACATGTCTAAGGTCATACTCAAGATTTATTTCTTCACTGAATTTTTCCCTGACAGTAACAGTTAATGACAATGTGACCCAATCATCTTAATTGCTGTGAGTTAGCACAGCTATTCTGCATTGCTGTTGGCTAATGAATTAGATTCATTGGCTGGTTCTGACTAGCTGACATCCCATGTCACTGACAAGGTGACAGTGTAGAAGAGGACAGGAAGGAGGAGGAAAGCAAACTTCAGTCAACACAGTAAGACACCCTAATGCAACATCCCAGTCTGTGCCCAAGGAAGATGGACCAAATGAAAAAACATACAGAGCTCCTCCTGGTCACTTGCCATAACATTATGTTTTTTTCTCCTCTGATTAGAAAGGAAGTCATGAATGATGTTATTCTGAAGCTTCACAGTAAAGCTTTCTGTAAATCTTTTAGTCAGACCTCCAGCTCAATCCATTCTGTGGTACTAGAAAATAGCTAAGGTACCTTTGACATCTAAAAGCTCCACATATGGATGAAAAGTTATTGTGGAAATCTTATTGCTGCTTCTTATTGGGGCCAATGATGGAGCTCCACAGTGTTACCAACGAACTTTGAATTCGATACACGATGAAGCAGTGGCTCTCCTTGGTGGCAAGGGATATATTGACAGCTTAGGTGTTCCTCTGGGATATCTGTCTCCTCCAGATCTTTAGAGGATGTTGTTAGAAAGTGAAAAGCTCTTTAAAGGAGTCAAATATACACAGAAATCTCAGTTGTCACGGCCTCACAGCCCAAAAAATCCTCACTGGAGTTTTTCCAAGAGAAACCCTTTCGCCCAAATTCTGGAATGCGTGGTCAGGCCTGGGTCTCTACCAGGATGTGTAGATGTAGATACACGACTTTCAAACACTAGGAGAGCCAGATCGGAAGCCGCTGTTCTGTACCCAGAGCAAGTGGCGTGGTTTGTGTGTAAAACCACCAGATGGCACTGTGTGGAGAATGAAAGAGCATTTATATCCTCCGGAAAATGGATGCTAGTTTAAGTCGTCCTAGTTTTTTAAAGGACATTCTGAAACATCTAAGCTCAGTGATCAAGAAGGAAAAGGAAAAACAACTGCTTACTTCCAGTGGTGGATATAGCCTTTTTAAACTTGTAGTGCTGTGATTTGGTGACATTTCTGAAACTACCAGAAACCCATTTATTTATAAACTGTACTTCCAGGAGAGATTGAAATAATTGTTAAATTACATGGGGTGAGGAAGGTGAAGAGGCAGGGAGATCCTAATAAAAATTAAATATTAAATTAGGGTGGACCCGGGGAAAAGCATCAGAAGGTAAGTAGAAATACATAAGTAAATTGAGTGTTTCAACCAAATACTAACCTAACCCATTTACCTAAGGAGAGAACATCACTTCTTATTCACAGTGTAACTGGGTGATATTCAGCATCTTTGATCTACAAAATGATCATGGCATGTGGTTCAACTTAATAAAACTAAACTATTGGAAACAGGGTAAACTTGTAAAATATGTCAAAGCACACTAAATTATCTCATGGCTTACTAATAAATAGTAGGGTGCTAGAAAAACAATCCAAAATAAATTTTTTAAAAAGCACTATAGTCAATTCCTTAACTTCAAATATTTTTAATCCGGAGTACTCGCCATATGCCCAGAGATGATTTGAGAAACCTACAAGTTTGCAAGGATTTTTTTTTTTTTGAGAGAGAAAGCAAGTCTAGTTAAGCAGATATTTTCTATTAGCCCCAAAGGACTGTCACACCAAGCAGTGTTTTTCATTTTTAAGAATGCAGAGGAAGCTAGCTATGGAAAAGATCAAGAATGGTCACATGCTGGTGAGTGGTGACCATTAGTCCTTCTACAATGGTGAGTAGTAGTCCTTCTACACTGATGGTGCAGAAACTCCTCAGCTGTGGAGTCTTCCACCCTCAATGTAACCTTAACCTTCGATGCCATCCACAGGTCCTCTGCCACTTGACAGCAGGAGAGTCCATGGGTGTCTGCAAGCAACCAAATGTTGGGCTTGGCTGTGCCCGCCTTGCCCTGGCCCATCCCTGGGCACAAGTGGGATGTGGACTCTGAGTAGGGTCCTGTCATTTCTCATCCGTGGCTTCTGGGTCATTTAGACCAGCTTTCTGTGTGTGCTAACATCTTAAAAGGCCATAGAAAATAATGAAGAGTATCTTTTTGGTTGTAAACATAGGAGGAAAGTACACTTAGCACTTGAAAGGAATACTGAATAAAAATACACAATTTTCTTCATATATTAAATTTAAGAATAATCTGATGATGAAGGGAGAGGCAGGATGGTATCTTGATGGCATTATTATGCGGTAAAAAAGCAAAAAAAAAAAAAAAAAAGAAAACACCCAAATTTTCCAAAAGTATGAGAAAGTACTATGAAAACACACCAATTCCTTAGAATAGTTTTGTTAAAGATACGTATTTTTAAGGTACTAGACAGTTTACAGTGCCCGTTCATACATAACCATTCTCATAGTACTCCTACAACATGGAGTCATTTTCCTAATTTTATAGAGTAAGAAATAGAGGCATATTCCTAGAGGTTTAATAACTTCTCCAGTGTCATAATTAGTGTGCCAAACAGGCAAGTTTCAGATCCAGGTTTTGCTGAAGTTTAGTACATGATGGAAGGAAAAGATCTGTGCTTTGGTATCAAACACACCCGGGTACCGTTTCTTACTGTTACCTCAATTCTTAACTTGTTTTCAGATTAACTCCTTCAATTTCATCACCTGCAAAATGGTAATTAATGGTAACCCCTCCTTTAGAAAGTCATTGTGAAGATTAAAGATAATATAGGGTTGGCCAAAAAGTTCGTTCGGGTTTTTCCATACAATGTTATAAAAACCTAAACGAACTTTTTGGCCAACCCAATATATAGGAAAGTGCACAGATAATTGTAGATACTCCAAAAATGGCAACTACTTTTCTTGGTATGCCACTAAAATTAGTACAACATTCTGCCTACTCTCTCTCCTTGGTAAAGCTTCAAAACTAATAAAGTGAATGAAGGAAATCTAACTTAACATCACAAACCTGCTAATAACAGAATCAAACTATTTTGAAACCATAGTATTTTGGACACAGAAAAAAAAAGATTGTGTAATGCTGCAGTCCAATGTAATAGCCACCAGCCACATATGACAAATGAAGTTTAAATTAAAGTTTAAGAGTCTGTTCTTCAGTTACACTAACAAAACCTGAATATAAAGTGTAAGCCCTTCATTCCGGGTAAAGAAATTGAGGCCTTCTTAATATGTTCAGTTCAATATTCCTGTCTACTCTTACCCCCAACCACCACCAATTTACTTTTTATATTTGCTACAGTGTCTTCATTAATGGCAGGAGCCATTAAATATCCATAAGCTGTCTATGACTAACTTGTCTGGAAGTTGATAATCGGTGTCAGCTGGAATCATTGGTAAGTCTGTTGGCCCAAAGCTTGCACAAGGCCTCTCCATATACTCTGGGATTCCTTACAATATGGCTAGATTCCAAGAGCAAGCATCCCAAAAGAGAGAACCAAGTAGAATAGAAACTGTATCATCTTTTCTAACCTAGCCTCAGAAGTTGAAGCCATACATCAGCATTCTGTCTTATTCTATGCATTAGAAGTGAGTCACTAAAGATGGTCCATATTCAAGGGGAGAAAAGAAGTGTCAAAGAACTTGCAAACATGTTTAAAGCCACCACAGTGTATCACAAATTATTTACATCCCTACGACTTGTAAAACACCTTCATCATCCCCCAGACTCCCCCAAAGACTTTCATCTTGTTACGATGTCAGGATCAGGTTCAGGGTTAGGATTTCACGACCTACGTCAGATCCAGAGGCAGATGAGGCTCCTTGGATGTGGTTCCCTTAGTACAGCTCCTTAAGTACTGTTCTTAATCTGAAGACCTGTGAACTGAAAAGTGATCTTTCCCACTTCCGTCAACATACAGTGATGGGGCAGGATAACTGCTATAGACCCTCCCATTCAAAAAGTGAAAACAGGAGACACAGAAGTCATTGCCCCATAGCCTTTGTGAAATCCAGCAGGGCACATGTTGCTGTTTCCCTGATTAGAGCTTTAGTCCTACTACCTGGGGATGATTCTCCACAGTTCTTGGCTTTTCCCTCTGGACTTTTTTTTTTTTTTTTTTTTTTTTTTGGTATTTTCTTGAACTTAAGAGTAATCCTTCCTTGCACGTAAGAAGTGGTTGGCGATGCAGCCGAGTGGATTTCCTAGCCTGCTTCCTGCTCCTAATAGTTCAGGGGTCCACAGATTTTCTTTTGAATTGTAATGTCTCTGTGTCTTTCAATTCAAGCTGACTGTTTCTGTTGGTACAATTTCCTTAAAAGTCTTGTGGGCTTACTCTGAATCACTGAGAGTCAATCCATTATACAAAAGCAGCGCTCACACATCTTGCCATGATAAGCCATTCTCTACCTTGGGCTTCTTAAAAGTCTCCCATGGAACAATTACGCTAAGATCCTTAAAAGACCTATTGTTTAATGGATAGGGTCTGTGAGGCACACTCCTACTATCCTTTGAAGGACTTTTGTCTGTTTGAAGCATCATCTTAAACCGTTCTGTGTTTTTATCAGAAGTCTTTTAGTCATATGCTGAGCTGCATTTTTACACTACGTTTTCCTGACAGCACACTGGATTTAAACTCTGCACAGAAGCCATTTCTTAATGTTAACAATATTTGCCATCTGGAAAATCTGGAAATGATAGCAGATTTATTTTTTAACAACAAGCTCTTGTTACTTTATAGTTAGAATCATTCTTTAGCTTTTTCCTTTCCTCTTGCATTTTACTAGAAGCAGGCAAAAGAACCCAAGCAGCAACTTGAACACTTTACCTTGAAATCTTCTTAGCAAGGACATCCAGTTTATTATGTATATTTCCGTGTTACTGAGAGTAAACTTTTAGCACTATATAACAAGCGTCCCCTTTTCTCTAGTTTCCGATAACATTTTTTCACTTTCTTTCAATTCCTCACTACAGCATCCTTGAGGTCCATCGGGTTTCCACTAGGAGTATCTTTGAAGCCATTTTTTTTTTTTTATTAACACTCCCACCCAAAGCCACTATCTGTAATTTAGGTTTTGGGTTACAACAGCATTCCTCTTTTAGGTACCTGAGTGGATTCCAAATATCTATTGTTGTAGTAACCACTATAAAACTTAATGGTTTAAAAACAAGATACAACTCAATGGCCAAAACAAATAACCTGATTAAAACTGGGCAGAGAATATGAATAGATATTTCTCTAAAGAAGACATACAAATGGCCAAAAGGCACATGAAAAGGTGCTTAACATCCTTAATCATCAGGAAAATGCAAATAAAAACCACAGTGAGATATCTGTCACCTCACACCTGATAGAATGGCTATTATCAAAAAGACAAGAGTGTTGGTAAGGATGTAAAGAAAAGGGAACCCTTGTACACTGCTGGTTAGAATGTTAATTGGTACAGCCATTATGGAAAACAGTATGAGTTTCCTTTAAGAATTAACTATAGAACTACCATATGATTCAGCAATCCATCTCCTGGGCAATATATCAAAAGGAAAAAATATCAGTGTCATAAAGAGATATTTGCACTTCCATGTTTATTACAGCATTATTCACAATAGCCAAGATATGCAAACAACGTGTTTGTTGATGGGTGAATGGATAAAGAAATTGTGATATATAAATGTTATTGTGATACAGAAATGTTGCCATTTGCAACAACATGGATGAAACGAGAACATTATACTAAGTGAAATAAGTCAGACACAGAAAGAAAAATACCACATGATCTCACTTATATGTGGAACCTGAAAGTTTAATTCATGGAAGCAGAGAGTAGAACAATGCTAGAGGTGGGGAAAATGCAGAGACATTGGCCAAAGTTTACAAGGTTGCAGCGATGTAGGATGAATAAGTCTGGAGAGCTAAATGTACCATATGATGACTATAGTTATTACTGTATTGAATACTATAAAGTTGCTATAAAAGTAGATTTCAGGTGCTCTGACCACAAAAAAAAAAGTATATGAAGAGATGGATATGTTAATTAGCTTGACTGTAGTAATCATTTCACTATGTATATGTATTTCAGAACACCAAGTTGTACACCTTAAACATATCATTTTTATTAAATAAATAAATAATAAAACAATAACATTGTTTTTAGCCTTGAAATTTCGATTTGAGCACGGCTCAGTGGGATAACACTCACCCCTTCTCCAGTTAGTGTTAGCTGGGGCTCCTCAATGGCAAATCTACTGAAGGCTTAATTCACTGACATGTCTGGTGGTTAATACTGGCTGTCAGCTTGGACTTTAGCTAGGCTGTTGCCTTGAACACAATCATGTAGCCTCTCTATATATTCTGGGCATTCTTCCAAAATGGTGGCTGTCACCATTTATCACTCATTCCAAAAATATGTGTCTCAAGAAAGAGCCTGGTGGAAAGTGCATCACCATATCTCGCCATTCCTCAGCTCAGCAGTAGCCCTGAAAATAGCAGCCCACATTCCAGGTACCTCAGGGAGCAGAACAGACTCCATTCACAAAGAATTGTCATTATTTGAACTGTCTGGTGGCTTTGTGGAAGAACAGATAGAAGCTTCTCCCTATACAATTTGACTCAGAACTCATCCAGTGCTAGATCTGCTACACAGGTGGTGTTTGTTGTAATATTTACAGGCAAAAACTTTTAGTTGCTTCAGACAGTGGTGATAACAGTTGGGATAAACAATATATGAATGAAAAAGCTTGGGAGAAAAGGCTGGGGAATGCCATGTCCATAGGGGTTTTTGAAAGCTCTTAACATATTTCTGGAAATCTAGAAGGCCGCACATGCATAAGGCAGTGTGCATGCTCAGGAAGACCCAAGAAGGCCCTAGGCTATCACCTCTTGCTGACCTGGAGACTGCACAAGCAGACACTGAAGGCTAAGGGAGAGTTGTAAACTGCTTGAATGTCGAAGGTATGCCTCAACACACACAAATTCCTCAGCAAAGACCAGTATTTTGTGGTTCCACGCATTTAAGGAAATGAGTACAATTATTAGCTGATCACTAAGCCAAGCAAGTAGAAACTGCAGTGCCATCACAAAACGAAGAATACAGCTTTACAGGATTCAGAAAAGTCACTAAGTAAATAACAGACGCTAAGGAAAGAGAGAGAATGTGATTTCCAGACTTGCCACATTATAATATTCAACGTATCCAGTGTTCAAAAGACAAATTGTGAGGCATGCTAGGAGATAAAGAAGTATGACTCCTGCTCGGGAAAAAAGTAATCAATAGAAAGTGTCCAGAAGAAGCCCAGATATTGAACTTTCTAGACAAAAACTTCAAATCAGCTTTTTAAAATATGTTCAGGGACTTCCCTAATGGCACAGTGGTTAAGAATCCACCTGCCAATGCAGGGGACACAGGTTCGAGCTCGGGAAGATCCCACATGCCATGGAGCAACTAAGTCCATGTGCCACAACTACTGAGCCTGCGCTCTAGAGCCGTGAGCCACAACTACTGAGCCCACGTACCACAACTACTGAAGCCTGTGCGCCTAGAGCCCATGCTTTGCAATAAGAGAAGCCACCGCAATGAGAAGCCAAGGCACCAAAGAGTAGCCCCTGCTCACTACAACTAGAGAAAGCCTGCACGCAGCAATGAAGACCCAATGCAGCCAAAAATAAATAAATATTTTTAAATTAAAAAATAAAATATGCTCAAAGGAAACTATATTTAAAGAACTAAAGAAAAATATGAGAACAGTGTCTCACAAATAAAGACTATCAATAGATAGAAATTATAAAAAGCAAACAAATGTAAATTCTTCAGTTGAAAAGTGCAATAACTTATAATGAAAATTTTACTTGAATGGCTCAACAACATTCTAGCTAGAGGAATGAATCAGAAAGATTCAACAGAAATCAATAATAGGAAAAAAAAGAAATCAATAATAGGAAGAAACCTGGGAAATTTACAAATATGTGAAAATTAACATACTTCTAAATAACCAATGTGTCAAAGACAAAATCATACGGGAAATTATAAAATACTTTGGGTATACAGAAATGAAACCACAAAATACAAAACTCATGGAATGCAACAAAAGCATAAGTACTAGGAGGTAAAATACATGCCTACATTAAAAAAAGAAGAAAGATCTCAATAACCTAAACTTCGGTCTTAAGAAACTAGAAAAAGAAGAGAAAACTAAACCCAAAGCAGGCCTAAGGAAGGAAATATAATGACTATTAGAGGAAGAATTAATGAAATAGATAATAGAAATACAATAGATAAAATCAACAAAACTAAAAGTTTGTTCTTCAAAGAAAACCAACAAAATTGACAAAACTCTAGTTAGGTCAAGAAAAAAAGAGAAGACTCAAATTACTAAAGACAAAAATGAAAAAGAAGGCATTCCTACTTACCTTACAGAAATAAAGAGTATTATAGGGGACTGCTATGGACAGTTACATGCCAACAAATTAGATAACTAGCAACCAAAACTGATTCTGGAAGAAATAGAAATCCTGAATAGACCTATAACAAGTAAAGAGATAAGAGTCTGTAATCAAAGAACTTCTACCAAAGAAAATCTCAGGACTAGATGGCTTCTCTGGTGAATTCTTCCAAATGTCTACAGAAGAATTAGCATCAATCTTCAAACTCTTCCAAAAAATAGAAAAGGAGGGAACACTTCATAACTCATTCTGTGAGGCAAGTATTACCCTAAGAGCAAGGCCAAAGACATGGTAAAAAGAGAAAACTGTAAACTAAATCTCTTATATAGATGCAAAAATCCTCAACAAAATACTTTCTAGCCTCATCCAGCAGCATATAAAAGGATTATACACCATGACCACGTGGCATTTATCCCAGAAATGGAAAGTTGATTCAAAATATGAAAATTGATGCATTGCACAATATTAATAGAATACGGGGTGGGGGGGAACACATGATCATCTTAATGGATGCAGAAAAAGCATTTGGCAAAATTCAACATCCTTCCACACAATATAAATAGGTGTAAATTGTGACATCAAGAGCATATAGTGCAGAGAGGAAAAGAGGCAAAAGTGTAGAGTGTTTGTATGCAAGTGAAGTTATCAGCTTAAAATAGACTATTATAAATAGATTTTATGTAAGCCCCATGGTAACCATAAAGAAAATACCTATAGAAGTTACACAAAAGAAAAAGGAATCAAAGCCTATGAACACACACACACAAAATGAAACACAGAGGAAGACAGCAGGAAAGAAAAAGAAGAATAAAAGAATTATAAGACAACAACAAAATGTCAAAAGTAAGTCCTTCCCTATCAATAATTACTTTAAATGTAAATGAGTTAAATGCCCCAATCAAAAGAAATAGAATGGTTGAACGGATTAAAAAAAAAAAGTAGATCCAACCGTATGTTGTTTACAAGAAACTTACTTTTGATTCAAGGACACAGATAAGCTGAAAGTGAAGAGATAGAAAAAGATATTTCATGCAAATGGTAACCAAAAGAAAGCATAAATGGGGCTTCCCTGGTGGCACAGTGGTTGAGAGTCCACCTGCCGATGCAGGGGACATGGGTTTGTGCCCCAGTCCGGGAGGATCCCACATGCCGCGGAGCAGCTAGGCCCATGACCCATGGCCGCTGAACCTGCATGTCCAGAGCCTGTGCTCCACAACGGGAGAGGCCACAATGGTGAGGGGCCCGTGTAACGCAAAAAAAAAAAAAAAAAAAAGCATAAGTGACGGTACTTAAATCAGACAAAATAGACTTTAAGTCAAAATCTGTCTCTAGAGACAAAGAATGTCATTATATAATGATAAAAGGGTCAGTTCAACAAGAACATATGACAATTGTAAATATATACACACAACATCAGAGCACCCAAATATATAAAGATAATATTAACAGATCTGAAAAGAGAAATTGACAGCAATACAATAATTGTAGGAGACTTCAAAACCCTACTTTCAATAATGGATAGAACAGACAGAAAATCAATAAAGAAACAGAGGAATTGAACAATACTGTAGGAAAAAAATGGACATAACAGATGTATACAGAATTTTTCACCCAATGGCAGAAAAATATACATTCTTCTCAAGTACATATGGAACATTCTCCTAGAGAGATTACCAAAAAAAGTCACAAAAAAGTTTTAACAAACTTAAGATCAAAATCATACCAAGTATCATTTCCAACCACAATGGAATAAAACTAGAAATTAATAACAGTAAGAAAACAGGAAAATTCAGAAGTACATGGAAACTAAACAACATGTTCTTGAACAACCTATGGTCAAATGCAATCAAAAGGGAATTTTTAAAATATCCAAGATAAACACAAAAACATAACATACCAAAATTTATGGAGTGCAGAGAAGCAGTACTAAGTACTAAGTTTATAGCAATAAACCCATACATTAAAAAAGAAGAAAGATCTCAAGCCAGGTTTTGCCTCCAGGAACTTGAAAAAGAAGAACAAACTAAGCCCAAAGTTAGCAGAAGAAGAAAAAAAGAAAAAAAACATTATAGCAGAAATAAATAGAGAATAGAACAATAGAAAGGAATCAACAAAACTAAGAGTTGCCTTTTTGAAAAGATAAAACTGACAAACCCTTAGCTAGACTAAGAAAAAAGGGAAGACTCAAAGTCAGAAATTTGAGACATTATAGTGGATGTCTCAAAAATCAAAAGAGACTACTATGAACAATTATATGCCAATAAATTGGGTAACTGAGGGGAAATGGATAAATTTCTAGAAACATAAACCTATCAAGACCAAATCAAGACTGAACAGACCAATAACAAATATGAAGATTGAATCAGTAATCAAGCAAAGAAAACTCCAGGACAGATGGTTTTATAGGTGAATTCTACCAAACATTCAAGGAAGAATTAATACTAAACCTTCTTAAACTCTTCCAAAAAATAGAAGAAGAGGAAACACCTCCAAACTCATTTTATGAAGCCAGATTCACCATGATACCAAAGCCAGACAAAAACACCATGAGAAAAGAAAATTATAGGCCAATATCCCTGATGAATATAGATGCAAAAATTCTCAACGAAATACTAGCAAACTGAATTCAACATCACATTAAAAGGATTATACACCATGATCAAATAGAATTTATCCCTGGGATATAAGGATATTTCCACTTACAAATATCAATAAATATGATAAAACACATTAACAGTATAAAAACTAACAAACACACCATCATCTCAATAGATGCAGAAGAAGCAAGAAGAACAAAGCAGGAGGTATCACACTCCTTGATTTCAAAATATATTGCAAAACTACAGTAATCAAAACAGTATGGAATTGGCATAAAAACAAACATATAAACGAAAAGAAGAGAACAGAGAGCCCAGAAACAAGTGCACACATTTATGGTCAATTAATCGTCAACAAAGGGGCCAAGTATACACAATGGGGAAATGATAATCTCTTCAATAAGTGGTGTGGGGAAAACTGAACATCCACATGCAAAAGAATGAAATTGAACATCTCACACCAAATACAAAAATCAACTCAAAATGGGTAAGGCCTGAAACTATAAAACCATTAGAAGAAAGCACAGGCAAAAATGCTTCTTGACATTGACCTTGGCTACAAAACACCAAAAGCACTGACAACAAAAGCAAAAACAGACAAGTGAGATTGTATCAAATTAAAAACTTCTTCAGAGCAAAGGAAACACAGAGTGAAAAAGCAACCTATGGAATGGGAGAAAATATTTGCAAACCATATATCTGACAAGGGCTTAATATCCAAAATATATAAGGAAATTATACATCTCAATAGCAAAATAACAAACAACATTTTTTTTAAATGGGCAAAGGACCCAAATAGATATTTCTCAAAAGAAGACACACAAACATACAAATGGCCCAAAGGTACATGAAAAGGTGCTCACCATCACTAATCACCAGGAAATGTATACCTAGTAGAATGGCTATTACCAGAAGACAAGAGATAAATGTTAGCAAGGCCATGGGGAAAAGGAAACCCTTGTATACTGTTGGCGTGAATGTAAATTGGTACAGTCATTATGGAAAACAGTTCTATTTTTAATTTTTAAAAATTAAAAGTAGAACTACCTTATGATCCAGCAATCACTTCTCTGGGTTTATATCCAGTGAAAATAAAATCACTATCACAAAAGAGATACCTGCACTCCCATGTTCATCGCAGCATTATTCACCCAAGATATGGAAACATAGGTGTCTCTCAGATGAATGGGTAAAGAAAATGTCTCACACACACACACAAACACACACGCACACAAAGGAATATTATTCAGCCTTTAAAAAAGGAGGAAATATTTCCATTTGCAACAACATGGATGAAACTGGAGGGCATTAGGCTAAGTGAAATAAGCCAGACAGGGAAAGAAATACAGCATGATGTCACTCATATGTGAAATCTAAATACTCATATCAGATAAAATAGACTTTAAAATAAAGAATGTTACAAGAGACAAGGAAGGACACTACATAATGATCAAGGGATCAATCCAAGAAGATACAACAATTATAAATATATATGCACCCAACATAGGAGCACCTCAATACATAAGGCAAATGCTAACAGATATAAAGGAGGAAATCGGCAGTAACACAATAATAGTGGGGGACTTTAACACCTCACTTACACCAATGGACAGATCATCCAGACAGAAAATTGAAAAAGAAACACAGCTTTAAATAACACAATAGATCAGATAGATTTAATTGATATTTATAGGACATTTCATCCGAAAACATCAGATTACACTTTCTTCTCAAGTGCACATGGAACATTCTCCAGGATAGGTCACATCTTGGGTCACAAATCAAGCCTCGGTAAATTTAAGAAAATTGAAATCATATCAAGCATCTTTTCCCACCACAACACTATGAGATTAGAAATCAATTACAGGGAAAAAAACCATAAAAAACACAAACACATGGAGGCTAAACAATACGTTACTAAATGACCAAGAGATCACTGAAGAAATCAAAGAGGAAATCAGAAAATAGCTAGAGACAAATGACAATGAAAACACGACGATCCAAAACCTATGGAATGCAGCAAAAGCAGTTCTAAGAGGGAAGTTATACAAGCCTACCTCAAGAAACAAGAAAAATCTCAAATAAACAATCTAACCTTACACCTAAAGGAACTAGAGAAGGATGAACAAACAAAACCCAAAGTTAGCAGAAGGAAAGAAATCATAAAAATCAGAGCAGAAATAAATGAAAAAGAAACAAAGAAAACAATAGTAAAAATCAATAAAACTAAAGGCTGGTGTTTGCGAAAATAAACAAGATTCATAAACCTTTAGCCAGACTCATCAAGAAAAAGAGGGAGAGGACTCAATGAAATTAGAAATGAAAAAGGAGAAGTTACAACGGACACCGCAGGAATACAAAGCATCATAAGAGACTACTACAAGCAACTCTATGCCAATAAAATGGACAACCTGGAAGAAATGGACAAATTCTTAGAAAGGTATAACCTTCCAAGACCAAACCAGGAAGAAGTACAAAATATGAACAGACCAATCAAAGTAATGAAGTTGAAACTGGGATTAAAAAACAAACAAAAGTCCAGGACCAGATAGATGGCTTCACAGGTGAACTCTATCAAACATTTAGAGAAGAGCTAACACCAAGCCTTCTCAAATCTTCCAAAAAATTACAGAGGAAGGAACACTCCCAAACTCATTGTACAAGGTCACAATCACCCTGATACCAAAACCAGACAAAGATACTACAAAAAAAGAAAATTACAGACCAATATCACTGATGAATATAGAGATGCAAAAATCCTCAACAAAGTGCTAAGCAAACAGAATCCAACACATATTAAAAGGATCATACAACACGATCAAGTGGGATTTATCCCAGGGATGCAATGATTCTTCAATATATGCAAATCAATCAATGTGATACACCATATTAACAAATTGAAGAATATAAACCATATAATCATCTCTAAAGATGCAGGAAAAGCTTTTGACAAAATTCAACACCCATCTATGATTAAAAAGTCTCCAGAAAGTGGGCATAGAGGGAACCTACCTCAACATAATAAAGGCCATATATGACAAACTCACAGCAAACATCATTCTTAATGGTGAAAAGCTGAAAGCATTTCCTCTAAGATCAGGAACAAGACAAGGATGTCCACTCTCGCCACTATTATTCAACATATAGTTTTGGAAGTCCTAGCCATGGCAATCAGAGAAGAAAAAGAAATAAAAGGAATACAAATTGGAAAAGAAGAAGTAAAACTGTCACTGCAGATAACATGATACTATACATAGATAATCCTAAAGATGCCACCAGAAAACTACTAGAGCTAATCAATGAATTTGGTAAAGTTGTGGGATACAAAATTAGCACACAGAAATCTCTTGCATTCCTATACACTAACAACAAAAGATCAGAAAGAGAAATTAAGGAAACAGTCCCATTCACCACTGCAACAAAAAGAATAAAATACCTAGGAATAAACCTACTTAAGGAGGTAAAAACCTGTACTCAGAAAACTATAAGACATTGATGAAAGAAATCAAAGATGACATAAACAGATGGGGAGCTATACCATGTTCTTGGATTGGAAGAATCAATATTCTGAAAATGACTATACTACCCAAAGCAATCTACAGATTCAATGCAATCCCTATCAAATTACCAATGGCATTTTTAACAGAACTAGAACAAAAAAATCTTAAAATTTGTATAGAGACACAAATGACCCTGAATAGCCAAAGCAATCTTGAGGGAAAAACGGAGCTGGAGGACTCAGACTCCCTGACTTCAGACTATACTACAAAGCTACAGTAATCAAGACAATATGGTCCTGGCACAAAAACAGAGATATAGATCAATGGACCAGGATAGAAAGCCCAGAGATAAACCCACTCACCTATGGTCAACTCATCTATGACAAAGGAGGCAAGGATATACAGTGGAGAAAAGGCAGTCTCTTCAATAAGTGGTGCTGGGAAAACTGGACAGCTACATGTAAAAGAATGAATTAGAATACTCCCTAACACCATACACAGAAATAAACTCAAAATGGATTAGAGACCTAAATGTAAGACTGGACACTGTAACACTCTTAGAGGAAAACATAGGAAGAACACTCTTTGACATAAATCACAGCAAGATGTTTTTTGACCCACCTCCTAGAGTAATGGAAACAAAAACAAAAATAAACAAATGGGACCTAATGAAACTTAAAAGCTTTTGCACAGCAAAGAAAACTATAAACAAGACGAAAAGGCAACCCACAGAATGGGAGAAAATATTTGCAAACGAATCAATGGACAAATGATTAATCTCCAAAATGCAGCTCAATATTAAAAAAACAAACAACCCAATCAAAAAATGGGCAGAAGACCTAAATAGACATTTCTCCAAAGAAGAAATACAGATGACCAAGAGGCACATGAAAAGTTGCTCAACATCACTAATTATTAGAGAAATGCAAATCCAAACTACAATGAGATATCACCTCACACCAGTTAGAATGGGCATCATCAGAAAATCTACAAACAACAAATGCTGGAGAGTGTGTGGAGAAAAGGGAACCCTCTTGCACTGTTGGTGGGAATGTAAATTGAAACAACCACTATGGAGAACAGGATGGAGGTTCCTTAAAAAACTAAAAATAGAATTACTATATGACCCAACAATCCCAGTACTGGGCATATACCCAGATAAAACCATAATTCAAAAAGACACAGGCATCCCAATATTCATTGCAGCACTATATACAATAGCCAGGTCATGGAAGCAACCTAAATACCCATCAACAGACAAATGGATAAAGAAGATGTGGTATATATCTATATATATATATATATATATATATATATATATATAATGGAATATAACTCAGCCATAAAAAGGAACGAAACTGGGTCATTTGTAGAGACGTGGATGGACCTAGAGACTGTCATACAGAGTGAAGTATGTCAGAAAGAGAAAAACAGATATCGTATATTAACACATATATGTGGAATCTAGAAAAATGGTACAGATGAACCAGTTTGCAGGGCAGAAATTGAGACACAGATGTAGAACAAACATATGGACACCAAGGGGTGAAAGCAGGGTGGGGGTGGGGGTGGTGCTGTGTTGAATTGGGAGATTGGGATTGACATGTATACACTGATGTGTATAAAATGGATGACTAATAAGAACCTGCTGTATAAAAAATAAATTATTTTTTTTAAAAAAAAGGCTACAGCTCAGGAACAACCAGATGGAAGAGATGCATAGGGAAGGGTATGGGGGGAGGGGTGTAGAACATCCATGACCTATCTGGACACACTTCCCTCCCAGTACCTCCATGTGTTCACCAACCCAGTGAACTACATAAAGCTCTCCAAACCACCACTCCCTCCACCGCACACACACCCTCACCCCCATACTTTGGAATTTTTATGGAGTTTTCATTACATAGGTATAATTGATTAAATCATTGACCATTGGTGATTAATTGAATCTCCAATCCTTTTTCCTTCCCTGAGGGGGTTGGAGAGGTGTGGGAGATAGGGGAAAGTTCCAACCCTCTAATTACTTGGTTGGATCCCCTGGCAATCAGTCCCCATCTGTGGTGAGCTAAGGACTTTCCAAAATCACCTTATTAACATAAACTCACCGCAACAAGGGAAGCCAGTACAATGAGAAGCCTGCGCACTGCTGCAACAAAGAGTAGCCCCTGCTTGCTGCAACTAGAGAAAGCCAGCATGCAGCAACAAAGACCCAACACAGCCAAAAATAAATAAAACTTTTTTTAAAAATTGTGTTTTGTTTCTTCCTGATCAGCTTAGCTAGAAGTTTATCAATTTTATTAATCTTTTCAAAGAGCCAAATGTTGGCTTTGTTAATTTTTTATTTTTCTATGTTATTGATCTCTTCTTTTATCTATATTTATTATTTCCTAAATAAAAATACTTACAAAGATAGATTATTTTGCTCATCTTTTCCCAGTTTCTTAATGGAGAAACTTAGATAATTGATTTTAGACCATTTTTTCATTATCATTCAGTTCAAAATTTTTCTAGTTTTCCTTGTGATGTCTTCTTTGACCCATGGGTTATTAGAAGTGTCTTATTTAATGTCCAAATATTTGGGGGATATTTGAATATCTTATTGATTTCTAATTTCATTCTTTTGTGGTCAGAAAACATACTTTGTATGATTTTACTTTATTCAGACTTTACTGAGACATATTTTACGGGCTAGCATATGGTCTAACTTGGTGAATATTTTATGTACCCTTGAAAATAATGTGTACCCTGCAGTGGTTGGGTATAATGTCCCATAAATGCTAAGTGTGTCAAGGTGGTTGTGTTGTTCAGCTCTCCTATATTCTTAATGATTTGGGGGGTCTAGTTGTTGGGGGCATTAAAATCTTTAATTATAATTCTGGGTTATCTATTTCTCTCTTTAGTTCTGTCAGTTTTTGTTTAATGTATTTTGAAACTCTGATTCAGATACACACACATAATTGTAATGTCTTTCTGATGAATTGACCCTCTTATCATGGTGAAATAACTACTCATTATCTCTGGCAACACTCCTTGTCTTGAAGTCTATTTTGGTCTGATATTAATGCAGTAATTCCAGTTTTAATATGCTTACTATTTTCATGGTATATCTTTTTCCATTTTTTAAATTTAAACCTATCGGTGTCTTTATATTTGAATGACATCTCTGTTCTAGACATTATACTGTAATATGTTCTAGTTACCTATTGCTATGTAACAAACGACTACAAATCTTAGATGCTTAACATAAGAACCATTTTATCTCTCAGGATTGTTTGGGCAGGACTTGGCTGAGCAGTTCTGCTCCTTAGTGTTGGGTTATTCACTTGGCTACATCCATTTGAACTGAGCTGGAAGGTCCAAGAAGGTCTCACTTACTTACCTGGTGCCTCAGTATTTCTCCAAGTGGCTAGTTCAGGCTTTATCATGGTTTGGTGTCCGCAGGGTATTTGAACTTCTTACATGATGGCTGGCTTCTAAGAGGGAATGTCATCAAAACGGTTATTCTGAGTTTATGTGTCCCTTTTTCTTCCTTGTTAACAGAAACTTAATATTTGTTCAGGTAATTTATTTTCAGTCCTGGTATCCTTTAGGGAAGGCTGTGCCCTCCTCTATTCCTAGAGGATGGAAATAGATGTTTAATAATCCAATGATGATAAATCTGTTCCTCTTGCCAGGGACTGGTTTAGAAATGGGCCTGTGACACAATTCTGGATGAAGTTTTAGGTAAAGTCAGAAGATGGGCTTCTGGGAGAGTGTTCCTCAGGTCTCAAAAAGGGACACAACAGAGGAATATCCTTCTCTGATGCTGGATATTATTATCTGCATATGACACCTGGAACTGCATGGCCATGTTGCCACCACGGAGGAAGGACATAAAAGGACAAGCCAACATGCTGAGATGGCCTAAGAGAAATATGGAAGAAGTCTGGGTCCTTGATGATATTACTGAGACACTAAATCAATTAACCCTGGAACCACAAGATTTCCCCCTCCTCCAGTTTTACTGAGATATAATTGACATATAACGTTGTATTCGTTTAAGGCATACAACATAATGATTTTTATATGTACATATTGTAAAATTATTACTGCAATATGACAGGTTAACATCCATCACCTCACATAGTTAAAAACATTTTTTTTCTTATGATGAGAACTTTTAAGATTTCTTTTCTTAGCAATTTTCAAATATACAATACAATACTGTTAACTATAGTCACCAGGCTCTGCATGGCATCCCCAGAACTTATTTTTCTTATAACTGGAAGCTTACACCTTTTGACCACCTTCACCTATTTCTCCCACTCCCTCCCATCATCTCTGGCAACCACCAATCTCTTCTCTGTCCCTATGAGTTCAGTTTTTTTAGGTTCCACATATAAGCGAGATTATCATATAGTATTTGTCTTTCTCTTTGGCTTATTTCACTTAGCATACTGCTTTGAAGGTCCATCCATGTTGTCACAAATGGAAGAGCCATGAGATTTTTTTTTAGATTTTTGCCCTTCTGTTTTGTAAAATAAATTTTATTTGCAGCCTAAAGCATTCTGAAGGATATGAGGAAGAGGTTAAAATAGAGGCGATACTGGACCCAGAGTTATTAATCCTCTATTAAGAAATACTATACTTTTATGATTGGTTATTGGAGGGAAGATGTTTAATACATTTAAATCCACAGTACAAGTTAAAAAGCACAGCAAAACACACAGTAGGAATTTAAATTTGTACTTTATAAATCAAATTAAAAACCAAAGAAACAAAATTACTTTTTTTCCTCCAAACAGCATCATTACTGTGGAACTGCTGCCGGCAACAGAACCAACGTTGCATAGAGTTGGAGATAAAAGTCATGTTGTCAGAAAAGATTATCTTGAAGTTAAAATCATGGTGACTAAGATCACGTCTTCCAGCATTTCAATCAAATCAAAGATTTGGGTTTAAAAATCCATAACTGGTTTGTAAAGATAGGATATAGAAGAAAAACCTAAAAGAAGCTCCATGTGAGTAGATCTTAGAGTGCAGTCATGTTTATCACAACTAGTACTGTGTGTCTTAGTCACAAATATTTCTATTTATTGACAGTCATAAGACCATAATTGTTTTAATTTTAATAAGTTCCACGAAAAGTCTGTTTAGATTCACTCACTTTTTTTTTTTTTTGGCTTTTACAGAGAGAAATGTTTAAGATATTGGGACCAAAGCATGATTTTGCCCACTTTTCATCTTGCCTTGTCGAGTAAGGTTATTAATTAAAAGCATCTTTCACCTACTGTCATCATTATTTGTTTTAAAAAATGACATTTAACACTCCAAAAGGATATAATCTTGGAATTTCTAAAAGATTACATTTTGCTTTAAAAAATCACATTACCTTAGCTTTTTGTTCATATATTTATCACAGACAGCTGAAGCTTCTTTGTGGACTGGTATGAGCCTGCAGACAGGCATGTAGAAACCATTGATTTCAATTATTTTCTCCCAAATCTATCATAGACTGGAAAATGTTTACCTCAACCTTCTACACTTAAAAGTAGCTTTTGTGCTTCTTCATTCAGTGACTATTTATTGTGTCTGTGACATGCAAGACCTCGTGGCAGCCACTATGGAGAACCCCAAAACACGTAAGACCTAGCCCCTGATCTTTAGCTGCTGATGCCTTGGCTGTGCCCTAAGACATGTCACAGAATCAGGTGAATCTTGTATTCTCTGCACCAAGTATTTTATACTTATTTAAGGGTAAATGCCAGTAGTTTTTTGGGGTTTTGTTTGTTTGTTTTTGTTTTTAGTTCTAGCTTAATTTCTTTCAAGTCTCAACCTTGTGTGTCTTTACTAATAGGCAGCAAAACAGTTAAAAATGTAGGTTTTGCTAGTGCTAGGAAACCAGAAATGTAGTGGTACAAGGGGTGAAGCTAATCAAAGGCCATAAAGGGACCATTACAGGAGAGTGTGAAGATTGCACCATCCTGTGAATGGGATCCCAGCCACAGAGGGACTCTCACCTTCAGGGTCCATTCTTTCCAGCTTCTTACAGAGACCTCTCTCTAGCTCTCTTTGAGCAAATGGCTGGGGAAGCACCCCATTATTTCTGAGCTGTTTGATTTGTCTAACCCTCAGAACTCTCTTCTAAGAATGTCTGAATTTGATCAGGACCATGAGATGATTATGTTCTCACTACAAGTGGATTGTGAACTAAATGTATCAGGTTGGCTGCCAAGATCAATAGCCTTCCCTCTTTTTTCTTTTTCCTTTTTTTTTTTTTTAAACAAAGTTCCCTTCAGCAGAGGCCATTAGCAGACACTCTATCCGTAACTCAGCGCAGAGTCCTCATACAGCATTTTCTGGACTTGTTTAGTGGGCAAAATTAGCTCCAACCCCTTGCTAACTTGGCTCAAGGAGAAACAACTCTTGTTTCTGAAGAATACGCTCAGCAGTATTTGAGAGTTATTGAAAGGATCAGCTAAGGGGAAGAGTGTTTGAAAAACAAAACTAAATAGTGATTTCCTCCAACACACATCCAAGGCACTCTACATTATGTTCAAGCTTTTCTTTCTACTACCAAACAGATCAACACAGGTAAGCAGAAACAATCTAATAGTTCTGTCACAATTTCACACATCAGGACTCTTTGAAAGCCAATCTATTTTGGTAAAATCCCAATTTTTTCTTTTCTGTGAGCTTGTTTTATAATAAACATTTAAAACACTTTCCAAAGTGCTTCTCCTCAAGTATCTTTTCTAAATGGTATATCAGGTCCCAACTGGCTAATTGGCAATGCTAACTCCCACTTTATTTAACAGGCAAGGCTAGGTATTATTGAAGCCCTGATGGACTAATTGGGGTCACTTAAGGAAAACACCCAAGAAATGGGCTTCTTCTTACATATACTCAGTGTGATTTTGAAACACCACTGTCAGAAAATACAACCAATCCCTGAAACTTTTTTTCCCCTGGGTTAGCAGAGTCCGAGACAATTGATGACATTACATTGGTCGTTCATTTTAGATTCGTGGAGCCCACAAAAATCAATAGTTTTCCATTATCAGGTCCAGCTGGGTCACTAGTCTGTCAATGAGCTGTTACAATTGCTGTACAGGGGTGAGCCTGACCAGTCAATTGCTGCTGACAAGAGGAAAACATGCTGACAGCCACGGGAACAAGTCAGAACACAGATTTGCACTTCAGTTTGCCATCCGAAGAGACTCAGAGCAAGGCCATTTTCAAGACGCAGGGCACACTCCGTGGGAGGCCTGGGGGAGGGGCTACCCCCTGGTTTTATAGCACAAGTGCCTAAGGGCCTGTCCTGGCTCCAGCCAATCATCTCCAGTAGAGACTACCTGTAGTCACTGCCTGTGTTAGTAAGAGGGCAGGCACCAGCCAGAACTGTTCCTAAACACTATCTTCTATCCCACATTATACCCAGAGCAAGAGTGGGAGGAAGGAACTCTACTTTTACTACCACTGAGTCAGATGTAACCATACATATACCAGGGAATATAAAAACTTAAGAGGAAGTAAATGGCCAAAGGCACCAAATAGGAACCAATATGACTAAATGTGTTGCAAATAAATATTGACCGAAGGACAGAAGATCCCCTGATGTTGGTATATAGGCTATTCCCGTGTCGCCTCATTATTTATAACATTATCTATACTTTGACCTCAACCTGAGATATTTTACCGAACCAAGCGTCTCTCTCATTGGTGTTTCATCCACAGCCACTCTGTCTGATGCAGTGGGCAGCTGGGGGAACTGAGTTCTAGTCTTGCCCTGCCCATAATTAGGAAGTGGTGGGATAGAGCGGTCAGCTTGGACAAGCATCTGAACTGCCCCACATTAATAAAATGGAGACGTGCTTGCCTCACCTACTCTGTAGCAAGGTTGTCATGAGATTTCAAAACCAGCTCAATTTAGAGTAAGCTCTGCCCAAGTAAGTGACTGTGTATGTGTGTGTATGTGTGTTTGTGTGTGTGTCTCTAGATCTCTAGAAGCTATCCATGCCGCAAGTTTGGAAACAACTGAAAGAAGTCCTTCTTTCTCCAGAATTATTCATTTTTGGTCTAGATTGAATGCTTTCCTTCTTTAGATGAATCCATGAATAATCTATCATGTATTCCATCGTGAGAGAAAGCCAGAAGTCAGAGGACAGCTCTGAAGTCTTAGTGGGTTTTGTGGCTCTCCCTAGTTTGTAGAGAAGAGGATTGAGATGCCAGCAGAGCAGACCACACTGTCTGGGTTCCTGCATGCTGAGGGGC
This sequence comes from Delphinus delphis, assembly GCF_949987515.2. Taxonomy (NCBI): domain Eukaryota; kingdom Metazoa; phylum Chordata; class Mammalia; order Artiodactyla; family Delphinidae; genus Delphinus; species Delphinus delphis. The sequence goes on along the minus strand of NC_082683.1, from coordinate 79,423,234 downwards.
TTCCAAAGCAACATGAATCTGTGCAGTGCTCTGGTCTCCTCACCCTGGTTTTGTTTCAGACATCAAACTTATGAGCTCAAAAGATAAATATTTTGAATTTGTTTCAATATTATGATTTGTAATGTTTCACTTTTATTAACATCTTTCATGTATTAAACTCTAGCCTTTTTAAAAACGCCTCCAGATTGGGGTTTGATTCTTTGGGAAGTCAACATTCACTTGTTTTCCATCATCAAACAAAACTGATAATCAACTGTATTACTGGAAGCCAACTAGCTAGGGTTTTTCCCTTTCTTTTTTTTATTACACCACCAAAAAAATCATTTTCTTTAAATGAGGGAAAAAAATAGTTTTTAACAAGAGCAAATTTGCTCATAATTAGATGAACCAGTCTTATGTCTTCCAGCACTTGGAAGCATGAAATTCATCAGAACTCTCATAGCATTAATTAAAAATAATTTATGTTTTTTTAATAAAATGCTTCATGTTTTAGCTCCTTTATCCCTCCACCAAATGTGATTATGTGGGGGCTGAAGGGAATTCAGGTTAATATGTTGACACACTTAACAATGCAGGGTCATGTTGCACAATACGCTTCACTGGTTTAGTTCAGTACACCCCCTGACAGGGCCTAATCATCCCCTGCCCTAAAGGCAAAGAGAAAGAGAGGATTTTAATTACTGCTCTGTATGCAAGTTTGCCAGCATTAAATTGAGACATAATTAGGTCTCTGAATTTTAATAATTGTCCTAGCTAATTGGGCAGACAAGTATGTTATGCAGCACTGCGTGATTAGATAATTAGTATTTCCAAATGACAAAACTGGGCTCTTGATTACAAATTCTACATGAAGGGGGAAAAAGGTAGCAAGCAGATCTTTACAATTCTATTAAGGGAGAGTTTAGCTATGTTGGTAATTTAAAGTCCATTAGGAAGCAACATTTCATTCTCAGAGCCGGGGGTCTGGGACAAGGGCCTCTGTCCAACTCTGGCTCCTACTTAAGTCTTCTCCCCAAGGAGCTCTGCTTTCCCTGGGGTCTGCTGCATCCACCCTTCCCTCCACCTCCACACCAAACTTACCAGTCATCACTGACTTTGGGTAAGGTCTCTTTGGCTAGACACCAGATGGGAGGTGATAACTCTGAAAAAGAAATCACAGAATGTAGGAAGGGTAGAACAGAGAAAGGGTAATCTACCCAGGTCGGGTATAAGTATCTATAATGTCTTTCCTTTGCAAAGAGCTGTTCTTTCATTCTTCTCCCAGAATTCAGCACTCTCATTTTATCATCAGCTCCATTAAAGTCGTTTTGGTGGAAAATCTTAAATCAAAATCTTAAATTTTTGAGGTATTGTATTATTGGGGTGAAGAACATGGGCATTGGATTTGAGACCTGGATTTGAGATCATCACTTACTGGAAGTGTGACCTTGGATAAATTACTTAATCTTGCCAAATCTCAGTTTTCTTATTGGTAAAATGAAGAACCTTCCCCATAAGTTTGTTGATAGGATTAAATAAGATAATGCATATAATTTAAAGCACAGTGCCTAGAATGAAGTAAGTGCTTAATAAATATTAGCTATTAAATCAATGACTTTGGAAGGTACAAGGTGAAGGTTCTGGGTTTGGCTCTTTGCTATGCTGGTACTCAAATGAGGCAAGGGTCCCCAGCCCCGTTTGTTTTCTGAGAGAAAAATGCAGTGCCCCATTTATGCTGGGGGAAGGTCCAATGGCAACAGCGGCCTCTACAACTCGAATACCTGGCAAGATTTTCTTTCTCTCCATTCTTCAGAGATTGGCATTGCAGACAAGCCCCGCCATGCAAAAATCATGGGAGCAGTTAATCTAAGAAGAATGTAGTGTAAACTCTGCATCTTACTCCGCCTTGTGACTCATTCTCCACAAATGTCACCTTGTTGCCCACAGAGGCAATATTTGCTAAACTTCTATTTGCTAAACTTTTCTCACAACAATCAGTAGGCTGGGCTCTAGAGCTGTTTTTCAGGCAAAAGAACTGTTAATTGGATGCAAACCAGAATCCTTAAAAATGATTGATAGGTGGTTGGTGGATAACAGTGTGCTGTAGTTTGTTAGGGGAAACTTGGAAGTTCTGGATGTATATTCATGTACAGTCACTGAGGATGACCAAAGGAAAATAACAATGTCTCCATGGCTCGGTCAAGACAGCCTACCAGACTGAATGAGAATTTCTTATGACTTTCTCAGAACTTTGTGCCATCTCGTTTATGAATGATGGAAGCGTTCTGGCGAGATTCCAATTCAGAATGCAGAGTTCTCTCCGTGGGTAAACTTTATATCATCCTGGCATAATCTCTACAGTATATAACACCTAAATAGCAGAGAGAAGAGGGCAACACCCTGAGAATTGAGGAAAAGAGACAAGTATAGAATGCAAACATTCTGCTAGAAGCTTAGAAGCAAAGAGTAAGACATTATTTTCCAGGCCAGGACTGAAGACATACAAAGACAGAGTGCGTAATCTTGTCTGATCTGTATTTCACGGTAAGGAACCGTCTCCTCTTGGGGCTGCGAGTCTCCCTGTTGCTCACAGGGACATTGCTCCCCGGTCACAGGAGCGGCCAAGAGAGCTGGCGCAGAGCTCTCGCCCTCACTGCACTTCCCAGATGCCAAGAGGAAACACCCTTGTGGAAGGGTGGGAGAAGTAATAATTGTCCAAAGGACGTTCCCCGCCCCCCACCCCCGTGCTGGAGCTTCTTTCCCGTTCTTTTTGAAGAAGCGCGTGTATGACTGATCGCTCAACACCCTGTTGGTTCTGATTGCAGAAAACACACCTTATAAATATATGATAACCATCCTGTAATAGAGAGTGTGACAATTTACTTCACAGTGCGTTTCGGGCTGCTAATTGATCGTTTCAGTCCAGGGACGATTTGGAATAAATTATAGCCATCAAAAGGATATCACTGTTCATTTTCGTGGAAGGATTTCCTCGTCCCTTCGCGTTGGTGAGAGCCGATTGCACCCGGCAGGCAGAGAGGAGGGGAGGGAACCGGCTGGAGAAATGAGGCCGGAGGGGCGGGGCGGGGAGCTGGACGGGGCAGGGCCGGCGGGGCAGGAGGGCGGGGCCGGCGGCACGGGACGGGGCGGGGCCGATGGGCAGGGCCGGCGGCGGCGCGCACGCGGCGGCTGCAGGTCCGCGGTCGGACGGTAGAGGCCTCCCTTCCGAGGCGGCGGCGCGGGTGCAACCCGCTGGGGCTCCGCTCCCCCTGCGCGAGCCCGCGCGTCCTTCCCGGCGAGGTCCCTGCGCGGTGCGGCCAGGCTCAGTGTGAGTATTCCCCACGCGCTCCCCTCCTCCCGCAGGGGGCAGCGCCTGTTCGTTTGAAGTGAGAGTCTCCGTCGGGCAGAGGGCCCTGCTCGGGAGCGGGGTTGCTCGCGTGAGCTGGATCTCACTTCCCGCTGGAGGCTTCCTCTCAGCGGGACTTCCCCGCGGGAGCAGACGCTGTAACGCGGAGCGCCGCTCTCTGAGCTCCGGGAGCGGGAGTAGCGAGGCGGGGAGGCGCCGCGGCGCCGTCGGGGGCTTTGTGTGCAGTTGGGGCCCGCAGCTCCGGTAGCTCTGGTTCTCACGCCGCAACTGCGGAGGGGCGCGTGCGGAGCGTCGCAGCCTCTGAGGGAACCTTGCCCACCGGCCCCCCCAGGAGAGGGCGAGGAGACGGCGGGCCGGGCCGGTTGGCGCCGCGAGGTGATGCCGGGGTCTCGAGGGCGGCGGGTTTCGTGCCGTGGAAGGCGGCGAGAGCGCGGCCTAAAAGCCCTGCGGGGGACGCCGGCGGGAGTGCTCGGCCGAGGCCACTCCGAGCGTACCGGCCCCGGACCCCGCTCCGTCGGGTCGGCTTCCCCGGCCGCCTCGGAGGCCGCGCCCTCGCTTCCATTTCATTTCCCACAAGGTGTGTGCCGTCGTGTGGTGGTCACGGAGAAGAGAAACCTATCCCTGGATGGGATTCGACTTCGAAAAAACAGTATTTTCCTCCTCCTGTCGCGGGCACTTGCCAGTCTGGCCTTCCTCCCCCGCCCATGAGACTTCCAGGCAACTTTCATTCTCTTCCTAAGTTAGAGCGTGAGAAGGATTGAGGCCCTTCGCCCACACGTAGCAGACCCCCCTAACCGTGTGCTTGAAGTCAGGCTTCGCATGGTGTTCTTCGTTTTTTAGTCTTGTGTCATGCTAATAAATTATGTCAATCTAGGGCACGGATGTTTCCTTGCAGGCGATTTTGACAGCAATCATCATACCAAGCTATTATGAAGTGTGATGTCAGTCTGGAGGACGGATAATATATAAGCCAGTTATTGACACGCTATCTTACAAGGAAACATCTGAGACCATCAGTAAGAGGCATTTTAATTCACACACCAAAAATATTTTGTGTTTGGTTGACATCTTTCAAAATGCTGAAAGAGGTAGCAGCATTTATCATTTTGTAGGTATTTATCAAGGTACGCACAAAAGTCCCCATAGGAGGGAGGAGGGTTTTGTCTTAGTCCTGTTCTATCACATAAACCAAGGAACAAAGGTGTTATATGTGCTACCAAATAAATAGTGCTTGTAAGCCAGTGATAGAGCTCTATTTATGAGAACAGACATCTTCTAAAACTGGAATAATTGGAAAAGTGAGATAACTGGTTATGTTTATGCCTCTGTTGTGAAAGATAATCGTCTGCTATCTTAAATGAGAAACCTTATGCTTTTAGCGTAAGTGCTGGATGTGTGAAATGATCCATTTAGCTCAGGTATGGAAGTCAGGTAAATTTTCTGTAAAACTTCGGTCTTAATGGTTACTACTTACTCATGGGTATTAAAGACTTTGATTATATCAGAAGTCACATGAAACAAGTGATTAGGTTCTGAAGTATGGCTAGGGTCCTAATGAATTCTGAAATCTAAAGTGATCCAAATCTAAGCAGACGCTTTAGGCTTGATATTATGTAATAGTCAGAAGTTGTATTTACATGGACCAAATCCCGTGGGAGTTAGTTTTACAATGAACTGTGCATGTGTTCACCCAAGGTATGGTTTTCTTTTCCTCCAGTCATTAATTCAGTAACTATTCATTATCTGTTACAGGTCCACTTCACTTTGCCATTGAACATGATCCCTATAGTCATATAATACATAATTCTTGAAGTGTAACTAAAATGTGGAAAATATATCTTCTTCTGGCTCAAGGAATATTATTATAAAAGAGTTTAAAACTCTGGCCTTTCATTTATACAAACGGAAAATTGTATTGACTTCTCTCAAGTAGTAAGCTAAGGGAAGAAAAATTAGAAATCAGAAAGTTTTCTCCAGCCTATGCCCTAGTCACTACCATATTTTTTTCTCCTTAAGACTTTCAAAGCAAAGTTTAAAGGACCTGCATGATTGAATGGGTTTATGATGTCCTTTTAATAATTTTAGAATATAAAGTTTTCCTTAAAAGGTCTTGCTTCTTATATGGTGTGCTAGACTGGCTGGTGTTATGTGAGTGAAGCACTATAATTTTAGTTAAAATCAAAACCGCATATCCCTTTTTTTCCCCAACCTGAAGTAAGAATTGCCTACAATTAAGAAGACAAACACATTTCAAGTAGTTACAAGTACATCTGTTTACAATTCATTTTCATTGGCTTGATAAACAGAGAAAAACATCCAGGATGTTTATCTCAATTATTTGTAGTTTCATCCTAAACAATGCCTAGGTCCTTGAATATCAATACATTTTTGTATGACATCTATAAGCTGCACCTAAAGAGTATAAAATTTTGTGAAGTGCAATAATGGAAGATGTTAAGAATAATTTTTTCCTTAACCCTAATATTGTGCTGTAGGGCCATAACTAAGTAACCAAGATATGACTATAAACTTATATAGTCCATTGTATCAGAACTTACACATACATTTTAGTGTCCTATCCAACTAGTCATCTTGGAAATCTGTCACTTATTGCAGTCATGCTTCCATTGCTGCCATCGTTCAAACGTATTTTGAAGCTCTTCATTTGGGCACTCTTCAGAACCCACAGCACATCTTGTTAAAAAGCCTTGGAGGCAGTCAGTCATCTTCCTTTAAAGACCTTCTGTGCCCTGAAGAGTTAGGTGGGTGATCAAGTCAGGTAATGTAATTTGGGGGTCAAAACAATTGGAAAGACTATTAGATGTCTTTCCTGAGTAGCTTTTAAACTAGTTCTACAGTCATTATACAAGAATAGTTTGAACATTGGAAGCACCATTGGAGTAAAAGTAGCTGCCAGGGAAAACTCTTAAGAAAAGTGTGCATTTGGAGCTTGTAGAGTCTCTTTGATTATCAATGAATTATTAATTTAACAATCATATACATCTCTAGTACATTGGTATGCAGTATAGAGACATCTTACTTCAGAAAACTATATTGTCAAGAATTTGGTTGATCTGGATTTTATGAGAGTTCAATTTTGCTGCTATGATAACAAAAGCTGTTAAATTCTAGAATATGGGCTTGGGTAGGAAAAATCCAAGATGTCATGGGCTAAAATCAGGATTGCCATACATAGTTCTATAGATTTGGTGCTCCACATTCCTTGAAATACAAAGGAATCATACTCAATTAAGAAATCAGACTTAACCTGTATTCTGTTTAGTGAGCAAGGCATTCACCATTATCAAAAAAACCTCAATGATCCTTCAACTGTAGGTGACGTCTAACTTGTGGAATAAAACATTCATCATTTTTAGTAGATGGTTGTGAATAGAGACCCCAAAGTATATATGTAATGGAACTACTGTGTACTGCTGTAAGCTAACAATATGCTATATGCTGTGCAAAATACAGAATTATGAAACTCCCTCCTCAGTGAATTTAAACTCTTATGATATTCAAGACCAGAATGTGGGAGATGGGGTAGAAAGACACTCAAGGTAAAGAGAGAGGGAGATGGAAAGAGGTAGGTCATGGGGCTTTTGAATCATAATTAGTTGAATTCATCTAAGAGAAGAGTTTAGAAATAGTTTCCCAAAACCACCAGCAAATAATTTAAAATCTGAGGGAATAATTCAAATTGAACTCCAGCTGAGACTACATGGAGAACCAAGAAAAGCAGAAAGAATGTAATTAGCTGAGTAGGAATTTTTCTACGAATTCAGGTCTAATACCTTTAGTATTATATAGAGGGCCACAGGATCATTAGTGATTAGCAGGGATCCAGACTATAATGATCAGGAGAGATCAAGGCCAGAGGACAAAGATGAAAGAGGCTTCCTGCTTCAACTGAATGTTGCAAATGCTGATGCACTTACAGAGGGGAGGTCAGCTAGCAGACAAAGAAATAGGGCAACAGTCCCAAATCATCAAATATATTCCTCTCTTTCACCCCACAGTTAGATTGGATATGGAGATTAACCAAGTTTGAGCTGAGACAAAAAGAATATCCTTATTTCAGCCATTTATAAGATCTGGAACTTTGAGTTTTGTCTGCTTTGATGAGTTTGATTATTGCTCAGAAATTAGGGAGGGGGACCTGCTGGGCCCAGGATATCCGAGGTACATACACAACTAAAGGGTCAGTGAACAAGGTGGACAGATCCAATTCCAGGTCTTTTCTGGGGAAAAGACTGTTTGTCTATTAGCAGATAAAAGGGCTCCTCAATTATAAGTTACAAGTATAAGGAAGTGTCAGGTACCCAGCACATCCTCAATAAATAATGACAATTGTGGAAAAACAAGTAGCAGTGATGTTACCCTTTCTTTTGGAATGGGTAGCCCAACCATTGCACCTGCTCATATTCTATAGATTTAAGAACCATCCAAATATTTCTTAATTTGAATCTAAATATTAAATTTTGTATATAGTGTTTATAGGATTGGGGTGGGGGAACTCTTAGTATGTCCAGGTAGTTATAGTAGAAGTCTGGTTGGTATAGCTTGAGGCCCATCTCTTTCAGATAGAGAGAGGTTCCTGGTTTTGGATTTACAGAATTCACACATGGATGCAGAATATAGAAATGGCAGGAAATTGCCCTGAGAACTGGGAAAGTATCCTTGACTAGGAGTGGGGACTAGGTTTATCATGTACCAATTGTGTTACGTGAAGTAAATTTTTGTTTTCTCATAGGCAAAATGTGTATAATACATTTACTTCAAGGGGTAGTTTTGAGCCTTGTCTGAGATGAAATAAATGAAGGACTTGGTTTATTAAGTGCTGTGCATGTGCAAGCTTTTGTGTTCCACAACATGGGTTTTGTAGGGGGAGGTAAGGGTTGTAGCCCTTGAGCTGTCCAGATATTTAAACCAAAATATAAATGAAGATGGAAATCTATCTTTGGGAATTTAGGAGAATAGACTAGTTTTCACATGGATACTAGAGACACGTCATCATATACTCATTATTCTCCCTTTCTCAAATTCATAGGAAGTACCCTGTTACCATTGCAAGAATTTTTTTTTTAACGTTTCCTAAAGACCTGTGGGAAATAAAGAAACCTGTTAGCTTGCTTAATACTATCAGGTCCAGGTCTTTAGCATTGGCACTGAAGGCACAATCTCCATGTGGGGAAAAGTAGCCAGGCTTCCAGGCCTTGATTCTTGTACTCTCAGAAGTTCTTATCGTAGAGATTTTATTAATCCCCATTGCCACCTCCATGTCTTGAAACAAGAAGCTAGATGGAGTTCCACATATTGGCTTAATTGGTCAGCTGTGAACATTTTTTTTTTTGCAGTTGTTATTCTTCCCACAGCAGCAACCCATTTTTTCTGCAGAGACTGCAAGACCTCCAGCCCTTGCAGGCCATTAAAAAAATTAACACTTGTACCTTTCATTTTCCCCTACTTTCCTCTGTGTATTTAAAAGGTAGAGGCTGCTTGGGGCAGGGTAATCCACCTCTCTATCTCAGAGAAACACCAGTACAGATACAGACAGTGGTGTTATTGGCTCCCACCAACAGGGGCCATGGTTCCTAGAGAGGAGGGGAGAATGGAAGGGGTGGTCTGGGATGTATACACTCAAACTTCTGTTGCGTTTCAGAGGCTATCCTGCTGAAGAGGAAAACAGTGCCCTTGTCTTAAGTCATGGTTAGAGGGTATTTTCTAGAGGTTTGTTGAGTATCCTCCACACAGTGACACTTCATAAATTCACATTGTGTGAGACAGACTGTATTTGAGCCAGTACAATGTGTTGGCTAAGGAGAAGGGACATTTGATTCAGACAGTCTGTGTTTGAATATCAGATCTGCTACTTACTTGCTGAGTGGCTTGGGCAAGTTTCTTAATCTCTCTGAGCCCCAGTTTATCTGCAAAATGGCAATAATAACAGTGTCTACTTTTCAGGATTGTTGTGTGTGAGGGTGCTCAACAAGTGGAAGCTATATTATTAGGCTCTGGAGAGTGAGCGAGGAATATAAAGAAATACAGGGCAAATTCCCCTCTTCAAGGAGCTTACTGCATGGTTGGAAGGGACTGAATAAATGAAAACTGACATAATAGTACAGGGCAGACAATAGGAGTGCCAAGTAAGAGCTGCAGATAATGAAGGGTTTCAGCAGTCTGCCAAGGACTAGGATGGTAGTGAAAGATTTCAAGATAGAGGTGGGAATTTCTCTCTGGGATTTGCAGGCTGGGTGGGATTCAGATATGTATACTGGAGTTGAGAAGGCATTCCAGATGGCAAGGAGGAGTGATTAGAACACACAGTACAGCAGGGGTGATGAGAGTATGCCAAATGGAAAGTAATCCAGTTTTTAAGTCAGATAGGTAAGCATAAGAATACTGTCTCTGCTGTGAGATCTTGGTTGGACAAGTACCTTAATTTCTTTAGTCTCAGTTTCTACTGCCCTAAAATGGGTATAATCATATCTCATGAAATTGAAGGGAAATGAGATAATGTTTGTAATGCCTAACATGGTGCCTGGCACCTCACAAGTGTTCAATGAAATCCAGATAACTCATGTGGTGTTTTCAGGGGACAACGGGGGAGCTGTCTTCCTGAAGAGCTGTCTTGCCTGGTACAGGCTAGTGTAAAACAGACCAGAAACAGCCAGTTAGTGCCTATAGGGGGAGTGGAGAGGAGGCTTAAAGGCCAGTTTAAGGAGCTGGGTGCGGCTGTTACAGGCTATCAGAGCTATCAAGGTTTTTGAGCAAAGCGGGGGTTTAAGAGAAATTAATCTCAAGGCACTGGCAGGCTGTTTTGGAGGAAGGAAGAAACTCACTCACGCATGTGTAAACTGATAAGGGTCTAGGTTAGGATAGTGGCAAGGTTACCAGACCTGGTTGATGTGGTCTCTTTAAAGTTCCTTTTATAAAAGGAGCTTAGGGCTCAGCAGTGTGGAGTGAGGGAATGTTTTGTTTTGTTTGTAGACTCCTTAATATTTAGTGTCAGTTGTCCAGAATAAAATTAGTATAGATGCACAACTTTGGAAAATAGACCTCACTCAATATCCAGGGACTATAAAAGGTGGGAAGTAATTTTAATGCTAAATAAACCCTAGAACTTGCTTCAGCTTATAAAATAGCCCCTTTTAAAACTCCTTTCCCCTTCCTGTTAATGCACACAAGTGTGTGCCTATCACTGGTTTTCTGGAAGGCACGGTATAGATAAGTTATAATTGTTTGGAGTTTGAGGTTAGGATTGTTAGTACCAAGTGGCATTGGGTCAAATGGGGAGGATGCTGCCAGCAAAGTGGTAATTTGATGACTTTATTTGGTGACAGTGTGATTTGGATGAGAAAATACTGTCTTCTCTCTGGGGTTTAGAAGTGATTTAATTAAAAACACAAACCTAGGAAATGGTTTTGGATACTAGGGAATTCATTTATAGTCTCTCATTCTCTCCTCACCACTCATTTTTCTGTCCCTAGTAGTATTGAAATGGGAGGATACATGGTAGATACTTGTATTTCTAAAGAAAGTCACACTGATTATATGGACACCAGTTTTTAAAATGTGAGGAAACTGAAACTGCCTATTGTTCAGCGGTGGGCCTTAAACATATTAAGTAGGAAAGGATAACTGACCTACTACTGATTTCCTGAATTTTGCTGTTCTCTCATTTGGCTATAAGGGCGATGTGGTGCTGATAGCTCTGGGGTATCTGGGGTGTCTCAATAGCTAATTGTGGCTACCTCTGCCTGCCTCAGAAGGAGGGTACATGAGTAAGGGGACTGTGTGCGGTGGTTGACCAACGCAGGAAGGAGCTCAGTGACACAGGGAAAGGCAGGCCCTGTGAGGTTAGAGGCAAAGCAAACTGTCCTGTTGCTTCTGAGCAGAGGCAAGGAGTGTATTTCATTTCTCATCTCCTGAGTTTATTGAAATCATCTGCTGGGGTGGGAGGGGGCAGAAAGAAAGCATGATGTTGTAAAGCTGATTAAGATGCCAGCAAGCAGATTATATCCGGCTCTTGATACTCTTCACTCCAGCCTGGAAACAGAAGACTGCATGAGAAGCCTGTTTCAAGAGAAGGAAGGGGAGAAGGCAAAAGACATCTCCCTATTTTTTACTGAAAGATTTTTTGAGTATATATTAATTTTGGATTTCTGGTGTCCATTCTACCCTAAGAGACCATCCAGAGTAGCTCCTGGCTGAAACCCTGGCTAGGAGAGGTTCAGACCAGGGACAGGTGGCATTGGACAGAGGGTCTTCAGGGTACTCCTGGCATTAATTTGCTGAAAAGAGCCTCATCAGAGACCAGGTCTCCCCTCCTGCATGGGTGGCAGACATTAGGCCTTGGAGAGGGCCTAAAGCAGATTTCAGCTTTGCCCCCTCCTCCAAACCCTCTGCCTTCTGCTCCTGCAGTGGGTCCTCTCTCTCCCTCTTCCCCCTTTTTTCAATTAAATGAATTAATTACCAGGCATTTAACTTTTTGCCAGACTCTTTCATTATGCCCAGAGTTGTTGCTGAGCGGCAGAGGAAGTAATAACATTCGCAGTGAGGGGCAAATCCTGTTAATGAACAAATTAAAGTTCAAACAGTGATCAAGTTCACAACCTCTCTGTGGCTCTTCTCTTTAATAAGAGTTATACATGTTACTTTCCTCTCTCTTTTCTCCTTTTTATTACTTTTTAAGCTTTTCATCAACACTGCTGGGGCATATTTGAGGCTCCCAACCTTTCAGCCCTGACAAGGACTCGAGCAGTTATAATCCCATCTTAATTTGGCAACTTTTGTAAAACACATAAAGGGCCCAGAGTCACCTTTGGTCGCCAGGGCCCCGGGTGACCCTCTAGCTTCCACCCGCCGCCAGGGCTTCGTGGGCCGCTCTTCTGGGTCTGGTATTCATTCCTCTGCTGCACTCAGAGTCAGTCGGCTGACTCAGCTCCCCGCCCCGAGGCACTGCCTGCAGGGTGGAGCCAGCCAGTGTCCGAGCCCTTGCCTCTCTGCGTTCCCTCTCCAGTCAGCCTCTCCACACGCAGATGCCAGCGCTTGGAGGAAGGGGAAGTGGTGAGGGGGAGGAGCCTCTAGACTAAAAACTGGGAACCTCTAAGAAGAAAGGAGTTTGGGGTAGGAAGGATGCCTGACCCCCTCCCCACCACCATTACCACCATTACCAAATGCCACTCTCCTCGGGGAGTGGGCCTCGCCTGGAATGGCACGGGAAGGCCCAAGGCTTCTTAACCCTTGACTGGAGCGGCCGGGCCTGGTGAGAAGGAGCCGGGAAGGCGTCGGGTGCCCGCCTACTTCTTCCTGCTCTGTTTTTTACGAAATGTGGATTGCGTGGGGGTGATCTCCACGTCCGCGCCTGGCTTCTCACCACCATCCCCTGAGCGTAGCTTGATATGATCACCATGACAACTGCAATTTAGGAGCATACGCATAATAGAGATGAAATAGACAAAAGATTAGCATGCCATGAAAAGTACAATAAGTTTCTTATTTAGCATTTAGATAACTGTCTTTCCTCCGGAGCAAGCTTCAAAGTTGAAGCCAGTTTAGACCAAGAGGATTAATTCTTTCTCCCACATGCTTCATTGAATCTCTCATTACCAAACTTTGTCTGTACTGATGTAAGATTTGATTGAAGATTAGAGCATTTAGCAAATCTTGCTTTTCTGCATGTATCAGGTCCTTTCAAGCAGGGATCGAGGTGCCCAGTGGTCAATACCCTTACTTTTATCCAGTGTCTGCTTCATTTAAACTTAATCAACTCCATCAGTGAACTGGAACAGGGAAACGTCCCTGTGGTAAGAATGTTGTGCTTTTGTGGGATAATTCTTTGCTCTTTCCCGATCTGTTGGCGTTAAACCTAAAATTGCACTATGATGAACTTTTTTTTTTTTAATCAATATGATAATGACAGTTGGGCCTGAATGCTCTGGTAGGACTTAGAGTAGAGCAGGATCTGGCCTCCATTACCGAAACAACTTCTGGTCCTGCGATAGTCCGCCACCTTTTGTGTGGCTTTAATACCTTTTCTTCCCTGACATTGAATATTGCTCAAGCTGGAAAATGATGCATCTTGTAGGGAAGGCTCATATGTCACAGCCAGAAAGGGAAGCAGACCGATTGGTTGTGTGAATTATCTGACTTGCTGCAGTGAATTATTTGCACTGTTTCCCTACCTAGTCAACAAGTTCCTGAGGTATAGTAGAGATCAATCAAAACTGACAGCCTGCGTGTGAAAGCTTTACTGTGTAAATCTGGCGCACTCATCCTGGCCATGCCGGCCCTGGCATCTGTATATCATTTTTATACTGCCACCAGTAGAGCAATTTCAAAAGTATTTGCAAGGAAAATGCGTGTCCCCATCTGTCCCTGGAAGCATAAATGTGCCACCTTCAGAGGGTTTTCACTGGTAATCATATCTTTAATGATCAATAGAATAGTGATATATACTTTTCCATAAAATGGGGTTTTCTTCACTTTATTGTGATTGGCTAGAATAAATAGCTTTTCCATATGTTAGAGGGATAAAAATATAAGATTAGCAGAGGTCGTTTGTTAGATAGTAAACAAAAGAAACAATTCATTCCAAATAATCTTTGAAAAGAAGCAATGACAAGATTACGTTGCAGTAACAGAGCATCTGGGGCCCTACATCAGAAAACAGACCTTGCTCCTTCTTGGAAAAGGAGCCATTTAAGAGCAGAAACTCAAGAGTCTTCTACAGGACTCTGGTGGCTGATTCTCGGAGGCAGGGAGGGAAGGATCAGGGTAAGGAGGAGAGGCTAGAATAATACTTGTTTATTTCTGTGTTTTAAGGTTGTATCTCCTTTCGCTTACCCGCTATTTGCCTGCCCTCACTGAAGCGCCCTGGGTAAGTTGGTGCGTGATGTGTTCAGAAAGCAGGAAAGTGCTACCCCGCTGAATTTCTCTTCAGGCCTACAGGGAATGGGGATTGTTCCTGTACTTTAAAAGCTGGCTTCCTCCTTAGGAGATTCTCTTCTCCCATAGAAAAGGGTGACCACGGAGGGCGGGCAGAGTACTGGCCTTTGAAATTCCAAAGCCATGCAGAAAGTACCTCAGGATTACCAGAACTGCCAGAAACACCCCAGGAAGTGTTTTTAGTGATCTAATCCCACCTGTTGTGTAGGTTACAGTCCAAAGATACAGTCAGGCCCTGACCACTATCTCTCGCCTACCCACACACATACAGTCACATGAGTATTCTGCACACTCAGAGTCCAAGAGCACTGCCCCCCCTCCTTTTTTCAGATGCAGACACTCCTAGTTCTTGGCAAAACTTGGAAGCTTCTCCTCCAGGATCTCTGTCCAGACGTTGCAACTACCTGCTCAGGAATTTCGAATTCTATTTTGTTTCCAGTCAGAGAGAACCTCCTGTTTTGCAAAGGACTGACATTAGTTGCAGGACACCTGGATCTAAACAATGCCTTCAGGCTTTGAGCTCTCTAGAAAATAGGTGGAGAGCTATTTAGACCTGTTTTCTACAAGTCAGGAATTGAGAATGAGACGTTGAGGTGGAGGGGATGTTCTCTCTACACACTGAGAACAGGACCAGTTAGCAGATTAACCTTAAACTGGTTCTTTACTCTTTACAGTTATGTATTGTTATTGACGTTTTCCCCCCTTGGGATAATGGGAGAAAAGCTCCGTCTTTTCCGTGTATCTTACCCCCCACCTCATATTCCACAGAATTTCTTGCTCTCTCCAAATGCCTACTTCTCTCACTGCAGCAGGAGTGTGTGGGTGTTAGTTTCAAAGTGGGAAATGTAGTCTTCAGGCTGGTCCCAAGCAGAAAGTCTCTCTTAGCATCTTAAACCTAACTTGTGTTAATTTCCTGGCCCCAGTGAGGTTTGGGAACAACTGACAGGACAGTAGGAAAACAGCCTACCCCAAACCTATGGCCAGAGGAAAACAGAAAAGCTACTGTCAAAAGATTTTCTTTTAAAATTTCCCCTTAATTTTAGAAATACAGTCTTATAGGCTGGGTTGCATGTAGACAGTCATAGACTATATAAAAGATCTACATATAGATCACACTTTGCCTGACCTGAAACCAGATTTACTATAGTATTGCAATTAAGATTAAAAGAAAGGGAAGTCACATTTGTGGTTTCCACACTGCATTGTGATACACTGCAGATCTTGTCTTCAGTGAATTTGCCTGCCACAAGGAAATTCTGGCATGTGTAGTGTATGAGACATATTTTACACTCTATTTAGAAAATTGTATTTCATGATTTCTGTGTATTTTAGTTTGAAACCCATTTTGCATTGAATTTCTATGTTGTTTTCATAGAATGAAAGGAAGTAGAAAACCTCACCAACTGATTTTGTGTGGAAGAAATAAATCTGTGATGTTTGCTCCTTCCCTTGTCCAGGAGGACGAGGCTGTCACTACTACAGTTGGGATATTTCCCACTCCATGCTCTTGTGCCCAGGGGGTCCTGTCTAACCCACAGGACTGCCAGGAACACTGCCGTCCACACCAGAGTAGAAGACATCTGCAGGGGCTCATGTTGGCTGAGGCTCTGAATCACAGAACTGCAGGCATACAAGGTTTTCCTAAACCTGGACTGGAGAGCCATTTGCAGCACATAGTCCTTTGCTGCTTCAGATCCACAGATCCTGTACACATGCACATCCATAGCAGAGATGGAAGTCTTGGCAATTATAGGACAAGGATTTAAAAATTTAAAAACAAACACACTATGTTCAGGGTGAAAATTACCTGCACCGACAATGCTGTCTCTTTCCTTCCACAGTCTCACAGCTACCAAGCAGCCTCATCAGTCTGGGGTTATTTCACTGAAGATGTGCTTAATTCCAGATAAACTACTGGGTGTCTGTATGTAACAATCTTTTTTGTTAACCAATTTTATGAAAACAAAAAGCCCTGCCATCTTAGAAGAAAATATTGAACCTAAAACTCTAATTCAAATATTTGAAAACATATGGGCATATTCTGCCGCATGATTATAATATGCTTAAGTATGTAATAGTAATTGTTTTTAGATGCCCCTTAACAGGACAGAGATGGGCAGGCAGTATGGTGTTTTAGAAAGAAATTCAGTTTTTTAGAATAAGCCTAAGAAAATGACTCCTTTGATTACGGAAAATAAACTCAATTGATAGGACAAAATGAATTTTTAAAATTTAGTATTGATTAACAATCCTTAAATTAAATTACTGATAAAACACCACCTGGATCTCAAAAATGCCAAGGTGTTTAAAGTTATCAGAAAATGAAAATTTGGGGGGAACTGACTTTTTTTGTTCTCCTTCACTCTAAACCGAATAGTAGCAATACCTTCTGTCACTCTTGGCATTTATTGGGGATTTTCATCTTCTTAAGGAAATAGCAGGAAAGCAGCTTGCCTCAGTCTAAAGAACGGTATTTCTGGGCAGAATTTTTACAGTTACCCTTGTCTGTGAACACCGTTAAGGGGTGTGTTTTAATTTGTGGTCAGAACAACTGGGTTAAGATCTGGAGAAGACACTTTATTTTCCCTATGGGGGAAGGGCGAGGAGAAAGGAGGCAAAAGTAGTTTTACTGTGCGGCCAAAGGACTACTCTAGGCACCAACGAGGTAGGGAAATTTCGATTTCTAGGCAGTGTTCTTCCGTCAGGCCGTTTCATACCAATCTTGGAGCCCGTC